>NC_064617.1:138759771-139959771 GCF_023898315.1 Schistocerca nitens
CACAGAGTGAATAATGTTTATTCCTGTTTCCAGTGAGTAGCATAAAATATATATGCATGTGAGGGCATGCTGAAAAGCTTGCCACTAAATTTTTTTAATGTGAAACTCTTAAAGCTTTTTTGAAATAAAATTAACATTATACATCAAACAATAGAAACTTCAGGTTGGAATATCAACGTAAGGGAAAGATAGGTTGCTACGTGCTGTAAAGGTGACACATTAAGTTATAGTTTGGTGCAATTAAAAGACAGATATATTTTAGCTTGTGGCCAAAGCCTTCATCAGAAAAAGAAACATGCACACCTATTCATTCACACAAGCATGCAAGTGCTTGCTGAAAGTAAGTGTACATGTCTTTTAGTTGTGCCTGTCTGCAACTTAACATGTTATCTTTATGATAAATGGAAATCTGTCTTTTCCTTATATTGTTAACATACTACATCTTAATTCTCCATGTCTACAAAAGTATGTTTCAACATAGTAACCCTGGCGACGAACGTGTTTTTCCCAATACGGGATCAGTTTGTTGATACCATCACTGTCGCTTGTTTGACTTTTCTGATGGAACCAAAACTTCTCCTCTGCTTGCACTACTTCATCACTATGAAAGTGAAGTCCTTAAAGGTGTTCTTTAAGTTTGGAAATAGACGAAAATTGGATAGGGCCTAAACGGGGACTGTTGGAGGATTATCAGCGATAGTGCAGATTGTTCCAGCACTCATGTGTTGTCTGACATTGTCACGCTGAAGGAGAGGGTGCTCACTTTACACCTATATAAATGCATGAGAAAGGTTTTCAAATTATACAGAATTTAAGAATCATAAACTCATCAAATTCAAACTCAATTACAGCACATTGTTTCCCGCACACTGACAGAGTTACATTACACACTGCCTTGTTACACACTGCCTTGTTACACACTGCAATTCTGATCCTTCTAGGAAGGTACAAAGTTTTGTTTTGATAACCACTAGTTGCATAAATGGCCAATAGCATTATGATAGTTGCATTAACAGGCACTTGGGTATTTGCACCAATATGGAGTTGTGAGTTGATGTGTGGCTAAGAAGTTGTCTTCCTCCAAGTTGTGAATAATACGGTTATGATGCAGCAGAAGGTCCTGAATCTGCAAGAAGTGAGTTGGCAGTTTCAATGCAAGAGACTTGACAGAGCTAAATATGTTCTGTGCCCTATTGTGGACAAAAGCTTGTGGACAATTCTTTACATGGAAAGCACTGTAAGTGGAATATCATACCTGGACATGTTGGAACAATTGCTTTTTCTTAATCTTACTGAAGATTCACAAGACATAATTTTCCCATAGGATGAAGCTCCACCCCATTGGCACCCTCATGTCAGGGAACGTTTTAAGTCAATCCCTCAGCAATGGATAGGTTGCATGGAAAATCAAGACCTGGCTCTACACTTCTGGAGACTGATATCTTCAGATGTCTCTCCCTGTGACATTTCCTTGTGGGTCTATGTTAAGTAGGCTCTACCAACATTTCTGGCTGGCATATGGAACTACATTGGTGAACTTTGTATACAAGGCATGCTTCTTCGTGTGTGGAATGAGTTTTGCTTCCGCTTAGATGTTTGCCATGCAGTGAATGAGGGACACACTGAACATTTATAACATGTGTTAAACATCTTTGGAACTCCCTCCTTTCATTGGTATGTAGACTATAAATGTATGATTTATACTTTATGAAATAATGTATGTATTATGTTGGTCATAATTGGTGACTGAGAGTGACTTAATTTAATGGTGGAAACAAAATAAAATACTATGACAATGAACCACTCAATGATAATACAAATATTTATACCGATAAACATGCATAAGAAAGGTTTTCAATTTATGCAGAATTTAAGAATGATAAAAGACTAATGAATATTCTTTATAATGTAATTAACATGTTGTTTTTGCAAGCAGTAGCTTAAAGAGAGAATGGAGCCTACATTCATAGCAACATGCAACTGTTATACTGCAGAGTAACAGTGCATTCCATCTTTAATGGTCACCCAACTTGCTAGCCTGTCACATAAGTTCAGCAAATCAAATTCAGTTTAATTTGCTTTTGTCTAGGAGGGGACAGATGTAATACTCAGATTACAGTCACCTTTTCATATCCCCCTGAGGTACTAATTCAAAATGTGGAACTAGAATGACATATTGAAAATGTCTGCTGGATGACAGAATGAAGGCTACAAGCAGGGGGAAATCCTTTCATTTGTGGCGCTGATGAAATCGACACCAACATCAATATGCATTCATCTTTGGACTCTAAGCATTATCTTTGACTGTTCCGCCATGTTCAGTTCAGTTCTTTGTGATCCTTGTATGTGTTAAGGTTAATAAATGAACTATTCTAAATGGATGTGATTATTGGTGCAACCAACCCGGTAATCCTCCTCACTGGTGACCAATGCCGATTTCTGCAAATGCTTCATCAGACAACCTACTACCACCAAGACAACGATTTGCCATGCCACAATCCATGCAGTACCGAATGGATACCTGTCATGTGGCCAGAAATGCTTTGTTCACAGGTCTACCTCCTCAGCATCTGACCACGCCCGCGCCTGCCTCCGTTCAGCATCAGCACATGCCTTCCTACTTTGATACCTCGGACTGCAACATGAACAATAACTTGTTATCTGTGCCTGACCTCCACCTCCATCCCACTGATATGCCTCAGTGTTTTTTGCCACGAAATTCACCTTATCCGCACACCGTTGTGAGTGGAGTGACTATGAATAGTGAACATTCGCACATTCCGTCCTACATTTGATATCATTTCCCATACTGTGCTTCTGGACAGCCCACACCTCCGCAGCCTCCCTGCAACTCAGGTGGCCCCGGATCTGATCACACGTCGAGCTTTCCATGGACTAACACGCGTTCTCAAACTTTGAACTTTTTCTCACCTGTCGCCCCCACGCCAGCTCCAGTCGAGCTTCTACTGTTCTCGGCACATCTCGGTGCCTCATCTGCGTCGGTCTTCTGTGATGCATCAATCTGAACACACCCACAATGTGTTGAGCTCCCGCAACCGCAATCAACACATTACGGTGTCTCATCCACGTCGGCCTTCCACGGTGCGACAGATCGTGCTCTACCACAACATGTCACCTTCACGCTGCCACCCCAACAGCTGTCATTGCCAGATCCCCTGGAGGCACCCTCTCCTGGAATACTACAGCAGCAACAGCTCGATTCAGGCAGTGCCCCAATGAACTCAACTCAACCTGTTCTTCCGAACATTCTAACACGCTTACCATTGCTGCCGCCATTTAATCCCAACAGAGCTACAGCCTGGTTCAAAATTGTGGATGAAGTGATCGACCATTACAAACGCGACGAGTCAACCAGGTTTCTGTGCCTCATCACCCACCTGCACTACCAGGAGGACTTGATTGCTGACCTGGTCGATGCCCCGGACTCATCTACTTGGTACACTCTAGCCAAAAAGACAGTTCTACGTCGGCTTGCATGCTCAACTGAGGCAGCAATATGGCAAGTGCTCCACGTCAAAGAACTGGGCAATGACAAACCTTTCCAGCTCTGGAGACAGCTACGTGCCCTGGTCAGCGCCGATCTACTCTCTGACACAGCTCTCCTCACCACCTGGTCAGATAAACTATCTCCTCACATCTGCCTTGGTCTGGCTCAAAGGTCTCCTGAACCTGTCGAGCAAAGAATGACAATTGCTGACAACCTACACGATGCATCACTGCTCTATTTCGCCAGCCACTGCCTACCTGACAAGTCTCAGGTTCAGGCTCATCACCCTGTGTCCAGACACGGCCGGGGCCATACTGTGCCGACCGTTCCACTCGCTCTGGCAAGCAGTAAACAAGCAACTGGGACGTCACCGGTTCTGCCCACGGTCACGACCTCTCCTGCAACCGAACCTGCTGCGGCCACTGAACCTTAGCCACCGCCACTGGCAACGAACCTTCTGCAGCAAATGCAACCGCACTACCCATACTGTTACTTCCACACATGGTTTGGTGAGGCGGCATGGAACTGCAGACCACCCTGCTACTTCCCAAATACCAATCGCAGGTAGGTCTGGGTGCTACCTCCTGCACACAACATGACAGCCACCCCCCAGTGCTCCATTCTGTCTGGGAACAACCGGATATTTGCGGACGACTTTACATTAAAGACATTTCGTCGGGATACCTTTTCCTAGTGGACACAGGAGCCGATGTTCCCTGCTGCCTATGTCCTTAGCATTGTCGAACATCCGCCCTCATCATACTTCACTGCAAGCTGTGAATTCAACTAAACTACAATGCTCGGGTTCAAGTCCCCACGTCGTCTCACTCGCTGCAAACTGGAAACTCGAGTGGACTTTTTTGGTGTGCGAAATTGACGAACCTATACTAGGCATTGACTTCTTGCGACACCACAAACTTTCACTGGACCTTGTGAAAAACACTGTATTTCATCATCCGTCCAAGACCCACTTCCACTGTGCTCCGTCGAGCAAATCCCCCTGTGACACAATTGGTCTGGGCTCATCTCATCTGTACATGCTCGTCTCTGTTGACGACATTACAAGAAACTATGCATGAGTGCCGTGTTGAGCTTGAACACATCGCTCGCCTATGCAAGGAAAACTTCGAGCTCTCCCTCCAGCTCCACGAAACACAGCTCCAGCTCTCTGATGCAGCAAAGGAATTACAGACACTACAGCAAGGACAAAGCAAGGTCAGTAAGTGCGCCAAATCTGCTTGCAATCCCAGCAATCGAGCCTGTGTGTGTTTACCTCCCACTACCCCTCGTAACTGTGCTATCAAGACTGCCATAATATGTACTGACAGTTCCGCAGGGCCACACCCATCTAACATGGCAGCGTTTGACACTCGGCCGGACACAAGTGCGCATGTGCGACGAGCGTCACATGTTCCTGAACTGACGGCTCCTACCCCGCCCCTCGCAGACAGCACCTCAAACTATTCAACTTTGGCTCCTGCGCACCGCCGTGCGACCACCACTGACAACACAAACAGTGCACTTCACCACCTCGGCTCCCGTCGGATCCGCTGAGTGGCTCCGAACACCACGACCACGCCTCGCGTGCCCCGCCTGCCACACATTGTAAACAAACCGGCTCCCGTGCCGCCGGCAACATTTCCGTCATCACCAACAGCATGGTTCACAAGCTTTGCCTCATGCCAGGTCCCCCCATCTCCAGTAAACGATGTCAACTTTGTCCCGAGCACCTCTCCGACCTTAAAAATCAGATTTCTGAACTACTAAGCTCCGGAGTCATTAAACCCTCTGCCAGTAGCTGGTCTACACCCATACATATGACACCCAAGAAAGGCGGGTCCTGGCGCATGCTCGGAGACTATTGTTGACTAAATGCACGACCAATTATGGACACCTACTCCATACCCAACTTTGCCGACTTTACCAGTTCCATCGCAGGTGCGACCACGTTCTCTGTCATTGATTGCAAATGGGCCTACCACCAGATCCCCATGGCACCTGAAGACATCGAGAAGACAGCAATCACCACCCCGATTGGGTTATTTCAGTTTTGATTCATGCCCTTTGGTCTGAAAAACGCAACCCAGACCTGTCAACATTTCATTAACGAAGTGCTATTCGACCTAAAATTCTGCTTTGCATATCTTGATGACATTCTTGTGTTCAGCTCCTCCGTCGAGGACAACACTCAACATGTGCAAACTGTTGTGAACACTCTCGCGGCAGCAGGCATTGAGACCAACCAGGACAAATTGCAGCTACATCAACCTGCTGTCACTTTTCTTGGTTTTAGGGTCTCTGCCGACAGCATTTCACTGCCCCCTGACAAAGTACAAAGAATACTAAACCTACCCAGATCTTCGTCATTCAAAGAGCTCCAGCGCTTTCTGGGGACAGTTAATTATTATCACCGACATGTACCTCAGGCTGCGGAGATTCAGGCTCCACTGACTGACGCCTTGGCAGGCACCAAGACTTCTGGATCTCGGTCCGTTCCATGGACCCCTGCTATGACTGACTCTTTCACTGCCCTCAAAAATCTTCTTGCTGAGGCCTGCACCATTGCGCATCCTCATCCCAATGCGCAGCTTTTCATCACCACAGACATGAGCGATACTGCCATCGGCGCTGTCCTTAGCCAATCGACGGCCAAACTTCGCCTCTGCAGTTCTTCTCGTGCAAGCTCACCAATGCACAACAGAAATATTCCACATTTGACAGGGAGTTGCTCGTGGTCTACAAAGCGATTAAGCATTTTAAGACTGACGTTGAGGGATGCCCTTTCTATGTTTTAATGGACCACAAATCCCTGCTGCAGCCATTACAAATCTGCCAGCTGATCTGCCTCCTCACTGCTTCAGATACATAGACTTCATATCTCAATTCACCACCGATGTCAGACACATAAAGGGTGCTGACAATATAGTTGCTGATTTCCTTTCATGAGTCGATGCTGTCCATTCACTGTTAGACCTTACACCCCCTCATCCCAACCATGCTCCGTCGAGCTGTTTTCAACACATTGCATAATTTAGCCCACCCCGGTGTTCGTGCGTCCGCCCACCTCGTAGTGGAGCTCTTTGTGTGGAGAAATGTCAACAAGGACTGCCAGCAATGGGCACGCTCCTGCATCGCGTGCCAATGCTGCATCAATCCCTCCTGGGTGTTTCCAGCATATTCACATTGACATTGTAGGCCCTTTCTCCCCCGCTAATGGCTTTCGTTATGTTCTCTTGCCTATCGACCGAACAACTCACTGGATCGAGGCTGTCCCCCTCCCCAATATTACGGAAGAAACTGTTGCTCGAGCTTTCGTTGAGTCATGGGTATCACGTTTCAGATGTCCAGCTATCATCACGACTGACCTGGGCAGACAATTTGAGTCGGCCCCGTTCAATGTATTCAGCGCTGGCTGAGCGCCTCCAGCACCGCTATATATATTTACTTAGCCCGTGTTGCTGGAAAATCAAAGATCAGATAAGGATTGCGCAACTTCCTGTTGTGGTTGCGCAGTAGCTTCCGTGTTAAGTGACTGTTCTTAAGAGACGGGTGAATGGGCAACAACACGGGCCCTAGTATTACTAGGCCCGTGTTGCCCAAAAATCATGTTTAGGCATTTATGTTAGGTTATTATGTTGTATTATTGTTAATAAAGAAGACTACACATTGATCTTGCCAAAAGCCGAGAAGCGATTCTTCTTAGTGTTGTAGCCCTCTGGGGCACTCTGGGATGCACTCTGGGTTCTCTGGGAGTAACATTTGCGGCATCCAGCGCCTCCGTACCACAGCATATCACCCGCAAAGTAACGGGCTAGTCGAGTGCTGGTACTGCATTTTCAAGGCGGCTCTTCAATGCCATGACTCTCTATGGACAGAGGCCCTTCCCCTTGTGCTACTCGGCATTCGTGCCATCTATAAGGAAGACCTCAAAGGCACAATAGCCGAGTTCGTATAGGGTCAGAAGATTGTTCTCCCTGGCGTACTTGTGAGCCCTTCCGCTTCTCTCCCTTAGTCTGACTTACTTTTCTTCATGGCTTCATGGACCGCATCAGACACCACTTCATCAACCTCCATATCTCTCTGCCTGCCAGTCATTCAAACCCTGAGGTTCACGTCCTGAAATCTCTGGACAGTTGCAAGTACGTCATGTTCCGAGATGACACTGTCCGTGCCCCCCTCCAACCTCCATATACCAGCCCGTACCAAATTCTCTGGCGCTCAGCCAACACCTATGACATCCAGATGAAAGATTCAGCTGTTACAGTCTCTCTCAACAGACATAAGCCTTCTCATGTCGAGCCTTCTTCTACCCTCCTTCAGGTCACGACCACATCACTCACTGTCGTGACTCACAACGCTCTGGCCACTCCCTCCAAGTCGGACTTACACACTTGATCGAGTGACTTCCAGCTCCAATCATTGAGCTCTCCTCCGACCTCGCCCTCTACTCCAGTCTCATGCACTCCGTTGAGTGACCACATGCCCTCTCCACCGTCACCCCGTCACCTGCCTCACCCTGTCGAGGTTTCTCATCATGCCCCCCCCACCCCCCACCCACCCCCGTCCTCTTGAACGCGCCCTTGCTCGAGGTGTTTGTGCCTGTCCCTCCAGACATAATCCGAGACATCTCAATAATACTGCGTGATTATACACTGTTCGCCGTGTGTTTCTCTTCATCCAGTGCTCATGACACAACCTCCGCCATTTACTGCCACCTGGTGAAATATGTTCCTCTCCTGCCCGACGTCGACCCGGACATGCTTCGTGTGTTCGCCACACCCACCGGAGACATCGTCATTGTCGCTCCATTCCACCCGCAAACCGCCAGCCTACCTGTCGCTGCATGACCAGCACACCCAGTACGATGCCCAGCTCACTTCTATGACTTCCAGGTTTGGTGGCCGAACATTCCTTCACGACATCTACCCCCCCCTACCCCCCACCCACCACCCCCCCCACCCCCTCGACGCTGTCGAGCTGACTGTGGTCCGGCTCCCATGGACCACCCCTGCCAATGCCATAGTCCATAGTCACCCCCCCCTTCCCCGACCTCTCAAGAGTACTCTGTACTGCCAGGGGGGGGGGGGGGAAGGGGGGGGGCACTATGTGGTGCCGATCAAATCAACACCAACATCGATATGCATTCATCTTTGGACTCTAAGCATTATCTTTGGCTGTTCCACCATGTTCAGTTCAGTTCTTTGTGATCCTTGTATGTGTTAAGGTTAATAAATGAACTATTGCTAAATGGGTGTGATTATTGGTGCAACCAACCAGGTAATCCTACTCACATTAATTGCTTTGGAAAATCTGTTACATGTTAAGAATGTCTGACTCACCACCCAGGTGCACATTCCATGGAAGGTAGCACATATACAGAGGATGCATAAGCAATGGTTATGAGCCAGACAGTATGGAGTGCACACATTTGTTATTGCACCAAATGAAGATTTGAATAAAGCTATGTACACACTAGTCTTTGTTATTTACTGATTCCTGGCTGATGTATTATTTTATTTATATCATGCCTGAATTGTTGCTATTAGTACTGAATGATCTCACTGAAAAGCCTATTACCAATTGTATACTGTGAAGTGCAGTGATCATAAACATTTTTGCAGAGTGTACAAAGAATATTTATGCTCAGCAGTTCCCATACTTCGTTTACCCAGTGACAGAATAAGCAAGACAACATGATGCTAATTTTTAATTGATTGCAGTGCATCTCTCACCTTTTTTACTTATTAATTGTTACATGTAGTGGGAAGAATTGTTCACTCTTAGAACTGATACTAACATGGAATTGTTTATCATCTGTCATAGAAATGGGTAGGCTTGGTGCAAGATGGTACTTTTCTAAGTTAGATTTGTGTGATGCCTACATGCAAATTCCATTGGATGAAGAATCACAGAAAGTGTTTGTTGTAAATACACACTTAGGACTGTTCAAGTATTTGCATTTGCCCTTTGATAGTGCTTCTGCACCCGCCATTTTTCAGTGTTACCTGGAACAGCTTGCTACTAAAGTGCCATTTTGTTCAAAGTACCATAATGATATTTTCATCTCATGCTGTACACCACAGGAATCCATTGCCAATTTGTGTACACTTTTTTGAGTGTTGTCAGAAGCAGGGTTCAAGTGTCGTCTCGAAAAATGTGACTCTTTGCAAACTGAACTACAGTACTTAGCTCATGTGATAAACAGTCAGGATGTGCACACCCTCCAGTCTCATTTGTTTGCAATCTGTGATCTGCCTGTTCCTCACAATGTATCTGAACTGGCATGCTAGTCAACGGGCAACTCCTCTTGTTTTGTTGCCTAATCCTTCTGGTCACATTCACATTTGTCTTGATTTCAAGTCTACAGTATGTGCTTATTCCGAAAGTGTTGCAAAGGGATGTGTTGCAATTGCTCTACCAAGGACATTGGGAAATTCTTCACACTAAACAGTTTTCATGCCAGCACTGTACTTCGAAGACATGGATGCCCACATTGAAGAATTGATGTCACAGTGTTGCACATGCATGGAAAACCAATCTGCTCCACCACAGACATTCTCTGCTTGGCCTAAAACTCGATCACCATAGCAACAAGTGCACATTGACTTTGCAGGACCATTTTGGTACATTCTATGGCTCATAGTGGTAGACTCTTTTAGCAGGATTCCATTTGTGGTGCCTATTGCTTCTACATCATGTCCTCCATATTTTGCATAGAAGGTTTGCCAGAAGTACTTGTGTCAAACAATGAACCACAGTTCACTTTACCTGATTTTGAACAGTTTTTTTGAACAAAACGGCATTCATCATCTAACAAGTAGTCCATGTCACCTCCAGACCAGCAGAGAATCAGAATGCTTTATATGCAGTATCAAACAACAGATGGCCAAGCATCGTGCCACCCATACACGCAAACAGGGCCTCCTATCACTCTCACCCAAGAGATGGACCATGGCTGGCAGAACTTCTGTATGGCCACTGCCATCCAGATGCTGCTACACCTGATACACCCACCATAGCATCCAATGCCACCAATGATTTGTTAGTATCACTCTGTGCTACACAATCTTGCTCTTTTCAGGAATTATGGCAACCATGGGTGCTAGGAAAAGAGGCATGACTCAGTAACATATTGGCTCTTTCATGTACTTGATTGCAGGTTCCGATGGTTTGTAGTGCCACCACCAGAACCAAATTAGTACGTGTCATTTGCCCCATGATTCTGCTGCTTTTCTCCCCTGGATTCACAGCCTCACAGGACCATGCAGCCTTCACAGCCACCCGCGGGTGACCAGGGCACCCCAAGACGAGTGGATGGATGATATGCCATCCCCCCGCCATCCCCACTCACTGAACCGATGGATGTGGACCCATCATCTCCATAGCTGTCATCACCTCAGGACATGTCCTAGGCCTGGACATGTGCTGTGGTAGCAATTTTCTGGAGGATGTTCTTATTGCCTCCCAACCCAGATGGTGGGGTATGGTCAGGTGACGCCATCCTCTACAGTCACTGCTCCCGGCTCATCTCTACATCCAGCATCCTGCCTCCCTCGCCGTTGTCATTCACATCCTCCCTACACAACAATGGTGTGGCATTTGAGGGGGGAAGAATATGCTGGTGTAAGCTGTCGCCAGCACACAGGTTGGCAAAGATGTAGTAGGGAGATTGATATAGGTGCTGGATCAAGAATGCCTATCAGGAGAGAGGCCAAAGACCGACTCACAAGCAACATGCCACCAATGCCCTCTCAACTGTAAGTATTTAGATTGCTGCTGTGGACTGGAGGGCTCTGTCTCAGTCCCTGTCACTAGCACAGTCACTCAGTCAGTAGCTCAGTCATTAGCGCACTAACTGGCATCCTAGTTTGGCATCTGTCATTCATCGCATAGCAGGACTTGTACTTCACCAGCAGTGAGGTTAACGTGGACTATTAGTGAAGATATAGTACCACAACACATGGACTCTTAAAGTTAAGTAGCTTCCTGTTTATCTAAATAAAGAACCCTGTTAATACATGTGCGCAGTTGTGTTATAGAAAGAGGATATCAGCCACCAATCAACATCCTCTCCCTTCATTCCTATGGTACAAGACACTACAGTGGTGACAGGGATACTACAGGTTCACAGAGTACAAATTATGTAGTAACAATGACATAAACATATAATTTTCCTTTTTAAAAAAATGTGAGATGAGTTCTTGAGGAATTTCACATGTAATTGGTTTTTATATGGAAAAGTCAAAATGCCTTGTGGAACATGTATTAAGCCAGGTAACTCTTTAACTGTTCAGTGCACAGACATGAAATTCATAATCATGTTTGTCAGAAATATTCAGCTGCTGCAATTTAAGCTGTGCTCATAGGATCCTGCCTAACCACACCCTCAGAAGAAAAGAGTAAAAAAAAAAAAATTATGGCCAGTATTATATATGAAAGAATACCTTTTCTTGTATTTATACAGGATCCATATTAATATAAACCATTAAATTTTCATATTTGTTTGTTCACACTACTTAACAGTGACGTTGTTATTGGCTGACTACATCACATGACGTATGCTCTGAATATCTGCTGTCAGTGGCTGGTGAGATCACATGACATGAACTATGATTGGCTGACAAAGGTGCATTACATTCTTGATTTCAGTGCTTCGGAAGCTAGCATACTGTATTTGGTGGAATTAATATTTACACTTTTGTAATACCAAAATATACAGTGTACATGTTGCTGCACATTAAAGATCTTTCCAGAATACATTGTTTGTTGCTGGGTTTCAATTTCGAAAGTGCCAGGAAGTTCTGCAGCAGTATATAAAGCTTTTAATGTTCATAAAATTGATATGTTTTACAAGTCTGAGGGAAAGAATATTGTCACTTAACATAGAAGAAATGTAGTTTCATGCATGCTATAGTGTATTTTCACCTGGAAAAAGTTTAATTTTAACTGGGAAATAGGGAAATATTTGGGATTTGTTTTTGTTCATGTATATGCCCATATTTGACCCTAATAAACTGGTTTACCCGAAAAAAATTAAAATCTTTAAAAATACATTCAGGAAGTGATGATTAGAACTTTTGCAATCAAACCCAGTGATTCAGTGCAATAGAAGAACAATATCAATGTTCAATGATCAGTGTGCACAGTGAAGAGGTGACCTTTGACTGTGCACATGAAATATTTTACAGCTTTATTCTCAGACAAGAACTCTGTTTAGAAAGGTAGTTTAGAACACTGTTTTTTGTCAGCTTGTTTGAGAAAAAAAGTGTGTTTCCCAGGCTCTGTTGATGTGTTGCTGTAGAACTTCACACACAAAACAGTTTGAAGTAACTGAGAAGTACTGTTCTCAAAGGCTCATGAAACATTAATGTGTCCCATCATAGAGTATTTTCCCATATTTGGACCAACACAAAATAGGACTAATTGGGGTTATTGAATATACATCCAAAACCAGAACAAATGGTCATAGGTTTGTTTGATTCAAGGCTGAGCATCATGGAAATCAAAAACCTGAATTGACAGATGCTTGAGGATGGATGTCAATTATCCTGTGAAAGCCTACTTACAAATCTTCAAAAACCAGTATTACGTGAGTCATCATAGAATGTAATACAGCCCCTATGTGATGCTGTTATAGAGACTGCAAAGGCAAAATAAGACTAATCTCAGAATGCAGAGAAACAAATAGCAGCTCTTAGTCCTGTGGACTACATGTGAATGGACAGGAAGAAAAATGTGGTTCAGTGGAAAGAACCATTTGTTATGTGCTTAACAGTGGTTTGCATAGCTTGGGTGTAGATGTAATTGTAGAGAATCTAATACTCATTTTTTTTACCACATATATATGTGTGTGTGTTAGTTTTACCTATATATAAGCTCCTTTACTTTGTGCTATGTGTAACAGCAACAGCTTTGCTAATTTTAAATACATTTTAACATTATTGATGTGACAAATATGTTAATAGAGCTGTAAAACAAATTACATAATTTTAATGTGTTATCATTTGCTAACTTAATTTTGAAACCTTATGTACTATTTCCTTCTTTTCCAGGGTAATATTGAAGATTTGTACATTCCATGCTTAAGCAGAAGATCACGTTCACCCATCTATCTGAAAATCATATGTACTATTGAGAGCCTCCATGTTACTTTTGAGCTTCCTACAGCCTACGATTATGCAAGACAACAGTTTATGGGAAACAGTAAATTCAGCTATATTCCTTGGTTTAGCGGCAGCATTCTTCAACCAAGAGAAACTGAATTTTGCTTTTTAGGCACCACTAAGGATGAAATATTATATGATGGTGACTTAACAGACAAAAATATGTATCACACTTCTAAAAGAAGGATGTCAAGCCAGACACATGATTCTTTTCCTCAACTTCATGAAAAATCAAAACGTAGATCAACCTTAACAGAATTTAAAGGGAATGAAACTTCCAAAAAAAAGATATCAGAGTTTAACTATATCGAAGTCCCTAGAATCTCACAGCCTACTTACTTAAATGAAAATGACTCATATGTTATTTTTCCTACCATATTTCCAAGCATAGAATTTGAGCCAAATATTCTTTTACCAGTCTATGAACCAAAAGTAAAACACAGATCATCTTTAAAAACCATTGAAGACAGAAAAATGAAATATAGTGAGCATTCCAGGAGGGGAGAGTTGCAAAGGAAAAAAAGTGTTACACTATCTGAGAAGGAAATTAAGGCCATGTTTGATGGATTTTCAAGAGGTGTCAGGAAAAAGAAGAAATTCCTAAAACGTTCACAGGAGGAACTAGTTCGTAGAGCAGAACTTGAACAACTGAAATATATATACAGAACTACATCCGATAGTTTCATAGTCATGGTTCCATTACAACATTGCCAAGACCTACACTTGACTTCTGCAAAAATGTTACCAGTCAGTGAAGAAATTATGCCTGTCAGATACAAATCATATTCAAGAACCTACCTGGGTGAAAATATTACACCATCGGACTCTGGTGTGCCCTCAAAAGAAACAGAGCATGAATGTACATTTATTAATGCAGATGAAACAGACCATTCTTCCATTACATTAGATGCTTATTCAAGCATATCATTGATAAGTTCAACCACTAATGAGAGCAGCTCAGTCACTGAAGAAACATCAAGCAGAACTGCCATAGAAGATATTGTTATTGAGAAGAAATCTATTTTTCCATTTTTACAAAATCTTATATTAGATGCAATACCTTCAAGGAACATTATTGAGCTACGAAATATTCCCTGCTCTCAAGGTAAATGTTAAATAACACATAATTTTTTATTTATTTAGTACTGTCTGAGAAAATAATAATATGTAGAAATAGATCACTTTTGAACAGTATTATCCACAATACTGGTTATACTTACAACAAAATATAGCTTTACATTTACAGGGTAACCAAGGTTATGTTCATTGTATCTGTGAATGGAGGTACAATAAATAACCAAAGGCAAGAGTAAGCAACACAGTTTATTTCTCCATAAAAAAGACAGAAACAGAATATACACAACTTTGGTGGCTGGGTTGAGCACTGCAGTGGGTATAATGGGTAGCAAAGTCCATGGATGAATCCTTAGGTTGGGTTGCCATGTGGTAGAAATCCCAAAAAAGTCCACTACCCGACAGAGTAGAAGTCAAAACATTGTTGACCCGAATGGTGAGACATCGAGGCAGAAGCGACAGCATAGTTCAGGCCTAGACTACTGGAGCATGGTTCCACATGTGCTTACAGAGTGCCAGTAGTGTATGACTGTGCCAACTGTCAGTCAGTCTCCTTTGGCACAGCACAGTGCTATTGGAACAATGTTGGTAAGTAGCTATTTTGTGAGGCTACACCAGCCAGAGTTGCTATGAGGCAAACTATGTGGAGGATCTGTGACTGGGCTGTACAGCTGAGCAGTGCTGTGCATGAGCCAGAAACTGCTGGCCCCAAATACCTCACCATGGTGGTGTACTGTGAAAGTGCCTTGATGGCGATGGAGAGGCCCAGCCCAGAGGCAGAATGATGATGTCAGTCCAAGGGCTGGGGACAGACATAGCTGACGTGCATTCCAACATTTGCTGCTCCAGCCCCTGGAAAAACTGGAGGCAGACTGCACCTCCTGGCTGTCATTATGTGAGCAATCTCCCAATGCTGTTCGTGAGTCCAGATCCATCAGCATCTCAGGAGACAATGGGAAAGATGATGGTATCTGTGGTTGTGATTGGAGGAAATGTGGCATCTCTGGCATTGCTCACAATGGAGCAGGTGTCCTGCACTGCAACAATGGAGGCTGAAGTGCTGGGGGATGTAGCAGCTGGGGCTGTGGCAGCAGACAGCCAAGTTGACCCAGAACTGATGACTGCACCTGCGGTGACTGTGGCCACAGGATGGGAAACCTGCAGGCACTGCTGGGTAGCCGGTACAAAATTCACCTTGGGGGATAGCTGGGGGAAAATTCATCTGCTTGAACATGCCCTGGGAACAAAATGTCTGCAGCAGGATGAGGAATTGTGTGATACAACTGGTTTTGATGTTAGTGATGGTAGTGTTCCAGTCTGTCCTGAATAACATATGTTGCTCTGTCCAAAGGTCTCAGTATAATCCTGGATTCTCAAGAGTGACCACTGTTAAACACCCTGAAATACACCCTGGCAGTGGTAAGGAATTTTGAGGGATACTAAAGAACACTTTAGGATTATGGAGAGGATATAGCATAGTCCTGTGAGGCCTGTAATGCAGAAGCTCAGTTGACAATTTATCTCCCTGAGGTGTATGCATTATGTTGATGAGGACAGGAGCGAAGCATTGTCTTTGGAGTCTTACTTCTTGGTTTCAATATTTGCACCATGAAGGTATGCACGAAGCATTCTGCTCCACCGTTAGATTGTGGTGGGATGGATGCTGATCTGGGTGATGCCTTTGTCTTTAGAGAAAGAAGCAAATTCTGTTGAAGTCAGTTGTGGACCATTATCTGATATAATGGTAGTTGGTAATCTTTCTTGCAAAAATATAGTTGCTAAGGACAGTATTGTGCTGGCCAGTGTTGTGGAATTCATAGGGGCCACAAAAAGGTATTTGGGAAAAGTGTCTACAACAATAATTAATTTCAAATCCCAAAATAGCCCTGCAAAATCTAGGTGAAAAAATTGTCATCTGTAAAGATACTAGTGGAAGTTGGAGATGCCATAGATGATTGATTTCTTCTCTAATTTAATGTAATTCAACTGAGATTTGTTAAGCAGTTTCAATGTGAAAGTAGTTGAACAGTCTGTGGATCTGATTTTGTGGGACAGCACCACCCCAATCCTGTAGGATGTGGCATCCTCTGTGAGGACCACAGGTTTTGCTGGATCAAAGTAGATGAGGCATTTGTCACTAAAAAAAGATGTTTTTCAATGTCTGGAAAGCCATTTCAAGCTGAGTCAATAAGATGAAAGGAATACTTTTCTGCCTGAGAGCATGTAACGGTGCAGCAGTCTAAGCAGCATTAGGTATAAACTGAAGGTAATACAAGATCTCACTGTGGACAGCCTGGAACTTGATGAGGTTTTTTGGGGAAAGATACATATGAATAGCCTCCAAGTCTTTGGAAATACCACAAACTGTGTGGAGTGTACAATGTGACCAAGATGTTCTATTTGGGTACAGAAAAAATTGAATTTCTTCTTATTACATCTCAGTCCTGCATCAGTGGGGGTTTGAAAGAAGCTTTCTATGTTTTTGGAGATGGTTATCTGGGGTACTGTCAGAGATGATGATGTCATCCAGATAATTGGAGCAGTAAGTGACCTTTGATGTCTGTTGCTCTAAAAACCACTGGAAGATGGCCAGAGAAGAAGTGCTGCTAAAAAGGAGATGCTGGTATGGAGGAGCCCAGTGTCAGTGTTGATGATGAGGAAGGAATTGGTCATGTCATCAGTGAGAATAGCAGACAGGCATCCCTGAGATCTTTCTTTGAGAAGAAAACACTCCCTCATGATTTATCCAATAACTATTTGGGGTGAGGAGGTGGGTATGAATTCATGAAAGACTGTGCATTGACTGTGGACTTAAAATCTGTGCAAAGGCAGAGTTAATCTATTGGGTTTTCTGACAAGGATGAGGGATGATGCCCATCAGCTGGTGGAGATGGACATGGTAGCACTCAGGTCTTTAATCTGTCCCAGCTCTGCCACAACCTCCACCAAACCTATATGGGGGATATCTTGTGCTTTGATTAATCATAGCCGTGCAGTTTCTTTCAAGGTAATGTGGGTGGAAAAGTTTCTTGCCTTACCCAGAGAGTCTTCAAGAATCTGACTGTATGTGTCACATAGATTCACAATGTGGACATAGGGGATGTGGGATATAATCATAGACATATTTTCATGCTTTTGAGACCAAAAATATCAAAGATGTTGAGGGCAAAAATGTTAGAACTGTCATAAAAATGAAGCACCATGAATGGAATTGAGTTGATGGCAGATTTGTACTGCATCTGGAGAATACATGTGCTGAGGATGGGAATATGACCCCTGCTGTGTGTGGTAAGGTCCTGTGTTGGAGCTTCAAGCTGTGGGTAGCCAAGTTTTTTGAATGTGCATCTACTGATCAATGTAATGGAAGGCCCAGAATCCAGTTGGAATGTGGCATCCCAATTCGGAAAGCACAGATGAATGAAAAGTTTCTCCCACACACGAAGGATGCTAGGGGTGGTGAACAACCTGTGATGTTTTGTTCATAGTGGAAATGCTGTAGGAGGTTTGGAACAGTAAAACCTTGTCAGCGATTAAATGGTTCAGGAGCACCACATCATTGACATAAACCTGATGGATGTCTATTACTTTAGGACAGTGGTTGGCTATGTTAATAGATTGGTCCAGTAATTTCTTTGAGCAAACGTTGTCATATGACTCATCTTTTTGCAATGCAGACATTTGGTTTGGTGAAAGTGATAAGTGTCTCTGTATTGAGGAATGTAGAATTTAGGAAAAGATTGCAGTTTGCTACCACAGCTCGTGGTTTCGCGGTAGCTTTCTTGCTTCCCGAGCACAAAGTCCCGGGTTCGACTTCCAGTGGGGCCAGGGATTTTCACCTACCTTTAGATGACTGGGTGTTGTTGTGTCATCTTCATCATCATCATTCATCCCCATTACAGTCAGGGGAAGGCAATGGCAAACCACATCCACTAGAACCTTGCCTAGTACGGCGGTGCGGCTCTCCCGCATCGTTCCCCTACGCTCTGTCAAGTAGTATGGGACTTCATACATACATACATACATGCCATTAGGTGGCTTCCCCAGACATGCCATAGGTTGTTTATGGTGCCTGGAAGAACCATTGACTTCATGTTGCAAAGACTGACAGTGTCAACAGCAGGTACCATAGGTGGTGACATTTCCACCTCTATGGTCTCAAACAATACTTATGCCTCAATTATATGAATGACAGCCTCAAGAGTGGGTCCAACAGCTTAAGGACTTCCACCTCAAGTCTGGAATCAGTAACATTTTGAACTATAGTGTCCTACATTATGACACCAACTTATTAGAGACTGCCGATACATTCAAATTTTCAGGTGTTGGCCATGCTTCATAAATCCATGAGCCATTGCTTATATAACTGTACAGGTTGCCACTTCATCCAGAAGAATTTATACCATGCAGTGGTGATCAACCCCGGGAGTCTAAATGTTTATCTAACGCTGCAATGATTCAGACAGAGTATAGGGAAAAAGCTTGACAAAAATGTGTAAGGTATCTGTGTCAACTCAAGAAAGTAAATTATGATTTTTGAACATCACCTACAATGTGGTAGGCTGCAAAGTGTTGAAACTGCTGCAGCTCGTATTTGACCCACTCCTCTGTGGCAGCATTCAATTTGCTGGCTGGGACTGATAGGTGTCTGCTGCTCTTGTCATTAGCCTTTGAATTGTGTTGAACTATGGCGTGCTGCAAGAACTCTTGGTTCTCCCAGTTCCACTGTGTCCATCAGATGTGTGAATTGCATCACTTAAAACTTAAGAAGATCTTGTAAGGACACAGCTTCCTCTTGCTGTGTGGTAGACATGGTGCCATGTAGCAAAACAGATTGCCCTTGCTGGGTGGCAGAAATGACAAAAAAAGAATAAGCAACAAGTTCTGTCTAGATGCATGGAAGAGAAACAACCAAAATGGAACTCCCCTAAAATTCAGATGCCATCCACTCTTGAAACCAAAAAGGGCACAAATCATCCTCCACCAGAGGTGACAGATGATTGCTACTGCTGCACCAGCTATCTAGTTGTGGAGATAGTTGTGCTACAGCTAACTGAAACTAAAACAGGAAGGCTCTGTCACCACTAATTTGTTGTATCCATGAGTGGAGGTACAATAAATAAGTGCTTGAGTAAACAACACTGTTTAATTCTCCATAAATGAAGACAGAAACATACATAATCTCATTGGCTGGGCTAAGTGATGCAGTGGGGATAGCAAGTAGCATGAAGTCCATGGATGAATCCATAGATTGAGTTTCTGTGTAGTAAAATTCCCTAGGAAGCCCAGTACCAGGCAGAGTAGGGGTCCAGACAAGTTAATCCAGGTGGTGAGACATTGAGGCAGCTGCAACAGCATAATCCAGGCCAAGATTGCTGGAGTGTGGTGTGATGTGCACTAATAGAGCTCCAATGGCATATGATTATACTAATTGTCAGTGAGTCTGCTTTGGCGTGGCACAATGCGATTGGATCAGTGTCAGTGTGCTATTTTGTGAAGGTACACCAGATAGTGTTGTTATGATACCACACAGATGAAGTATGTGCAGAGGCTGCACCTGTACTATCTAGCTGAGCAGCTCTGTGTGTGAGCTAGAAACTATTGACCATGGACTGTGTGACATGTGACCTGCGGCTGTGTGGCAGCGGGCACCATAGTGCAGACATTGATGATACCACAATATTGTTATGATTTAGCTATTGTAGCGTTACATATCACTCCTGAAGTGGCATGTGTAATTTTATGTCTGCCCTTCTGATGAATGATACAAACGAACAGTAAAACAGTATAACAAAGTATTATATCTGAGAGCATGACTACTGTAAGATTTTATTATTTATTTTCATGTGGTGAGTCTTGTTGAGGAATGACACATATCTTCAAGATGGGATGGTGGTAACAGTAGCTTTGTGAGAGGAAGTAACTATGTGGGCATTATATGTACACTGCATGTATTTTTGGTCCACACTGGAGTAGTGTACTAGTCCAAGATAAATGTCAAAATGAACAATGACTGCATCTACTTTGGAAGGCACAAAAATATTGTATTGTACACACATTACTATTTTTGATTTTTAATCATGATGTTGTTGTAATGTGCTCAGTACTATTATGTAGCTGAAAGTATCTGTAATTGGAAAATTCTTGTATTGACTTAGAAGAATGCATTGTAATATACATATGAGAACCACTGTTTTCTTAATTTAAAGAAAAAAGGGTGGTATGATCAATCATTGTCTTCCAACATATACTGCAGACTCAGAAGATGTCTAAGCTTCTTAGTATCCACAACCTATTGAGAAATTAATGACTAGCAGAATAATATTTTTAGTTATCAGTACTTGAGAAAATTCTAAACTTCAAGAATGAGCAATAAGATCTTTATATTCTGGAGCTGGAAATAAAGCCAGTGTGCACTCAATATGTCTGCTAGGGGGTCTCATCTGGGATGTCGAGGCAGCCTTACAAGCAGCTACCGAATGTGTGGTGTGCATGGGTTTTGAGGCCATCCTCAGTTCATACAGGAGGCTGATGGAAGTGGTGAAGACCGTTGGCCTTACTTCTGGGGTGCAAGCATAGCTCACAATTTGCAGTGTTGTTTCCAGCGTTCATCAGGGTCCTTTGATTTGGAGCTGAGTGGAGGGTTTCTGACAGAGGGTTCATTGACTCTGTGATGGTCTTAGCAGCAGATTTCTAGACCTGCATTATCAGTTGTGGATTTGTGGGACTCCCCTTGATAGGTCAGGGGAGTACTACACAAAGGAAGCAGGAAGCAGAGTACTTATGGAGTGCACATGAGGTTTTTTTTCTTTATATATATATATGTGTGGATGGATATGTGTGTGTGTGTGCGCGAGTGTATACCCGTCCTTTTTTCCCCCTAAGGTAAGTCTTTCCGCTCCCGGGATTGGAATGACTCCTTACCCTCTCCCTTAAAACCCACATCCTTTCGTCTTTCCCTCTCCTTCCCTCTTTCCTGATGAGGCAACAGTTTGTTGCAAAAGCTTGAATTTTGTGTGTATGTTTGTGTTTGTTTGTGTGTCTGTCGACCTGCCAGCACTTTCATTTGGTAAGTCACATCATGGGTAGGTGGTAGTTTTGAGGTACTCTGATGAACACTTGGCAGTCAATACACAGCAAGAGAAGAGAGACTGCATTTAGAGTACAGACACTTTGACTGTCAAAAGTTTATCAGTAAATTGTCAGAGTATTCATAACAGTGCTGAATTTACTACCCTCCAAAAATGGATCTCATGCTCAAATTGTTCTTGGTATTGAGAGCAGCTGAAACTTGAGATGGAAAGCTCTGAGATATTTGGAAAGTCATGGAACATATATTGAAAGGAAAGATTAGAGGCCATAGGAGGGGGAGTATTCATTGCAGTTGACAAAAATATTGTAGATTAGATTTAGATTGTCTGAACCATAGTCCCTCATGATCTGAAATTGCTAGTTCAGTTGTTGGATTCTCTTTTGTTTAGATGAAAATTAAACATTATGTTATCTAGACGTACTTCCTGTCTTGTGGGTTTGTCATTTACACAACTGTAGTTAAGGGATCTTAATGTATTCAGCAAGTGACCAACATTTCTATTCTTAAACCTAATGTCTACATTGATATCACCAAATATTAGTATTCTGTAATCTTTGTATTTGAGTAGCAAGAATATCAGTTTCTCCAGAGACTCCACAAACAGGTCTTCATTGTGTTTCGGGAGGCGATATACTGAAGCTGTTATAATTTCCTGTTTTGGCAACATTATGTCCTCAGCTTCAAATTTTGCTTCTATACATAGTCCACTTGCATTTATAATTTCATAGATTAGGTTCACATTATTTTTAACATACACAGGTACACCAAGATGTTTAATACTTGTTCTACAGTAGCTGGTTGCCAATTCATATCCAAATGGTACACTTAATTTTAGTTCCTCATTGCTAAGCCAGTGTTCATTTATTGAAATTACAGTGCAGTTTAAGTTTACGAGCCAATACTGAAGTTCATAAAGTTTGTTCTTAAGAGACTGCACATTAACATGTTAGAACATTACACCTGCACTTATGTTACTGTGCTTTTCCTGTAGCCCTTCAGCAAGAAATCATAGAGATTGGATGGAATTGCTGCTTAATTCTTCCTCAGTATATGACCATTTGATTAGTTTGCCAGTGTTGACTGCTCCTTCAGATGGCATGGTGGTGAAATTTTTGTCTTGTTAAGGGGATGAGTGGCTCCTATTACTTCTGCCAGTATTGAAGTCACATTTTCTGTTATTAGTGTTGAATCTTCTCTTGTTGCCTGCATTTCTAATCGTAATGATTCTAGGGCTGATGCCGCCAATGGTGACTGTGGCTCTGCTGCTGTTGCCAATGGTGGTTGTGGTTCTGCTGTTGACTGAGATGATGATGTTGCTTCTTTGGTTGTTGCTACTGCTTCCGATAATAGTTTTGTTTTTGTTAATGCTGATTTAGCTGCTGCTGGTGTTGGTTCTACTGAAGTAGCAGTAACTGCTGCAGTTGGTGATGGCTGCTCTGCTATTGTTGTTGTTGGCATCCTACAGTTGATTCTGCTATTTTATACACATCATTTATTATTTTGCTGGCTGTGGTCAGCATTTCCAGAGTTTTATAGCTGGGAAGTCTCTTACCCTTTCCATTTATGTGCATTCCATGCTTTGTGAAACTTTCTGTGTGCAGGTAGTCAACACGTAGAACTGAGTGTTTTGATACCTCTTGCAGATCTCCTCAAACAGTTTGTTGGCCCTAATAATTTCTCTATTTACACATGAGTCTTTCATAAGGTCGTATCTATGTGGTATTCCAATGATGATCATATTTTTGCTCTTATCACAGTCCAATACTACCTTCAGATTTTGGACAGCACTAGGCAAATCATTCCTATAAACATCGTTGGCACCTCGTTTGCATTTGGTGAAGTTCCAGCTGTTATGGTATGTTTTTTGTGATTTCTAACGTAGGTGTTCCTCGTTTCACATAAATGCAAGAGTTTGTACTATGTTCTTCATGTAAAATTTTTGCTAGTCTATGACCGTGACTGTCAGTGTGTATGGTTACAAAAGGTTTCTGTCCTATCTTTCTAGTTCATATTTGTATATTTAGCCCTACTTGTGTTTGTAATTTCATTTGCATACATTTCTTCTGCTCTTGTTTTTGTCTCTAGGACACTAAAACTGTTTTTTGGTGGCATTTGCAACACTTTTTGCTGCATTTTCTGCAGGTGAACATTTTAGGCCTAATAAACTCCCCATAACTTCTGTTTGGCATAATTTGCGATGTGCTTGCACTCTTACATCACTGTAGATGGTTTCAAATCCTTTTGAAGCTGGATTATGTCACAGATGTTTCAAATCCTTTTGAATCTTGATTATATCATCACATAGTATGTTAACCATTTTTTTTTGTTGCTATTTCACGAAGTATTTAATTTTTATTTTGGGAGCTGAGCACTGTTACTTGTACTGACATGTGGATCTACTTGCACTTTTCTTCTGGTGCATTTTATTAAAATATGACATGGCATGCACATATTATCATACGCCGCAATGCATTTCTTGCATAAAGAACACACATACACACATTTTCTTTCATTATATGCGGAGCTCACGACTTATGTATCTTCAATGGCCACCATCTTTTCACGTCAATAATGAAGTAGATGCAGATTTAGATTTAGCCTCAGAGACAAGACCAAAAGCTATTTATTGCTGGAAGAGAATTAAAGAAATGGAACACAGGTAAGAACAATAAGTAAATAAAATTATTTAACAAGACTTGTGCATTTTAAGTGAAAATTTATTGAAAAAGATATGGCTGTCCTTGATAATCCAGGAAGTAACAAACTGTCAAGAAAAATTTGCAAAGCTAAATACACTCACTCACAGTCAATTTTTTAGAATGAATATCTTGCCAATAAAACATAATTAAAGTTACCATCATATGGAGTGAATGAAGATGGTTTTGAGATGCTTTTCACTGAACGTTGCATAGGTTTTGTTAGATTGCATTGTTTGTTGAGAAGTGATGGGCTATATGCCTAACAAATAAAATATTCTAAAAACAGAAAGTCTATGTTTACCTATATATGCCTAAGAGAAAGTGTCTGAAATCACCCCTTGGATAAGGGTGTATTTTAAATCTTTTTCAAAGTTACAAAGTATGTGAGGGGAACTCAGAAATAAATTGACCTTTCTTTTTTTTTAAAAAAAATGTACACTCTTCGCATTTAATTTTAGTGACTTTTAACACATGTTTAGTATATCCATCACTACAAATAAGTGAGAAGTATTGAGGTAATGAATTGTAGTGGCCTGCCACACAGCCATGCCAACGCTAGAACTACTATCGCAGCTGACACAGCATTCTCAGCACACATATGCAGATTTACCGCTAGCCGAAAGCCCAGCAATGGTGCGGTGTGCACCGGACGTGTGAAGACAAAGCAAGAACCAGTGCGAACCAGTCATCAGAATGGACCAGACTCATTACACGAAGAGCTGTCCTGCATAGCTGTGAAGCACGTGGGTCGAGCGATCTTGGACCCCCCACACGTACACGTGTACGCCGCTGTGCTGGCCACGTGATCCATGCCTGTGGTTTAGCCAGGTGGAGGCAGTGTTTTATAGCTACAATGTGACTTGCAAGCTCGCAAAATTTGGTGACATTGTAAGACAGCTCGACCAGAACATCGCTGTCGAAGTGTGAGACATTATCACTATCCCACCAACACTGTCCTCATATAAGCGGCTGAACAATGGACTAATCCACCATATTTCATCATTGCAGGAACAACGGGTACATCAGCTGTTGCAACATCAAGAATGTGGCAACAGGAGGCCCTCGCAGTTCCTGCACCATCTCCGGGTACTGGCGCATCCTGATATGGTCCCGGATTCACTATTATACGCCATCTGGGTGCGCAGTCTGCCAACGCAAGTACGAGCAGTGCGGCCCAGCCCTTGGTGGAGTTGGATGGCGTAGTGGACCTGGCTGACAGAGTCCTCAATGCACTCACAACGGCGCCAAACACCGCCGCCTGTGCAGCATGTGCCACTGTAGAACCAGCACCAACGCTTGGCTCACATTGGAAGGCTGTCCCCGGCCACGCAGCAGTGGACGCCAAGCTCCACACCAAAGTATGCGACTTGGCTGCCCAGGTGGCGTCACTAACCACGTAGGTTGAACACTTGGTGCATTTGCTGCCAGAGTGCAGTAGGAATGGCAGCAACAGCTGTTCCAGCTTCGGATGACATGACCCGAACCACAGTAGCTGGCCTGGTGGTACATCACTGACATTCGAGCTGATGCACGACTTCTTGTGCTGCTACCACGCCCGCTTTGGCAATGATGTGACGAACTGCCAGCTGCCGTGCCTGCACCCAAATGCCAACCACAGCCGGAATTAGACACACCCAGCTGCAGTGCCATATCAAGGTGTCTCTACATAGCAGAGCAGGATGACAGTGTCAGCTACGTAGTAGACATGGGCTCTGTCCTGTCTATATACCTGTGATCTCTGCTCAGGGACAAAAGGTCGGCTGAGGAACTGTCACTGACTGCACCTAACAATTCTGCAATAAAAATGTGCGCCACAAACTTGCATGGATATTTACTGTTGCAGATGTCAATGAGCCAATCCTGGGCATGCGCTTCCTGGTGCACTTCAATTTTCTAGCCAACATAGCAAACGCCCAGCTGATCGACTCTATAACCAGGAGAGTGGGACAGTGGTAACAAGCTGCCTTCTTCAACATAAAACCAGTGCAGGCTCTGGTCCCTACACCTAGATACTAGACCAATTTCTGGAATTGACTCAACTGCCTGGCACACTGAAAGAGGTCAAACATTCCATGGTACATCAAATATTAACCACAGTTGGTCCACCCACCTCAAGCCAATCATTTTGCATTGCCCCCGATTGGCTCACCATAGCTAAGGCTGAATTCGAGGCTATGATGTGACAAGGCATCATCTGCCCATCAAGCAGTCCCTGGTCTCGCTCGAAGAAAGGACAATATGTGGCGTCCATGCAGTGACTACCGTTTTCTAAACGCGTGAATGGTGCCAGATCACTACCTGGTACCACACCTGCAGGACATCAGCCACACTCTGGCGGGGTCAGTACTGTACAGCAAGATCGACTGTGTGAAAGAGTTCACACAGATCCCCGTGGTGCCTGAGAACATTCCATAAATGCCAATAGCGACACTCTTCGGATTGTTTGAGAGCTTCTTTATGACTTTCGAACTCCAAAATTCACTCCAGACTTGGCAGCGTTTGATGTACAGTGAGCATTGACGACATCCTGGTGTTATCAAGGTCACCTGTGACTGAGACAGAATTCCTTGGACACCTCGTCAACCCCAGTGGCTGAAAACCCCTTCCCGAAAAGGTACGAGCAATTGTGGAAAAGTCTCGCACACAGACATACAAGGAATTACGTCGTTACCTGGGGTGTTGTATTTTTTCTGACGTCACATATCAAACGCCACTGCCATCCATGAACCTCTGACTGCAGCCCTACAAGGCTCAACAGCCAAAGGGAAGACTCCTGTTCCCTGGATGGACACACTGGAAAAACGTTTCAATGATTCATAACGTGCCCTTACAGAAGCGACGCTACTCGTGCACCTAGTGCACGACGTGGAGCTAGCCATCATAGTAGACACCAGTCAGACAGCTATAGGAACAGCATTATAACATGTTGGCTTCTTCTCAAGGAAGCTCTCGGAATCGCAGTGCCTTTGGAACGCTTATGACCATGAGCTAATAGTGATATTTGAAGCTGTGAAACACTTCCGCCCATCTGTTGAAGCTCGTTCTTTTATTATATTCATGGACCATAAACCGATCACGCACGTGTTCCCTGAACAATCACAATAAATGTTCACCACGCCAATTTTGGCAGCTGGAGTACATCTCGCAGTTCTCTACAGACATCCGCCATATCTCTGGCATTGGCAACATTGTAGCCAACTGCCTATCTCGTGTGTGTGTTGTCATCTCTCCCCCTGTGAACTTTGAGGATGTACAGATGTACAGGAGAGTGATGATGAACAAAATAGCCTCCGCCACGATGCCTCCAGTGGCCTACAACTCGAATTGGTTCCTGTCCCTAGCTCAGATTGCAAGATCTGGTGCAACACTTCGACAGGCACACAGCAGCCATTTGACAGTATGCATGGACTCTCACACCCCGGTGTCAACAGCACTACGTCTCTCATGGCCACACGTTTCGTCTGATCAGGGATGCAGGATGACTGCTGTCAGTGGGCACGCACCTGCATTGCATGCCAGCATGCCAAGGTTGGCAGACACACCCATGCAGCCATCGGCACATTCCCCCCATGCGACACGATGCTTCGCACACATTCCCGTGGACATCATGGGTCCTCTTCCCACATCCCATGGCAAGCACTACCTGCTGACCATGGTAGACCGTTTTAGAAGCTGGCCAGAAGCGACGCTGATTGCAGACATCACTGCCGAGACAGTCGCCACCACCTTTATCGAAACGTGGGTGGCCCACTTCAGCTGCCCCAGTCATATGACCATTGACTGCAGCAGCCACCAGTTTGACTGTGCACTGTTCACACACATCACCCAACCGTGTGGAGTTCAGCTGCAAAAATCGACAAGCTACCATCCGGTGTCCAACGGCATGGTAGAGAGGCTCTACAGGATGCTAAGAGCTGCCTTAACTTGCTGTGACACAACTTGGACAGAGGCACTTCCCCTGGTACTGTTCAGCCTACGAGATACTCCCAAGGAGAAAATCGGCGCTTCATCTGCTGACCTCATACACTAGCAGTCACTGGCTATTCCAGGAGACTTCATGGAGGAAGCACCACAGCCAAATGCCCATACAACCCTACAACTGGCAGAACGTTTATGCGCACACATGGCTGGCCTCCAACTGTACGCACCAATGTGGCACAGTATAGGCAAAGGGTTTGTGCACGCCAGCCTGCAATGCTGCAGTCACATCACATTGCGCACTGATGCCGCACAGCCACCACTTTGGTCCGCAACCTCTGAACCGGACCGCTTCATAGCCTGTGGCGACAGAATGCTGGAGCTCAAGGTCAATGGCAAGCCGACGAAGGTCACCATTGATCATGTCAAAGCAGCTTATGTTTTGCCCACTCCAAATGCTGCACACTTCTATGGCCCCGTGGAATATATAACTGCCAACGAAGCTTCCCGTGCCACCAGCGCGGCAGCACCCATATCCGTCACCTACAACAACACACAGGCACTGCTAGCTGTCATCTTGCCACCAGCTGTCACCATGCTGCCACGTGCGCCTCACCCCACCCTGCATGGCCAGCTGGTGCAGCAGCCTGAAGCGCCCCCACCACAGCCTCCAACAGACTATGTCACATGCTCTGGCCGGTGCGTCTGTTTCAAACACCCATGCTGCTTGACAATTGCATCACCCCACCAGACACTGAATGGGCGATAAACCCAGCATGCCAGCAGCTGCCTGCCATAGAGACCCTGTGTCCAGTGCGCCACCTGAGCTGTTACCAGTTGAGCCCCAGACTCCACAGCCCATATCACCAGTTGTGTATCCATTGGTGTTCCTGGGATTGCATTCATGCCGTGTTGCCTCTGCCATGTCGGGCGTCAAGGCAGGTTTCCCCCCATGCCAGTCCCCACGATTGGTACAGCATCCGTGCCCAGATGCCTCTGCCATGCCACGCATCGAGGTAGTCCTACTCCCGCACCAGTTACCGTAACTATTTCCCCGTCAAGCTCCAGATGCCACCCCTGTGCCGCCATCCGTTGCAGTTCCAGGACTCACGCACTAGTCACGACATCACAAAGCCGTACGCTTACGCCCTTGCGACGCTTCAGACAGTTCGGAGCTAACACCGCCACCTGTTCCTGTCATAGCTGCTGCACAGGGGACATGCCCCCAGGCACCCAGCAGTACTGCCTGCCCCCACTGCCACTAGCCACCGAGAGAGGACTCGCCACCGCACGTCAGCCAGCACCGTGCACTGACTTCACCAGCCACCACTCAATCGCTGCTCCATCAGACCGCAGTCATCACACTACTGCTGACGTCACTACACAGAGCACAAATTATGATGTGATGGAGTTGTAGACTGACGGCTGCACTGTTGTGCAGCTCCCGAGCTCTGCTCCGTGTGGCATCCCACCGCACAGCCGTGCAAACACTAGAGCTACTAGCGCGGCCGACACAGCATTCACGGTGCACGCACACAGACTTAGCGTTAGCCAAAAGGCCAGCAACAGTATGACGTGCACCAGATGTGTGAAGACAAAGCGAGAACCAGTGCAAGGCAGGCATCGGAATGCACCAGACTCGTCACATGAAGAGCTGTCCTGCCTAGCCACAAAGCACGTGGGTCGAGCGATCGTGTACTCCCCACACGTACACACGCAGAAGCCGGTCCATCCAGTTATGCAGCCACTTCCACCTTGCCCACAGAAAAGGCTGCACTCCACAGATAGTACTGGGAGCTAGCTGTACAGACTAGCCCACGAGCACACGACTATGCAACGTCTTGTGGAGTGAACACACTGCTCCACCTCGAGCTGTCAACCGCAGTCACACAGTCGGCGATGGACTATATAAGGCTCGATTGTACACGTCTCGATCATTGTAATAAATGTGTTTGCCTCGTGCTGGCATTTCATTTGTATTCAGTCACCTCGGCCTCCTCTGAGCAGAGTGCGTGGGCACGACTATAGGGTTGGATCGTTGCAAAAATAATAGTAAGCATAATTATAACCTATCTTGCTACAGAATTTAATACATTAGAGTTCAGTTCTTATTTTCTATCAAATTAAATTGAAACTTTTTAAAGTTCTAAACTGAAATACTAATGAAAAGGAAAGCAAAGAAATTCTACTAAAAGTTTAAACTCAGTTTTCTTGCTCAGTTTCCAAAATTAAGCTGCAAACACTTCAAAAATTGGCCATAAATTTATCATGTCCCACAAGTCTGAAGCACAATTTCTCTCAGAATAAACAATCCTCTCAGCTCAGCTTGTATAGGAAGTACCCACAAAACTTATTCTTTTTGTAGTGTCTTCATCAGGGACATTAGGAAACATAAATACTTTTCTATTGTTTATGTGTGAGTGCAAGAATTTCACAAATACTTCCCTTGCACCAACATTTGCAGCCACTTCAACATACTGGCTCTAAAAGTTCCAGGTAATAACCACACTCTACTTTAGCATCTTTCTTACTTGTACAAGTTCTCATCATTGTCCAAAATTACCCCACACAGTGCACAATTTTGTAATAACCCTCATTATTTTATAACTTTACACAAAAACTTGACAAACTTGTATAGCAATTGTCTCAATGTCATAGGCTACTGATGTCATCAACAAATGCAGTTTTAATACTTGTCTGCCAGTCACAACAATAGAAAGTTTACATTTTGTGATTGCATGAGCTTTCAGCAGTGAGACTGTTCATCAGATATTTACCTAGGTAAACATTCAACACAAAATGAAAGTCACAGAACATAGAAAATATGATCTTGCTTTTAAAATAACTGGCTTGTGGAAGTGAAAATTTGCAGCAATTTGTTGCTACACAGTGGGAAAGAGCATATAAATCATACTGTCTGAAATCCCACTGGTTTCCAAATAATTTCGTTCAACAGTACCAACACAATATGCATTGCAGAATACTATTAAAACCAGATGTCAGAAGATGGTGGCCACTAGCTGTTATGGATGATGACTGTTTTCAACTGGTACTCAGATGTAGCTGTATCGGTGGCAGTAGTATGACAATGTACAACAACATGGCCTCACTGAGTTACAGCAATGCTGTCTGTTCAGCATCAGCATCAGCATCATCAAAGTGTGGTGAGCCATGTTGAAGCCAAATAATTTTATTTATTTATTGTGTTAATGTGTGCTCAAAGAAGACAATTCTAATTTTTGTTTCAGTAGGAATTTTCTATTGAAGTGGGGATGACTATTGTTAATTGTGTAACAGTTGCTGTAAACTTGTTATTATTTAACTAATGCCAGTACTGAAAATAAAAATGGAACAGGATTTGAAGGTTCTTTTGAAAAGCTTCAGTGACTGTTAAACATTAATCTCGATGCAAAAATGGAATATTTAAGGGATGAATTAAATGTCATGAAAGATACAGCTGATAATAAGATACATCAATAATGATTTAAAGGTTCTCACTGAGACAAGTTCTCAGATGATTATTGAAATAAATGTTCATTAGATGTAACCAATAGTGAAATAGATTGACACATTACTGACTCACAGCAGCAAAAGTTTAAAATAAATAACAAAATGTTGAAATTACAATTTACTATCTTAAACAGGAGTTACACTCATGAGAGTTTGGATGGTAGGAGATGAGATACTGGCAGAAGTAAAGCTGTGAGGACGGGTCGTGAGCCATGCTTGAGTTGCTCAGATAGTAGAGCACTTGCCCGCTCAGGGCAAAGGTCCTGAGTTTGAGTCTCGGTCCGGCACACAGTTTTAATCTGCCAGGAAGTTTCATATCAGCACACACTCTGCTGCAGAGTGAAAATCTCATTCTGGAACTTTACGTTTTTCCTCCACAAATTGCTCCACCAAACATTGAGCATAAATATTTTAACTATCAAGTGTTTTGTACTGTGATGAGCAAAATACTCCTGAAAATCAAAGTTGAAAAAGCACAGCAACAAGCACAGCAACAACCTGCAATGTGTGAGGACCTAAGAAGTACGAGAACAATGTCCAACATTGGTTTTCACACTGGGAGGTTATAACTAAACTGCAGCTACTCACAGAGGTCCATTGTGGGCTGTAATTATTATATGTCAGGGAAACTTGATGGATATTCTAATGTGTTAATAGGGAACTGATTTATGCTGGGAAAAATTAGTTCCAATTTTAGCTACCAGGTGCAAATCTGGCACTGTGAATGCCAAAAAGACATATAAATGTTTCCATACATAATGGATTAGAATGGGATGTGTGCAGAAAAGTTTAAACAAGTAAAAGGCATAATGTTGATGTTATTATTAACTGTTGATTACACAATTTATTAAATATGAGCACTGGAGATGTCAGTGAGATATTGTATCCATAAAAGGACATGATCAACTATTGCTTGCAGCAGTTCCAGTGGAATGTGAACAACCTGTTCCTGTACTCTGGCCTTCAGTTCAGGTAGAAACCAAACATTTCCCTGGTAAACAAGTTCTTTTAGATATCCCCAAAGCCAAAAGTCACATGGATTCAAAAATTAGCCAGGATTGGAAGTTCATTAAGAGAAATATTTGCCTAGTAATACAGTATTAAAGCACACTACACCACAGTTTTTTTTCCAATATTAAAAGAGCAATTAATATAATTTTATTTGAGGATGTTAGCAATGTCACATGGATGAAGGGAAGATTGGGCAAGCCACTTGACTGAGGACATACTTAATGATTTGCTAACACAATATTATAGCAGTGAAATAACATCATTGTGGAGTAATAAATAATATAATTTTATAATTAGTAAGTAAGTTGTAAGGAATGCTAACTAAGATAATATACTTATAAATCAGCTACAATGATTGCTGGCTGAAGTGATGTAAAGGCATAGCCTACTTAGATGATAGATATAAGATGAACTCATGCATCTGGTTTAGAAGGAAAAATGTGATTGTAATAAATATATGGGAGAGAGGAGGGGTGCAAGTTTTTAAACATAATGTTGTACCCAAATATATGTTGTATAGAAGGAAATGGGATAGGTGTACCAAGTAAGTAGGACCTCCATCTGTGTTGAGAACAGAAGGAAATTATGTGCATAGAAATACAATCTTTGTGAAAAATGTATGATTATATAGCACTTGTCTTTCTGATGAAAGCATTTCTGCAAAAGTAGAATTTTGAGACTTATTCCTGTGTTGTACAAAATCAACCTGAGTTGTAGTAGAGTTCTGAGTATAATTAAACACATTATTATTGAAAATGAGAGAAAATGTGTCAATTTTCCTGGCTCAAATGTGGAAGGTTTAGACAAACAGTTACCATCTACAAACTGCAAGAAAGCATAAGGTTACTAAGTATTCAGAAGATATTTCCACCTGTATGGTTATTGAGATGAAACTGTAAAATAATTATAGTTAACAGTAACCAGAATCAATTATGTTTTTATAAAGCTGCATGTTTTTAAAAATTATGTCTTCTAAATATGTCTGGAAAGGAACATTAGTATTAATGTACCATGTTTGCAGGAAGAGGCAAATATTATGAAAATAAAGTAGTATTAAATGAAAAATACTTGCAAAATAAAAGAAATTCTTGATAGTAAGCATTAATCACTGACATAATCTATCAAACTAGTATTATTCTTACTACAGTATGTTCTAAACAGTCATCTAATTTCTCTCTTATATCTTTCTGCAGCACTACTCAACAGCTGGTACACAGAGATTAAAATATGCCTCATTTTTGTGTGATCAATAAAATCTGTCCAAGCTTGTGATGTAAACTGAAAATAATTGTCAGATAAAATTGTTGTAAGATTATCCACCTGATGAAAATACGTATTTTCAAACCTAGAAATGATTTGCTCACTGTTGGCTTTTTTAAGAGGAAACAGCTTTATGAACTTCAAAAATACTTCAACAACCACAAAAACATAACAAAATCCATTCTTAGACTTAGTGAAAGGTCCATAAATGTCCACAGACATGAGGTGTAGGTTATTATTAGGCAATGTGTTTTGCATTTGATGTCAGCTTGTTTGGTTACTTACCTTCACTCTTTGACATCTGGTACAGCTGGCATTCTTCTTCTTGACTCTCCTTCCTACATTATAAAAATGGATGTTTTCCTGAATCTTTTGTGTACATTTAGTTGATGCACAATGACCAAAACTCTCATGTGTATAGGTAATTAAAGTGCCAGTACATTGTTCCAGCCAACATAGTTTCCAATCATATGAGTTAGTCTTATGTCTTCCGAATTAAATATCCTAAAAACAAATATGATGTGACTTACCGAACGAAAGTGCTGGCAGGTCGATACACACACAAACAAACACACGAAATTCTAGCTTTCGCAACCAACGGTTGCTTCGTCAGGAAAGAGGGAAGGAGAGGGAAAGATGAAAGGATGTGGGTTTTAAGGGAGAGGGTAAGGAGTCATTCCAATCCCGGGAGTGGAAAGACTTAACTTGGGGGAAAAGAGGACAGGTATACACTCACACACACGCACATACATATCCATGTGTGTGTGTGCAAGTGTATACCTGTCCTTTTTTCCCCCAAGGTAAGTCTTTCCGCTCCCGGGATTGGAATGACTCCTTACCCTCTCCCTTAAAACCCACATCCTTTCATCTTTCCCTCTCCTTCCCTCTTTCCTGATGAAGCAACCGTTGGTTGCAAAAGCTAGAATTTCGTGTGTTTGTTTGTGTGTGTATCGACCTGACAGCACTTTCGTTTGTAAAGTCACATCATCTTTGTTTTTAGAATTAAATATCCTTGTGTACCTTATAATATTGATCAGTCTTTTCTCCTCCTTTCTTACCCAACATTCTCTTAACCAACTTCCAATTTTGATCATGGATTAGATTAGATTAGTTATTCGTTCCATAGATCCGTGCTGAGGAGATCCTCGTGAATGTGGAACATGTATTTTATTTTATTTTTTATTTTTATTTTTTTTTAAAGCTGAAATAACAATAGTAATAGTATGAATACATACATCATTTGTTTATATTAAAAAATTCATCAGTGGAGTAGAAGGAGTTGGCCACTAGTAAGTCTTTCAGGCTCGTTTTAAACTGATCTTTATTTGTAACTAAATTTTTTATGTTTACTGGCAAATTATTGAAGATGAGTGTTCCTGAGTAGTGGACCCCTTTTTGAACTAAAGTAAGGGCTTTTAAGTCTTTGTGCAGATCATTTTTGTTCCTGGTATTGTATGTATGAACTGAACTGAGCTGTTTGTTGGAAAAAGAGATATATTATTTAGGACAAATTTCATTAATGAGTAAATATACTGAGAGGCAGTAGTTAGTATACCCAGTTCTTTGAAGAGGTTTCTACAGGACATCCGTGAATTTACTCCACAAATAATACGTATTACACACTTTTGGGCTCTGAAAGCTTTTGTTTGACTCGAAGAGTTACCCCAAAATATTATACCATATGACATTATGGAATGAAAGTAGGCAAAGTATGCAAGCTTTTTCATTTTTATGTCGCCTATGTCTGCTAACACTCGAATTGCAAATACAGATTTGTTAAGGCGTTTCTGCAGTTCTGTGGTGTGCTCTTCCCAACTGAATTTATTATCAAGTTGTAATCCCAGGAATTTAAGACTGTCAACCTCTTCTATCTGCTCTTCTTCATATTTTATCGTATGCTGGGTGGAAACCTCTTACAGGTTCTGAATTGCATATAGTGAGTCTATTCGAAGTTTAATGTCAGTGAGTTGGCTTTAAACCATTTATTAATATCCATGAAAATATCATTAGAAGATCTTTCTAGAACTACACTTGACATACTATTTATTGCAATACTTGTGTCATCTGCAAACAAAACGAACTCTGCTTCTGGCAGTGTAACTGATGAGAGATCATTAATGTATACAAGAAAAAGCAATGGCCCTAAGATGGATCCTTGTGTGACACCACATGTAATTTCTTCCCATTCTGATGATGACTGATGACTTAATTCACTAGTCCCTTGCACTGACACCCTTTGTTTCCTGTTAGTGAGGTATGACTTGAACCATTTTGCAGCACTGCCCGTGACACCATAGAATTCTAATTTACTTAAAAGGATGTTGTGGTTCACACAATCAAATGCCTTTGACAAATCACAGAAAATACCTGCTGCTTGTAATTTGTTATTTAATGAATTAAGTACATTTTCACTATAGGTGTAAATAGCCTTCTCGATGTCAGAACCCTTCAGAAATCCAAACTGTGTTCTTGATAATATGTTATTTGTGGTCAGATGGTTGAGCAGCTGCCTGTACATTACCTTTTCTAAAATTTTTGAGAATGCTGGCAAAAGTGAAATCGGTCTGTAGTTTGATGGTATCTTTTTATCCCCTTTCTTGAATAGAGGCTTAAAATCTGCATATTTTAGCCAGTCAGGAAATGTCCCAGTTATAATTGACTGGTTACACAAGTAACTTAGAATTCTACTAAATTCACAAGAACATGCCTTAATTAACTTTGTTTTATTTCATCGTACCCACTAGAATGCTTTGCTTTTAAAGATTTTATGATGGAAGTTATTTCTTTTGGTGAAGTGAGTGATATATTCATGTACTTGAAGCTATTTGTGAAGGCTAGTTTCAGATATTCAAGGGCATTATTTACTGATCCTGAAAGTCCCATTCTATCAGTAACGGATATAAAGTACTTGTTAAATAGATTTGCCACACTATGCCCATCAGTTACTAATGTGTCATCTACCCTTAGTGCTATTTGCTCCTGTTCCTTTCTGGTTCTACCAGTCTGCTCTTTCACTATATCCCATATTGTTTTTATTTTGTTCCCTGACATTGCTATCTTCTTCTCGTAGTGCATTTGCTTAGACATCTGAATTACTTTTTTTAATGTTTTACAGTATTCCTTGTATTTAGCTAAATCATCAGCTTTGGAGCTATTCTTGGTCGACAGATACATTTTCCTTTTTGTCTTACAGGAAATCTTTATTCCTTGTGTAATCCATGGTTTTATTATAGACTTCTGTTTAATTTGAGTAACTTTTAGAGGAAAACAGTTTTCAAACATGGTACTGACATTGTTCATGAATGTGTTATATTTTCATTCATGTCATGAGCACTATAAACATCTTTCCAGTTCATATCTTTGAGCAGTTTTCTAAAACACTCAATTTTAGGTTGATTGACTACTCTCCTGTACTAAGATTTAGCAGTCTTGATAATCTGCTTAGAATTTACATCTAAAACAAGGAGCTGCATGTCATGATCTGATAGTCCATTTATAACAGGTTTTATGATATGATTCTGTTCCTTTGATTTGTCTATAAAAATGTTATCAATGGCTGTCCTTGAGGATTTAGTGATCCTAGTTGGAAAGTTTACAGTGTGAGTTAGATTGAAAGACAACATTACTAACTGCAGTGAATGTTTACTGGAAGATTGCATTAGAAAATCTGTATTAAAGTCACCAGCAATCAAAATTTCTTTGTTTCTTCCTGTTAAATAACCCAAAAGAGCTTCTAGATGATCTAAGAATAGATTATAATTTCCTGCAGGTGCTCGGTAAATAGTTATTATTATATAGGATCTGTTATGGAACTCTACTTCTGTTGCGCATGCTTCTAGATGCTGCTCTAAACAGAATTTATTAATGTCAATGTTCTTGAATTTATGGCAGTTTTTGATAAATGTGGCAACTCCTCCTCCATCCATATCTACTCTGCAGAAGTAGGAAGCTAGCTTGAATCCTGAAATGTCTAACATATCTATATCAGTGGTCACTTGATGTTCAGAGAGGCAGATTATGTCAATTTGGTTAGATGAATTCATTTCATCAATACAAATGAGTAGTTCATCAACTTTATTTCTAAGTCCCGGAATGTTCTGGTGTAATAAAGATAACTGATACTGCATAGTAATGGGATTGTAACTGCTTTGGCGAAGATGATCTGGCAGTTTCTGATTACTTTCTGTTAAACACTGTTTAAATGGAGGCTGTTTGATAAAATCTGACTCCTGTTCATCTGTTTTCTCAAACTGAGTGTGTCTGCCAATCTCTCTTAAAACTCGTTTTCTTTCCCCCTTCCCTATGCTAAAAAAGGCATCCCTCTGACACCTGTGACCACTGGTATTTTACCACTTGTGCCAGTGTCCCCCCTTAAGTTTTCTGCAATCAACCCAGACAGTTTTTTCTTCCCTTTCCTATTGAGGTGAAGGCCATGCCTAGTGTAGTCCCACCTATCGATAGCATCCACAGGAATCAAACCAACATGGACCCTATATCTGTCCTAAGCAGCCACTCCAACTCCAAGTTCACCCTCCTTACGGAAGAGTTCAAATGAGGCTGATCATGGCGACTCAACACAGACACAAATCCCACACTCGTATGCTTCATTGCTGATGCTGTCTTCACCAGGTCACTCTCTATGGAATATTCAGAGTCACTGTCAATGCTATTTCCCGGACCACCCACTATAACCACGGCATCCTCCTTTGTGAAGTCCTTGCATAAAGCACCTACATCCTCTGTTACCTGACCCAGATCTGCACTAGGCTTGAAAAAGTTTGTGACCTGGTACTCTGGACCTAGATTTTCCTGCAGTAGTTGGCCAACACCTCTACCGTGGGAACTACCTAACAACAGAACTTTCTTTCTCTTTACAAATTTCCCTACCTTTTTAAAGTCCTTGAAAGCTTGTTGTGCCCTTTCTACAGCTTCAGCTACATGAGGCTCATCCGATTCTGACTGAGGCAACAGGTCAAATCTATTTTCAAGATTTATGACAAAGCTGTCTGATGCTCTCCTTTGCCTGTTCCCCCTCTTACCTGTTGCCACTTCCCACCTCTGTTCACCCTTCTTCCTCTTTAACCTGTCCAGATCCTCCCTTGCCTTGTCTAGGTCAGCTTGAAGACTGCAATTTTTCCTTCCTGTTCCAGTATTTTCCTATCTCTACTGCAGATCCTACAATACCACTGGTGAGCCTCATTTATGTCCCCATTTCCCACGCCACTACATTCGCCCTAATGAAAGAGACTACAGCACTCATCACACCATACCACGGAACTAACGATCCTATGGCATGTCACACACTTCTCACTCATGGTAAAAACAGAAATCGTATAAGCTGATTTAAGTAGTGACTAAAACATAAACAAAGGACCCTAGAAACTATTCAGGCAGATATAAATAAATTGAAAGAGTACTGAATGAAAAAAACTGGTGATTACATATAACTCACTGTTTACTTACGATACACGCGTGAAATTAAGCCTAAAATCCGTGCAATAGGCGCGAGAAGGAAAATAAACTTCTTACCCCGTTTAATCTTCTTTAACACTTCACTAACACTTCCACTAATGTAACAACACTTATGTTATATTTATACCAACTGGAAACGTTTATCTATAAGTTTAATTCACTGCTTACTTATGATTCGCGCGCGTGAAATTAGGCCTAGGATTCGTGCTACAGGCGCGAGAAGAAAAATACGCTTCTTACCCGGTTTAATCTTATTTTATACTTCACTAACACTTCCACTAATTCAACAACACTTATATTATATTTATAACACCTGTACACGTTTAAAAATAGCTTAATAACAACGATTTTTATAATTATTTAGTGCAGCAAATACTCAAAGAGTCTGCGTCGGCGCAGTGTTGCCTCACCCAGTGATTTTGATATATGCAGATGTCTTTGCAAATTTTCAAGATGTCTTTTGCCTCTTTCACACCTTTCAAGTAAATAATTTTAAACTCTTTCTTTCCTTCTCGAAAGCTATTAGATGATTCATTCCCTATAGGTAGCCTAGACAAAGCATCAGGAACTACACTGTCTGTGCCCTTAACGTATCTGATTTCATAATTGGACTGCTGTAAAAGTAAGGCCCAACACGTAATTCTATTATGGTACAGCTTACACACCTGGGGGCAACATAATGCTTTATGATCAGTATAGATGATGAATTTGTGACCTAATAAATAATTTTTAAACTCACTGAATGCCAAATGTGCAACGAAAAGTTCTTTCTCAGTTACAGTGTATGTCTTTTCATGCTTCTGCAATACTCTACTAGCAAATGCAAGAGATCTACTTTCAATAACACCTTCAGCTTCAACCTCCTGAAATAAATGAGCACCCAAATCAACATTACTATTGTCTGTTGTAGTACAAAAGGAAAGAGACATGTCCATTTTGAACAATATCTGACTGTCCTTTGATCTTATTGAAAACATCCTGACATTCCTGATCCCAATCCCAAACAATATTTTTCTTCAAAAGTTCACACAGATATGAAGCATTCAAAGCTGGCTGCTACAAAGTTTTCTATAGAATCCAGTCTACCCAAAAAATGATTTAAGCTTTTTTTTGTTATGAGGAGTAGGAAAATTAGCAGTATCATCAAGCTTCTCTTTATTGGTTTCAATTCATTTCTGAGATAAAATGTCCTAAAAATTTAACTTCTTCTGCATGAAATTTACAATTACCTATTTTCAAAGTCATACCTCCTGATTCCAATTTTAAGAACACATCTCTTAACAGATCTGAATGTTGTTCCCAAGTCTTTTCAGTGACCAAAATGTCATCAACACACACAATTAATTTTGAACTCACTTCACTTCCTAAAAGAGAATCCAGAGATCTTATGAATTCAACTAGAGGTACATTTAACCCAAATGGCACCACACAGCATTGAAAATACTTACCTCCACACAAAAATTTCAAGTGGGATCTGGTGAAATCCAGAGGTCAAGTCCAAACTACTCGTGTATTTTACATAATCTAATTTGTGTAACACCGTAACACCTTGTCCATCTTCTCAGGATGGCCATTCACCCTGATAAGAAACTTATTTAGATGTCTAGAGTCCAAAACAATTCCCACTCTACCATTTATCTTACTTGCCAAAACCAAAGGATTATTGTAAACACTCCTACTTCTCTCAATTACTCCCCATGTTTCCATTTACTGAATTTCTTTTTCAACATCTTTCTTTTGAAAATGGTAAACTATATGGCTTGAGAAAGAAAGATTGATGACCTGTAAGGTAAAGCATTCACTGATAGCCTTTCACTTGCCTTGTTCTTTCAGTGAACATATTTCTAAACTCTAATAACCAATTCCTAAGCTGTTCCTTTTATTGGTCATTAAGAGTTGTAGCTTCCCTCACTTAAGAATCTACTACTCTTTCAAAATCCTGATCCTCAGTCTCATCAATTTTATATCTTCATAAAACATCTGGTACTCTCCTTAGTTCTTAATCTTTTGCAGATAGTTACATCTTTTCCCACAACTTAAAATACAGAAATTACTTTTCACATGAGCACTACTTTTAGGTTCCAAAATAAACAATTCTTTAGCATTCTGTCCAAAACAAGCCTCAACTTTCACTATCCAATCCACATTGAGAATTGTAAGGTCTTCTCTTCTGTAACAAAATTTAAAAGTACCTGAGATTTTACCAATTTGCTTTGCTTACCTATAGGTCCCCTTATCTTTACACCTACAATGGGCATTTCCACAAAATTCTTACTATACTTGATTTTGTCCCTAAACTGTTCAGATATACCACAAAGTGGGATACCTGTTTCAAGCAAAGACTTATCTTTCTACCGATCAGACTTAATTTTCGTGTAAGGACACCCAAAATCTGAATCATCTTCTTTGTTGCCAGACACTCCATGCAAAAGATCATTTTCAATTTCATCAAATGCTACATCCACACTCTCTTCAGAGGGTTTTATGAACTTTACAAGTATCATAGTGTTACTTTGGTTGCTCATCTTTTCAGGTAGAGATTGAACACAATGAATAGATTCCATGGCATAACTAACATCACTTGTTATGGAAGGAACACAAAACATTACTGTCAAAATTACACTTCCTGCTTAGATCCACTTTCACATCATTCCACAATTGGGGTATAAATTTTGACTAACCACAGCTAGCTTATTCCAAAAATCACTTTTGTCTATGTTATCATTAATCTGGTCCCAAATAAACTTCAAAAAGTTTTCACTTTTATTCTCCATGCCTTACCTTTACTGTTTGGGTCATTACACTACATGGAATTAATGGCAAACTGCTTTGACTGGACTGGTATCCTATGACTCTCACTTACAACATCACAAAGCCCCTGTACAAAAAGGGTGATAAAGCTGAACTAACTAACTATCGACCTATCTCTTTGCTGACAGCTTTCTCCAAAATTCTAGAAAAGCTAATACATGTAAGAATTACTGTTCATCTCATGAAGAACGAAGTTCTCAGTAAGAGCCAGTTTGGCTTTCAAAAGGGCCGTTCAACAGAAGATGCAGTCTACGCACTTGCAAATGAAGTCCTAGAAACTCTTAATGAAAAAATGCTAGCACTTGGTGTCTTCTGTGATTTATCCAAAGCGTTTGACTGTGTTGATCACCAGATTCTCTTGCAAAAAGCAAAATTAGTAGGAATAAGTGGTGTTGCAGGCAATTGGCTACAATCGTACCTCCAAGACAGGAAACAAAAAGTTGTGTTGAATAGCTCGGGTGGAGTATGTGACACTTCCTCAGATTCTGAATGGAGTTCCATTACATGTGGAGTGCCCCAGGGCTCAATTCTTGGGCCACTATTATTCCTGATTTTTATAAATGATCTACCATCATGTACAAGCCTGCCGTGTAAATTTACATTATTTGCTGATGATACCACAATTTTTATGAGCAGTAGAACAGACAACAATCTTGAGGAACTCATTAATCACATACTCTCAGATATAGTTAATTGGTTCAAGGTGAATGGTCTCTCATTAAATTCCAGTAAGACCAGCTTTATTCAATTCTGTACAAAAACAGAAAAAGAGAGAGAGATAAGTGTGACATGTGGTAATCAACCAATAGTTAGAATGGAAACAACAAAATTTCTTGGAGTGCACATCGACAAGAAAATGAACTGGTCTTCACATATTATTGACCTCTGTAAGAGGCTAAGCTCTGCTACCTATGCTTTACGGGTTGTCACTACATGTGTTGAACCTAACACTGCAAAAGTGGCATATTATGGCTATTTTCATTGTCTCATTGAGTACGGAATTATTTTTTGGGGCAACCAGCCATTAGCAAGGAAAGTGTTCATTGCACAGAAGCGAGCTTTAAGAATTATATGTGGATTGCGCCCAAGAGACTCTTGTAGAAATAGTTTTCGTAATCTTAAAATATACACAACTACATGCCAATATATTTTTTCTCTCATGTGTTTTGTTTGTAAAAATATAGAGATATTTCAACCAAACAGTAATTATCACGAGCATAATACACGGAGGAAGAATGACATACACAGTGAACTCAGAAATTTGAGCTTGGCACAAAAGGGTGTCCACTACACTGGAGCAAAACTCTTCAATGCTCTTCCTCCCAAAATAAAGACAGAGATTCATAACAAGAGTGAGTTTAAGAAAGCACTAAAAATATTTTTGCTAGAAAAAGCTTTTTACAGTCTAGATGAATTTTTAACTAAATAAATTGTAATATTTTAATATTATATAATACAAGTTGACATAATGCCACTATGAATTTTATTTAACCTGAGCTCTGTAACTGTGTGTTCTCCGTATCTGTGTTCTGTAGTGTTTTAATGATTCTAAGAAAATATGTATTTTCTTTTTCTGTATTGCTGCCCAAAGAATTTACTGTATAAATTTTTATATAATTATGTACTCAAATTTCTGTATATGCTATTAGATTATCAGATTGTATTTGTAAAAAACTGACTCGTTCCACGTCCTTGTGTATCCAACACAGTTGGACCTATGGAACACGAAATAAATCAAATCAAATCAAATCAAATCAAATCACTAACCTTACCTGTACTGTCAGCATCATTTGCAAATAACTCTGAACTTCATTATTCTTAAACTACACTAATACCTAATACTCATCATCATCATAGTCCTCCAAAATTACTTCATCAGCAACATCAATAACAATACAAGTCTCATTCCATCAAAGTCATTTACCTCAACTACATTCATTTGCAAATAGCCACCATTCTCAGACTTAGCAGCCTCTGTTACTTAACTACTCTCATCCACATCTGCAAAAAAAAATACCATCTAGTTCAGATCCAATACAGTCATCACCTGATTTACATACGTGAACAACATTATTTTCTGACCAAGAGAAGAAGTCATTACTACATACTACATCTACATTCCCACTAATGTCACATTCTGGATTGTGATTAGCACCTACATCACCATAATTAACATAGTATCCCAAAACTTTTGTCTAATTTCAAGTGTAAATTTGGGGTCCTATGCTTGTTATGTTTCCTCACCCCAAAACTGTGGACCTCCATTGAGGCAAACTGCCATTTCCTGAGTATTACTTCTATGATTGTTTCTTCTATTAAAGTACCCGTGGCTATTCCCATTAATCCTATCCTGCTGATGTTCAGAGTTTCTCTCCCTAATGACGCTTTGAACCTGATAGAAGTTACCATTACTTCAGTTTCTGTAATTACTCCCATTCTGATTTCTATCATTCCAATTATTATGGTACATACTTACTTATTCTGCCCTATGCCGCCTGTCAATATACACTCCTGGAAATTGAAATAAGAATGCCGTGAATTCATTGTCCCAGGAAGGGGAAACTTTATTGACACATTCCTGGGGTCAGCTACATCACATTATCACACTGACAGAACCACAGGGACATAGACACAGGCAACAGAGCATGCACAATGTCGGCACTAGTACAGTGTATATCCACCTTTCGCAGCAATGCAGGCTGCTATTCTCCCATGGAGACGATCGTAGAGATGCTGGATGTAGTCCTGTGGAACGGCTTGCCATGCCATTTCCACCTGGCGCCTCAGTTGGACCAGCGTTCGTGCTGGACGTGCAGACCGCGTGAGACGATGCTTCATCCAGTCCCAAACATGCTCAATGGGGGACAGATCCGGAGATCTTGCTGGCCAGGGTAGTTGACTTACACCTTCTAGAGCACGTTGGGTGGCACGGGATACATGTGGACGTGCATTGTCCTGTTGGAACAGCAAGTTCCCTTGCCGGTCTAGGAATGGTAGAACGATGGGTTCGATGACGGTTTGGATGTACCGTGCACTATTCAGTGTCCCCTCGACGATCACCAGTGGTGTACGGCCAGTGTAGGAGATCGCTCCCCACACCATGATGCCGGGTGTTGGCCCTGTGCGCCTCGGTCATATGCAGTCCTGATTGTGGCGCTCACCTGCACGGCGCCAAACATGCATACGACCATCATTGGCACCAAGGCAGAAGCGACTCTCATCGCTGAAGACGACACGTCTCCATTCGTCCCTCCATTCACGCCTGTCGCGACACCACTGGAGGCGGGCTGCACGATGTTGGGGCGTGAGCGGAAGACGGCCTAACGGTGTGCGGGACCATAGCCCAGCTTCATGGAGACGGTTGCGAATGGTCCTCGCCGATACCCCAGGAGCAACAGTGTCCCTAATTTGCTGGGAAGTGGCGGTGCGGTCCCCTACGGCACTGCGTAGGATCCTACGGTCTTGGCGTGCATCCGTGCGTTGCTGTGGTCCGGTCCCAGGTCGACGGGCACGTGCACCTTCCGCCGACCACTGGCGACAACATCGATGTACTGTCTAGACCTCACGTCCCACGTGTTGAGCAATTCGGCGGTACGTCCACCCGGCCTCCCGCATGCCCACTATACGCCCTCGCTCAAAGTCCGTCAACTGCACATACGGTTCACGTCCACGCTGTCACGGCATGCTACCAGTGTTAAAGACTGCGATGGAGCTCCATATGCCACGGCAAACTGGCTGCCACTGACGGCGGCAGTGCACAAATGCTGCGCAGCTAGCGCCATTCGACGGCCAACACCGCGATTCCTGGTGTGTCCGCTGTGCCGTGCGTGTGATCATTGCTTGTACAGCCCTCTCGCAGTGTCCGGAGCAAGTATGGTGGGTCTGACACACCGGTGTCAATGTGTTCTTTTTTCCATTTCCAGGAGTGTATTATAAAATTTATTCAAGACAATCATCAGGTCTGTGTACTAAATCCCACTGCAATCTTTCTGGTAATCTCCTTTTAAGTACATCAGTCAAGGTCATTTCATCAAATGGTTTGTCAAGGTGTGCTAATTTTTAATTTGGTTCCTACAAAACTCTTTCATAGTGCTGTCCCTACTTCTATAATTAGGATCATTCAACAATTCAGTTTTGATTATCACCTGTTCTGTTTCTGACCAAAATTTAGTTATAAAACTTTTCTCGAAACTCAGATTCCCACTAACTTAAATTTAAATTTACCATGACGGGACTTCGCCTTCAAGACATCTTTTAACAAATTTAATTTTTGATTGTCATCCATGCCTGACGCAAAACTGTCTCTGCAGTGGTGCAGAAAATCCACCTGATGTAAATTGTCTGGTGGAAAACTTCTGATAGGAGTTTTGGACCATGCAATACCATTGTTCTGAACTGCTGAAATTTTTTTATCTAAAACAGTTACACTAGTTTGCATATTGTTTTCTACATTTAATAGTTTTGGGTTAAACTGGGGATATTTTATTGAATTTTTTTCCACTACGTCCTGTTCATCTCTGATGTCATCAACATCCTTTCATTGTTTCACTGGCTCAGCTACAAACTCATTTTCCAGAACAATAAATTTATTTTCTGAAACATCAGCTTTTTCATTCATACTTTTAACCCCTCTGACAACCCAGTTTTTAGCTCTGAAACTTGATTACTAAGTTGATGTAGCTGATCTTGTATTCTGTCTGATTGGCTATTGTTATCTGTCTTCATTTCATCTAGTTTTTTTTCCAAAATTAACTGCAAAATATCAGGTTTTGCTGTTAGTTTACTGACTATGATTTCACTCAACTCAAACATATCCTGACTGCATCCTACATCTTTCATTTCTACCTCACTCCTAACCTCATCCCTATTCATTTTGTTAACAAGCACATGATTCCAAAAAACAAATTAGCTTCACAAATAATTTGTAGTTAAATTTCCTTTTTGATGTCCCTGGTTGTATTTGTAAAGTCCTCTTCACTTTCATTTGATTTGGTCTGACATTATTGGTAGCACATCGTCTTTGTTGGTATGATTTGCTTGGTTGGGCATCCTTCAGGTTTTTTACTTCATGTGATCCAAAATTTATTCATACGAAAATTGTAAACGAAATTAAGCACTCTTTTCTGCATTAGACAAAACTTCATTATTAGTCAATTAGCCACAGAGATGCCCACTCTTGTAATCTACCCCTCTCTTCTTGGTTGTTTCTACTGTCCAGTATGGTAAAGTCTTTCCAGAAGATTTGAGAGGAGTAAGATTTACAATAAACTTTTTACTTATTTTTTCTTGCATGGCTGGCTCCAGTTCTTCATGATAGGGATGTGATTCATGAAGCTGAAATTCTGACATTTTAGGTTCTCATGGTTCAACTGATCTAAATAATTTTGAAGAATGTCATTGCAGAATCTTTTATTATATCACACTGTCTTTTGAATTTTCACTTTAACAAAGCAAATCCAAAATACAAAAATATGTCCGATCACACCAGAGGCATCCTTACTACTACCTATATTCCAAGGGGTTTACAATTTTTCTTGACAAGTGACTTTTCTGTTTGTTTAGGTTATTATTTTAGAAATGAATCCAGAAATAAACATAATAAAGAGTAACAGATAGCGTAATTAATAATAGAAATTATAAATGTGCCAAATATTTTATAATTTCAAAAGTTCCTAAGAAAACAATTCTAACTGTGAATTCAGAGCAAGTACATATCAATTGTAACAACAAAAAAAGTAATTCCTTTTCATAAATTTAGCTTGAAATGTAACATATTGTGTACAAAATTATATGAAATTTTTCAGAAAAACAGCTGAGATGATACTGACCTGTCCAAAACTTGAAAAATATTACTGGTATCAACTACTACTGTACAGGAAAAGTAATGCTAAAGGAGGATGTCCCTTTACAATCTCTATCTCTGTTTATGATGGGAGGGGAGAAGGTAGGTTGATTAGGGTACTTTTTTATTCTTTTAAATTCAGAATATAGGCCACTTTTTTTTAAAAAGGTTATCTATATTGCCCCCTCCCCTCACAATTGCTCAGCAATTATAGGTTACCTGGTACCACCCATATATTTGATATGGTGGAGAAGCACTGAGTTTCATAATAATAATAATAATAATAATAATAATAATAATAATAACAATAATAATAATAATCATGAAATTTTTTAATGTGTACAACTGGTAGGTCAAGCTCATCATCTCTTCTTATGATTTGCAAATCTGGTAATAATTGCATATCCAGGGGGATATACACAAAAACGAGGCCCATGAGTTGTCTTTCATCCATAGTTAAGTCAAAAAGTATTAAGAATATACTTTACAATTGCTCCACTAATTAGTAAAGTGGCAAAAATTTGAAGATCATTGTAAGTGCTAGGAAACAGCTCACTGTTAGGCACTTTAGTGACTCCAGGGAGGTGTGCAGTAATTAGAACCAACCTTGAAATGGTGTTTTTATCTAGCAGTTAGCACATTGGGTCACATTTCGGTGAATGATGGTCCTGGTCACCCAGATTTAGATTTTCTATGGTTTCCCAAAATCACTTTAGACAAATGCCATGATGATTCCATTGAAAAGTGATGGCCAGTTTTCATCCTCATCCTTTTCTAATCTAAGCTTGTGCTCCATCTCTAATGACTTCATTGTCTATGGGATGTTAAACTCAAATTTATCTTCCTTTCCTCCTTCCTTCCACATGTCCACCCAAAGTTTGAATTCCTACACAGCAAAGGAGACAGAAGAATCAATTAGCTACTTATGTATGTCTCCCAGTTTGTGCACAGCTCTTAAGTTTCTTTGTGTTATGTTGCTTAAATTGAAAATTTGTTACACCTGGGGAGAAGCTTTTCCTCATATCAGACATGAATTATCTAACTGGGAAATCTGCAAGGCTCTTTAAAAGTGTTCCTTAGTGATGTAATTTCCATATCCAATAACTACTGCCAGGAAATAAAACCCACATTTTTCTGTCTCTAGGGCACTTAGGATGTTCATAATTACCTTCATTGAGCTACTGAAGTCTCAAGTCAGTGTTAGAAGGAAATAGTTGATGAGGTAGTTGTTATGAATATGAAAAATCTGAAGAAAATAATAATTTGTATTCTAATAGATAAGGAGATGGAAAAATTAAAAATATTCCACATCATTTATAATGTTCTGCTGCAAATATTGACCGTAGAAGAAATTAGTGGACAATCTTTCATTTAATTATTACTGCAAGTGCAATGATTTCCATGAAGGGATTACTCAGTATGGTAATGGATGGCTCCCTTTGATTCACACCCCATTCCAGAACTGCTGTTAGCACCAGTTTTAACACATATTTTCAGAATGACATTACATTATATGCATATATGTTCAACAGTATACAGGGTGAGTCACTAACTATTGCCACCAAGAATAACTCTAAAAGTATGATAGGAGCTGAAAAAGTTGTGGGATAAAAGTTGCATGGGACTATGGGGGCCATAATATGACACCGGTGTTTTGTTGCTAGGTGGGGTTGCTTAGAGATAAGAAGGTCAACTTTGTTTTGTAAATGGGATGTTATAGTTTGGTTCTTATTTTCTGAAAGTGGGTATTGAGATGAATCCAATGACCAGTAACAATAAGGTCTTTTAAAGTCAACAAAGGTCACAAAGGTGGCATGAATATCCATTTACAGAAGGTGTTCAAAGTGATGAGCATTGCTATCAATACAGAGCTGCAATCTTCTTATCATGGATTGAGTGGTATTCCTTACCACTTCGGCACTTATCAAAGCACACTCTCTGACAATTCTCTCTCGCATAACTTATTTAATGAATCCCCTACAAGAAAAAATCCAGAGGCATCAAGTGTGGTGAAAACGGCCGGCCATGACACATCTCCTCCATGTCCAATACAATGATTTGGGAATTGGCTCTGCAACTCATTTCTAGTCATCAGCAAAAAAATTTCCAGACAGCCATTGTGTTGAAACCACATTCTGTTCCTTGTTCCTAAAGGTATTTCTTCCAGTAACAGACCTAATGTTTCTTGCAGGAATGTGGTGTACTTCCTACCTTTAAGATTTCCTTCAATGAAATAGGGGCCTATAATTCTGTCCTCCAGAATCCCATACCATACATTCACCAACCACAGTTTTTGGTGTGCAACATGCAGCAGCCAACATGGATTTTCAGTTGCCCAATAATGCATGTTATGCAAATTAATGTTTCCATTGTTTGTGAATGAAGCCTCATCAGTAAACAAAATCAAATTAATAAATGTGTCATCCCTCTGAATCTGAAGCTGAGCCCGTCGGCAGAATTCAGTGTAAGGCATACAATTCGTACCAGTTAATTCTTGGTGAAGACTGATATGGTAAGGATGATATTTAAGGTGATGCAGAACATGAATAACACTACTCTGTCTCGTTACAGATCCCCTTGCAACTTGAAGTGAACTAACACAAGGATCTCGAACCACAGTGGCAAGAGTACCAGTTTCTGTTCCCTCATTAGTAACTTTTCTTTGCTGGATATGTTTCTGATGTAATTTATCATACACATATTTAAATGTATGAAGTGTAGGGTGAGTATGTTGAGGATATCTTTCAGCATATAAGTCTCTGGCTCTCACTGAATGTCGTTGGCATTCTCCATAAATGAGAAGCATATCTACTTATTCTTTGAAGGAATATGTTATTTACATTCACTTGATTCAGCGATTCTAGTCTTACCTTTTTTATTAGTGTTGTATTGCAAAACTGTTGAATGGTGTTTACATGTCAATAGCACATTAGATGGATACACCATATTTGGTGAATATTTACTATTTACACTATATACGAGAGAGAACTGTCAGAGCATGTGCTTTGATAAGTGCTGAAGTGATAAGGAATACCATTCAAATCATGATTAGAAGATTGCAGCACTGCATTGATACCGGTAGTCATCACTTCAAACACCTGTAAATGGACGTTCATGCCACTTTTGTGACTTTTTTTGACCTTCAAAGACCTTACTGTTATACATCATTGATTCATCTCAATGGCTGCTATAGGTAAATATATAACAAACTATAGCATACCATTTAAAAATATAAAGTTGACCTTCATATCTCTGATGTGACCCCACCTAGCAACAAAAAACCAATGTCATATTGTGGCCCCCATAGTCCCATGCAACTTTTGTCCCACAAACTTTTCAGCTACTATCATACTTTCAGAGTTATTCTAGGTTTCAGTAGTTAGTGACTCACCCTGTATACTAGGATGACTGCAGTCAGATGACTCTCCACTTTAGCATCTTTTCATAAACATTACAAAATGTAATTAGATCAAAGTAGCAGAAAGAAAGACTGAAGTGCTTAATATTTTGTGTAAGATAATGGAAAAACTTTGCTTCTCTAAATTATGATAAAATTGTGGATTGACTTACTTTTTTATGCACACTAATTACTTTAGCTAGTGTAGTTTTTCTTTTGTGTTAATCATTGGTAGAAATGATTCCTGAATGATGATGCAAGTTTGAGACACCCAAATAAGCTATGAAGCACAAACAGCTCTGAAAGCATCATCATTTCTAAGCTAAAGATTATTTGTTTCATGATCAAATTGTGTTAGTGGCATGATGGTAAAAATACTTCTTGTCCTTGCAACTGACAGAGAAATGTTTTGATGTTGGCATATGATAATGATGGCAATAATTGGACAAAAACTCGTTAGCAGAGCAAGGTTTGTGATGATAAATATAAATAATGATGACATTGTTCAACATAGCTGTATTCACACAATCATGGTCCATCACATTCACATATACAAAAGGAACAACAACTCAAAGATAGTCCACACTCTATAGACAGCAATGACAAATATGAAACAAGCAGCCAGATTACCAATGTAAGAACACTCTATCACTTAATCCAGTAACAATTTCAACTTGTGAATAAGGTATGGGCCTATGTGTTGCTCTTTAACAAATGGTTTAGTTAATATATTAGCAGATATTTCCTTTGACTGCAAGTGCTTAACAACAGTGTCACTTCTTTTCACACATTGACTAATGAAATGCCCTTTAGCAAAAACTTGTTTCAGCCTAGAGTGTAAGTCCATAAAGCCTTTCAGCTTAGATGCACTCCTGAAGCCCATTTTATTTTTGACCACCAGCATGACAGCTTCCATCATTGAAGATTCTGAAAACCTTCCTATTTCCTTATAAGTCTTCTTTCTCCTGGATATTTTATAACCTAAAAGAAAAGTTTGCACACTAAAATCTACGAAATCACTGTTTCATTGTCAGGCACTATGAAGAAGTACTGGGAACAATGAGACATGTCTCACTGTATTCATAACTCACTGTTCCCAGTTGCAAACATTTTTCAAAATGGCCCCAAACACATTCAGCTTAAAGCAACATTTCAATGACAGTGATTCATAGGTATTGGAAAAACCATAGTTTTGAGTGAGTAATAAAATAATTTGAAAATATCAATGGTCTACTCAGAAACCAGCTAAGTAAATTTAGTAAAAAGAGACTTTTCTTACCTCTGAGTACAAATATACCAACAATGAAATCACAACAAGAATGTCAAGTATGAAACACAGAAACCCATAGATTAAATAATTTTGGTTACCACATTCACAGTAGGTACCAACAACTGAAACCTTAATTCCAGAGATAAAACTAATGTCTCACTGTTCCCACTGTCTCATTGTTCCCACTCTTCCCCTATATGTAGTCTAATTCAGAAGTACTGGTAGGCCTTTTGGCCAAATGCACACTTGTTTAGCAGTCTTTTTGTTGTGTCTGTCTGTTAATCAACTCTTTGGCACTGAAGTCTCTCTGCTACACTAGTAATGACACCAGAGCACTGATTGCTGCATTCATAACATCACAGCATGCCCAACAAATCCATCAAACAGAAATTATAAAATATGAAGAGAAACATAACCTAGCACATGTTACATAAGTAAACCAATGACAACAAAACTGAAATCTTGTTTAGAGTTAACTAGATTCAATTCAGAACAACAAAATAATACCTTTACTCATTCATAATCAACACCAAGTGTACAGAAATCTTGAACAGAAAAATATTCATAAAGATCTCCCAAACTAAATCTTCAGAATTTCTGTCCTCTCTCATGGGAAGGATGCCGAACATCTGAAGCATTTGTGGCATACATAGGAGACTTCTAAATACTTGATAACAAGCTCTTTAAGTGAGAGAATTTAAAATGTGTAAGAGAAAGACAAATTCACCTTTGCTATGCATGGTGTTTCAGCGCAGTGGTCACAAACTTTCAGGAGAGGTAGGGTACACCGAGACAATGGAAAATCACGTAGAAGGGAATGGTCAGAAACATTTTCCTGGCGTGATACTGATGACAGAAAAAACAAGAAAGGAGGGACTGGAAGAGGGTGAGAAAACATGTTTATTATACTTGGTACAGCAGAAACTAGGAAATAAGAAAAAATTGAGAATGGTCATCAATAAAGAAGGTGTTCAAAATTATGATCCCAGCCAGTGATGCAAAACCTCATATTTCCAGTGTGTCTTCATTAGTTTCAAGAGGTTCGAGAAGTGTAAGATGTACTTATCTTCATTATCTCATTGTTGTTGTGTCTAGGGGTATATTCTTGTGTCTAAAATTATGATTTTGTAGGTTCTTGTTGAACTGAATAATTGATGAAATTCTTTCTGTTGCTATCAATATCTTTTTATTTTATCCCATTCTTCTACACCACACTGACTTCACAATCTCCAGTTTCATAAAACCATCAATTAAATTGTTGTAGAGAAAATGAAAAAACCTGTGCACTTCCACCGGAGGCATGCCCACTACTCCTACCCTCTGCAGTACTCATTATATTCCAAAGAGTTTACAAACTTTCTTGATAAAAGAAGAATTGTTACAAAGCTACATCATTATTTTAGAAATGAATACAGAAATAAATTTAATAATTAGTGTTAGATTGTGCAATTAATAATGTTGTTGTTGTTGTGGTCTTCAGTCCTGAGATTGGTTTGATGCAGCTCTCCATGCTACTCTATCCTGTGCAAGCTTCTTCATCTCCCAGTACCTACTGCAGCCTACATCCTTCTGAATATGCTTAGGGTATTCATCTCTTGGTCTCCATCTACAATTTTTACCCTCCACGCTGCCCTCCAGTACTAAATTGGTGATCCCTTGTTGCCTCAGAACATGTGCTACCAACCAATCCCTTCTTCTAGTCAAGCTGTGCCACAGACTTCTCTTCTCCCCAATTCTATTCAATACCTCCTCTTTAGTTATGCGACCTACCCATCTAATCTTTAGCACTCTTCTGTAGCACCACATTTCGAAAGCCTGTATTCTCTTCTTGTCTAAACTATTTATCGTCCATGTTTCACTTCCATACATGGCTACACTCCATACAAATAGTTTCAGAAACGACTTCCTGACACTTAAATCTATACTCAATGTTAACAAATTTCTCTTCTTCAGAAATGCTTTCCTTGGCATTGCCAGTCTACATTTTATATCATCTCTATTTTGACCATCATCAGTTATTTTGCTCCCCAAATAGCAAAACTCCTTTACTACTTTAAGTGTCTCATTTCCTAACCTTATTCCCTCAGCATCACCCGACTTAATTTGACTACATTCCATTATTCTCATTTTGCTTTTGTTGATGTTCATCTTGTATCCTCCTTTCTGCTGCCTTCCCTATTTCATTCCTCAAAGCTACCCATTCTTCTTCTACTGTATTTCTTTCCCCCATTCCTGTCAATTGTTCCCTTATGCTCTCCCTGAAACTCTGTACAACCTCTGGTTCTTTCAGTTTATCCAGGTCCCATCTCCTCAAATTCCCACCTTTTTGCAGTTTCTTCAGTTTTAATCTACAGTTCATAACCAATAGATTGTGGTCAGAGTCCACATCTGCCCCTCAAAATGTCTTACAATTTAAAACCTGGTTCCTAAATCTCTGTCTTACCATTACATAATCTGTCTGAAACCTGTCAGTATCTCCAGGCTTCTTCCATGTATACAACCTTCTTTTATGATTCTTGAACCAAGTGTTAGCTATGATTAAGTTATGCTCTGTGCAAAATTCTACCAGGCGGCTTCCTCTTTCATTTCTTTGCCCCAATCCATATTCACCTACTATGTTTCCTTCTCTTCCTTTTCCTACTGTTGAATCCCAGTCACCCATGACTATTAAATTTTCGTCTCCTTTCACTACCTGAATAATTTCTTTTATCTCATCATACATTTCATCAATTTCTTCATCATCTGCAGAGCTAGTTGGCATATAAACTTGTACTACTGTAGTAGGCGTGGGCTTTGTGTCTATCTTGGCCACAATAATGTGTTCACTATGCTGTTAGTAGCAGCTTACCCACACTCCTATTTTTTTATTCATTATTAAACCTACTCCTGCATTTACCCTATTTCATTTTGTATTTATAACCCTGTATTCACCTGACCAAAAGTCTTGTTCCTCCTGCCACCGACCTTCACTAATTCCCACTATATCTAACTTTAGCCTATCCATTGCCCTTTTTAAATTTTCTAACCTACCTGCCCGATTAACGGATCTGACATTCCAAGCTCCAATCCATAGAACACCGTTTTCTTTCTCATGATAACGATGTCCTCTTGAGTAGCCCCGCCTGGAGATCCGAATGGGGGACTATTTAATAATATGAATTTTAAATATGCCAGGTGTTTTCGCTATTTCAAATATTTTTAAAAGAAGAGTAATTTTAACTGTATTTACAGAGCACTAACAAATTAATTTCTTTTTATACATTTGTGTCTAAAATATAATACTTCATATACAAAATTAAATGAAATTCTTTCAGTGAAACAGCTGGGAATGTTCACCTGTACCAGATTTAGCATTAATCCCAGTACTGGCTACTTCTGTAAAAAAGAAGATTATGTTAGAAAATGGTGTCCCATTACAACTTCCAACAACATATCACTCCAGAATTGTGATGTGTATCCCTATGTATTTTTACTGATGAATGAAACTCATGAGAAAAAAATTTAAAAAAGATATGACATACGGGAGCAAAACCACTGTGCCAATTTATTGTAGTATTTGCATTGGAAAACCAGGCTTAGAGATGCATGTCTTCAAGACAGGACATCAACATCATGACAGAAAGTACCTGTACACACACACAAAATAATAGATCCTTGAATCGTTGGTCTACAGTGGAGAAACTTGTTGCCCCAGAAATTAATGTATAAAAGAGTGACAATGATATTCAAACAAATGAATTATGAACTGAACTGTCATTCTGAATTCTGAATCTATCATCCTTAGCTGAAGCATATTTTACTAATACACATTTGTGGACAGTATGTGGAGTACATATAGAAAAGTTGTTTAAGTATTGAAGAAAAGCAGAAGTAGTTATATGACATTTCATTCCAGCAAAAATTGGTCAGTCTAGAGAAGAGGTCTGGTATAACCACATCCAAGGAAAGTCAAACAATTAAGGTAAGAAGAAAATCAAACTAATATTAAATCTCCATTAAATCCTGTAAATAAAATTCAACAAGGGAACACTGAAAATCATATATTAACAAAAAATACAGGTTCACATTTAAAAAAATTATATGTAGTAGAAGTAAGACAAAATTCAAAGTGGGGACACATTAAATATACTGTTCCATATGGTGCCGTACTTGGCCCATTATTGTTGTTGACCTACACAACAGACTTTCCAGAGAAATGGAGAATTATTCCAAAACTGTGATGTTCCAACTAAGGAGATTGAATACATTCACACCATACAAAGACAGCAGATTAATTGAACAGCAAACAACCTGTTCATTTAACCCAAAAGAGATTCTTGATGTGCAAGTACAAGTAAATAAAAATGGCTTACAGATATTATAAATGGAGATCAGCTGGTGCTCATTGGGTGAGGCTCTATATGTTTAGATCGCTGATGGATAATAGATAATGGATAATAAACTGAGATAGGACCATCATATGGTACATATGGCACATGCTTGAGACGGACTGTCGTATGCTAAGTTAATAAAGAACTCAGTTCTGCTATGCTTCTGCACCTACAAAGCTGTCTCTCTGTGTTATCCTGCAGATGGCATTCCTAGTATAATGTAATACTTCAATTTATTTATTTATTTAATTAAATACTGTCTTAGGACACAATCTTTTTGGACAAAAGAGCTAATGTGAAAAAAGGTACTTATGCTACAGAAGCGTGCAGTAGGAATGCCATTTAGATTTTATTATTAAAAATCTCAAAGCTCTGTAGAATCTTTTCTTACATGCCAAAACAAGTACATCATAATGTTATATTCTGATGGAAATATCTTTAATAGGTTGCTGGGAGACATTGAGCAGAAAACTGGAAATCATGAGACATTAAAAAACAAAGTAAAAGCAAATGAGTGCCTCACTAGCCACTCCTTCTATGATGTCCTGGAATATTCTGAAGATGAGTAGTTTGTGAGGATGTCCAGTATTTTTATGTAATTTCTTTTCTCCCAGTATAAATATATACACATAAAATAATCTAGTAGACATTCCAGTCTGAGTATATTAATACTAGTGATAATTTGTTGTAAGTATATTTTACAAAAGTAGCCCACAGTTTCTGCTTCTACTTGCTTCATACCATATCCATGAAGGCTTTTTCATCCTGGGATTTATGGAAGATAATGTATTAGTTACTGAGTAATTGAGCTGTTAGTCTGAGCTATTTTTCCTTCGCATCTACTTTTCTTAAAAGACTTTAAACATTTTGTTTATGAAGATCTGCAGTTTTTTATGTGAGAGCTAGATATTTTCTAAGGCCCAGAGTGCAAAATTTTAGTAAAATTAAGATGCACCACTATGCTTGTTTTTGTATTGAACTTAATTGAAAAATCCTTTCAGCTGTTAAAACAACAATCACAATCAGAAATGAAACACTGATTGCTTCTTCAGTCAGATTAAGTATCAAGAATTTTACTGAGGCAGAGAAGAAGCCAAAACAGAATATAATTGCTGAAGCGAAGAAGAAAGTCTATGGTATTGTTGATGGTAAGTTTACTGACCCACGTTAGAGCTGCTATAACATTTATGAAAACACATTTCAAATAAAAATTTACAACTCAAAAATCCTGTCTCAATAAAGCATCTTAATTAATAATGTTCCATTTAAATGAAAACAGCCCAGATTACTGTTCAGAAAAAAATGAAAGATTGAATGTGAATTGTCTGCTTGTCTCATAGTGTTGTTGATACACTCCTAGACTTTACAGTTGCAATACCAGGAGTGACAGAAATTAATAAAACTTTACTCATTTTGTGCACATAGTATAGTAGGAAGACTGCAGCAATAGATTAGCAGATAGTTTTCTGTAAAAAAAAAAAAAAAAAAAAACAGGCCTGAGAGCAAGAGGGAGCTGTGCCTTTCCCTAGTTTCTTGTGAGTGGAAAAAATACAGCTTAGTCATGTTGTTTCCCATCAAGAAAATTATTTAAATGTTTGTATTATAAACTTTCAAATTACAATTCATCTTCCAATATATTAAAAATACTCCAAATTACAGGTCTAGCACTCCTGCCCGCCCTACCACCTTGCAAACACTAAAAACTACCTTATGGGTAATGGATCAAAAAGAAAAAGATTATGAAAATTTGACCAATAGATGGCACTGTAAGTGTCAGAATATGCTCACCAGCAGCAAATGGCTTTTTCTCAGTTAGTGTCTGAGATGGCCAACGTAACTCTCTCCAGGGAGGACTGTGTGCTGCTGGCAAAGTTCTTTTACAAGAATGGTGCTGTGCACCTGTAACCATGTGTAAGAAAAAGGGCATTCAACTGACGGATGCTATGGATCTGGAAAAATGATTATAAAGTTCAAAAAGACAGTTTCTTTTGAAGTGCAGTGTGGCAGAGGGAAGAAAGCAGTTTATCCAGCATCTGTTGAAATGGTAGATAGCATAATGAACATGTTTTGTGCCAGTCATGACAATTAGAAACTGATGTCATTTTGATTTTTAGTTGGTTTTGGCTTCAGGACAACTAAAAAACCAATATCATTTTGCTTTTAATGTGACTTTTGGCCTCAGGACAGTTAAAAACCATTTTTTTTCCATCTGCAGTATGACCCTGCCATGGCGGATGAGCTTACCTCACTAACAGTGCCACAACTGTTGACGGCCAAACTTGTGCAGTCATGAGTATTGAACAGTTTGGATGATGTAATGCGCACTTCAAACCATAGCTGTCATATACAATTCGTCTATCATCTGTAGCTGACTTCATTGTTAAGATGCTTACAGCAGCATCTATTGGTAAAATTACTGCTAAATTTGTTTTTGTTCCATAATGTTTGTTGCTGTATTACTGCATCTGTATATATTATTCTGACAGTATTAGGGCCTTAAGGCCTTCTCTCACATCTGACCAGGAACGAAACATACAAAAGATATCACAAAATATTCACAATTATAATTGTGATAATAACTGGCATTTATAATAATAATGTAATTATTGTCAAGGGCAATAAGAGTGGTATATATTAATGTAACATATTTGAAGCCATCTATAGTATTAGAAGCAGAACAGATAAAGAAAAAGGAGAAGATTGGTATGACAGTGACAGTATTTGTTAGGACGAAAAAAAGAAAAGAAAAAAAAATTAAACAGAGAACTCTACTGACACGTGAAGCTGTGGGAAATGACAAGTGTGAGTGGTAAATGGTAGACTTGTATATGGGAGAGATGGCTGTTATGATAAAAGGAAGACTATAAGCTGTCTTTTGAAGTTTGAAAGGATTTTAATTTCTCTGATATTTTGAGGAAGAACACACCAAACTTGAGACCTGATACAGAAAATGATTTAGAGAAGGTGACAGCATTATGTTATGGTACAGAGGGTTTTACTTTGTTGTGAATGAGCATTTCTGCTGTGTTGTTCAGATAGCAATGTAAGAGTTGAAAATATGTACCACAAGAGAGACTGTAATGATTGAGAAGACAATAGAGGAAACACATAATATGGTAGTCTTTATGCTTATTGGCACATAGCCATAATAACTGTATGTTGGCAGGAGTGACATGGTCAAAATAGTGTAAATCACAAATTTATCACACATAAAGATTGATCACTGTTTCTAGCTGCCATTAAGATTTGTACAAAAGTCACCATCCAAAGAAATTCTGGTCATATGTAAAGACTGTTAGTGGCAACAATGTTAGTGTCCAGTCCCTAGTGAATGAAACAGGAACTGAAATTGAGGGTAGCAAAGCAAAAGCTGAAATGCTCAACTCCATTTTCTAATGTTCCTTTACACAGGAAAACCCAGGAGAATTGCCTCAGTTTAATCTGAAGTTGAGAAACAGCTGAAGTCATTAAAATTGAACAAAGCACTATCGCTCGATGGAATCCCTGTCAGATTCTATACTGAATTTGTGCTGAGTTAGTCCCCATTTTAACTATAATGTATCATAGATCCATTGAACAATAAACCATGCTCAGTTCTTGGTAAAAAGCACAGATCATACCCATCTACAATATCTTTGATGCTGATTTGTTGTAGAGTCTTAGAATGTATTCTGAGACCAAAAATAATGAGGTATCTTGAACAGAATGACCTCCTCAATGCTAACCAACATGGATTAAGGAAACATCAGTTATGTGAAACCCAACTTGCGCTTTTCTCACATGACATACTGAAAGCTTTGGAATGAGGCAATCAGGTTGATGCAGTATTTCTTGATTTCTGAAAAGAATTTGACTCAGTATCACACCTATGCTTATTGTCAAAAGTACTATCATATGGGATATCAAGTGAAATTTGTGACTGGATAGAAGATTTTTTGGTAGGGAGGACACAGCATGTTATCTCAGATGGAGAGTCATTGTCAGATGTAGAAATAACAGTAACTTTGGGTGTGCCCCAGGGAAATCTGTTGGGAGCCTTGCTGTTCAGGTAGTATGTTAATGACTTTGCAGTCAATATAAATAGTAAAATCAGGCTTTTTGCGGATGATGCAGTTATCTGTTATGAAGTATTATCTGAAAGAATCTGCATAAACTGTCAAATCATGATATGATTTCAAAGTGGTGCAAAGACTGGCAAGTTGCACTCAATGTTCAGAAATGTAAAATTTTTCACTTAACAAAACAAAACAAAAAAAAAAAAAAACATAGATCAAACATGGATGGAATGTAACAGTATTATGAGAAAGAAAGTTGCTACTCACCATGTAGTGGAGGTACTGAGTCACAGATAGGCACAACAAAAAGTCTTTCACGCTTAAAGATTTCGGCAAATGGACTTCATCAACAATAGACACATACTTAACACATACAAACACTCGTGCAAATGCAAGTCAAACACACAACTGTAGTCTCAGGCAACTGAAACCACACTGTGAGCAGCAGCATCAGTGCATGAAAGGGAGTGGTGACTGGGTGGGGGTAAGGAGGAGGCTAGGGCAGGGTGAGGGAGGGAGAGTATGGTGGGGATGGCGGGCAGTGAAGTGCTGCAGGCTAGGCACAGGGCGGCAGAGTGGTGAGGAGGGAGGGGAGGGGGGAAGTAGCAAAAAAGGAGAGAAATAAATTAAAAAAATAGTAAATAAATAATAACTAAAAATAAAAAGACTGGGTGTGATAATGGAAAGACGGCTGTGTAGTGATGGAATGGAAGCAGGGAAGGGGCTGGATGGGTGAGGACAGTGACTAGCCTAGGTTGAGGCCAGGAGGATTATGGGAACATAGGATGTATTGCAGGGAAAGTTCCCACCTGCACAATTCAGAAAAGCTGGTGTTGGTGGGAAGCATCCATATGGCACAGGCGGTGAAGGAGTCATTGAAATGTAGGACATCATGTCAGCATGTTCAGCACAGAATGCTCCACTTGTTTCTTGGCCACAGTTTGCCAGTGCCCATTCATGTGGACAGACAGCTTGTTGGTTGTGAGGCCCACATAGAATGCAGCACAGCGGAGGCATAGACCACATGACTGGTTTCACAGGTAGCCCTGCCATTGATGTGATAGGTGATGTTAGTGACCGGACTGGAGTGGGATGATGTTGGGACAGGTCTTGTATCTAGGTCTATTACAGGGGTATGAGCCATGAGGTAAGGGGGTGGGAGCAGGGGTTGTGTAAGGATGGATGAGTATAATGTGTAAGCTCGGTGGACAGTGGAATACCACTGTGGGAGGGATGGGAAGGATAGTGGGCAGGACATTTCTCATTTCAGGGCACGGCAAGAGGTAATTGAAACCCTGGTAGAGAATTTAATTAAGTTGCTACAGTCCTGGGTGGTACTGAGTTACGAGGGAATGCCCCTCAATGGCCGGATCGTGGGACTTTGGGAGGTGGTGGGAGACTTGAAAGATAAGGCAGGGGAGATTTGTTTTTGAACCAGGTTTGGAGGCTAATTATGGTCAGTGAAGTCTACAGTGAGACCCTCAGTATACTTTGAGAGGGTCTGCTCATCACTGCAGATGTGATGAACATAGGTGGTTAGGCTGTATGGAAGGGACTTCTTGGTATGGAACAGGTGGCAGCTGTCGAAGTGGAGGTATTGGTGGTGGTTAGTAGGTTTGAAATTGATGGAGGTACTGATGTAGCCATCTTAGAGGTAGAGGTCAACATCTAGGAAGGTGGTCTGTTGGGTTGAGTAGGACCAGGGGAAGCAAATGGGGGAGAAGTTGTTGAAATTCTGGAGGAATGTGGATAGGGTGTCCTCACCTTTGATCCAGATAGCAAAGATGTCTTCCATGAATCTGAACTGGGTGAGTGGTTTAGGATTCTGGGTTTTTAGGAAGGATTTCTCAAGATGGCCCATGAAGAGGTTGGCATAGGATGGTGCCATGCAGGTGCCCATAGCCGTCATACCCCTGATTTGTTTGTAGGTAATGCCTTGAAAGGAGAAGTAATTGTGGGTGAGGGTATAGTTGGTCATGGTGACTAGGAAGGAGGTTATAGGACAAGGAATTCCACCTTATGCAAGACACCTTTTTTTCTGTTCTGTTTCACACACACATGTTTCAGCACTTCTTGTGCTATCTTCAGTGGGTTTTCTTTTATGTTCTAATTGTAAAATTGTTGTTACATATTGACATTTAGCGAAACTTTTGGTACATAATATTTGCAATTGTGTGAATAACTTTTGCAATATAAGATACATCATTTGTTCATAGTTCACAGTTGAGATATGTATTAATGACCTGATGCACTGTATGTTGTTTATAACATTATGTCAAGGTCCTATTTATAACTTAATTCACAAAAAGCATTAGTTTACATAGCTTACATGATGCCATTGGACATTTATTTTGGTAGCTACTCTGCTACACAGTCTACAACTTCTCATCTGCAAACAGCAAAATGTAATTTTTATTTTTGTGTTTGTTATGCATTTACAAATGTAAATTAATATATATCACATTTTTGTGTGTAACTTATTGTCGTGCTTTCTCATATGTTGTTGGCAAAGTGAATAGGCTGATTTCATGGCCTATGGTTGCTTGACACTGCACATTCTATGATTTTTCAAAACATAGCTGAGTTTTTGCCGCCATTACATGTTGTTGTGACTATGTAGTATTCATTTGTTTCATAGCATGTTTGGCTGGTTGGGGCGCACGAGTCTGAAGTGTATTTGGCATCTGTGGCGTTTGGTTTGTGTGTGTGTGTGTGTGTGTGTGTGTGTGTGTGTGTGTGTGTGTGTGTGGGTGGGTGGGTGGGTGGGTGGGTGTGTTTTCAGGACTGGGGCAGAGAGTGCGAGAGAGAGAGAGAGAGAGAGAGAGAGACAGAGAGAGAGAGAGAGAGAGAGAGAGAAGAGGAAAGATTTTTTTTTTTCTATGAGTGGTTTTGGTGTGGATGTTATTTGTATAGTTGTTCTGTTGTGGCAAAGAGGGTTTTATTGCACAGTGATGTGTATTCATTGAGTACTTTGTTTCCTTGAGCTATTGATTTTTGGATGTGATAGTTTTCTTCTATAGTTAATTTTTGGTATAAGCTGCTACTAGTTTTAAGGATGCATTTTGTGGGCTATGGTTGCTTGACACTGCACATTCTCTGATTTTTCAAAACATAGCTGGAGTCAGTTTCAATGTTTGTTGGGTGGTGAATGTGTACTATCAGGTGGTCTGCAAATGTTGAGTGTGAGCTATTGTTTTACAGTGCTCTGAGGTGTTCTGTATACCTGGTTCTGAAATTCCTGCATGTTTGGTCTATGTATACAGATTGACAACAGTTACAAATAAGTTGGTATATACTGGACTGATGGTATTTGTCAGTGTTGGTGGTATTTCTTGTTGGTTCTGTATGCTATGTTGAGTCCTTGTTTCTTTAGCATATTTCCCACCCTGCATGTGACTTCGTTGTTGTAAGTCATTATGTTCCATTTGTTGCTTACTGTCTGCTGGTTTTTTGTGTTGTGTTTGTCTGTGTGTGTGTTTCATGGTTATGTGTTGTTTGTTTTTGTATTTTGTGGTTTATTTTATCGACTGTCTTTGTGTCATATCCATTCTCCTGTGCAATTTGTTTTGTTGTGTTCAGTTCTTGTGTGTAATCATGTTTGTTCATGGGTATTTTGTTCAGTCTGTGTAGTAAATATCTGAAGATGGTTTCTTTTTTGAGTTATGGGCTGACTGGACTGGTTATGAATTATCATTCTGGTGATTGTGGGTTTTATGTAGATTGTGAATTCATGTTTGTTGTTTCTCTTGTGTATGGTGAGATGTAAGAAACTAAGTTTTTCATCTGTTTGTGTTTGCATGGTGAACTGTATTTGTGGGTGGATGGTGTTTAAGTTGTCATGTTAATACTGAACAGGATATAAAATGTGTTAAATCTGAACTCAAGAGGGTAATCAATAAGCCAATGATGATTATTTTAGGACACTCCTCAGAGATACTCACTGGAGTGATGCTTACAGTGCTACTAGTATGAATGAAAAATATAATACTTTTGCCATAAAGTGCTTACGTTATTTGAACACTGTTTTCCCCCAAAACTAACCAAAGTTAGAGCAAAGTCTACAAAGGAGCCATCGATTACTCAAGGAATAGTGGTAACTTATAAAACAAAGAGAAAACTATACCTGTCAATCCGAAACAGTTCTGATGTTGATGCTCTAGCACATTACAAGAAATACTGCAAAATATTAAAGACTGTAATACAGACATCAAAGCAAATATATTAAAAGGAAGAGATAGTCATATCAGATAACAAAATAAAGACAACATGGGATATAGTGAAGGAGGAGACCAGTTGAACCAGACATGAAGAGGGGCTTATAGCATTAAGAGTAAATGGTACATTGGTGTCAGATGTGTATATTGTTACAGAACTTTTTAACAAACATTTTATAGCTGTTACTGAAAAGATGGGATTGTCAGGTTCTGTAAATTCTGCCATGGGATACCTCAGACCACACATTTCAAGTAAATTCCATAATATGAATTTGACCATCACTACCCCAGCAGAAGTAATGTCCATTATAAAATCTTTAAAATCAAAAACATCTAGTGGATATGATGAAATATCAACAATGTAAATAAAAGAAAGTGATTGTGAGTTAAGTAACATATTAAGCTATATGTGTAACCAGGTGTTTATCAGTGGAATATTTCCTGAATGGTTGAAATATGCTGAATTTAAGCCACTGTTTAAGAAGGGAGATAAAGAAATTACATCAAATTTCCATCCAATTTCACTTTTGCCAGCATTCCCAAAAATTTTAGAAAATATAATGTACACTTGTCTTTATAAGCATCTTATCACAAATAACATACTGTCAAAGTCACAGTTCATATTTCTAAAAGGTTCTGATAATGGGAAGGCTGGCTACACTTACAGTGAAAATGTACTGAATTCATTAGACAAAAAATTGCAGGCAGCTGGTATATTTTGTGATCTGTCGAAGGTGTTTGACTGTGTAAATCACAATATCCTTTTAAGTAAATTAGAATATTATGGTGTAAAAAGAAATGCTGAAAAATGGGTATCAAATCTTATGCCTCTGGTAGGAAACAAAGGGTGTTATTAGGAAAGAGAAATGTATTAAGCTATCAGGTATCATCCAACTGGAAACTAATTACATGTGGGATCCCAGAAGTCTCCATCTTAGGGCCCTTACTTTTTCCTGTGTATATCAAAGACCTTTCATCAGTAACAATACCAGATGCCAAGTTTGTTTTGTTTGTCGATGATACAAACATTGCAATAAATAGCAAATCAAGTGTAGTATTAGAAAGATTGGCTAATAAAATATTTGTGGATATTAATCACTGGTTCCTAGCCAATTCATTGTCACTAAACTTTGAAGAAGCTCACTACATGCAGTTCAGAACTTGCAAGGGATATCCCACAAGTATATGCCTAACATGCGATGACAAGCAGATAGAAAAAGTGGATAGTGTTAAATTCTTGGGATTACAGCTTGATAATAAATTCAACTGGGAGGAGCACACCACAGAACTGCTGAAGCATCTAAACAAATCTCTATTTGCAATGCGTATTCTGTCAGACATAGGGGATATAAAAATGAAAAAGTTGGCATACTATGCTTTCTTTCACTCCATACTGTCAAATTGAATTATTTTTTGGGGTAATTCATCAAGCCAAGCTAAAGTTAACCAGGCACAAAAATGTGCAATAAGAATTATATCTGGTGTGAACTCAAGAACATCCTGCAGAGGCCTGTTTAGGGAACTAGGGATACTAACTACTGCTTCCCAATATACTTATTCCTTAATGAAATTTGTCATTAAAAATATATCACTTTTCCAAACCAACAGCTCAGTTCATGGAATCAGTTCTAGAAATAAGAATAATTTTCACAAGGATTTAAAGTCACTTATTTTTGTACAGAGAGGTGTGCATTATTCAGGAACACACATTTTCAATAACTTGCAAGCAGCGATAAAAAGCTTAACAACCAATGAAATTCAGTTTAAGAAAAGTCTAAAAGAATTATTGGTGGCCAACTCCTTCTACTCCATTGATGAATTTCTTTATTCTTTATTTGTCCGTGGATCATTTCTTATGATGATGTTGGACACTTTCATTTTTACATAAATCTTGCATAGACATAGCTAGTTACAAAAAGGTAGTACATAGACATATATTTTATAGAGTATTCACAGAAATGTCATTAAAGTACATTATAGAAAGTGTATATATACACACTATTTAATTTTTTATTTCAAGATATTCTTTAACACTGTAAGGGCAAATATTGATTAGATGTCTTTTTAATTTTCTTTTAAAAAGAGACATACCTTCTATCATCTTTATACATTGTGGTACTCTGTTGTACAGTATGCACCCAACTTTTACAGGCTCTTTGTCTGTTAGTTTTAGCCTGCTTCCTTCTATATGATAGTCATTTTTTATTCTTGTATTATGTTCGTGATATTCTCCGTTTAGCAATGCAGTGCAGTTTTTAAGTATTTTTAGCTCCCTGAATTTATTTCTGCAGGGTTCTCTAGGTGATACTTTTGCAATGCATTGTACGGCTTACTTTTGTAATCTTGATACCATTTTTGGTTGCATATTTGCAGCATTTCCCTATGGCAGGATGCCATAGGAGAGGTGTGAATGGACTATTCCATAGTACATTGTTTGTAGATTGCGTCTGTTTACTAACTTTGACATTTTTCTCATCAGAAATATGCTTGAACCTATTTGCTGCACATGTTATTTATGTGATTCTCCCATGTCATATCCATATCCACTGTTACACCTAGAAATTTATAGATGTCTGTCTCCTTTAGTTCTAGGTCTCCAAGCCTGACTGTGATGTTGTCCAAAGCATGTTGTTTATTTGCATGTATCTGTATATATGTTGTTTTGGTTCCATTTATAAAGAGATTGTTTTCTCTGAAATAATTGTTTCCACTTTTCATATTTAGCGAAGCCTTCTCTTGCAGGTCATCTGTTGTAGAACTGGTAACAACAAATGAAGTGTCATCTGCATACATGACTACACTATCAGATACTGATTTGGTCATATCATTGACATACAAAATTAAAAGTAGTGAACCAAGGATGGAGCCTTGGGGAACTCCATATTTAACAATTTCATAATTTGAAAAGACACTTGTAATATTATTTCTCATTTTTAGCTTTATTTCTATACAATGTTTTCTATTTTCCAAAAACAATTTAATGATTTCTGCTGCTTTCTCCTTTACACCATAAAGATGACGTTTTTCTGATAGGGTGTCATCACAATCAAATGCTTTAGATAGGTCCAGGAACATACCACAAACTTTCTTCTGTTCATGAAGTTCTATAGTTACCAGTGTTACAAATTCAGCTATTGCTGTTTTGGTAGATTCGCCCTTCCTGCATCTATGGTGTTCATCGTTCATAATAGTGCATGTATGTATAAAATTTAATATTCTGTCTTTCATTATGGTTTCTATTATTTTAGAGAGTACAGATGTAATATAGGTCTGTAGTTTCCTGTTTTTTTTTGCAGCCTCCCTTATGTATGGGGATTCCTTTACTCTTTTTCAGGAACATTGGAAATATTCTTTTTTCTATAGATAAGTTTATCAGACAGGCTATTGGCTTTACTACCCATTGTAAATGGCATTTAATTGGTTTAGTGGATATACCATCAAGTCCCTCAGTCTTTTTTGTTTTTAGACTATGTATTATTTTTACAATTTCTGATTTATTAATTGGGGTCAGGAATAAGCATTTTGTCTCAATGGAATTTTTATTGTGGTTATTTTGGAAATATTATTTTGAGTTATTTATTTGTCCACAACTTTAATATAGTGTTTGTTAAAATATTGCTGACATTTTGTGCATCCCTCAATTCCCTCCCATTTACCTCAGGTGTTATGTTATCAGTGTTTTCCACACCTACACCTTTCCTCTTTGCATTTATGAGAGACTGTATGGTCTTAGCAGTCTTCTCCAGGTGGGACAGTCTTGGGCAGTTCTCTTCCAGCTGTTACCAGCGATCTTCTTGATGTCTTTGTCCCATCTGTCTGGCACCGGAGGCCTAGAGGAAGACCACCAGACAGATGGGACAAAGACATCAAGAAGATCACTGGTAACACCTGGCAGAGACCTGCCCAAGACCGTCCCACTTGGAGAAGACTGCGGAAAGCCTACCTGAATCCACGACTCGAAGAGGCCACATCATTTAATGATTGAATTGGCTGATGATGATGATTATGATGATATGGTCTTAGTGATATTTGTTGAGGTTTCTATCTTGTTTTCATAATATGTCGATTTAGTCTCTTTTATCAGTTTGGTGTGTTACCTTCTTTTCCCTATATGAATCCCTGTTTTCTTGGGTTGGCCTTAACTGACATTTTTCCTACATGCTTTTCACCTCTTCCCTCTCCCTTTTTACCTCTCTACTGTGACCCAATTTTTATTCTTCTTCTTATTTATTTCTCTATGTACTAATGGACATGCAACATCTATGTAGTGCTTTTGAATACATTGTGGGCACAACAGTGATCAATGTCTTATAAATAATTACTATTAAAAACAGTCTTGATCACAATTTATTTAACAAGGTGACCGGTTTCAACCACTACTGTGGTCATCTTCAGACCATTGAGTAGGAACCTCTTTCCTTGAAGAATCACTTCAAGGAAAGAGGTTCCTACTCAATGGTCTGAAGATGACCACAGTAGTGGTTGAAACCGGTCACCTTGTTAAATAAATTGTGATCAAGACTGTTTTTAATAGTAATTATCTATGTAGTGGCCTAATGTTTTGCAGAATGATTCCAATCCTTTATCCAGGTTTTCTGTTAAGTATACTTCACTGAAGTCTTTGCTTTCCAATAGCCTTTGTAGCCTATCTATGTTTGTTTGCTTTGTTTGTCTAAACTCTTTAAATATTTTTTCTGGCTTTCCCATGTTGCCTGCTAATTCCACCACTACCCCATAGTGGTCTACAATGGTCTTGTTTATGACCTGTACTGCCTGCCTGCTCTGTTGTACATTAGTGATCAAGTGATCTATTAATGTTTCTGTATTTCTATAGTATCTCATGGGACTATCTACTGCTAAATAAAGTCCATAAGTTTTAATCAGATCTTGAAAACTCCTTGTATAGCAGTTGTCTTTTAGTGTGTTAATATTTAGGTCACCAGCTACAATTAAATAGGAGAATTCCCTTCTAGTCTTATCCAACAGTACTTCTAACTCTTTTACAAATCCATTTATCTGACTGTTTGGTGATCTGTAGGTACCTATTACCACATATTTCTCCACATAATATGTTGTCTGTATTGTTGCAGCTTCAGACAGCATTTCTGTACAGTTGTCTACTAACCATGGAACGGTACCCTCTATTTTACTGTGTACATAGACTGTCACCCCTTCGCCCTTATGTGCAGATCTGCAGAAATTTGCAACTCTTTTATATTCCTGTGTGCTGTAAACGTTAATTTCATTTCCTTTCAGCCCATGTTCTGACATAATAAATATATGTGGTAATTCTGCTGCAAGATTCTTATATTATTAATATTAGTGTTGATGTTTTGATTTTCTGTGGCACCTTTCTCTTTACCTGCTGGTACAAAAAATCCTGTTCCTTGAGATGCTTTTGCTTCTTTGTTCTCTCTCCTCTGCCATATCTCACCTGCGGCACCTCTATTACAGCTTCTTCTTCTGCAGGTGACAACACAGCTTCTTCTGCTGGTGATGACACTACTCCTTCTGCTGGTGATGACACTGCTTCTTTATCTGCTGGTGATGACACTGCTTTTCCCTGCTTTTCAGGGCAGAGTGTAGTTTCCCCTTCTGTTCTTTCATCTTGTGGTTGTTTTGAGTCTGATACTGGATACAGTATTGTATCTTCTATTTCTTCACTCACTGACAGTGGTATAGGTCTATGTACCTGTTCTTGTGTCCTGCTAATTTTTTATAATATTTCTTTGCACAGAATTTGTTTACTGTAGTTGTTTCCGTGCAGGCCATGCTTTGTGAACTGCCCTCTCACTGAGCTTGTTGCTTCAATAAATGTAACATAAGAGAAATAGCTACATATATTCCTGAATTTTTTGTTTGTGTTGACGATTTTTTGTTTCCACATGAAACTTCTATCAGATCATGCCTGTGTGGAGTGCTTAGGACGTATACATCAGAATGTATAAGTTTTCCTAATGATTCTCTTAGAGCCCTGGTTGCATTTACACTTTCGTTCTTATATACATCCTTTCCTCCCACAATAGTAACACATTTGGAACCGTATGTCACTGTTATTCCACAGTCTTAAAGAACTTTATTTAGAGGTGTGCCCAGATGGGTAAAACCAGTTACTTTTAGTTTAGTTTGCATAGTGGCCATAATACCTGCTAAGCCTTTTCCGTGGCTAGTTGGAAATACATAAACATCACCTTTCTTATTTTTCTCACTTGGCGCAAGATTTCACGAATGTTTAGTATTTTCTCACTTCTTCCAGGTACTTCTTGGAGATGTGAAATCATTTCTCTTATTTCCCTAGTTGACTGTATCTTCATTTTTATCTAGTGGATCATGTTTGTTCATTGTTTTCAGTTCGAAATGTTTTTCGTTTCGTTTCACACACCAGCTTTTTTTAGGCCTAAAAATGGTTCATTTTCCACTTTTTGTTCTTGTTTGAGTTCATTTATAACTGTTTCCAGATTATTTATATATTGTTTTGCATACAATAAGTACTTTTCTAATGGAGAACGTTTCCTTCATATACACTACCATGTTTTTGTAAATACTCCATTTGCGAACAACAGTTAATTACACCACAGGCACATTTTGTGTTTTCTTCATCGAAACGTGAGATACACATTGAATGAATCCATTTTTGGCACACTGAACATGGGCTAATACCATTTAAAAGTCTTGCACTACATACAATGCACTTTATATTCACGATATAGGCATTTTTCATGGAACCACTTCCTAAAACTTCTGTATGAGCCGCCATATTGTCTCAGTAGAACCAACTGATTTTTTCTGTGTGTGTGTGTGTGTGTGTGTGTGTGTGTGTGTGTGTGTGTGTGTGTGTGTGTGTGTGTAATCTAACTTACACACCATTTCAGTGACTTCCACAACATTTCAGTGCAGTAATGTGTTCATTGTAAATAAGTATCATAGCAGTTCTAGTATATGTTTACAACACAAGAGAAGGAAAGTTGCTACTCACCATATAGCTGAGCTGTGATAGGCACAATAAAAAGATGCACACAATCATAGCTTTCAGCCATTAAGGCCTTTGTCAACAGTAGACACACATGGTCCGCAGCTCGTGGTCGTGCGGTAGCGTTCTCGCTTCCCACGCCCGGGTTCCCGGGTTCGATTCCCGGTGGGGTTAGAGATTTTCTCTACCTCGTGATGACTGGGTGTTGTGTGCTGTCCTTAGGTTAGTTAGGTTTAAGTAGTTCTAAGTTCTAGGGGACTGATGACCATAGATGTTAAGTCCCATAGTGCTCAGAGCCATTTGAACCATTTAGACACACATACACACATGCACAAACACACACTCACGCAAGCGCAACTTGCACACACATCTGCAGTCACAGAGAGCTGAAACTACCACCTATCATGGCTCAGCATCTCCGCTATATGGTGAGTAGCAAATTTCCTTCTCTCATATTGTTACATTCCATCCTGGATTTTCCATTGTTTGACTAGTATATGTTTATTACCTTATAAATAAAAAACATTTTTTTAATTTTAATTTCAGTGCATAAATGTGATCTTAGTTAATGAGTGTTGTAAAATGATCTTTTCGTATGGTGTTCATTAAAAAAAGACAGTCATTCTACTTGGGATCATTGGAAGGTACAATAGCTTATTTGTTTTTGTTGTAAATATTTGTCATGTTCTACATCGTTAAGTGCCGGCCTGAGTGGCCGTGTGGTTCTGGGCGCTACAGTCTGGAGCCAAGCGACCCCTCCGGTCGCAGGTTCGAATCCTGCCTCGGGCATGGATGTGTGTGATGTCCTTAGGTTAGTTAGGTTTAATTAGTTCTAAGTTCTAGGCGACTGATGACCTCAGAAGTTAAGTCGCATAGTGCTCAGAGCCATTTGAACCATCGTTAAGGACCTCCTCACTACAGATCAATTGGAATTATAATAAATCTAATCTAATCTAACTTAATCTATGTGAGGCTGTGGTTCATCTACTAAGCAAATAATGTCATCGACATATCTGTACCAATATATTATTTTGTAGTGTTTTGGTATTGCTACTTTGTCAAAGATTAGTTTTCCTACCTGGTTGAGGACAATGTCAGCTAGGAGGCCACTTATTGGGGATCTCATGGGCAGTCCATCTTGTTGTCTGCATTTGAATGGTGAACTGTATTTGAGGGTGGATGGAGTTTATGTTGTCATGAAGTTCTTTTATGCAATGCTGTGGTTCATCTATTAAGCAAATTATGTCATCTACATATCTATACCAATATATTATTTTGTACTGTTTTGGTGTTACTATTTTGTCTAAGCTTTGTTTTCTATCTGATTGAGGAAAATGTCAGCTAGGAGGCCAATGATTGGGGGTCCCATAGGCAGTCCATCTTGTTGAGAGTAAAATCTGTTATTGAATGTGAAATAGTTTTGCGCTGTGGTGAACCTGAGTATGGCTGATATTTCTTGTATGTTTGTTATGGGTATTTTTCCTTGTAGTTGGAGGTTTCTTTTTTAATGTTGATGGTTTCTTCTGTTGTGATGATGGCATTTTCTTGTGTTAATTTGTTCTGTAGTTTTCTGCAGGTTTTTTCTTCAGCAGTCCTTGTGTTTTCTTTTATTTTATTGTAAAAATTTGAACCAAATGTTTCGCTAAATGTTAATATGTAACAACAATTTTACAGTTAGAAAATAAAAAATAACCCACTGAAGATAGCACAAAAAGTGCTGAAACATGTCTGGGTGAAACAGAACAGAAAAAAGGTGTTCTGCATAAGACAGAATTCCTTGTCCTATTTTCGTAGCAAGCATGGACATAACAAGAAGAACTGCTGCACCATAAGATGATTAATTCTGCGCCAAGTGAGGTATTTCCTTTGCAGCTCTTCAACAAATTCCAGAATACAACTATCAAACTTCAAAAAACCATACTCAACATAAAATTCAACAAACTGTGTTTGGTTTATAAAATAGTACCTACCTGTGTAACCATAACTGCAAATAACATGTCATCAGCAGCACAGCAGACAAAACATGAGGCTGAAATCATGTGGGTAAAGCAAGGAACCGGTCTTTGTATTCCAAAAAAAAGGCTTGGAATATTGAACTATGCAGATTGCATGTAGAAGTAACAAATCATATAAAGTATCCAGCATTTTTTGATGAATTGATGTACAGGGTTAGATCACACACAGATACCATAATAGGCAGACAACAGACACCCCAACAAAAGAAACTCACCAAAATGATAAATCACACAGTCACCTACTAATCCCACCACCAAACAACAAACAAACCTTTCACAAAAGAATGCTTAATCTAACATATATAAAATTATCTGAACAAGAAAGCAGCCTATTAGAAAAAGGTTCCCAACATAACATAAACACAATGGTGTCACACAGGACAGGACAGAAACTGAACACATCATAAAGCAACAAGAAAAACTAAATACACCTGAATTTAATGCAAATCTAACAAGAGAACTAATTGCTGAGGAAATAAGAAACATGATCAAAGAGAACAAAACCACCATAAAAGAAAACACAAGGACTGCTGAACAAGAAACCTACAGAACAAATTAACACAAGGAAATGCCATCATCACAAAATACAACAAGGGTTATTCAATAGTAGTCATAAACAGACAGGAATACATTGACAAAACATTAGAATTAATCCAAAGTAACATCACAGAATTAAGAAGTGATCAAACAAACTGATACCAAAGTAAGTTAAAGAAAACCCCGAAAAACATAGAACCAATTTTAACAGGAACACAGATTAAAAGAATTACACAGAAAAATCCCAAGGTCCCCACCCTAGAATCATTGCCTTAAGTTCACAAACACAGAATACCTATACTTCCATTGAAAAACTTTACCAAAGCACCAACATACTACTTAGCCAAACACACACACACTCTGCTACTGACAATATACAAATACACTGAAATTGGAAGTCTAAAGAAGTCAAGTCACTTAATAGAAAAAATAAGAAATAAAAACATACCAAACACAGCAACATTGATCTCATTTGACATAATTTTGATGTAGACCCACATCCCAACTGAAGAAACCATCAACATTAAAAAAAGAAACCTCTAACTACAAGGAAACATACTCGTAACAAACGTACAAGAAATATCAACAATACTCAGGCTCATCACAGAGCAAAACTACTTCACATTCAATAACAGATTTTACTCTCAACAAGATGGACTGCCTATGGGACCCCCAATCATTGGCCTCCTAGCTGACATTTTCCTCAATCAGATAGAAAACAAAGCTTAGACAAAATAGTAATACCAAAACAGTACAAAATAATATATTGGTATAGATATGTAGATGACATAATTTGCTTAATAGATGAACCACAGCATTGCATAAAAGAACTTCTTGACAACATAAACTCCATCCACCCTCAAATACAGTTCACCATTCAAATGCAGACAGATGAAAAACTTAATTTCTTACATCTCACCATACACAAGAGAAACAACCAAAATGAATTCACAATCTAAAGAAAACCCCAATCACCAGAACCATAATTCATAACCAGTCCAATCACCCCAAACTCACAGAGAGAAAGCTTCAAATATTTACTACACAGACTGAACAAAATACTCATGAACAAACATGACTGTACACAAGAACTGAGCACAATAAAACAAATTGCACAGGAGAATGGATATGATGCAAAGACAGCAGACAAAATAAACCACAAAGTACAATTACAAACAGCACATAACCTTGATACAGACACAGAAACAAACACAACACAACACACAACAAATCAGCAGACAAAAGCAACAAATGGCACATAACGACTTACAACAACAAAATTGCTTGCAGGGTGGGTAATAAACTAAAAAAACAAGGACTCAACATAGCAGACAGACCCAACAACAAAATACAAAGCAGACGTGGAAGAAATACCGCCAACATTGACAAATACAGCCAGTCCAGTGTATACCAACTTACTTGCAACTGCTGTCAATCTGTATATGTGGACCAAACATGCAGGAATTTCAGAACCAGATATACAGAACACATCAGAGCACTGAAAAGCAATGGCTCACACTCAGGATTTGCAGACCACCTATTAGCACACATTTACCACCCAGCAAACATTGAAACTGACTTATACATCCTTAAAACTAGTAGCAGCTTATACCAAAAATTAACTATAGAAGGAAACTATCACATCCAAAAATCAATAGCTCAAGGGAAGAAAGTACTCAATGAATACACATCACTGTGCAATAAAACCCTCTTTAAACCAAACACCACAGACGCCAAATACACTTCAAACTCGTGCGCCTCACCCAGTAAAACATGCTATGAAACAAATGAATGCTACACAGCCACAAAAACATGCAATGACAGCGAAAACTCCAGCTATGTTTTGAAAAATTGGAGAAAGTGCATTGTCAAGTGACCATAGGCCATGAAATCAGCCTGTTCTCTTTGCCAACAACATATGGAAAAGCATCACAATATCAAAAGTGTAAGTTCCACACAAAAAATGTCATATATACTCAATTACGTTTGTAAATGCATAACAAACAAAAAATGGTTCAAATGGCTCTGAGCACTATGGGACTTAACATCTGAGGTTAATAGTCCCCTAGAACTTAGAACTACTTAAACCTAACTAACCTAAGGACATCACACACATCCATGCCCGAGGCAGAATTCAAACCTGCGACCGTAGCATTCGCGTAGTTACAGACTGAAGCACCTAGAACTGCTTGGCCACTGCAGCTGGACATAACAAACACAAAAATAAAAATTACATTTTGCTGCTTGCAGATGAGAAGTTGTAGACTGTGTAGCAGAATAGCTACCAAAATAAATGTCCAATGGCATCATGTAAGCTATGTAAACTAATGCTTTTTGCCAATTAAGATATAAATAGGACTTTGACATAATGTTATAAACAACATACAGTGCATCAGGTCATTAATACATATCTCAACTGTGAACTATGAACAAATGATGTATAATATTATACAATAGTTATTCATTCACAATTGCAAATATTATGTACCAAAAGTTTCACTAAATGTCAATATGTAACAACATTTTTACAGTTAGAAAATAAAAGCTAACCCACTGAAGATAGCACAAAAAGTACGAAACATGTCTGCGTGAAACAAAACAGAAAAAAAGGTGTCTTGCATAAGGTGGAATTCCTTGTCCTATAACCTCCTTCCAAGTCACCATGACCAACTATACCCTCACCCACAATTACTTCTCCTTTCAAGGCATAAGGCATTACCTACAAACAAATCTGGGGTACGGCTATGCCCCCCCCCCCTCCCCCCTCACCCGGTTCAGATTCGTGAAAGACGTCTTTGGTATCTGGATCAAAGGGAAGGACACACTATCCACATTCCTTCAGAATTTCAACAACTTCTCCCCCATTTGCTTCCCCTGGTCCTACTCAACCCAACAGACCACCTTCCTTGATGTTGACCTCTACCTCAAAGATGGCTACATCAGTACCTCCGTCCAAATCAAACCTACTAACTACCATAATACCTCCACTTTGACAGCTGCCACCTGTTCCATACCAAGAAGTCCCTTCCATACAGCCTAACCACCTGTGGTCATCACATCTGCAGTGATGAGCAGACCCTCTCAAAGTATACAGAGGGTCTCACTGTAGCCTTCACTGATCATAATTATCCTCCAAACCTGGTTCAAAAACAAATCTCCCCTGCCTTATGTTTCAAGTCTCCCATCATCTCCCAAAGTCCCATCATCTGGCCACAGAGGAGCATACCCCTCTCAACTAAGTACCACCCAGGACAGAGGCAACTGAATTACATTCTCCGCCAGGGTTTTGATTAATCCTTGTCATTCCCTGAAATGAGAAACATCTTGCTCACTATCCTTCCCACCTCTCCCACAGTGGTATTCTGCCGTCCACTGAACCTACACCACATACTCGTCCATTCTTACACAATCCCTGCTCCCAATCCCTTATCTCATGGCTCATACCCCTGTGATACAGTTAGATGCAAGACCTGTCCCATACAGCCTTCCACCACCACCTACTCCAGTCCTGTCACTAACATCAACTATCCCACCAAAGGGAGGGCTATGTGTGAAAGTAGTCATGTGATCTACAAGATAAGAAGGTGGGCATGACAATGAACAGGCTGCCTATCCACATGAATGGCTACTGACAAACTGTGGCCAAGAAACAAGTGTACCACTCTGTTGCTGAGAACGCTGCCAAACATGAAATTCTTCATTTCAATGACTGCTTCACAGCCTGCACCATATGGATGGTTCCCACCAACACCAGCTTTTCTGAATTGCGCAGGTGGTAATTTTCTCTGCAATATACCCTATGTTCCTGTAACCCTCCTGGCCTCAACCTTCGGTAGTCACTGTACTCTTCCATCCTACCCCTTCTATGCTCCCATTCCAGCACTACACAGCCCTCACTCCTCCATCTCACCCAGTCTTTTTACTTCTCTCCTTTTCCACTATCCCCCCTCCCCACTGCCCTCTGTCTAACTTTCCGACTGCACACAGCTGCCCTACTCTCTTTCCACCTCATCCCTGCATGCTCCCCAACAGCACATCACTGTCACCACCCATCCCCACTATCCCTCGCCCTTTCTGCCTCACCATCCTCCTTACCCCATCCAGTCGCCACTCCCATCAAGCACTGGTGCTGCTGCTCATAGTGTGGCCTCAGTTGCCTGAGACTGCAGTCATGTGTTTGTCAGTTGCATTTGCATGAGTGTGTATGTGTGTGTTTGTCATCTACTTTTGACGAAGTCCTTACTGGCCAAAAGCTTCATTTGTGCCTACCTGCAACTCAGCATCTCTGCTATATGATGAGTAGAAACTTTCATTTTCACAAGATTGTAGGTTTTCCTATATTGGTAGAATACTGGACAAATGAAATCAGTCTTCGAAGGAGATTGCTTACAAATCACTTCTACTACCCATTGCTCAAGTGTGGGGGATCTGTACCAGATAGGGCTAATAGGGGATACTAAATGTATATAGAGATGGGCAGTATGAATAGGCACAAGTTTGTTTAATCCATGAGAGAGACCGACAGAGATACTGAAGGAACTGAAGGGGCAGACACTTCTAGACAGACAGAAACTATCCCGAGAAAGTCTATTACCAAAGTTCTAGGAACTGGCTTTAAATGATTACTCTAGGAATATACCACAGTCCCCTATGTATTGTTCACATAGGGATCATAAGGATAACATTAGAACAATTACTGCAAACACAGAAGCATTCAAACTATCATTCTTCCCGCACTCCATTTGTGAATGGAATTGGAAGAAACTTAAATAACTGGTGCAATGGGACATATCGTCTGCACCTCGTAGTGGTTTGCAGAGTCTAGATGTAGATGTAGATATGGGAAATCATAGTGACTCTACAAGCTTCTTTTTAAGCTTGAAAGGAAAATCTTTTTTATATTCTTTACTGAATGAAGGGAACCAACACCTACAAATGACAGTTGTGTTCCTTCCAATTTAAGTGATGGTCCAGAATTATCCCTAAGTTCTTTGCTGAAAAATAAAATGTTATTTCTGTGATGTTTAGGAGTAAGTGTGAAAGAGATTCTCTGAACTGAAGGGTGGTAAATCATTTGTGAGCAACTAAGATTCCTTCCATTCTCGGTGGGTTAAGCTTCACACCTGCATCCTATGTCCTCTCTGATAAGACAGGTGTATTGAACATGCTATTAGATATAACTGAGGGCTGTCAGAACATAAGTGATATCTGCATTGGGAGAGAATAGTTGACCCATAATTAAATTATAATGAGAAAAGTATGGGCCCAGTACTGATCCTTTTGACATCTCTTGTACTACATCTCTATATTGTGACCTCTTTGTTCTGATCATTACATAATGTTGACAGAATGTAAGGTATGAGGGGAGATGCTCAGCACTAATAGAAAAATTTTGACTCATGGTTTTAGCAAGTACAGTGTTAGATTCAGCAGTGTCAAAAACTTTTTTGAAATCCATAAAGCACATAACAGGCACCTGCTACTGGTACATAGCTTGTTTCAATTCATCAGTCTCATTTATAAGAGCTGTTGTCATGCTGCAGTTGTGCCAGAAACTAGACTGGTATTCAAATAGAAGGTTAATTGATGTTAAATAGATAGTAAACAGCTCATGAACTATGTATTATAAAGCCTTGGATAATGCTGGTAGAATGTAAATAGGCTTGTAGTCAGAAGGTTGTTTGGTAGATATTGGATAATGGTTTTATAAGTCCCTACTTATAAGAAACACTACCCAAGTGCCACTCACCGATTCTGATATGCTTTGACTATGTTGTAGCCTAAGTCAAAATATGAGGCACATATTTTTTTATACATGCCCATATAGCAATTGAAGTGGTGACAACCATCCTCTTTCTGAGCACATGTCATCAAAACAGAGATATGACAAAAATGTTAAAACATGATTTCCATGGTTGCTACTGTACTTTGCAACTGTGCAATCACACTTTTAAAGATTTTGATGTATTTTGAAATCCGCCACTCAACTCACAACTTTTGAAACAGTAAAAAGTTTATGTGTAGTAAATCTAATAGTGTATTTAACAACAAATTCATCCACATATGTTAAAGTTACATCATGAAGTTACAATAGTCAGATAAAGTTGGAAGTACCCCTACATACCGCTAAATGCATGCTCCGTCCACTGTGTGATACTTTTCATACATGGCAATAGTGTGGTTTGCAATTTCACAGTGCAACCATAAAAGACAAGCTCTTGAAGGATTTAACTGAAACAATAAGGTCTCACTCTCTGTCAAGTCTGGGAACAACCAATGCGGAGGTGGTGAGAGGCTATTCCCGATTTTTTTTTTTTTTGCCATTATGGCCTTTGTTTTATTTGTTTGTTGTTTTTTTGATTTCTTTGGTTGATTGGTATTGCATATGATGTTTCACATCTGCTTAGTCATTTTACAGAATTATGTTGAGTAGCATTATCTCTGGCAGTCAGTGCGATAATGAGGGGATTATTCATTGCATATGCACATTGTGCACCATGCACATCTGATTGTTGTAATATTATTGCACAGTTTACAGCTTGCTTCACAATTTTTAAAGCAATAATTAACAGGAGGTTCACATTTATCAGGTTTCTCTGTGTTGTGTCTGCTCTTGAATCATGCATACCTGAACATGTTTACAAATCGAGGGGATGAAAACTGACTATGAATCAAAGACTGACTTTTCAGGATATTATTCCTCAGGTGTAATTTACATCATAGCTGTATAGTAGGAACACATCAGAGAACTGTTTTAGAAAATTCTCCCACAGTCTGGATGTGTAAAAATCGAGTAGTTGTCATTCTCAAGATTACAGTTCTTTTCCTGTATGACACAAATTTCCCTATTATGGGTCTAGGTTTTGTAGATCTTACCATCTTACATCCCACTCTGTGACTTTTAACTATGTCTTACAGTGTCACTTGAAGACCTAGCTTCTCTCAGGCAAGGTTCATCACTAATTCATCTGTATTCTCTTTGTTATTCTCTGAAACCCTGATCAGTCTTAGATTATTGTGTCTTTGATATTGTTCAGGCTCATTCTATTTCTCAAAAAGCTTGTGTTTGAGCAATCATCCTCTACTCCCAATTTCTTTTAATGATTTCTTCAGAGCACCAACCTTGTTCACATTTATCTCTAGAGTTTTCTTCTATATTTTGTCCATCACTGCTGCTGGTATGTACTTAAGAATATAGAGCTGCACTTCTGGTGGCCATCATGTCAAGCTGAGCATGTATGACAGATAATTGTGTATCATTCCACAATGTTTCACCTCTTTCACAGAGTTCATAGAACATAGCTGGTGATAGGCAGGTTGTCAGTCTCCTGGCATATCATGATCAAATGTTTTCAATGTATGAAATATCTAGAGAATGTGTTTCCCAGTGGAACAGTCAAACAACATATGTACTGATGTAGGCAAAGTAAGTGAGAGTCTTGTGTTTTCTTGTTGAAAAAAACATCACTGAGACCTCAAAGACAGTGCACAATAACCAGCTTTAACATGTCAGAAATGTAGTGGATGCTGCTGAAATTACCACCTTGTGAACCAGAAGTGATTTTATAGTGTACCCAATGGTACTTCACACAAGCATACCTGCATACCTGATGCTGGTATGGTATGGCAGTGAGAATAGCAATCTAGCAAAGTTGGTCTTCTGTGGAGGCTCATCCCGGATACGTCCATTGTGATGATGTGCACAGAACTAAGACTCCTCTGTAAGAAATTGTGTGCTGCCATTTCTGTGTTGTTTTTGGGAGTATCACTGTTGTTGTCACTCTCTCTGCTGTCACATCAAGGAAAGCTGCAATAATTGTCACCATGCTGACAGTCAGTAGTGCTCCAGAGGTCATTGCACTGTACATATGGATAACGGTCTTGTGGGGAAAGAGGTCATTTTGTGTGACATAACTGTATGATCTACGCTAAGCAGAAAATAATTGTGTCCTCTTGGACCGAAGCCACACGAGACCATTCAGATCCTGCATGGCATTGTCATGGTACTTGTGAACCCATTTGTATCCTCATAACGGCTATTGAATCCAAATAAATAAGAGCACCAGTATGGTGGACTGATAAATCACAGTCTCAATAGGGCACAATACTTCTGCTATTGAATTCTGACATTTTGTGCAGCGAAGGCATACACTATTTCTCACAAACAAACAACATTCAAACACAATTTCTGAATGGGAAATCTGCTACATAATCCCTCATTATGTTTGCCTGCTTAGCTGGGTGGTAACATGCTCATCTCCAACACAAGTGGGCCCAGGTTCAATTCCCGACCAAGTTGGAGATTTTCTCCACTCAGGGACTGCATGTTGTGTTGTCCTCATTATCATTTCATCCTCATCACCAGCATGCAAGTTGCCCAATGTGGTGTCAACTGTAATAAGACTTGCACTTGGCGGCCAAACTTCCCTGGGTGGGATGTCCCGGCTAACGATGTCATATGCTCATTTCATTTTTCATCACTCATTGTATGGTGGATGTACATGGTGTTACTCTTAAGTACTTTGTATGATTCCACCATGAAATATGTCAGGGTTATTCTGGGTGTAATAGTTTGTAGGAAATACTCATATTCATTTTTCACTTAACTTCAATCCTCTGATGGCTGTTATAGAATTGCTAGTGTTTGCTCCACCAATATGGTGGAGCTCTTCACAGTGTAGTTAATGATTTGATATCCCAAAAGTAATTTTAAGTACACAGGTTAATACACAGTTTCACTTTCACAATTACATGTTTATTGCACAAAAACTGATACAAAACTGTCTCCCTCAAAAACTATAACAAAACTGGTGTTCTCCTAACTGTAACAAAACTGGCTTCCCACTAGATGATTTGCTACTGCTTATCCATTGTTTCAATAATTACACATGGCATCATCCATTGTGACAGATAGAAAATTTAAGGATTATGATCAAAAACTTGAAAGCATGTTGCCATTTACAATTTGGCAATAGAAAATTAAGTATTAATTCACTTTACCCATGCCATAACATTTAGTTTTACTTAGCTCCTAGTTTTTAATACTGAATTTTTTAAATTATGTTCGCTAACAATGCATTTTACAAAGTCACTTATACCATGAGAGTTAGTTGCTGGTAAATGCTCTGAGTGGGGTTTGCTAACACACCAGTCTGTGAATATGGAGAGGAAGGTTCTGCTGATCATGTCATTTTGAGTTGCTACCTTTTTCAGGTAGAATGAGACTGCAGAAAATTTGACTGTGATATGCCAATAATTGTAAGTGACTGGAACTTGTGGACTGTAGGTAATATGATTGCACATAATATATCTAAAAGGTAGCTACTTAACTGTCAGTCTATGATATCAAGTGCATGCTATGAATATCAAAATAAAATCAACAGATCATGAGAAGCATTTCCTCCATTATGTATAATGATGGGCACATATAACTTTAACTAAGAGAAAGTAATATGGCCACACACACAGATATGTATAGACACAAGAATTGTTGAGGTGCACACATACCTGCATGGCCAATGCAGAATTGTGTAACAACACTAGGTTAAGACGTAGGTATAATTGTAGTTATTCAGCATATCTCAAATTATTCTGAAGCTGCCAGTAACATATTTAGTAATATAAACTGGAAGTCATGGGATTTGAGTTAATTACTTTTATTTTCTATTTTTCTGTTTTCTAAAAGAATTGACTCTTATTTTCAGTTTTCTGTTTTATTTCTACATTAATTTTACCAATGGTTGCTGTTAACATAATTTATTACTGCTTAGCTGAGTGATTATGTTCGATTCCCAGCTGGATTGGAGATTTTCTATGCCTGTGGACTGGGTGCTGAGTTTTCCTCATCATCATCTCATTCTCATCAATGCTCAAGTCACCCAATGTGGCGTTACATGAAATAAGACTTGCAACAAGGCAGCCGAACTTACCCGGACAGGGCTTCCTGGTCAACAATGCCATAAGATCATTTCATTTCAGTTCTAGGTACAAAACATAAATAATCATATGTCACCATGATTATTGAATATGTATGATCTGTGTAGAGTTTCCAGATAACAGGCCAAAAATTTGTGGCTATAAATTGAAATTGAATTGAACTGAATTGATTTCGAAAATATTGCTAACATGTGCTTAAATTCTTTACATAAATACAAATGTTAGTTTCACTCCTAGTGAAAAATATTCTGGAGTTACAAAATGAGAATTGTTTATGATTTATGTTCAAATAATGGTTAGTATCAACAGAATCAACAGAGAGGCAAAACAAGCAAGAGAAAAATACCTTGATGATCTCTGTATATCAGTTGAGGACAACATGAGAAAGGGAAATATTGACAAGGCCTATAAATGTGTGAGACATTGCTTTGGAGACAGAATAACAAGTGTAGGGCTGTGATGGATGAAAATGGCAATATGTTGGATGATGATGATGAAGTTGCAAGAAGATGGAAACAATATATAGGAAAACTGTACAGCGGACCAGAACTGTCTGAAAATATCATGTAAGAAGAAACAGAAGTTAATGCACACAACATAGGTGAACCTATGTTCAAGGAAGAGTTTGAACTAACTTTGAAAAAATTGAAAAACAACAAATCACCTGGTATAGACAATATCCCAGCTGAACTTCTGAAATCTGGAGGAGCAAAACTGAATCAGGAGTTGTATAATCTTGTTTTCAACATGTACAAGCAGGGTAAAATTCCTATAGACTTTGAGAAAAACATTATGATCCCCATTCCAAAGAAGGCAAATGCTACAAGATGTGAAAATTATAGGACGCTCAGCCTGGTTACTCATGCCTCTAAAATAGTAACCTCAATTATCCTAAGACGCATAGAACAAAAAGTTGAAGCTACACTCTCCAAAGACCAGTTTGGATTCCAGAAAGATAGAGGAACCAGAGAAGAAATATTTGCTCTGAAACTAATAATAGAGAAATGACTAGATAAGAACCTGACAACATACATAGCTTTTGTAGATGTTGAGAAAGCCTTTGATAATGTTAAATGGGATAACATGTTTGAGGTACTCAAGAAAAGTAGGAATAGACTATACAGATAAAAAAAATGATATGGAACCTGTACAAAAACGAGACAGCAGTTATCCATGGATGTACAAAACAAGAAGAGGTGCAGATACGGAAAGGTGTCCGACAAGGTTGCGCACTATCCCCTGTTATCTTTAACCTATACATTGAAGAGACGCTGAAAAAAGTATGGGAAAATTCACAGACAGGTGTAGTAATCCGTGGCCAACGAATAATATGATAAGATATGCCAATGATATAGCTGTCCTGGCTGAAAGTGAAGAAGATCTTGTAGTCCTACTGAATAGAATGGATAAAGTTATGGGGGAAGAATATAATATGAGAATTAATAAAGCAAAAACAAAAGTAATGGCATGCAACAAAAAAGATCAAGTGAAAGGCCAAGTTCATGTAAGCAATGAACTGCTCGAACAAGTTGATAAATTTACATATCTGGGCAGTAATATTACCAGGGATAGAAGGAGCAAGGCAGAAATGCGAAGTAGAATTGCTCAAGCAAAGGCTGCTTTTAACAAGAAGAAAAACATCTTAACATCTAAGAGCATCAGCCTTGAAATCAGGAAAAGATTTTTGAAATCATATGTGTGGAGTGTGGCATGCTACGAGTGGGAAACATGGACTCTCGGGACAGAGGAAGACAGAAGCTAAATTCTTTTGAGATGTGGTGCTATAGACGCATGCTCAAACTGAAATGCATCGACAAGGTCACAAACAAAGTGGTTCTGGAAAGAGCAGGTGAGAAGAGAAACTTCTGGAGTTTCACTGTTAAAAGAAGAGTGCAATTTACAGGCCAACTTTTAAGACATAAAGGACTCCTGAACACAATCATAGAGGGATATGTCGAGGGAAAAAGACCAAGAGGAAGACCACGACTGAGGTACATGGATCAAATTGTGAAAGATGTGGGAAGTAACACCTATAAAGAAATGAAGAGGAAAGCTGGAAGACGCACAGAATGGAGACAAGCTGCCATTGTAGCTGTTGCAAACCAATCCTTGGATTGACCATTTCAGAAGAAGAAATGGTTAGTAACAGTCCAACCAAAATGGAGATATTTTTGCTCATGATAAAATTGAAATGAGACCAATGACATTATAATTAACTGAATTTTAAAATGATCATGTAAATTAAATAAGAATGTTGTTGTTGTTGTTGTTGGTGGTGGTGGTGTGCTCTCCATCTAAAGGCTGGCTCGATGGAGCTCTCCACGTTACTCTACCCTGTGTGAGCCTCTTCATCTCCAAATAACTACTGTAACTTACTTTTCCTGAATCTGCCTACTGTATTCATCCCTTGGCCTTAACTATGATTTTTACCCACCACACAACCCTCCAGTATTAAATTGGTGATCCCTTGATGTCTCAGAATGCATCCTGTCAGCCAATCACTTCTTTAAGTCAAGCTGTGCCATAAATTTCTTGACTCTCCAATCATATTCAGTACTTCCTCATTAGTTATGTGATCAACCCATCTAATCTTCAGCATTCTTCTGTAGTGCCACATCACATTTTGAAAGCTTCTATTCTCTTTCTATCTGAACTTTTTATTGTCCATGTTTCACTTCCTTACATGCCTACATTCCAGACAGAAACTTTCAGAAAATACTTCCTAACATGTATATCTTCTCTTCTTCAGAAACGATTTTCTTGCCATTGCCAGTCTTTGTTCTATATTCTCTCTTCTTCTGCTGTCATTAGTTTTTTTGCTGCCTAAGTAGTAAAACTCATCAGTTACTTTAAGTTCTCATTTCCTAATATGATTCCCTTAGCATCACCTGATTTAATTTTACTGCATTCCATTACCCTTTTGTTTATGTTCATGTTATATCTTCCTTTCAGAAAGCTGTCCATTCTGTTCAACTACTCTTCCACATCCTTTGCTGTCTCTGACGTCGGCAAATCTCAAAGCTTTTATTTCTTCTCCCTTAACTTTAATTCCTACTTCAAATTTTTCTTCGATTTCCTTTACTCCCTATTTGATTTTGTATTTATAACCCTGAATTCACCTTACCAGAAGTCCTGTTCCTCCTGCGACTGAACTTCACTAATTCCCTCTATATCTAAATTAAACCTATTCATTTCCCTTTTTAAACAGAAACATATGCATAAGGAGAAGAGGTAAACTGGTTGGGTGGTCATCACATGGTTGACATAGTATAAAAGATAGACAAAACTTATGGCATGTTATGAATGCAGAGAAACAGAATACAGATTCCCCATATATTTCCCTGCATACTGTCCACCCCATCAATGGAGGTGATACCCGGATGTAGGTGTTGCCATACAGCAAGAAACAAATGCTTAAAACCAAACTAGTATAATAGGCTGTATAATATAAGATAGACATGGTAATATAACATGAAGTTTAATTAAAATATCCCTAAAATGCTACTGAAAATTTAAAACAAACTTAAATAGTGTATGTGTTTACACAAGAAGAAACCCAAAATTCTAGACTGTTGACAAATCATCAAATGCCATTTTAGAAACAAATCATTTATTAAGCATCACACAGTATGACAATATGATTTGAAACACCAACTGCTCTTTTCAAAACATAGCCAGAGATCATCACAACTATACCAAAAAATGAACCAAAGAATTTATGAGACATGTGACAGACAACCTTCAAAGAATATGAACGATACATATGTATACATATATATAACAACATTGAAACATTAATACTTTCACACTCTCCCACATTGTTTTATATATATGATGAAGTAGACACTACACCAAGTTCCTTCATCATTTGTAACTTTGTGAATGGTACCCCTTTTGTCAGAATGTCTGCTGCCTGTCCACCAGTTGGTATGTAATTCACTTCAATCTTCCTTTTTCTAACCAGTTGATGAATGTAAATGATACCTTGTATCTATGTGTGGAACTGATGACTCATCAACTGCTCCAATTTCTTTCAGAAGTCAGTCTAACCGTACAAGTGATTTGCAAGCCTCACGTGCAATCACATATTCTGCCTCCATTGAAGAAAGAGCAACACACTGCTGTAATTTACTTTTCCACATAACTGGCCCCCCATGGAACTTGAGCAGGATGCCACTTGTTGATCGTCTAGTGCCTCTGTCCCCATCATGGTCAGCATCACTATAGGCTTCAATATTACAGTCTTTATCCTTCATAAACTCAATGCCATCTCTAATTGTTGATTTAAGATACCTAAATATTCATTTGAGTAATGTAAAGTGTGCCTGAGTTGGTGAGTCTTGAACTCTTGAGCAAACATTAACAGCATAAGATAAATCTTGTCTTGTGCCTTGTTTTAAATACATCAAACTTCCAACCATTTCTTGATACAGTCCAGTATTATTAAATGGAGGTGACTCACCTGGTGTCCATCCTGGTTCAGTGGTAAAGACAATGGTTTTCCATCCATCATATTGTATTCCTCCTAAATCCTCTTCACATATGCAGATTGATTTATTTGAATACAGTTGTCACACCTCTTGATTTCTAAACCCAAGAAGTAATCAGCTTTTTCTACACTGATTTGAAAATGTTTACCCAACTGTTCAATGAACTTAGCTGTGGCATCAGTAGAGCCCATAGTGAATCCATCATGAACATAAAGCAATAATACCAGGTTTTCACCATAAAACCATACATGGATCCGAACTGCTCTCCCGTAAGTTACATTCAGTAAGGAACCCAACAAGACATTCATACCACATTTTGAGGCTTGCTTTGAACCATATAGACTCTTCAGTAACTTACACACCTGTCCTGTACCATCATCAAATCCCTCTGGTTGACTCATGTAGATTTCTTCCTTCAAAATACCATTGAGAAATGCTGTCCTCACATCAAATTTCCTTATACACCAATCATGTTGAATTGCAACACTCAAAATGCATCTCATTGTCTCAAATCTTGCAACAGGGCTAAATGTGTCAACATAATCTACTCCAAACCATTGAGTATATCTTCTTGCCACCAGTTGAGCCTTATGTTGAACATCATCATTATTTGTATTCAATTTTGTAGTAAAGACCCATCGATTTCCAATCACGTTGTTTTGTTTAATATTGTAAACTAATTACCATGTTCCATTTTTCTTTAGAGCATCCATCTCTTTCTCCAATGCATTCTTCCATACTTCAGAATTCTCTGACTGCAATGCTTCTTTATAGCTTCTTGGCATCTCACAAAGAAACACCATTCTTGGTTGATGAACTGAATCTTCACAGTGACAAGATGTTTTCTTCAAATTCCGCCATTCACGTAATTTTGGCTTCCTCTTTCCTTATTTCTTGCTTCCAAGTTACTTCCAACTTCTCCCTCACTGTCATATGACTGGTTGTTAACACTTTCATCACTTATAGCAACATCTTGGTTCATGCAATCCCCTTCAAAATCAACAGCTTCATGCTCAGTCTCCAAAATATCTGCATTCTTATGCATAGCTGATATTTCAACAACCCTTTTAGACTTTTGAGTACCGATAAGAGGTTTCTGTAATGGCTCGCAATTGAACTTTACATCTCTGCGAACACACATGCACATTTTTTCAGGAAAATAAACATGGTATCCACAATCATCATAACCAACCACATATCCTTTTGAAGATTTAGTATCAAACTTCTTCCGTTTCTGTGTAGGAATCCAAGAATAGTGTTCAGTTCCAAATATCACCAAATTATCAAAACAAACTTCTTTCTTCAAAAATATTTCAATTGGAGTTTTACCTTTAATTTTTGTGGGACTTGTCCAATTCAAAGTGTATGTTGCAGCCAGAACAGCTTCACTCCACAATGCTTTTGGCAGATGTTCAGCAGAGCAAAGCCAAGAATGTGCTATCTCACACAGGATTCTATTTTCCCATTCAGTAATTCCATTCTGTTGAGGTGTATATAGTGCTGTGATTGAATGTTTCAGTCCAACTGAGCCAGCAAATTTTTGCACGTCTTTATTATGAAACTCCTTGCCACCATCTGTGCATAATTCTTTCACAGTAACATCAGCCTGAGTCTTTATCATTTTAATGAACAGTGGCAACTTTTCTTTAAAATCATCTTTGTGTTGCAAAAGGTATGTTACTGTAAAACTGGAAAAATCGTCCTTAAAAACAGCGAAGTATCAATGACCCTGCAGATCATTTTCTTCCATCGGACCACAAACATCTGCACACACTAACTCTCCAGGTTTAGTGGGTTTCTGCACTATTTCACCAAATGACATCAGGTGATGTTTACCATGACACACCCTGCACAAAAACTGTTATCAGTTGTTGCCTCTACACCACGATCCTTCAAAAATTGGTGGACGTAGTGTTTATTTTGATGATCCATTTTGTCATGCCAGCTCTGTAAAGTGTCAGTTTCAGTAACAACACAAGACTTTTCTTGACGAACAACCTTCACAGCTGAATGATAAAGCTCATTTTCACAGCAGGATGTGGCAATAGCAATTGCAATATTGTTTTCAAAAAATGCCCATGATTTGCCATCATTTTTGATTATTTGTTTTATTCCCTTCTGTGCAGCTTTCTTAACAGAAAACAAGTTACAGGAACCATCAGGGCAAAACCAAACATGTTCAAAATATTGTTCTATCCACTGAATATCTGTACATCAATTTGGCCTGTACCAAATGCTTCAATATGTACACCATTCTTGGAACTGTCCATCTTCCTCAGAGTTTCAAATTGTTCATACGTAGTGTACCAATCATGTTAATTTGTTATGTGATTTGTTGCACCACTGTCAATGTACCACTCATCACAGTCCAGTGTATTCACATCTACTGAAAAACTGTTGTGTCCCACCACTGATACTGTTTCCACTGATTTTGAAGTATCTGTGTAGTAGCAGCTTCTTGAATTATCCACTGATGTTACATCAGTTAACAACATAGCACCATCTTCTCTTTTGTCTACACTACTACATTCATTTGATCGATGACCCTTTGTCTTACATTTTAAACAAACCAACCCTGTCTTACATTGTTCTGATAAGTGACCTACTTTACCACATGAAAAGCATTCTGTCTTCATTCCTTTTATAATGAGGTGTTTTTAATGAATCTGCTTCAGAGGAGGTTTGTGTGCACTTCTGTTGTGGTTTGTTAATCTTCATTTTTGACATCATTGCTGTAGCAACACCACCATCTGTTATTCTTAGGTCATAATTCAGATACCATTTTTGTAATTTATTCCATGTCTTTTCTTCATCAGATAGATCATGCCATGTAATATAAATGTAACTGAACTCTTTCGGCAAAGTTTGCAAAAATCATGCGCAAACGTTACCATAGTCAATCGGTTTATCCAACAATGAAAGCTGAGTTTGTACATCATCAAATCTGACCTTGTATACCTCCAGATGCCTCCCACACAATTTTATGGAATTTATGTCTAAGCAGATCAATGTTTTCAGCTGAGTGCAATTTATAGATCTTTTGTAGCTTATCCCAAACCTCTTTAGCAGTCTTGCATTCCTCAACACGAAATAAAGGCTTGGTGTCAAGTGATAGAATTAGTCTTCTTCTTGCCTTTGCATTAGCATTTGTCCATTTTGCAAGTTCAGTTTCATAACTCTGTCCTCTTCCTTCTGACCTAATCAGTTCACCACTTATGACATCAAAGATTTCATCACACTCTAAAATAGTTCTCATAAATTTTCCAGCTCCACCAGTTTTCTGTGCTGATGAGTTTATCCAGTTGTTGTCTTTCATTGGCCATTGTCTCATCTTTGCACTTCTGTATCATTGAGGAATTCTTTTCTGAAACTGGCACAACTGTCACACTTCATACAAACTTTATCAATTGCGCACATCTGCTACAATGTTGACAAATCATCAAATAACATTTTAGAAACAAATCATTTATTAAGCATCACACAGTATGACAATATGATACAAAACACCAACTGCATATTTCAAAACACAGCCAGAGATCATCACAACTACACCAAAAATGAACCAAAGAATTTATGAGACATGTGACAGACAACCTTCAAAGAATATGAATGATACATTCATATACATGTATATATAACTACATTCATATACATGTTTATATAACTACATTGAAATATTAATACTTTCACAGAGACATAAAAAATGGTAAGATGGAACATTCAGTTCCAGACCACTATCACAATCATAACACGTACCGTAATATACAAACATGAAAGTCAAAATTACAGAAAAGGTACCATGAGTCAAGAAGGGCAAAGGCATATACATAAGTACACAGATCAATCAGTTTGAGATATCATCATCAGTTCATTTTAGAATTTCACATCAAACCTCAACTCAAAATCCCATATCACTAAAACATATTTCTGCTATACAGAATAGGATTGGTGAACAAACACCCAAGTTTCATCAGCCACACACAATGTGTTTGAAATTTCAAAGAGATCCTGCACCAAAGCTAGAAAATGGAGAAATTCAAGTAAGACAAGAGTACCATCAAATACAAGAAAACAAGAAAGGGCCAAGTATATATAAGTGTCCAATCCAATTGAGTTGAAAATCACATATAATTGAGCAAGTTCATAGAGTCTTGGGTAAATATTAACAAAAATTACAGTAAGGAATGAAATGTAACACAAGTAGTCTGTCATCACACTAGGACAAAACAGAAAGCAACTAAGTAAATTATCTGTTGTCACACAAGGCAAAAACAAAAGAATACAATTTAAGTAAATTATCTGTTGTCACAGTAGGACAAAACAGAAATAAAATGAGTAAATTATCTGTTGTCACAGAAGGACAAAACAGAAAAATGCAAAGCATAAAGGCCAGGTCAGAGAATTATTAGGTAAATTTTCTGTTGCCATGCTAGGATAATTCAGAAAGCAATTAAGTATACTTTTCTGTTGACATGCTAGGACAATGCAGGAAGCAATTAAGTATATTTTTCTGTTGTCATACTAGGACAATACAAAGCATAGAGGCTAAATCAGAGAACACACTACTGAACACTCAGCAGGGTGGTGGAGTCAGTCATAGAAACAAAACCATTAACCTCATATCCTCATCATAAGAATTCAGTAGAATGACAGAATCCTATTAAATATTTCATAGGGTCAGACAGCAAAGCACAACTGCATCAAAATATACAGGATAATAAATATAGTGCATTACCTCCTTCTCAAAGTACCACACAATAAATGTAAGGTGTAAGACATTCTGTAAGTGTCAGGAAGTCGTTTCTGAAAGTATTTGTATGGAGTGTAGCCATGTATGGAAGTGAAACATGGACGATAACCAGTTTGGACAAGAAGAGAATACAAGCTTTCGAAATGTGGTGCTACAGAAGAATGCTGAAGATTAGATGGGTAGATCACATAACTAATGAGGAGGTACTGAATAGGATTGGGGAGAAGAGGAGTTTGTGGCACAACTTGACTAGAAGAAGGGATCGGTTGGTAGGACATGTTTTGAGGCATCAAGGGATCACAAATTTAGCATTGGAGGGCAGCGTGGAGGGTAAAAATCGTAGAGGGAGACCAAGAGATCAATACACTAAGCAGATTCAGAAGGATGTAGGTTGCAGTAGATACTGGGAGATGAAGAAGCTTGCACAGGATAGAGTAGCATGGAGAGCTGCATCAAACCAGTCTCAGGACTGAAGACCACAACAACAACCACAACAACAGTGCATATGTCACTCAGATTACTGAGGTATTACTGAAATAAACATTTTCCTTTCCTGCATCTTCTGGATGCACTTCATGCTGCCATGATGTCCGAAACCTTCACGTACAGACATAATAAGTAAACCAATGTGTTGTTTAGGCCAGCATAATTTCCACTGATCAGAATCAGGTCTGTGTCTTCTAAATAGAATTCCCATGTGTACCTGGTAGTATTGTGCAGCTTTCTCATACCCCTTTTTTTAAAAGTAAGCTCTTTACTAACTTGAGGTCTTCACCTGATTTTGATGTCTCCTCAGCTGTTCACATATCTTAATTATTTCTTCTTCACCTTTTACACTTTTGATAAAGATGATTCAGAAGTTTTTATCATCCTGTATTCCAACATTTTCCTGCTCATTCCCTATTCACAATATAAACAGAGTGTCTGCTGCACAGTTTTGCTTACTCTTAACATGCAAAATAGTGTAATAAAACTGTTGCAGGAATAAGGCCCAATGTGTTACCCATTATGATAAATTTTACATTCTTGCAAATAGCATAAAGCTTTACAATCAGTAAAAACAATGACCTTATGTCCAGTTAAATAAGTTTTAAACTTTTTGAATCCCCACCAATAGCAGGTAGTTCTTCTTCTGTTACAGTATAGCTTCTCTCATGTTTCCACAAACTACATCTTGCAAAGTTGACTGCACCCTACACCACCTGTTCATCTACCTCCTTTTGATGGAATAAACAAGCATCTGAACCATAGTCACTACCATCAATCATAAGGCAAAATAGTATACTAAGTTCAGGTCTATGTAAAATTTGGGTGTTACAAAGATTTTTTTTTATGTTTTTCTTTAAAATATGAAATAAACTAGGTGTGTTTAAAGCTTGAGCCCTAGTGTATTTGTAATAGAAATTGCATAGACTAAGAAATGACCTTAATCCCTTCTTATTTCTAGGTTTAGGAAATTTAGCAATAGCTTTAATTTTTAAAGATCAGGTAATATTCCTTCTTTGCAAATAATATGCCCTAAAGATTCAGAGTCATTACACCAGACTTACACTTAACGAACTTAAGTGTCATATCTCCCTGCTTGAACTTCTACCTCTTTGATTGTATTGACATGCTTGTCCCATGTGTCACTTGTTATGAGTATGTCATCAACATAAATTACCAGTTTCGATCATATTTAACTACCCAACACAAGCTCTAAGACTCTAATAAACTTTGCTACAGATACATTCAAACCAAAAGGTACTACACAATACTGATAGCTTTTACCAGAGAATAAGAAAGCACTATATTTCCTAGATTCTGGTTCTAATGTTATCTGTTGGAAACCTAAGGTCAAATCTAGGCATGAAAAATACTTGGCACGAGAAAATTTATTGAGTAATTCTTCCATTGACTCAGGGTGACCAGTTTCTCTTTCCAAAAATTTATTTTGATGATGGAAATCAACCATGAGCTTGACCCACCACCCATTTCCATTACAACAACCGAAAGGTTGCTGTATTGGCTAGTACTCCTTTCAGTTATTGTACACTTTTAACATTGTCTGCAACTCTCTCTCCACAATCTGTCTGTTACAAATAGGAACAAAATATGGTTTTATAAAGAATGGCTGGTGGTCTAAGCCTTAACTTACATGCATAGTTATTAACTCTACCTGGTTTCTTACTAACTAGGTATATATTTATAGGATCTCAGTATTTCTTATGGTTCTGACTTCTCATCTCCAGTAAGCTTGTCTGGTTCTTTTACCTTGTCAGTAACAAGTTGGGATGGGAAGGTAGTTGCATTTCAAAGGTTAAAATAAAAATATAGTCAAAGAACAATTCTACCATACGAAGGCTAAATTGTAGAAGCAAATGGTATAGGGCTGGGTACCTAGAGATTGCCACACTGTTAATGTGCAAAGACAAGACATTTCTCTGAGGACATAATGCACTGTTGTAAAATAAAAATCATATATCACACTTTATGTATTCAGAAAATAATATGGTTGATGGCAGCATGTCAGTTTGCTTTGCAAGTTGATTGTGTTATGTCTTTTATCCACGTATGTATTGTGTTTCTACAAACTAAAATGTGTTGTGTACTCTGTACCACTGTGCTATCTATCACTTTCTATCAATATGCAGCAGAGTTCCACAGCTATATACAAGATTTTTAACTTTTCCATTCCACATCACATGACAGTTTACCTTCTCTTTCCCTGCTGCAAGCTTTTAGTTGTACAATGTTCCTTAATCCAAATATTTTCTTGTATTAGGATAAACCAATCTGAAAGCATTTGAAAGAGGATTTCATATCACTTCAAATGATCCAACGTACATGTCAAAAAACTTTATGATTTATTTACTAGTTGCTCTAGATCTTTCATTGGGCTTTACAGGAACCAGGTTCCCAATTCTGAATTACGTAACTTTTACTTTTCTGTCATCTCTTTCTTTTCCTAAATTGTGCTGTTGTTCCATGGTCCTCCCAACAATTTCTCCCCTTCTTTTTTAGCTAAGTTTTTACATGCAGTTATTTTAACAATCCAGTCAGTCTCCAAAATTAACTCCTCATTAAGCTCAGTAATGACAAGAAAACCTTGTACAAAGGATAAACTATAAATTTCAAACTCTATCCTTATTTGAAACTTTACTGTTTTGCTGTGCCATCCGGTAGCTCCCTTAATTCTGACACCCATAACAGGTAACTCATTAAAATTCTTGCCATATTTGATTCTGTCTCCCACTTTTTTCAGAAATTCCACAGATTGGACTGCCAGTGTCTACCAAACAGTCCCATTCTTCCCATCACCTCTATCTTCTTCTTCAAATAATAAATCATTTTCTACTTCTTCATAGCTGATAGTACCCTCACCTCAATTATTATCACATTCATTATCAGAAAGTGCTTGCAAAGCTCCTACAGGCATATTATGTTTCCCAAAATTACTCTTATTTTTCTCTTTTTGCCGTTCTGGATGTAATTCATTGCAAATTCCCCATTTTCTCAAAAACATTAACATCATTATCCATATTTCTGTAATGATCCCAAACAACTTTTACAATTACATCATTAATGCAAGTTAATCTTTGCTCCCTTCTTTCCTGACATCCACCTGCAACATCTGATTCTCTTGTGCCACCCTATCATATGCTACTTCTCCCATCAACCCTGCTTAATTATCATCTCCCTTCAAATCATCATCCATAATCTCCACATTAAAAATAATCTAACTTCTCAAATCATCATCAATGCCATCTATAAAATAATCAGTAATGTCACAAAATATTTCATACTACTTTCACAAATCATAGAAACATCATTGGTCTCTTCAGTCTCTCACTAAGCAAAGAATTCTTATCAGTCTCATCAGCCTCACAAATCATACAATCATCATCTGAGTGAGTTTTTCTCAGCATCAGCACTGCAACTAATGCTCTCTCTTTTTTCCCGTTTGGCACAAGACCACCAGTCTCATTTGTTTTAACAGCAGAATAAACATCCCTTCATTACTCATTAGATCATTTGTACCATACAGATCAAAGTCATCATGATCATTAACACCTTTACCTGCCAAATTCTTACTATTCTCTTCACTGTGTAGATTACAAAAACTTTCTCCATCCAGTCTACATTTGCATCTTTCTCCGTTTTCTAAATCTCTTTTATTGTGTTCATCCGACTTCATTATTCTCCAAAATTTTCTATCAAAACATAATCCATCCACCCACCAACTCCCTGTACTATTGAATCTGTGCTATTTCACTTTGCATTCTCTGATTCGATAGTGTTGTACCTGATTACAATGATTTTCTTTCACCCCAAACTGACAGCCATCTGTTGAGGTGACCTTCACTTTTCTTAATCATTGACTCTCTTGTCTTCTCTCCTGTGGTCTATTCCTGTTATCTCTTCCTCTGTTTCTGTTCTTATCTCTATCATTCCACTGATTATTGACCTATATGGTCGCTATGACCTATCAATGCCACACAGCCTCCAAGCCTCCCCCCCTCACTCCCCACCCCCTCCCTGCCACCAAGGAGAAACATTGTAAGACTCCACAGTGGGAGGGAGACTGGTGGGAGAATCTTTAAGAGAGTCAGACTGAGCCAGCTGAGGGACGTCGGGCTCCACGAATGCTGGTCTGAGTCAGTGTAATGAAACAGTTTGTGGACTGTCTTTGACAATGATGTCGAAAGCTGTATCACCCCGCCGGAGGACTTTAAAGGGGCCAAGATAAGGTGGTTGTAGAGGTTGTTGGATTGAAGTGTCTCTCAGCATTACATGGGAGCAAATGTTGAGAGCGGTTGACACATAAGTGTCTGGCGGGGAGTGGCTGATTGGAGGGTGCAGGCATGCATGTTTGAAGTGGGTGCGCATGCGACTTATGAAATCCAGAAATGGAGGGAAGTCTTCAGGTATGTGAGGCTGAATGAGTTCCCCTGGTAGGACGGTGTTCTCCCTGAAAACAAGTTCTGAAATAGTTTCCTGTAAGTCAGGCTTGAAAGTTGAACGGAAGCTGAGCAGTACCCATGGAAGTGCTTTGGAGCAGAGGCAGTTGTGGCAACTGAGCGCCATTTATAGAGTGTGGTGACACAGTTCCACTAACCCAGTGCTTTGTGGGTAGTAGGCTGTGTTGTGAATTTTCTTTGTGCTGCAGACGTTACATAAAATGGTGAACAGGGAAGACCCAAAGTGCTGACCAGCAGTTCCAATAACCTGTTGCTTTGTGGGTAGTAGGCTGTGGCGTGAATTTTCTTTATGCCTCAGACATTACATAAAATGGTGAACAGGGAATACTCAAAGTGCTGACCCTGGTCAGTGATGATGGTGGTTGGACAACTAAACCTAGCAATCCATGAGGAGATAAAACACTTGGCCACGATATCGGCAGTGATGTTAGGTAAGGGAACTGCCTTTGCCCAGCGGGACGTGTGGTCAATTGTGGATAGAATGTATCTGTGGCCCTCCAATGGTGGAAGAGGACTGATAAGATTGATTACTTTTGAATACATTATGGGAGTGAACAGTGATCAATGTGTTACAAATATTTACTATAAAAACAGTCTTGATCACAATTTATTTACTATGGTGACTGGTTTCGACCACTACTGTTGCCATCTTCAGACCTACAAGTCATATACAAAGCTTTAATTAGAGGGCTACGTACATTAAAGAAAATACATGAAGTTATAAAGCTATAAAATGATGAATTACCAATGAGTAAGAACCTCCTTCTGCTGGAGAATCACTACTAGAGAAACCAGTGCACGTCTTACTATACAGGGTGAGTCACCTAACATTACTGCTGGATATATTTCGTAAACCACATCAAATACTGACGAATTGATTCCACAGACCGAACGTGAGGAGAGGGGCTAGTGTAATTGGTTAATACAAACCATAAAAAAATGCACGGAAGTATGTTTTTTAACACAAACCTACATTTTTTTAAATGGAACCTCATTAGTTTTGTTAGCACACCTGAACATATAAACAAATACGTAATCAGTGCCATTTGCTGCTTTGTAAAATGTTAATTACATCCAGAGATATTGTAACCTAAAGTTGACACTTGAGTACCACTCCTCCGCTGTTCGATCGTGTGTATCGGAGAGCACCGAATTACATAGGGATCCAAAGGGAATGGTGATGGACCTTAGGTACAGAAGAGACTGGAACAGCACATTACGTCCACATGCTAACACCTTTTTATTGGTCTTTTTCACTGACGCACATGTACGTTACCATGAGGGGTGAGGTACACGTACACACGTGGTTTCCGTTTTCAATTACGGAGTGGAATAGAGTGTGTCCCGACATGTCAGGCCAATAGATGTTCAATGTGGTGGCCATTGGCCATCATTTGCTGCACACAATTGCAATCTCCGGCGTAATGAATATCGTACATGCTGCAGTACATCTGGTGTAATGTCGCCACAGGCTGCCACAATACGTTGTTTCATATCCTCTGGGGTTGTAGGCACATCACAGTACACATTCTCCTTTAACGTACCCCACAGAAAGAAGTCCAGAGGTGTAAGATCAGGAGAACAGGCTGACCAATTTATGCGTTCTCCACGTCCTATGAAACGCCCGTCGAACATCCTGTCAAGGGTCAGCCTAGTGTTAATTGCGGAATGTGCAGGTGCACCATCATGCTGATACCACATGCGTCGACGTGTTTCCAGTGGGACATTTTTGAGCAACGTTGGCAGATCATTCTGTAGAAACGCGATATATGTTGCAGCTGTTTGGGCCCCTGCAATGAAGTGAGGACCAATGAGTTGGTCGCCAATGATTCCGCACCATACATTTACAGTTCACGGTTGCTGTTGCTCTACCTGTCTGAGCCAGCGAGGATTGTCCACGGACCAGTAATGCATGTTCCGTAGATTCACTGCCCCACGGTTTGTGAAACCTGATTCATCGGTAAACAGGTAGAACTGCAACGCATTCTCTGTTAATGCCCTTTGACAGAATTGCACTCGATGATTAAAGTCATCACCATGTAATTGCTGATGTAGCGACACATGAAACGGGTGATAGCAGTGACGATGCAGTATGTGCATGACACTACTTTGACTCAGTCCACCGGCTCTCACAATGTCCCATGTACTCATGTGTGGGTTCATGGCAACAGCAGCTAACACACCAACTGCATCCGCTTCTCCTGTGACGGGCCTGTTACAGACCCGTTTGCATGCTACGACCATACCTGTTGCATACAGTTGGCGGTAGATGTTTTGCAATGTGCGGCACATTGGATGCTCTCTGTCCGGGTACCGTTCTGCATACTCCCTGCAGGCTTCAGCTGCATTTCGTCGACACTTGCCATAGATGAGTATCATCTCTGCCTTTTCAGAGTTTGAATACACCATGGTCACAGTTCCTACAACACTACACTATCACAGACGTCTGGTGACACAGTGTACTACAGTTGGTCTGCGTGTAGAGACGAATGCAGAATGACAATAGCAGCAAGCGCTACATGCGGACACTGCGACAGCTAGACCAAACCACAACAGTGCACTCCAGCCACACTCGTAAACACGGTCGTCATCGTAAACATGTCCCTGCAGATGCTGCTCGCCGACCGTGGCCCGTGTTAGTTACAACACGCAACTGAACCTCGGAGGTTTCAAGCGTCAACTTTAGGTTACAATATCTCTGGATGTAATTAACATTTTACAATGCAACAAACGGCACTGATTACGTATTTGTTTATATGTTCAGATGTGCTAACAAAACTAACATGGTTCCATTTAAAAAAACGTAGGTTTGTGTTAAAAAACATACTTCTGTGCATTTTTGTATGGTTTGTATTAAACAATTACACTAGCCCCTCTCCTCATGTTCGGCCTGTGGAATCGGTTCGACAGTATTTGATGTGGTTTATGAAATATATCCAGCGGTATCGTTAGGTGACTCACCCTGTATATAATGGAGGCTCCGCCCACTTCTGACAGAATGATGTCATTACTAACCAATGGGTTATAGGTTGAATAACAATGTAAAATTTCTTAGTTAAAGGAATATTTTCAAGAAAGTAAAATAAACACACACTAAACTTAGCTTATTTAACAGCTACTGTCAATTAAGAAGTGTTAAAAGTATTTAAACATGTAGGATAAATGAACTTCATTTCGAAAGTACATGGGTTGCCCTCTCAAGGCCTGTTGTTAGTGAACCCTTTGGAACCACTGGTTGCCACGGTGAAGTTGGACGCTGTTCCAAAGATGTGGCAGCAGGCTTCTTTCCACTGAAGTTGTTGTAAAGTTGATAGGCAAACTAGTGGTTGCCATGGTGAGGATAAATGCCGGTGCAGAGATGTGGCAGCAGGTTTCTTTCTAACAAAGTTGTTGCGAAAGTGGAATGGCAAAGACTGTCATGTCAGATGATGTACTACTGAGCAGCAACATGTCTTTATTGAAACAATTTTCAATGAGTAGGCTGCAATAATCTTTAACTGACATGTATAGTATATGGTGCACAGATACGATTTACTGGTGTAATAAGAGACTTTTGTTTACATAGATTACATAATAAGTTTTACAGATCGATACTAAGAGGAAAAAAAAATCAAGATGGCACAGTAGTTGTGCATAGTTATGAAATATTGTCTATGAAGTTCATATGTAGATTTCATTTTTTTATTTTTTATTTTTATTTTTATTTATTTATTTATTTATTTATTTTTTACTAGGGACAATTTTTAAAAAGGCATTGCTATGTCTTATGTTGCATGCCAGTCTTATAAACAAATAAAAATAATGAAAATACCATTTTGTATCATGTATTTTATATTTACAGTTGAATACGAAAGTAACAATAGTATTAATTTCCTGGACCTCACAATTGCAAACAGGAATGGAAAACATTATATTTCTATTTATAGAAAACCCACATCAACCAATGTAATAATAAATGCTACATCATGCCATTCATTAAGATACAAAATGGCATTTCTTAAAACAATGATACATAGGATATTGAAATTACCTTTTCAGCCTGATGCAATCCAGAAGGAAATTGATACATTAAAACAGATAGCAGTTGCTAACAATTATAATTCCCATCAGGTTGATCTGTTATATCAAAAATTACAAGAAACAGATGTTGCTGTTATAAATTCCAAGAAGAGATTTACAAAAATGACATACATGGGACCTATTTCAGATAAAATAAATAAATAATTTAAGAATACAAGGGTGACAATAACATTTAAAACCAATAACCCACTGCAGATGAAACTGAAACACTCAATCGGGGAATGAAATACATACCAAAAGTCAGGCGTTTAGAAAATACTATGTAAAGACTGTGAGAAACAGTATATTGGCCAAATTGGCCATAACTTTTTAACACATTTTAAGGAACATACTATTGGTACTTCACATACCAAATCAATATTTGGTCAACCTCTTGATGGATACAATCATTCTGAGGGTTGCATTTCTAACAATTTGAAAATATTATTACATACTGTGCCGAAAGGACTACTTCAGAAGAAATTGAAATCTATTCACTTCACAAAAGTAATCTGTTATCTGTTTTAAACAAACAACTTCAATTCAAAGACAAACATTTCTTTGAGCTTTTCAATGATCTGCTTTAGAATGTTCACTCTTCTGTCCTTCATTTTTAAAATTATCAAGACCTTTAGGAAATATTTTATCTTTACTTTGTAATTTTATTTCACCAAACATTATTTTATGACTGACTGTTTTTAGAATGTTTCCTTATATGCTTTTAGACTGCATATTGCTAATTCACATCCCTTTATTTTTGACATTATGGCCCATAGTATTATAATTTTAAATTCCTTCCATTTTCATTATTTTTATTTGTTTATAAGACTGGCATGCAACATACGACATAGCAATGCATTTTTAAAAAGTGTCACATTAAAAAAAATTAAAAAAAATGAAATCTACATATGAACTTCATAGACAATATTTCATAACTATACACAACTACTGTACCCTCGCGATTTTTTTTTCCTTTCGGTATTGATCTGTAAAAATTATTATGTAATCCATGTAAACGAAAGTCTCTTGTCCATGCCTTTGATGTAGCGAATGTCGGTTGTGAATTGGGAGACTAGATCAAAGTGACGGAAGTGCTGAGGGGGTGGGCCTTGGTCCTTGTGGGGAGGGGGGGGGATAGCAGAAAGCATCTGTGAGTGGTTTTTGATCCGTGAGGATGAAGAACGAGTGACCCTCCACATTGGGCATTGGGGCGGAAGTGTTTGACGGCCTCATAGACCGCAAGGAGTTCTCTATCGAAAGTGGGGTATTTCTTCTGAGCTGTTGATAGTTTTTTTAGATAATAAATGAAGGGAGGATACCATGTCTGCCTTGCACTACTGTAGTACCACTCCCACTGCAATGTCACTGGTGTCCGTAGTGATGAACAACTTGGCTGAGGGGTCACGTTGGGTGAGCATCACGGCGTGAGCTAAAGAAGTCTTTAATGCATTGAAAGCCTCCAGCATAGGTGCAGTCCAGTGAACGGCTTTGAGTCCTCAAATCTGTTTACTCGACAGTGAGTCTGTCAGTGGGGCCTGCATGGTGGTGGCAGAAGGCAGGTGACGACGGTAGTAATTTATTGTGCCCGGGAAACGTCAGGGTTCTTTGTAAGTAGCCGGGGGTGGCAGTGAAGTGATGGCGTGCATGGAAGATTTAGGAGGCTGTATGCTGTCGGTGGAGACAGTGTAACCCAAGAAAGTGGCGGAAGGCTCACGAAACTTGAATTTTTCTTTGTTGACCTTGACGCTGTTGGAGTTCAAGGACTGGAGGACCATGGATCAAGGATTTTCATGTTCCTCAGCTGACTTGCTGAAAATGAGTATGTCATCCAGATATGCAAAGCAAAACTCGAACTGTCATAAGATGGAGTCAACGAAACACTGCCACGTTTGTGCTGCATTTTTTACAAACATTAGACACTTTGAAATCTGCTCCAATACTTGAGTCATTTGTATCCTTCACCACAGGCCCAGCTGGTCTCATCTGCACAGGAAGAAATTATACCACAAGCGCATTCTCATATTATGAAATTTCCTTATATCTCATGGTGTTTAGACCAAGAACATTTGTGTCTTGTCCTAATAGAGGAGCAACTACACTTTACTGAGAAATTTCATCTCCATGGATAAACACAAATGAAAAGCTCAACTGTGATCAGTTACAGAAACTATAATAGCAATACTGAATTTTACCAAGGTTATTACAAATTTTAATTTTTGTGTGTTTTGAATTTTATCACTATGTTGTAGTTGATGTTTAAAATTGAAATCTTGATGTAGTCCACCCAATAAAGATCTAAATAGTTTTCCATTGGTAATGGATTCATTTAAGTCACAAACTGATAACGTTCATTAAATGAAAAATAACTTAATTAAAGGAATGCTATTTTGAATAATCACATTGGGTGTTCTTCAATAGTTGCTTCCCATTCTGAGTACACAATTATTTCTATAAATTCCTTAAAAATCATGGCTATAAATCATGTGGGATTATGCATACAAAGAAATTTAAAGTGTAACAACAACATAAAAAAGTAAAAAAAAAGTGCAGTTGCCAGAGTGCCATTTTCTAAAAAATACCTAAGGAAATGTAATTCATACGAGAAGGTAGTTTACAAAACAGTTGTTTGAACAAATCTTAGAAAATTATAGCCATTCTATGTCCCAGGTTAGACAGGATTAAGAGAGATTTTAGTAAAGATTCAAAGATAAGCTGCACATTTCATCACAGTTTCATTTGGTTAATGGGGGTTATCAAGGAGATGCTCACCAATGCTGCAAGAAAGCTATTGTGTATCAACAGGAAAGATTATTATTAACAATAGCATAAACCATGTTCCTACAAGAACTGAGTAACCTATTACTTAATCTCAGATGAAAAAAACCTTGATGGTAAAATCTGAGAAATTTTATCTTACAATGTTATAATTTCTGTGTGTGATTTGCAAATGTAACATACAGGTACATAACATATGCTTCTTTAGATTATAAAGTGTATTTTGGAGTTCAAATATAGGTTTACATGTAGAATGCATGTTGATGATGTCTATTCGAATACATCCTGCTCTTCAGATAATCCTAATGATACAGAATTAATTTGCAATATTCTCACAAATTAAAGAAGAATTTTCTTCTGAGTAAAACATACTTGGATACAAATAGAACAGAATAGAATGCCACAATTTTTGTGATGCATTTAGTGATAAAATTTATTTATCTGAGAGCAATAAACTGACTCCTGACTAACAGAAAAGTGTCTTAGTTCTAATTATAATGTCACACCTTCATTTTTCAGATCAATGGAAATCACGTGTAGGAGAAGGCAAAGGCATTGTGATTGTGCTCCAACCATTATCATCAAATCTTCCACCAAAAGGTGCACTCCCTGTAGATATTTGGATATATGGACACACATGGGGAACATACTATGATGAAATAACTTGCTGTGTTGATGGACTGCCCCCATTTTACATTCATCTTACTGTAGAAGTTGTTGGATCACCTGCATCATTTGCACTGCGACAAGACGTTAAAACAAATGTACCCACCCTCTGGTATGTTGTAGTTGTTGAATTCATAATATTTAGAGTCTGTTCACTTTACAATATTGGTCATTGTGAAAACTGGATATCTGGTTGTTTTCAACACCTAGTTATACAGTATAACTATGAGATGGTGGTTGAGTGGACTATTGGCTCAGAAACAAAAGTCGGAGATGCAATTACATCTTTCCACGATTAATCAGCTGTTTTTCAATCTCCTGCATAGCTATTAACTGTATTTATGTTGTTGTTGTTATAGCAGTCCACAACCCAAACAAAGACCAGTTTATGCAGCTCTCCATGCCAGTCTATCTTGCACAAGTATTTTTAATATTGGCCTAATTTCTGCATCTCACATCTATTTGAACGTGCTCACCATATCCAACTTTGGCCTTCCTCTACATTTATTACCTTTACACTTCCCTCCATTACCAAATTAATTATTTCTTGGTGTTTCATGACATATTCTACCAACCCATCACATCTTTATAAATGAAAGAGCAAAACTGCTGAATAAAACATACTGAGTGTGACTTCATCTAATCTTTAAATGTGTTGTGTAACATTTCAAAACAATCTATTTTCCTCTTCTCTGTACTCTTTACCAACCGTGTTTCTCTTCCATAATAGGCAATATTCCAAACAAATACTTTCAGGTAAGACTTACTAACACTTTACTTATATTTACTGTTAACATGTACTTATGATCAAAAAACTGTTACCATCTGATTAATAGTTTGTTGATCACTTTTGGAAAACAATGCAGCAGTAATTCTGTGTGGCATTTATTTGATTATTCCTCAGTAACTTTGCCAAGGTATGTTGCAGCAGATGTCTATGTACAGGTCATGCAATTCCCATAACTTGCAGGCCAGTGGTCTGTGGATGTGGAGCTGATGCCATTTAGCCTCTAAAGTGTTCCATAATAGCATGATTCTGGCCTTGTGACATGGACAGTTATCCCTGAAATATGCTAGCACTGTCAGGCAAGGTATCATACATGAAAGGGTGTATGTGATATACAACAATGTTCATGTAATCCACAGTTGTCATGGTTTCTTTGATTATTACCACGGGTTCCGTGGAAGCCAGATGAATGTTCCCTCTGGCCTAATACTGCCCCTGTAGCCTTCACCCATGGCACAATGCTTGTTTTGAGCAGCCATTCCCCTGGATGACAGTGTATCCAGGCACGATTATTGAGCTGGTATAACAAGATTCAAGATTCATCCAAACAGGCAATAAATTTCCACCCACAATCCAGTCTCAGTGGTTCTATTCCCACTGCAGTGTGATTGGCAGTGTTGTTAACTCTATACAGGAACATGTAGGCGTAGTCTGCGAAAGTGCCCCATGTTCAGTGATGTCCATTAAATAATCTGCTGAGTAAAAATTATTCCTCTATCCTCTTATCTACCTTAGATCGCTACCTTCCAGCTTTATAAAATGGCAACATCCAGTGAAGCGATGTGGATGTGCAACACATACTCATGATTTCATTTTCAATCAGCTACTTTCTACAGATGCCCACAGCAGTAGCACTTGAAGGTCCATCTAGCTTTATCATTTCCAATATGCTTGTTCCCAGTAACTTGACTATACCAGTCAAAGTTTCTTATGTGAGCAGTAGTCCCATTTGATGTTCATATTATCATTGTGATGAAACCACATTTGTATCTGCTCTGCTTATATATTTTCTTACTGCATGCCACCAGGCAACATACAATCTCATGGTGGGCTATGTCCATAATTTTCTCGCTCATCAGTGTACCTTTTCAGAAAATATTCTCTTGTTATTGTCAGTCTACATTTCATATCTTCTTTATTTCTGACGCTGCCAGTTGTTTTACTGCCTGAATAGCAAAACTCTTCTTCTGCTGTCAGTGTCTCATTTCCTAATCTAATTTTCTCAGAATCCACTGGCTTTAATTCACTTACACTTCATTATCCTTGCTTTCCCCTTATTGTTCATCTTATGACATCTTTCTAAGACACTATCAGTTCTGTTCAGTTGATATTGTATGCCATTTGCCATCTCTGACAGAATTATAATGTCATTGCCAAATATAAAGTTTTTATTTCTTTTCTCTGCACTTTAATTCCCTTTTCACATTTAATCTTAGTTTCCTTTAATTGCTTGCACAATGTGCAAATATATAACATGAGAGAGAAGCTATAATGCTCTCTCTCTTCCTTCTTAGTAACTGCTTTTCTTTGGTGTCTTTCAACTCATATTCACTGATCAGTCAGACCATTATGACCACCTGCCTAATAGCCAGTATGTCCAACAATTGCACACACACACACACACACACACACACACACACACACACACAAAAGGCAATGAAATACAGACATTTCATATGCAGTACTAACCGAATACCATTGGATAGTTTCACACAAAGCATGATTCTGCATTACATATACAGTTATCATGACAGATATTGGTGTATATTAGATAGGCTTTGCATGACATTGTGTGAAGCCAAATTTTTTGAGGCTGCAATTCATTGTTGTAACTGGGTCATCACAGTTATAAATATATTTAATTAACCCAGTGTTGTGGCATAGCACAGTGGTTAGCATACAAGCCTGACAGTCAGAAGATTGAATGTTCAAATATTGTCAAATGAAGTCAATTTTTTATTATCATTCTTATTCAGTTGATTGGTTTGAGTGTAATTCTTTTATTTCTGATACTTTGCTGTGTAATTTTCATCATCAAATTGACTTTTCTATTTGTTCTTACAGGGTGACAATTATTGAACTATATGAAGAAAATGTAAATTAGTTACAATAAGGCATGCACACAATTTATTTAACATGTAAACATCACTATAGGTATTCAGATTTAGGTTATGACATGTCCGATGTGCCTGCCACCTTTGGTAGTGATGTGGCACAGACAAATATTGAAATTCTGCATGACCCACTGAAGTGTTGAAACATCAATGATCTCCGGCACAGCTGTTTCCAGCTCAGCAATGGTTTTGGGGTTATTGCTGTACACCTCACCTTTAATATAGCCACAAAAAAGGAGTCACATGTGCTCAGATCTGGAGAATATGGCGGCCAATCAGGGTCCATGCTAGTGGCCTCTGGGTACCCCAGAACCAGAATGTGGTCACCAAAGTGCTCCTCCAGGACATAAAACATTCTCCTTTTTTGATGGGGTCAAGCTCTGTGTTGCACGAACTACATCTTGTCAAAATCAGGATCACTTTCGATAATGGGGATGAAATCTTCCAAAGCCTTCACGTACTGTTTGGTAGTAACCATATCATCAAGGAATATTACACTGATTATTCCATGCCAGGACATTGCACACCACACAGTCACCCATTGAGGGTGAAGAGACATCTCAATTGTGAAATGCAAATTCTTAGTGCCCAAAATTGCCAATTTTGCTTATTGACAAACTCATCCATATGAAAGTGGGCTACCATTCAGAAGTTATGACGATTTTGTTTCATGTAGTTCAACAATCGTCACCCTGTATCCCACATTTGGCTTCCTATCTTTCCATTTATTTTATTTTATTTTATTTATGTATTTATTTTAAGAATCTCCTTGTGTCTTCTATAACACTAATCTGCAAGGTATCAGATGATGGAAAACTAATATGTGATACTACCTTAACTTTTTACCCTGATTCCAAATCAGTTTTCAGTTTTTTGCTATCATGTACAGTTTTTCTGCAATTTGACTTCAAAGGTATATCACTGTGCCAGTAGGTTATGTGTATTGTTGGACAGAAATTTCTCAATATGACAGTATACCTTTAGAATGTTACACCTGTAGTAGTGTAGTTGTTATTATGTGACCCTGGAAGTGTTGCTTGTCTCACAGACCTGTATTACCAGTGCTATATTGTGATTTTTTTACTCATGTCCAGAACATAACATACATATATAGCCGATAGACAGCAATTTACAAACAATATAAGTACAAATGATTAAATTTCATATGACATCAACTTACAAAAAGTATAAGTACATGATTATACTGTTGATAGATACTATAATGTCAACGCATAAGTCTCTGTAGAACCTAAATATTTTCTGTTCCATTTTTGGGAATTATATGGTGGCTAAGGAGACTGTGTGAAAAGCTTGCCATGCTTATTTTGAAATGAAACTTGGTGACCAGGACAAGTGATGGGCATCAGAGACAGATTCCTTGTATTATGTGGAGAGGTTAAGAAAAAAAATAAAATAAAAAACATGCATGCCATTTGTGATTTCTATGGTGTGGAGAGAGCCTAAAAGTCGCCTTAATGACTTTTACTCCTGCTTAATTAATTTTCAGGGGTGCAGTTTGAAAATAAGAGATAAATTGTGTATCCAAGCATTGATTCAGTCATTAGGCCAGTTTTCACATGGGGAAGGTCTGATTGCTCCTCTTCCTCCAGCTACTGTAGAGAACATGGCAGAAGATGAGAAGAAAATGAAGTTGCTGTAATTACCAGAGGCAATAGTTATGTCCACCAGTCTGAATGTGACTTTACTCCATAACTGTTCTGTCAGAGTGAACTTAATGCTCTAGTATGAGATTTGAAGTTGCCTAAGGAATCTGCAGAACAAATTGGCTCCCAGTTAAAAAGTAACATCTTCTGGTGCCAGGAATACATCACTCATGGTACAGATGCAGAGAGAAAGAATTTATTCATTTATTGCCTCAGAATAAGTCCTTAGTTTATTGCAATAACATAAACAGGTTAATGCACTTCTGTGTCATTGAGCATGATTGTGCATAGTGGAGATTTTTCTGGGCTTATCAATGAGGAGCCTGAAAGGCATCTCACTGCATAATGGAAATGTGTATGGGTCCATACTTGTGGCCCATTCAAATGAAAGCAGCTTATAAGAACACGAAACTACTCTTAACAAGTATCCAGTATGATGGGACAGTGAAGCCTTCTAATTCCCATCCATGCCAATTTGACTGGTCACTGATACCACCAAAAGGTCCTTCAGATGACTGTAAGGCCCTACAGATGTGAAGTCGGTGACAAATTTAACATAGTCAAAGACAATGCAAGACCACACTGTACCCTAGCAGTGTCTCAGTATCTTCAAAGATGCAACATCAGCCAAATGTCTCCAGACATGAATGCAATTGAGCATGCATGTTATATGTGGAGGTGGCCATTGCACTGCATCCAAAGGCACCTGAAAATTTTATGGTCTCATTCATAGCATACCTTGCACAATGGAAGAACATATCCATGTGAGGGGAGGACATGCTCACTACTAAAGATCAATAATCGTCGTCATGAAATGAAGATTTAAATTTTTTTTCAAGATGTACACTTAGATAAGAGATTGCTTTGTTTTATAATGATTTTTCATAACTAACTAAAATCATTCTTGTTTTCAGAAGGAATTATGTTTATTTTGTCAACAAAGTATTGGAAAAACCTCAATGGGTGTAACATAAGAAGTCACTGTAGTAAACTCTATGATATTCCAAACTTTTGTTGAGATGTGTAGATAGATCCCATGAGTTAGTAGGGGCAGAGGTTATACTTAACAACCAGAAAAAAAATAATTGTTTCCTTTTATTAAGCCCAAAACTCAGATGATTCACTTGCTGAACAGTAAAAAAAAACTTGAGTACCATATCAAATATGTACCTTGCTCATAAATTATACTGTGTGCTTATAATTAAAGTGCAGCTACTCACAGAGCTCCGTTGTGGGCTGTAATTATCGTTTGACAGTGAAATTTGGTAGGTATGCTAATGTGTTAATGTGGAACTGATTTAGGTTGGGGAAGGAAAAAAGTTCCAGTTTTGACCATCGGGTGCAAATCTTGTACTGTCCATTGTTTGTTATGACATCCACACTGTCATTTGACAAGCCATAATGTGAGTGAACAGTATGGCTATCAAGTAGCAAGATGATGCACTGTTAGTGAAACAGCAGCAATTACAGTGCTACATTGAGCAAGTACCACTGATTTGAAGGTCTGAGAAGAGGCCCAATGTCATTAAATGGTTTGAAGAAGATGATAATGAAAACACAGGTGAACTTAGTTTGGCACATGCAAGAGAAAGGCCTTCTACCACAGAGGAAGTTATTGATAGAGTCACTGTTCTGTAACTGACCAAGCAGCACATCACATGGGCAGTGCTCGTGCAGTGTCATGAGAAGTGTCCATCCCATGGCCAATAGTACATAAAGTTTTGGGGTTTATTTTGAACTAGTACCCATACAAGATCAGCAGTGCTTCAAATGATACCTCATGATTCTCAGTAATGTTCCTGGATTTTGTCTTCAGTTTCTGCCACAGATCAAATTTGGTGACATTTGGCTGAGCAATATTCTATGGAATGACAAGGCACATTTTCCGACATGGAAAGGCACATTTTTCTAGATGGTGCAGGGACTAAACAGAACTGCAAAATTTGGGGTACTGTTAAACCACATGTTGTACATGAAGAGCCATTGCACTCACAATATGTGACAGTGAGACACGAATTCACAAGCACCTTTATTGTTGGTCTGTTCTTCTTTGAAGAGAATACACCCAGTGGGCCTGTCACGTGAACCACGATTTTTGCGTGTTAATGAAACCTCACTGTGCAGCATATGATTTCTGCTTTGAAAGAGCGCAGTTCTGTGGAAACCACCATTCCTTGCATGTAGAGTACACAAAATACTGCTTCACCTTCTCATACAAACCAAGAGGTTTGTGTAGTTCACACATTTGTCAGCACAAGAGAAAAGATTTCCTCAAAAAGGTAACAAAGAAGATCATAAAGATAAACTTTTTCTTTTCCAGTAATGATTCTCTGACAGTTTCAGTGACTACTTGTTTGTCACATAAAATCACAGTTATGCTTCTCTGCAAGAACACTTATCTGAATCAATGTTACTTTTAGCTTGGGGGATACCTAAAAGAATGCAGGTACCAGAGACAAGTTCAATCTTCAACAGATCTGAAGGTCATAATACAGGAACGCATCTCTCACATTCCACCAGAACTGCTGCGAGCAACTATTGAGCACATTGTCTTATAGATGCATGTTGATGTCTCCACTACAGAATGAGGTTTTCACTCTGCAGTGGAGTGTGCGCTGATATGAAACTTCCTGGCAGATTAAAACTGTGTGCCGGACCAAGACTCAAACTCGGGACCTTTGCATTTCACTTTTGTGAAGTTTGTAAGGTAGGAGACGAGGTTCTGGCAGTATTGAAGCTGTGAGGATGGGTTGTGAGTTGTGCTCGGGTAGCTCAAGTGGTAGAACACATGCCTGCAAAAGGCAAAGGTCCTGATTTCGAGTCTCAGTCCAGCAGACAGTTTTAATCTGCCAGGAAGTTTGATGTCCACTGCTTATGTTGAACAAATTGTCTAAGTGGCAGTTAATAATAAAATGAACATTATGCCTTTCTCACTTGTTTTACTTTTTCTGTTGACATCCAGCTCCTAATATTTGTATACATCTTTCTTGCAGTCACAGTGCCAGATATGCTCTTAGGTGCTAAAATTGGATCTCATGTGTTTCCTCGCACAAACTGGTTTAACATTAATACATTTGAATATCTGTCACGTTTTTCTGTTGTGTGATGATTACAGTCCAAACTGGAAATTTGTGTGTAGCTGCATTTCAATTAATTATCATAAATTTTGCTAAATGCTTTCTTTAAAAACTACCTTCAGCATTTAGTTTAGGAGTCCACTCAAAGAGTAGTGATTGCAAAAACATACTTGACCTCTTAGCAACAAATAATTCTGAGCAAATAGGGGGCATCATGATAGATACAGCAATTAGTGACCACAAGGTTATTGTAGTGAGACTAAACACTGCTACATCCAACTACACCAAAAATTACCAAAAAATACATCTGTTCAAAAAAATCTGACAGAAGATCCAAAGAGATTCTGATTGTATGTAAAATTGCTGAAGATTCTTTGAACATGCCAGCTGGAGACAAAAAGTTTGGAAATGAATTGCATAAAGTAAACGGACCATTGCTAATTGATCCTCCAAGAGCAAAAATTGGAAAACGCGAGAGGATCTGTGTATTACGGGATAGTCACGCCCAGGGAATTTCCACAGTGTTAACAGAAAAATACAACTTCAGGGCATCTGGATTTGTGAAGACTGGAGCCCCATTATGAGAACTAACAAACCTAACAAAATGTAATGAAGTAACTAGCTTGACTAAGGATGATTTTGTTGTTTTGCTTGGAGGAGCTAATGAAGTTTATAGAAACGAATCATACAAGTCTGTCACAGAACTGAGAAACTGTTTGAATAATTTAACTCATACAAATGTTCTCTTTATGAATGTGCTACAGCGTCATGACTTACCAAGTTGGTCATGCGTAAACCGCAAAATTAGTGTCACTTGTTAGTCACTAACTCTTGTTAGAGTTTCATGGAAGTATGTACTCATTTCCAGAATGCTGATGTCACAGACACAAACATTTTACAGTGAAGGTTCTATACAGCTCATGGCCTTCATTTAAATGCATGAGGAAAAGAGGCCCTTGCTGATAAAATATTTACTAGTATCTCACTTGACAATAAAGAAACCAGGACAAGTAGCAATATAAGGCAAATTACAAACCGATTTTAGTGAGCAGCAAACAGTTAAGCCCCCAATCAGTTGCAAATTATGAAGTGGTTTAAACCCAGTAAGCCAGAAACAAACAATTAAATCATGAAACAGCCTCAAATTACAAAATGGTTCAAGCCAAAAAGGTCAGTGGTGAATGAAGCACAAATTTTGCAAGTTCCAAAAATAACTTCACCATTTGATCATCACCAAGAAGCAGAAGCCATACTCAACAAACACACCAAGAAGTTTTTTAGGTATAATGTCACCTGCAGAAGAAAAAGAAGCAGCAGTAACACCACCAACAACAACAATGACAACAACATCAACAAAAACAATGACAACAACAGAAGAAACAGCAATAACAACTAAACCAAAACAACAGCAGAAGAACCATCAGTAGCTGAGGGAAAACCAGCATCAGTTACAGCAGCAGCCCCACCTCCAGCAGAAACAGTGTCAGTAGAAAAAGCAAACACAGTCACTGTACAAGAAAGCATGTCACCAACAGGACAAACAGCACCAACAGCAGTGGCCACTAAACTTCCAACAACAGTAGCAGCTGATCAACACTTCCTGAGGAGGAGCTAAATGCTAGGTACAGCTGCTTCACTTAGTGATGATTTTGTTGTGGCACTAAATGAAGAAAATAAGATATTGTGACAAATAAGCCTGAAAAAGTAGAGATAAGTGTCAAAAATCAGCAACCAAGAAGCACTTCACCAGTTATTGACAAAATAAGAAATACTTGTAAAACTTTCAAGATAATGAGTCAAAACATTCAGTGTCTCAAAAACAAAGTGTTAGAATTAGAAGTCACCATAAACAACTTTGTAGAAATCTCTTGTATTTGTCTATCAGAACATTGGTGCAGGATCAGTGAATTAAGTCTTATAAATATAAGTAATTTTGAATTAGCATCTCATTATTGCCACAGTGTTTGTAAAAATGGTGGAGTATGCATATATACTAGGGATGGGCTGCAGCATAAAGTTAGATCTGAAACATGCCATCTAAATATCGAGAAACATTTTGAATCATGTGCCATAGAGCTAAAAAGTGAGGAGAAGCATAAAAATCTAATTGTCATATCTTTACAAATATTGAAAATTATGTCACTGAGGCACAAAATGTAAACTTAGGTCTTTCAGACCACAACACACTACTAACATGCATAAACTCTTCTGTGCCTGAGGCGGTTAACCCAGAAAAGGTTAATATTTTTATCCAATAATTAGCAAAAGAAACCTGGCAAGATGTGTACTCAAAATCATTAACTGATGAATCATTAAGTGCATTTTATAATACTTTCATGTCCATATTTGAGATGTGTTTTCCAAAAAACTGACAAGAATTAATGTCATGCCAAGAAACAGTAGTCAGTGGATAACACCTGCTATCAGAGAATCCAGTCAAGAGATAAAACTTCTCAGTCAATTGAAAAAAGATAACCAAGATGATCAATTTGCAGAATATGTTAAGACATAGAAGAAAATTTATAAGAAAGTAATTAAAACAGCCAAGACAATGCACAATGACAAAGTAATAATAGAGACAGCAAACAAGTAGAAAGCAATATGGAATATAGTGAGAAAGGAAAAACAAACAAAAGTGTTAAAAAGCAAAATGACATTGTATTAAATGATGATTGTGATGTGTTACTCAGAAATGGTACTCTAGCAAATTAAATAAATGACTATTTCATAAACACTCCAGTCAAACTGAGTAAAAATTTTGCTGGTAATTGTAGTACCACAGTTCAAAGAGAGCAAAGTGGTAATTCAATATTGCTATGTCCCACAAATAAATTAGAAGTTCTTAAGATAATGAAAACAATGAAGAATAAAATGTCCTCTGGAATTGATGAGGTACCAGGTACAGTCATCATTAAATGTGCTAGTGTGATAGCAGAACCACTCTCACATATCATAAACATATCATTAACAGAAGGGGCATTCCCACAAAGATTAAAAATTTCAAAAATAAAACTATTGTATAAAAAGGGTAATATATATAAAGTAGGAAATTATAGACCAATAGTTTGTTATCTGTATTTTCAAAAATAGTAGAGGCTGTCATGAAACATATAATTACAAATTACCTCAAAAAAGTCAATCTCTTGTCTGTAAACCAACATGGTTTTCGCAAAAGCATGAGCAAAAACAGTTCAAATGGCTCTGAGCACTATGGGATTAAACATATGAGGTCATCAGTCCCCTAGAACTTAGAACTACTTAAACCTAACTAACCTAAGAACATCACACACATCCATGTCCAAGGCAGGATTCGAACCTGTGACTGCAGCAGTCGCGCAGTTCCAGGCTGGAGCTCCTAGAGCCGCTCCGCCACAGCGGCCAGCTGCATGAGTACAGAAACAGCAATTACCCAATTCATCGAAAACATTGTAATAGGACTTGATAGGAATAAACTTGGACTTATTGAAGGCATTTGATACTGTTGATCATGATATTTTGCTAGATAAACTAGAAGCTATAGATATATGAAGAGTTGCATTAAAATGGTTTCAGTCATATCTCCACAATAGAAAACAGGTAGTAGAAATTACCTCAGCAAACAATAAAAACCAAAGCATTGTGTACAGATCGGACATGGAGACTGTGTCAACCAGAGTACCTCAGGGCAGCATTCTAGGACCTCTCTTATTTCTTATATATATCATTAATATCAAGATCCCAATCAGTGGTACACACATAACTTTGTTTGCTGATGACACAAATATTGTTGTAACAGACATAAATAGGGTATCGCCATCATCTGCAACCAGGGTTTTTGAATACATACAATACTGATTTGAACAGATCAGGCTAACCTTAAATATTTCAAAAACTAATTATATAAATTACTGGAAAACAAAGTCTCATCATGATGTGAACCTCAAAATTCAAAATAAACAAACGCCACAAAATTCTTAGGTGTGCAAATTGATGAAAATTTAGACTGGAAAGCCCACATCCTCTGTCTCACTAACAAGTTAAACTCTGCTTGTTTTGCATTATGCATAATTAGTGCTGTGTGTAGTAGAGAGTGTAGAAGAACTGTCTAGTTCGCTTACATACATTCTGCTATAACCTATTGCCTAACCCTCTGGGGTCATAATAAGGCAAACATGAAAACCATCTTCACCTTACAAAATCGAGCTGTTAGAATAATTTTAAACAGTAAAAGGCTAATACCTTCCAAACAGTTATTTCAACACCTAAATATTCTGCCCTTACCAAGCCTTTATATAAAAAAGTGTTGTTAATATAAAAATGCACATTGATAGTTACAAAACCAACACAGATCTTCACTCGTACAAGACAAGAATGTGCAATGACATCCACATAAAAAGAGTAAACAAGGCTTTAACACAAAAACAAACAAACATTCAGGGTACTATTTTGTACAACAAACTTCCAACTCAGCTAAAAGAAATAACCACATTATCTACATTCAAGGAAGCAACATTCAAACTCTTAAAGACCAACTGCCACTATAGTGTAAATGAATATCTGCAGTAACCTTGTAGGAAGTAACTACATTCATTTACTATATGTTAATAGTACCATAAGTCAAATGCTTGCCACAGTCTCAATGTTAATTTTTCTGAACAAAAATGTTAAAGCAATTATTTACTGGTAATGTATTTCATGCAAAAGGCCACAAACAAAAGTGTTAAATCAATTATTTATTTGCAATGTATTTCATGTAAAAGATCCTTCTTATACTTTTATACTATTACAGTAATCAAAGTTGTATTGTCCAAAAATATTGTGATGGGTACAATGAACCATTGTATTATGTAGGAAACTGTGCACTCTTATCTTATTTCTGTTATACTATGTTGTTTGATGAAATCCATAAATGTACATTGTCGCTGAATGAATAAACTGCTACTACTACTACTACACCAGTGGTAAGACATGATCAATACCTTTGCTGCACAATATCAAAGGTAGTATTATCAATGACAGTGTAACTAAAGGTGAGTTATTAAACACAGTTTTCTGAAATTCTCACAAAACAAGACAAAGTAAATATTCTAGAATTTGAATAAAGAACAGGTGCCGATATGAGTAACTTAGAAACTGACATGCTCAGTTTAGCAAAGTAGGTTAAATCATTTAATAAGGGCAAGTCTTGTAGGTCAGGCAGTACACCAATTGGTTTCCTTTCAGATTTTGCTGATACAATAGATCCATCTTAGCAACCATATATAACTGCTCAAAGAAAGATCTGTATTGAAAGACTGGATAATTGTAGAACTTGCACTAGTAGTCAAGAAGAAAATAGGAGTAATCAGATGAATTACAAACCCGAATCACTGACATTGACTTTCAGTAGGATTTTGGCACATATTCTGTGTTAGAAAATGATGAATTACCTTGAAAGTAATGGAATATTGCCACATGGCATGGATTCAGAACATGTCATTCCTGTGCAACATAACTAGCCCTCTGTTCTCATGAAGTAATGAGTGCTATCAGCAGGGTATCTCAAATTGATTCCATATTTCTAGATTTCCAGAAGGCTTTCAATAACATTCCTCACAAGCAGGTTCTAATAAAATTGCGTGCCTATGTAGTTTTCTGTCAATTGTTTGATTGGATTCGTGATTTCCTGTCGGCAAAGTCACAGTACGTGGGTAAGTCAATTATTATCCGCAAAGTAATTATAAAATTTTATTGTAATCAAATAGGTAACTTACAAGAACATCATTTTTTGACATAGTCTCCTTGCATTTCAATGCACTTGGTCCATTATTGTACAAGCTTCCTGATGCCCTCATAAAAGAAGGTTCTCCATTGAGCCATGAGCCAGGAATGCACAATTTCTTTCACTGCTTCGTCTGAAGTAAATCGATGGCCCCTTAAGGCCTGTTTCAGTGGACCAAACAATTGATAGTCAGAAGGGGCAAGATTGGGACTATATGGAGGATGATTCAGTACTTCATTTTTAGTTCCTGGAGTGTTTAAGCAGTGTGGGCAGCAGTATGCGGATGGACATTGTCGTGCAACAACACAACACTTTTTGACAGCGATCCTTGGTATTCGTTTCAAATTGCAGGCTTTAGCCTGGCAGTAAGCATCTCACTGTAATGTACACTGTTTATTGTTGTGCCCTTTCCCCATAATGTTCCAGTACTGGACCTTGTGCATCCCAAAAAACCGTAAGCATCAGTTTTCCTGTGGACGGTTGGGTCTGTAACTTTTTCTTGCATGGAAAATTTGGATGTTTTCATTCCATACTCTTGCCGTTTACTCCATGGCTTGTAATGATGGATACATGTTTCATCACCAGTAATGATCCTGTCTAAGAAGTTGTCTCCTTCATTACCATTGCGATCCAAATGTTTTTGCGGATGTCCAACTGTGTTTGTTTATGCAACTGTGTGAGTTGTTTTGGGACCCATCTTGCAGAAACTTTATGAAACCCAAGTCTGTTGTGGATGATTTCGTAGGCAGAACTGTGACTAATTTGCAGACAATGTGTTACTTCATCAATAGTTAATCATCTGTCTAAGAGACTCATTTCATGTGAATGCTCAATGGTTTCTTCATTTGTGGTGGTAAACGGTCGTCCAGCTCCTTCATCGTGCATAACAATTGTGCGATCATTTCGGACTTTTTCAATCCATTTGTAGACACTGTTCTCGTACTTTACTGAAAGTCTTTGATTAATTTTGGCCCATGATATGCCTTCTGACCACAAAAAATGGATCACTGAATGTTGCTCTTCTTTGGTGCAAATAGACAGAGGACAGCTATGATTAACAGCACGGCAGCAATAACAAAACTAACCTAGTAGCTTGAAAATTGCAAAGATATAACAACAAATAAACAAAGCATGTGTCACAACATAAAATGACAGTGCTGTCAAAATAAACTTACCCTTGTATGTAGTAATTGACAGAATATTACTGATAAAACTAAAGTGATATCTGGTATTCCCCAAGGATGTAGGCCCTCTGTTGTTCTGACTCTATACAACTATAATGTAATTGGACAGATATAAAGACTACTTACCAAGTGGCAGCAGGAGAACACACACATAAAACAAGATTATACTTATGTGAGCTTTCGGAGCCGGTGGCTCCTTCTTACAGCAGAAGGGTTGAAAGCTAAGGAAGAGGGGTGAAGAAAAATGACTGGAGAGATCTAGGAAAGGGGGCAGATCAGAAAGAAATTTTCTTCTGCAGCAGAGTGTTCACTGATATGAACCTTCCTGGCAGATAAAAGCTGTGTGCCAGACTGAGACTCAAATTCAGGAACTTTGCCTTTCACAGGCAAGTGCTCTACCAACTGAGCTACCCAAGCACAACTCACGACCTGTCCTCACAGCTTTACTTCCAACATTACATCTTCTCCTATTTTCCAAACTTCGCAGAAGCTCTGCAGAACTTGCACTCTTGGAAGAAAGGATATTGCAGAGACATGGCTTAGCCACAGCCTGGGGTATGTTTCCAGAATGAAATTTTCACTCTGCAGCAGAGTGTGCACTGATATGAAACTTCCTGCAGATTAAAACTGTGTGCCAGACAAAGACTCAAACTCTGGACGTTTGCTTTTTGTGGGCAAGTGTTCAACTGGCTGAACTACCCAAGCATAACTCATGACCCATCCTTACAGCTTTACTTCTGCCAGTATCTCATCTCCTACTCCCAAACTTTACAGAAGCTCTCCTGGCAAACATGCAGACCTAGCTCTTCTGGAAGAAAGGACATTTCAGAGACATGAATTAGCCACAGCTTGTTGGATGTTTCCAGAATGAAATTTTCACTTTACAGCAGAGTGTCCACTGATATGAAACTTCCGGGCAGATTAAAACTGTGAAGATAGGAGATGAAGTACGGGCAGAAGTAAAGCTGTGAGGACAGGTTGTGAGTCATTCTTGGGTAGCTCAGTTGGTAGAGCACTTGCCCACAAGGCACAAGTTCCAAGTGCGAGTCAGTCCAGAACACAGTTTTAATCTTCCAGGAAGTTTCGAAGGTGATGATTTTGGAAAAGTCACCCAGAACCATGGGTCGAAGGAGAATTCTCCTTCCCCTGCTTGATGAGTAGTTTTTTATCTGTCCAATTACATTATATTGTCAAAAATATTGATTATTTTCGAATCCAGGAGACAACTTGAGCAGCCCTCTTGGATAGTTTGCAGAAGATGCTGTCATTTACCATCTAGTAATGTCATCAGACTCTCAAAACCAATTACAAAATGAGAGTGACACAGTATTGTATAATGCAAAAAGTGGCAATTGTCATGGAATAAGGAAAAGTGTGAGGTCATCCACATGAGTTTGAAAAGAAATCCATTAAATTTTGGTTGCATGATAAATCACACAAATCTAAAGGCTGTCAATACAACTACATACCTAGGAGATAAAATTACAAACAGCTTAAATTTGAATGGTATCTTAGATCATTTTGTAGGGAGTCAAACCAAAGACAGTCTTTTATTGGCAGAATCATAGAAGATGCAATTGGTCTACTAAATGGAGTGCATATACTATGCTTGTCTGTCTCTGCTAGAGTATTTCTGTGTATCATGCATTCCTTCCCAGACAGAATTTATGAAAGACACTGATAAGACCAAAGAATGCAGGTCATTTTATATTATCATGAAACTTGGGAGATGTTTTCACAGATATGAAAGAAAATTGTGGTTGCAATCATTAAAATAAAGATGTTTTTCCTTGCATGAAATTTCTATCACCAACTTTCTCCTCTGAATGCAAAAATATTTTATTGTCACAATGAGGGCAGTCCCACAAGGAGGCAGGGGGGGGGGGCACCCCCTATATGTATCTGCAACTGGGTAATACCAACCAAGCTGAAAGAAGATGCTCTGAAGGAAGCACACAATCACATGCTGCCTGGGTATGGAGATTGTAGGCCAACGAATGGGAGATTAGCAGAGGACTACTGGTGGGAGATGAGGAAGGAAGATGTGGTCCATTATGAAAGAAATTGTATACAATGTGTGCAATGATTAGATATGAGCCATAAACTAGTACCATTGCAAAGGCTGCCAGAGATGACTAAACCTTTTCAAATAATCAGTTGGATGTCCTCAGACCATTTGACCGGACTCCTGCAGGTAACCTTTTTGTATTAACTATTACTGAAGACTTCTATCAATGTGAAGAAATGATTGCCATTCCTAATCAACAAACAGAATCAGTGGTGCAAGCATTTGTCAACAGCTGGTTGCCCAAATTTCGTATGCCAGAAATCATAATCATGGGCCAAGGGATGAATTTTATGCTGGATTTGATTAAACAACTACTTCACTGGGGTCAGAAATTAAGAAATAGTGCAACACGTTCACAAACTAATGCTGCGTTCACACTGTGCACTAGGAGAGGCCACAATAGGATATACTGGCCCAGCCCAAACCCAGGCAGTACATGTTGTTATGTTGAGTGTTCATGCAGCATACCGGGCCAGGGTGGTGAAAAGGGTGAAAATCCACTTCTCTGCATTCGCATTATAAGAACTCTTGATGGATATAAGACCATCGTACGTACTCTTATAATTTTTTTTCTTTAAAAGCTCTACATTCCTCATAAAAAAAGAAAAGTCTACTTGTCATTTTCATGATGTTTTAATTGTGTAATGTTTCTCAGTTGATTCAGAAGAAAATATGTGGTTAAAAAATCTGGTTTTTGTACAACTGTCAGTGTAGTATATTAACATCTTAATGAAGTATTTACCTTTTCATAACTCGTAACAGTTACTGCAAAATGATGCTATTTGTCAAACACATGAAGTTTATTTACATATCTTGTAGTGAAATAGTTTTTAGCGGGTAGCTTCCTGTTAGATGCATTTCAGAACATACATTGCTGCAGGTGAAGTGAAATATACCTAAAAGTACAAAAAAGTTTTTGAAAAGGTAGTGACACTGATATCTGTATCTGTTCACAAGTAAATCTGCAACGAATGGCGTCAGTGCTGTGATCACAAGCCTACTGAGTTCATGTATGTTTAGATTTGTGTCAAACACTGCAGAATTGAAAAAAAATGAATTACTGGTGATCAGTGTAGGCCTAGTGTTAGTCTCTCATGTTATTTTAATGAGCCATGTCCAGAAAACTCCACAGGAATTTTTCCCTCAATGATGAGTGACTACACTAGCTTTGGTTTTACAATAGGCCACCCTTCATATTAAAAAAAGTAAGCAAATATTTGCTGTCAAAATTCTACAATTAGTAGAATATACATCTTGTATTTAGAAGTAGAAGATAAGAATAGACTGACCTGAGATTTTTCTGAGTACAGACTACATTAAAATCTTGCAGCATTCCACTTGATTGCTTTCTAATTGGAGGTAAAAAATAGCAGAAGGGCAAAAAAATAGAATTACTTTTATACATGTTTCTGCATATAAGATGACTAATGCACAAGATGTTATACTTTAAAATTTTCACTTTTGTATTTCTATGAAAGTGTAGTACCATGAGTTATAAATAATTATATCTCATCTCTGTCTCTAAGGAGTTTAGATTTTGATTTTTCTGTTATAACATAAAGAAGGAAGGATGTTTAGGACTTTAATGACGTGTTGGTACTGAGGTCATTAAAGATGATTAACACAATTAATAATGAGCAGTGTCAGCATACTCTCAAACACTACATAGTGGGTAATCTAATTACTGTCAATTGATGCAGATTTGCATGTCATTGTTGTTTTTTTCTCTCCATTTCTCTCCTTGGCAGACCAAACAGCACTGGCAAGGGAAGCTTCACTCTTTAACAGCTGCATACAAGGTCATAGATAATATATCTGCAGCCATCAGTTTTTCACCACCAGCCAGTCTGGCTATTGTACATTGGCACTGTTTTGCCAGTGCAGTGACACATTTAAGCACAGAAGAAATGGGAGGTTATGAACTCATCCCATGTATAGCAACAACCATTTAGCAGAGTTTTTTTTATTTAACATAAAGAAGTAAAAACTTACATGAGAAATTTTTTTTCCATATTAGAGAATGAATCATAATATATTTCAGTATGTGCTGCAGAAAATTCAGGACATGAGACACGTCAGGAAGTAATTAGCATCATCAATTTCAGTAATATCTTACTGTGCCTACATTGAAGAGAGGATATTTTGCCATTTTGAGTTGCAAAAATTAAGTATTTTTTACACAAGTTGTTTTCTTTTTTTCCACTTTTCTTAATGATATAGTAGTTGGCACTTTAGTGGTTTATTGACTGGAGCCAATGCCAACCTCTCAGAATAATCTACTTTGTCTTCTGAGACAGATTTATAAACAAAATTTTTTGAGATGGTTTGACCCACTGATTCTGTTTCTATTGACAAGTAAATGTATGTATTTCCTGGAATCAAGGTAGCCTTAAAGAAATTGTGATGAAATCAAGGCCAAGTGGAACTATTTTTCGATGGTCTTTTCCCTCAATCACCTGACCTAATTTTGCTAATTTTTTCAACTTCTTTTCTATACAGGGCTATTACAAATGATTGAAGCGATTTCATAAATTCACTGTAGCTCCATTCATTGACATATGGTCACGACACACTACAGATACATAGAAAAACTCATAAAGTTTTGTTCGGCTGAAGCCGCACTTCAGGTTTCTGCCGCCAGAGTGCTTGAGAGCACAGTGAGACAAAATGGCGACAGGAGCTGAGAAAGCATATGTCGTGTTTGAAATAAACTCACATCAGTCAGTCATAACAGTGCAACGACACTTCAGGACCAAGTTCAACAAAGATCCACCAACTCCATTCAGCAATGGTATGCGCAGTTTAAAGCTTCTGGATGCCTCTGTAAGGGGAAATCAATGGGTCGGCCTGTAGTGAGTGAAGAAACGGTTGAACGTGTGCGGGCAAGTTTCACGCGTAGCCCGCAGAAGTTGACGAATAAAGCAAGCAGGGAGCTAAACGTACCACAGCCGATAGGTTGGAAAATCTTACGGAAAAGGCTAAAGCAGAAGCATTACCATTTACAATTGCTACAAGCCCTGACACCCGATGACAAAGTCAAATGCTTTGAATTTTCGGCGCGGTTGCAACAGCTCATGGAAGAGGATGCGTTCAGTGCGAAACTTGTTTTCAGTGATGAAGCAACATTTTTTCTTAATGGTGAAGTGAACAGACACAATATGCGAATCTGGGCGGTAGAGAATCCTCACGCATTCGTGCAGCAAATTCGCAGTTCACCAAAAGTTAACGTGTTTTGTGCAATCTCACGGTTTAAAGTTTATGGCCCCTTTTTCTTCCGCGAAAAAAACGTTACAGGACACGTGTATCTGGACATGCTGGAAAATTGGCTCATGCCACAACTGGAGACCGACAGCGCTGACTTCATCTTTCAACAGGATGGTGCTCCACCACACTTCCATCATGTTGTTCGGCATTTCTTAAACAGGAGATTGGAAAACCGATCGATCGGTCGTGGTAGAGATCATGATCAGCAATTCATGTCATGGCCTCCACACTCTCCCGACTTAACCGCATGTGATTTCTTTCTGTGGGGTTATGTGAAAGATTCAGTGTTTAAACCTCCTCTACCAAGAAACATACCAGAACTGCGAGCTCGCATCAACGATGCTTTCGAACTCATTGATGGGGACATGCTGCGCCGAGTGTGGGAGGAACTTGATTATCGGCTTGATGTCTGCCGAATCACTAAAGGGGCACATATTGAACATTTGTGAATGCCTAAAAGACTTTTTGAGTTTTTGCATGTGTGTGCAAAGCATTGTGAAAATATGTCATATAATAAAGTTATTGTAGAGCTGTGAAATCGCTTCAATCATTTGTAATAACCCTGTATATGTCTGTGATGTCTGGATTAGATTTTGCCATTCTAATCTGAAAATATTGAAAAGGGTTAAAAATGTGGCTCTTTAGTTCCTTGTTTCTATAGATGTACAAAAATAGGTGGGTTAAGTAAATGTATGGACTAAGTAAAGTTAAGAGAAAGATAACAGAAATAAAGAAAAACACTCGGGCAGTGACATTACTAATAAAGACAGATAGGAGATATCTGATATATGTCCTGCAGAAGCTGAAGCATAGCTCAATGACTTGTACTGGCCACCAGTCCATGCTAGAAATATTAAACATTCTGGATATCACTGGTGCAGCCCAGCCATCAGTGTGAATGCTGCAGTGCAAAGCAATGGGTTTTATATACCAGCACATGTTGAGTAACTATATAAACTTGAACCATAATGACTGGAATACAGACATGCTATTTTTTATGGCAGCATATAATTTGTAGATCCATACTAGTACTGGGTTATCTCCATATGAGTTGGTTTATGAAAGGAAAATGCCTTCATCAAGATCTGACCAAAAATTCTCAAGGACAATGAATGTGTTAAGCATTTTGCCAAAATGTGGGGAGAGGTATGGAGGCATGTTTGATGACAAACACCAAAGCCCTAGAATGACAAGAGCAGGTGTGGAATCACATGGGAAAATTACAAAATATTGGGTAAGACAATGAGTAATATTATTGAACAATTATATCTTGGAGGGTAAGTCCAAAATTTTGTTACCAGGTATGATGGACTGTATCAGGCAACCGAAACAATGTCGACAGTTAACATCAAACTGCTATTACTGTCTGGTACAACAATAGTTCATGTTGGATGCTGCAACAATTTCAAGGTGCTCCATATGCATTGGTGCAAGTATCACCATCCACAAAGGAGAAAGTGAGAGGCAGTAGGAAGAAGGGTGAGTGCAAAAGCCTTGCATGACCTGCACATAAATTCCATATGATTTGAGGTCAAGGAAGAAGGAAAGCACATTTCATATTATGTTGTCTGCAATTAAGGGGTTCAGATGAATTGTAGTATTAATTGAGGTGTGCTACTGCGTAAATGTGAGGAAGCGAATGTGTGGGTATGTGGCAGAATTTGGCTGTGACGGTTTGGGGGCTAGGTTTTATTGTGTTGTGAGTGGTATATTGCAGTTTTGTGTTTGGTGTATATTATTTACATATTTAGGTGTTTCTTTCCATGTCTACTGGATGGCAGATCTTTCCAATTGAGGGAGGGGAAATGATTGCAGCTCCCTGTTCCCAGGTTTACACACGCCAGAGGTGGAGATGAGAGGAATCCTAGTTGTCGTGATGCTTCACCTCTCCACTAGAAGTGGATTGGGGGCCCTGCAAGTACAACCATTGGAAAGTGCAGAGCTTTTCACTGGCAAGACCATGGGGTTCCCATCAGTTATGTATGGATGATGGAAGTAACTTTAACTGCATGGGACATGTACAATTAGGTGAGGGGTTTGGAATGTATATTTATGGGATTATGGTGAGAGGCAGAAAGGAAGAAGGTATATAAAGAGGCGTGATGTGAGTACAGTAAGAGTTACATATGTCCTTGAGCGGTTTATGGGGCAGATGTTCAGACAGTGGAAGTAGTGCTGCATCCCTTGCATTGATGCAAAACAGGCTGGTTGGGTGCTGGACAGAGGATACTGGAAATGATGTTTAAGACTGCGAATGTTGATGATATCCAGGAGCTAAAAAGTACTATGGAGAGAGTGAGGGAGATGGCAAGAAATAATAAAGCAGCCACTGAAGGATGCACTACACAGTTATCCAGTTTGGAGCAAGGAGTACTGAATAATACACATATATTACAAAAGTTAATTACAGAGCAAGATGTATGAGACAGGCAAAATACCCTCAGACTTCAAGAAGAATATAATAATTCCAATCCCAAAGAAAGCAGGTGTTGACAGATGTGAAAATTACTGAACTATCAGTTTAATAAGTCACAGCTGCAAAATACTAACGCAAATTCTTTACAGACAAATGGAAAAACTGGTAGAAGCCGACCTCGGCGAAGATCAGTTTGGATTCCGCAGAAATGTTGGAACACATGAGGCAATACTGACCCTACGATTTATCTTAGAAAATAGATTAAGGAAAGGCAAACCTACATTTCTAGCATTTGTGGACTTAGAGAAAGCTTTTGACAATGTTGACTGGAATACTCTCTGTCAAATTCTAAAGGTGGCAGGGGTAAAATACAGGGAGCGAAAGGCTATTTACAATTTGTACATAAACCAGATGGCAGTTATAAGAGTCGAGGGGCATGAAAGGGAAGCAGCCGTTGGGAAGGGAGTGAGACAGGGTTGTAGCCTCTCCCCAATGTTATTCAATCTGTATATTGAGCAAGCAGTAAAGGAAACAAAAGAAAAATTCGGAGTAGGTATTAAAATCCATGAAGAAGAAATAAAAACTTTGAGGTTCGCGGATGACATTGTAATGCTGTCAGAGATAGCTAAGGACTTGGAAGAGCAGTTGAACGGAATGGACAGTGTCTTGAAAGGAGGATATAAGATGAACATCAACAAAAGCAAAATGAGGATAATGGAATGTAGTCGAATTAAGTCGGGTGATTCTGAGGGAATTAGATTAGGAAATGAGTCACTTAAAGTAGTAAAGGAGTTTTGCTATTTGGGGAGCAAAATAACTGATGATGGTCGAAGTAGAAAGGATATAAAATGTAGACTGGCAATGGCAAGGAAATCGTTTCTGAAGAACAGAAATTTATTAACATCGAGTATAGATTTAAGTGTCAGGAAGTCGTTTCTGAAAGTATTTGTATGGAGTGTAGCCATGTATGGAAGTAAAACATGGACGATAAATAGTTTGGACAAGAAGAGAATAGAAGCTTTCAAAATGTGGTGCTATAGAAGAATGCTGAAGATTAGATGGGTAGATCACATAACTAATGAGGAGGTATTGAATAGAATTGGGGAGAAGAGGAGTTTGTGGCACAACTTGACAAGAAGAAGGGACCGGTTGGTAGGACATGTTCTGAGGCATCAAGGGATCACAAATTTAGCATTGGAGGGCAGTGTGGAGGGTAAAAATCGTAGAGGGAGACCAAGAGATGAATACACTAAGCGGATTCAGAAGGATGTAGGTTGCAGTAAGTACTGGGAGATGAAGAAGCTTGCAAAGGATAGAGTAGCATGGAGAGCTGCATCAAACCAGTCTCAGGACTGAAGACAACAACAACAACAATTACAGAGGTGACACAGTTTATCGAGATGGTGATAGACCCTTTGAACCAGGATGCTGGAGCTACATAGGCATGGGTAGCTGTGTTGGATATGAAGATAACAGTCATGAGGCTGATACAGTCCATAGCTGATTGTATACGGATTGCGCAAATAGCGGTGTTGGGTTTGCAAGAAGCCATTCTCCATGTTGTGAATGGACAGCTGAATCCAGCACTGTTAGCACTGGATGATTTCCTGTTAGTTTCCCAATGTTGGAATCCATTGGAGAGCTGAGCAAGGAGAATCTGCCATTTTACTACCACATAGCAATATTTGAGGCTAAGATGGACCAAGTAGTCCTTTAGGTGTTGTTTCCATTCCCAGTTACCAGTGGTCACACACAGTTTAAGTGTTTCACTAGTCACCCTTACCCATTAAGGTGAGGGATCTTATGGAAATTTGTATGGGTTAAAACAGGAATGAGTGTCATTGGGAGGAGTGCAGCATTGCCAGAGAGACAGGGTTTGAATCCACCTACATCTACATCTACATTTATACTCCGCAAGCCACCCAACGTTGTGTGGCGGAGGGCACTTTACATGCTACTGTCATTACCTCCCTTTCCTGTTCCAGTCGCGTATGGTTCGCGGTAAGAACGACTGCCGGACAGCCTCCGTGCGCACTCAAATCTCTCTAATTTTACATTCATGATCTCCTTGGGAGCTATAAGTAGGGGGAAGCAATATATTCGATACCTCATCCAGAAACACACCCTCTTGAAACCTGGACAGCAAGCTACACCGTGATGCAGAGCACCTCTCTTTCAGAGTCTGCTACTTGAGTTTGCTAAACATCTCCGTAATGCTATCACGCTTACCAAATAACCCTGTGACGAAACACGCCATTCTTCTTTGGATCTTCTCTATCTCCTCTGTCAACCTGACCTGGTACGGATCCCACACTGATGAGCAATACTCAAGTATAGGTCGAACGAGTGTTTTGTAAGCCACCTCCTTAGTTGATGGACTACATTTTTTAAGGACTCTCCCAGTGCCTCTCAACCTCGCACCTGCCTTACCAACAATTAATTTTATATGATCATTCCACTTCAAATCATTCTGTACGCATACTCCCAGATATTTTACAGAAGTAACTGCTACCAGTGTTTGTTCCACTGTCATATAATCATACAATGAAGGATCCTTATTTCTATGTATTCGCAATACATTACATTTGTCTATGTTAAGGGTCAGTTGCCACTCCCTGCACCAAGTGCCTATCCACTGCAGATCTTCCTGCATTTCGCTGCAATTTTCTAATGCTGCAGCTTCTCTGTATACTACAGCATCATCCGCAAAAAGCCACATGGAACTTCTGACACTATCTACTAGGTCATTTATATATATTGTGAAAAGCAATGGTCCCATAACACTCCCCTGTGTCACACCAGAGGTTACTTTAATGTCTGTAGACGTCTCTCCATTGAGAACAACATGCTGTGTTCTGTTTGCTAAAAACTCTTCAATCCAGCCACACAGCTGGTCTGATATTCTGTAGGCTCTTACTTTGTTTATCAGGTGACAGTGCGGAACTGTATCAAACACCTTCCAGAAGTCAAGCAAAATGGCATCTACCTGGGAGCCTGTATCTAATATTTTCTGAGTCTCATGAACAAATAAAGCGAGTCGGGTCTCACACAATCGCTGTTTCTGGAATCCATGTTGATTCCTACAGAGTAGATTCTGGGTTTCCAGAAATGACATGATACGTGAGCAAAAAACATCTTCTAAAATTCTACAACAGATCAATGGCAGAGATATAGGCAGATAGTTTTGCACATCTGCTCGATGACCCTTCTTGGAAACTGGAACTACCTGTGCTCTTTTCCAATTATTTGGAACCTTCCATTCCTCTAGAGACTTGCAGTACATGGCTGTTAGAAGGGGGGGGGGGGGGGGGGCAAGTTCTTTCACGTACTCTGTGTAGAATCGAATTGGTATCCTGTCAGGTCCAGTGGTCTTTCCTCTGCTCAGTGATTTTAGTTGCTTTTCTATTCCTTGGACACTTATTTCAATGTCAGCCATTTTTTCGTTTGTGCAGGGATTTTGAGAAGGAACTGCAGTGTGGTCTTTCTCTGTGAAACAGCTTTGGAAAAAGTTGTTTAGTATTTCAGCTTTACGTGTGTCATCCTCTGTTTCAATGCCATTATCATCCCAGAGTGTCTGGATATGCTGGTCTGATCCACTTACTGATGTAACGTAAGACCAGAACTTCCTAGGATTTTCTGTCAAGTCGGTACAAAGAATTTAACTTTTGAATCCACTGAACACTTCACACATAGCCCTCCTTATGCTAACTTTGACATTGTTTAGCTTCTGTTTGTCTGATGGGTTTTGGCTGCGTTTAAACTTGCAGTGAAGCTCTCTTTGCTTTCGCAGTAGTTTCCTAACTTTGTTGTTGAACCATGGTGGGTTTTTTCTGTCCCTCACAGTTTAACTCGGCACGTACCTGTCTAAAACACATTTTAGGATTGCCTTGAACTTTTCCTGTAAAGACTCAACATTGTCAGTGTCGGAACAGAAATTTTCGTTTTGATCTTTCAGGTAGTCTGAAATCTGCCTCCTATAACTCTTGCTAAACAGTTAAACCTTCCTCCTTTTTTTATAGTCCTATTTACTACCATATACAGGAATGCTGCAATGGCCTTATGATCACTGATTCCCTGTTCTGCGCTTACAGAGTCGAAAAGTTCAGGTCTGTTTGTTATTAGTAGGTCCAAGATGTTATCTCCATATGGGCCAGAACTGGCTTTGATGGGTGGAACGACGACGTCAAAGGCTTATGGTCAGTTACCAAATAGAACTTGCGACCGTACAAAAAATCATGAAACTTAGTCACTCCATATACAATAGCTAAAGCTTCCTTCTCGATTTGAGAATAGTTTTGCTGGGAAGAATTGACACAGGTAATCCAGACTTGCACAGATGCATGCATTCAGTTGTATCTGGGGAAGATGGATGACCAGGGTTGTCTACATGACATTCTAGAGCCACAACCCTACTTCTAATAAGTGGAGCCACATAGAGTTTATTGCATGGACAATACGACAATGGTGGTAGCTAGCTGCTATGAATAGGGTAGGCTTTGAGCTACTAAATGATTGGAACTGCAAAGCATTGGATCAATAGCTAATGCAACAAACTGCAACATAAACAGGATCAACATTTGACCTGTCAGCCATTGTTGAAGGAGAGACCAAGTTAAATAATATGCAGCCACAGTTGTACAGACCAGATAATCACTAGAGATTCTCCCAGTGCAAAACTTGACCTATCTGAAGGAAACATTATACTCTGACCTTATCATTTCCTTGAACCAGCTAAAAGACAAAGAAGAGGAACAAATCTTGGCAGATCAGGTGTTTCAGCATGTATGATAATACTGGGAGGGGCAATGACTTACAGTCATGACCAAGAGTGTCACAGTAACAGGCACAGAGCTAGTTTTGACTCTGTTTTGTGCAGCCACTGTCTACCTTAGGTGCAGGGCCATTCATCCATTTGACCCTCCAGTGTATCAGTATCACTAGACTGGATAACTATTCATACACAAAGTAGAAGGGTGGAGTACATAAAGTTGTTAAGGGTAAATGTAGTAATAAGGGATGTGTATTCTAGTATTCAAAATGTGCAAATCTCAGATGGCAGGACATGGTGTCCTGAGTTGATTGCTGGAACCATCACTGTTGGTTGCCTGAATGGAAAAGGTCTGTGATGGAATGATGAGTGATGAATGATGTTAGCAGTGGCTTAATGCACAAAGAGGATTTTGTAGTGAGAGTGAAAGTTTGACATCATAATGTGTGGAATTATAAATGAGTATGGATGGGCAAAGAATTGATGTGCCACAAGTGTAGAGTGAATCAGGCCTCTGAATCATATGGTTCAAGCTTTGAAGTGTTAAGAAGTGTAATGATGTATGGTGTATGTTTTGGCCATGTATGTGAAGAGGTTTTTTTCCCCAGCCCAGCAATGGCATACCAATTTCATCAACAGACTCACAGAGATGTTGATTCATATGTGGTTGAAAGCAATGCACTCATATGACAAACATGCCAATTACCACTGCAAATACTCATTGATTTTAGTAATAATATGAGCAGTTTGCCAGCAGCCACCACAATGTGAGGGCCACACCAATCACCAACAGGTTAAGGGCCAACAAGCACTGTGGGGCAGATGAGCCACTCTTCAGTAACAGCCAAAATTCTGCCTTTCTGGGCACTAGTTGATATCTATTGTGGAGAAGTTGTTGACATGCCCACATCCACACCAGGGTGAGCACCCCAGCACCCACCTTTGTCATCCGCTGGGTTCTGCTCTTCGTCTAGGTCCTGACAGTCTATATGAGAATACTGACACTTGTACATGCCACAGGCACTTGGTACTAGATACCACACTGTGAAAACTGGTGCACACATTTGCTGAGTAAGCTAAACAAGTGCCAGCATTGCTGAGTGCAGGCATTCATGGCCTACAATGCTACAAGCAGTTGGCTTTTGCAGCTGTCACTGAGGCCTCCATGCTGCACTCCTGAGGGTGTGTGTTCCATGGCATGACAGTACTATGAATGTTGTAGCCCAAGATTAAAAGTGTTTTACCTTCTAGCTGTGTTTCTCTCCCTCCCCCCTCTCTTCCACTGCACATCAACCTCTACACCATAGTGGACCCTCACCAATGCCACTACAAAACTATAATGAAATAAACATATCAACTGCACATACATAAATCTTTCAGCCACAGTCTTCATAAGTAAAATAGAGGCACATACCATTCACACACACAAACAAGCACGCCTCACAAGCTTCCAGCCTGAGAGGCTGGATTTGGCAGTCATGTGCATAAGGTGAGCTTGCTTGTGGATGTGTATGGTGTGTATCTCTCTTTTACTGAAGAAGGCTGTGGCCAAAAGCGTTATGTAAGTGTCTTTTAATTGTGCCTGTCTTCAATCTGACGTATCTCCTTTACAGTAAGTAGCGATGTATCTTTTCCTACATTGATATTCCTACCTGGAGTTTCCATTGCTTGATAAACATATAACCTAGTGCATTTTGCTTGTGATCTACCGACCACCATGCTGACTTGTAGAACAGGACATTGACTTATGATACAAGCCTAAAATATTCTATGTCTTATCAAGTTGTTTTCTATGGAAGTGCTGTTAGGATAAAATCTTTGTTCAATGACAGGAATCTGTATCTGGATAGAAAAAAGTCATTTATCTTATGAAGATCTCTTCAAATGTCCTGGAATTCCAGGATAACTTTGCATTTGGCAGAGGAGTGTAAACTGATTTGAAATTTCATAGCAGATTAAAATTATGTTATGAGCCAGGACTCAAACCTGGGACCTTTGGCTTTCAAAATCAGTTGCTGTACTGAACAAGTTCTCCAGCCATAACTCATGACCTGCTCTCACATGTTTACTACTGCCAAGATCATCTCCTACCTTCCAAACCTCTTAGAAGTTGTCCTGTAGCCTTATAGGACTATAACTCCTACAGGAAAGGATAGCACAGGGAAATGGCTTAGCTGTAGCACAGGGGTTTTTTCTAACATGAGTTTTCACTCTACAGTGTAGTATACTGGTTTAACATTTCCTAGAAAATTAAAATTGTCTGGTGGACAGAGACTCAACTCCAAAACCTAGAACTATTACTTTTTGTGGATAGTTGCTCTGACAGGTAAGCTATCCAGACACAATCCCTGAGCCACCCTCATAATTCTATTTTTAGCAGTATCTCTCTCCTATGTTCCAAACTTCAGAGGAGTCTTGCAATCTTGATGTTATTTTAAACAAACATAACATGTCCTCCTCTCTCTATGCTCTACATTAAAAATTCTTAAATTTACGCACAGGCAGACAAAGGTTTCATTTTTAAATTCTAGATCACACACATATTTTGGCAGGCAGCTCATTGTTTCCACTACTTTTGTTGACAACAGGCTGAAGATCCTTGAAGTTTACTTTATTACTAGAAAACTACAGGGAGATGTGACAGAATGGTAGAAAGAAGCACCAAGTGTGGACATACCCATGACAACATTGCCTTATTTGTTGGTGTATCAGTGTGGACCATCCAAAGTATCTACAAGGAATTGTGTATCACTTGCAGCCCTGCCCCACAGCATAAGAACAGTGGTCATAAAAAGACCCTAATCAACAGAAATCAGAGACAAGTGCCATACTTTGTCAGTGATGATCAGTTTCACAGCCAGCAGGAACTGCTGCTATCAGTGAATACAGATCCCTCTTGACCACTGTACGGGCAAATACTACAAAGGAGACTACTTGTAATGGACACTGGAGTCAGGCACCTCACAAAAGGCCATTGCTCACTGCAGCACGCAAAGCTGCATGGTGTGGTCCATTGAGTTGCAATTTTGTCTCTTTTCAAATGATGCAAGGCATCAAGTACACTAATATCCCAATGAAATATTTAGCCCAAAATGCATGGAAGGTGACATTCAAATGATTCTGTAATGTTTTGGTTGTGTTTCTTGTGCTGTGATTTGCGTCCATTTATTCAGTAACCAAGAGCATGAACCAGGATGTTTCATCAGTAACAATGGCCAATTGTTGTCCTTTCTTCTATATCTTCATAATGAGTATTTTATGACATTTCAGCCATTTTGTGGATACTCCCAACTTCCAAGATGGTTACAGCCAAATTTATAGGGTAGCACACACATGCTCTTGTTCGGTAAACACTCTGGAACAACTCAATTAGCCTACCAAATCACTTGTATTAATACCACAAAACTGTCTTGGACTATTTGGAGCAGTCAGCATCCCTAAAATTTGGTAGCTCTGTGAGATATAATCATCAATGAATGGTTCCAGTTACATACAGCTTACCTGAAGAAATTTATGGACTCTCTTCTTCACTGTCAAGGTTAAAGACAATGTTACTTAGTATTAGTGTGATGTCTCCTGGTGGTGACTAATTTTTGTCTGGTGTGCATATGAAGAAAGATTCTAAGTTATCACATATTGTTTTTAAAGTCATCTGGTGCTAAAATATTTCATACATTAATATGTAATTTTATGTGTAGAAATATTTTTTATTACTAAAGTAATGAAACACATGTGCCAGCAAAATGTTATATTAATGTATGCCTGTGTGACTTAAAAAATTAGACTAAATGATGATCTTTCACCCATTCTAGCTTTGGAACACTAGCTTATCATTCTCACACCAAAACAAGAAAAGTTTCTGTGAGAAACCAAAGTTGCCTGATGATTAGTATTCTCTGGCATATTTTTGTGACTGAACCACTTGAAGATAATAAGCCAGAAAATGATCCATTTAACGTTATTTTTGACATCTGTTCTCCATTTTCAAAGAAGAAAAATAATACAAAGAATTACACGTCAAGTGACCCTGAGTCTGCATTAAACACAATGCAGCTCCCATTTCTGGATTCATCTATTCAGTTTGGGATAATACCATTCCAGGGAAGAGAACAATACAAGTTTTTTCAGGTGAGTAGTGACTGTGGTATTGTTCATCCTGCATAATTCTATAGTGGAAGGCTCTAAAGTACCTACAGAAAAAGACATTTACATCACACTTTCTTGCAATAACAGGTGAACCAAACTTATTCCAAGATGTGAGTATAAGTCCTCCCTCACTTCAACCCCCACCCCCAACAAATTTCTTTTTCTGGGATGAGTGAATATATAGTTCTGAAAGCTAGACATTTTGTTTTCTACTTCAGGTATTTTTATAGGCAGTATTGAGAGATTCATGTGTTGATGGCAAGTACTGGTTAACCATTTAGTCTCCACTATTTTATCAATTTTATGAATTTTTCCATTTCGTGTGTCAATTACTAACTAGCATAGTGAACACTATTGATCATTTTATATGCTTCTAAGGAATGTGATGGTAATATTTAAAATTAGTGAATCCATCTGAAAATTACAACAATACAATCAATTTGATACTCGTGAGGCCTGTGGCGATTAGTTTATGTTTCTTATAAGATACTTTCCAAAATCTCTATCCATTTTTATTGTATTTCTACTTAGACATTCTACAATTTTGCAATTTATCTTTTTTGATTATTAGTACATATACTTCATTCAGCTTTATTTGTTGTATGATATCTGGTAAAAGCCAATCCCTTTACACCTTATCAGGCTGTATCATCTTGAGGAAGCTACATCCTATTTTCTTTGCTATAAAATCTGTCAGTCCAGTGTAGACATTAAAAAAATATGTCAACATGTTAATCACACATTCTTATAACAAATGTGAAAAATGATGTCTTGCATATGACTGCCTGTAAGTTTAAGTAAACACAATAAACAATACAACATGAATCAACTTAATTTTTCAAGGAACTCCTCAACAGAATAGAATGAGTGACCTATGAGGATCCTATTCAGTTTTGATTTGAAAGCACATGGATTACTGCTAAGATTTTTGAATTCAAGTGGCAGCATATTGAAAATGGATGCAGCAGTATACTGCACCATTTCTGCACAAGAGTTCTCCTGAGAATTAACTGAGTGAAAGTTGCTTATTCTTGGGAACAAGCTAATATTGTTAACAAGAAATGACACCCCGCACCCCTACCTTCTACCTTCTTCCTAAAATTCACAAACCCAATCATCCCGGCCGCCCCATTGTAGCTGGTTACCAAGCCCCCACAGAACGTATCTCTGCCTACGTAGATCAACACCTTCAACCCATTACATGCAGTCTCCCATCCTTCATCAAAGACAGCAACCACTTTCTCGAACGCCTGGAATCCTTACCCAATCTGTTACCCCTGGAAACCACCCTTGTAACCATTGATGCCACTTCCTTATACACAAATATTCCGCACGTCCAGGGTCTCGCTGCGATGGAGCACTTCCTTTCACGCCGATCACCAGCCACCCTACCTAAGACCTCTTTCCTCATTACCTTAGCCAGCTTCCTCCTGACCCACAACTTCTTCACTTTTGAAGGCCAGACATACCAACAATTAAAGGGAACAGCCAGGGGTACCAGGATGGCCCCCTCGTATGCCAACCTATTCATGGGTCGCTTAGAGGAAGCCTTCTTGGTTACCCAGGTCTGCCAACCCAAAGTTTGGTACAGATTTATTGATGACATCTTCATGATCTGGACTCACAGTGAAGAAAAACTCCAGAATTTACTCTCCAACCTCAACTCCTTTGGTTCCATCAGATTCACGTGGTCCTATTCCAAATCCCACGCCACTTTCCTTGACGTTGACCTCCATCTGTCCAATGGCCAGCTTCACACGTCCGTCCACATCAAACCCACCAACAAGCAACAGTACCTCCATTATGACAGCTGCCACCCATTCCACATCAAACGGTCCCTTCCCTACAGCCTAGGTCTTCGTGGCAAACGAATCTGCTCCAGTCTGGAATCCCTGAACCATTACACCAACAAGCTGACAACAGCTTTCGCATCCCACAACTACCCTCCCAACCTGGTACAGAAGCAAATAACCAGAGCCACTTCCTCATCCCCTCAAACCCAGAACCTCCCACAGAAGAACCACAAAAGTGCCCCACTTGTGACAGGATACTTTCCGGGACTGGACCAGACTCTGAATGTGGCTCTCCAGCAGGGATACGACTTCCTCAAATCCTGCCCTGAAATGAGATCCATCCTTCATGAAATCCTCCCCACTCCACCAAGAGTGTCTTTCCGCCGTCCACCTAACCTTCGTAACCTGTTAGTTCATCCCTATGAAATCCCCAAACCACCTTCCCTACCCTCTGGCTCCTACCCTTGTAACTGCCCCTGGTGTAAAACCTGTCCCATGCACCCTCCCACCACCACCTACTCCAGTCCTGTAACCCGGAAGGTGTACACGATCAAAGTTAGAGCCACGTGTGAAAGCACCCACGTGATTTACCAACTGACCTGCCTACACTGTGACGCATTTTATGTGGGAATGACCAGCAACAAACTGTCCATTCACATGAATGGACACAGGCAGACAGTGTTTGTTGGTAATGAGGATCACCCTGTGGCTAAACATGCCTTGGTGCACGGCCAGCACATCTTGGCACAGTGTTACACCGTCCGGGTAATCTGGATACTTCCCACTAACACCAACATATCCGAACTCTGGAGATGGGAACTTGCTCTTCAATATATCCTCTCGTCCCGTTTCCCACCAGGCCTCAATCTCCGCTAATTTCAAGTTGTCGCCACTCATACCTCACCTGTCATTCAACAACATCTTTGCCTCTGCACTTCCGCCTCGACTGACATCTCTGCCCAAACTATTTGTCTTTAAATACGTCTGCTTGTGTCTGTATATGTGTGGATGGATATGTGTGTGTGGGCGAGTGTATACCCGTCCTTTTTTCCCCCTAAGGTAAGTCTTTCCGCTCCCGGGATTGGAATGACTCCTTACCCTCTCCCTTAAAACCCACATCCCTTCGTCTTTCCCTCTCTTTCCCTCTTTCCTGATGAGGCAACAGTTTGTTGCGAAAGCTTGAATTTTGTGTGTTTGTTTGTGCTAGTTTGTGTGTCTATCGACCTGCCAGCGCTTCGTTTGGTAAGTCACAGCATCTATGTTTTTAGATATATTTTTCCCACGTGGAATGTTTCCCTCTATTATATTCATATCATTAATTTGAACCCAACAATTACGTTTGTTATTGTCACTGTTGCATTTCGAAATCTTTTCTGTCGTCTTATTTTCACTTTCTGTTTTTGCCAGTAGTTTCATTTTGTATTCACCTTCTCCTTTTTACTGTAATCCACTATACTATTTTATCCCGCCTATATATACTCAATAATACGTAACCCACTTCCATACCATAACCAATTACCGCTGCTATAAAATCCACCGTTTCTAGTTCACAAACAGTTCCTTTCACCTATTAAACAACCATTTCGGCAAGTTCTAATAACTTTCGCTTTATTTCCATTTCCGTTTTTCCCACATCACTGATAATTTTTAGCCGCTTCCTACAGGTTTTAACGTCATTATTTCTTCGTCAGACAATTGTTAGCTTCACTTTCATAATCGGCCACCACAAAACCACTCCTTTTAATACATTTACACGCAGTTTTTTCGAAATTTTCCCGAATTTCTCCGTCCTTTAACGTGTTTTGGCGGCAACACAACCACCTAACCTTTGTGCACATCGTTGTCTACCAACCCAAGTCCAACATAGCCCAGCTGTAACCAACACTTTTTCGCCTTTTTTCACACCAGATCTCCAGTTACTTTCCAGTTCACCTTTATCTATCCCCATATATTTCTATTTTCGTTTTCATATCAGCCTCATGTTACACTTTCCACCTTCTAATACCATATCAACCTCACAACACCCCCACAACGACCCCATTAAGTTTTATTTACATTCCCTCCGCAAACATGCCTTCGCCCTAGCCAGATTACACTCCCATATTCTATTTTCTCAGGCTTGTCTGACATTTGGCATTACCCCCAAAGGCCTCACACTTAAAGTTCCCATCTCTGGCTGCAACCCTTCTTTCCATCCGTCCCTATACCAGTTCCAAACTGAACAATCCATTGCCCTCACCCACCTAATCCTTCACCTATTTCACATCAACTCAGCCAATGAACACACCCATCAACTCCTATCCTTAATAAAAGTCCTCAATCTTTCCTCTCCCACATCCACACCGGCTGTTCAGAGCATCCTCCTACAGGCCAACCGCAAATTAGAACAGCATGCCACCCTCCACGTCAAAAAACTTCCCAATCTCCTGGTTTCCCACCTCCGGAAAGGCAACTCACTCACCCTTCACAACCTTTCCAGCAAACCTCAACCTCCTCTCATTGCACACAAACCCAGTCTCTCCCATCTACTCAATCTCCCACTTCCAGCTCCACTCCCTCCAAAACCTCAAAATTCCAATCAACACAATCTGGAACCACAACACCCTAATTCAGTAGTTAACCTTTCCTCCAAACCTCTCTCCCAATCCGAAACCTCTGCCCTATCCAAAGGCCTCACCTTCAGCCCCACTCCCAGATTCAACCAAACAGCCCTCGTCAAAGATTTACTGTCCTACACTCGTACTCTCTGCTGGAAATATCACTTTGCCACGAAGAAAAATGATCCTAATCCTATTCCTAATGATACAACTCCCCAAGACACTATCCAAATTGAACCCTGCCTGGAACAGTTCCGTCCTCCATCACAGCGGGACCCACCTCCTCTTCCTCAAAATCACCCTCTCCAAACCTTCCAGGAATTTCTGACTTCCAGCCTTGCCTCTCAATCCTTCTTAAAAAACTTTAATCCTACTCCCAACATCACCTCTGCTGAAGCCCAGGCTATCCGTGATCTGAAGGCTGACCGATCCATCGTCATTCTTCCAGCGGACAAGGGTTCCACGACTGTGGTACTTGATCATCGGGAGTATGTGGCTGAGGGACTGCGTCAGCTTTCAGACAACACTACATACAAAGTTGGCCAAGGTAATCCCATTCCTGATGTCCAGGCGGAGCTTCAAGGAATCCTCAGAACCTTAGGCCCCCTGCAAAACCTTTCACCTGACTCCATCAACCTCCTGACCCCACCGACACCCTGCACCCCTACCTTCTACCTTCTTCCTAAAATTCACAAACCCAATCATTCTGGCCGCCCCATTGTAGCTGGTTACCAAGCCCCCACAGAACGTATCTCTGCCTACGTAGATCAACACCTTCAACCCATTACATGCAGTCTCCCATCCTTCATCAAAGACACCAACCACTTTCTCGAACGCCTGGAATCCGTACCCAATCTGTTACCCCCGGAAACCATCCTTGTAACCATTGATGCCACTTCCTTGTACACAAATATTCCGCACGTCCAGGGCCTCGCTGCGATGGAGCACTTCCTTTCACGCCGATCACCTGCCACCCTACCTAAAACCTCTTTCCTCATTACCTTAGCCAGCTTCATCCTGACCCACAACTTCTTCACTTTTGAAGGCCAGACATACCAACAATTAAAGGGAACAGCCAGGGGTACCAGGATGGCCCCCTCGTACACCAACCTATTCATGGGTCGCTTAGAGGAAGCCTTCTTGGTTACCCAGGTCTGCCAACCCAAAGTTTGGTACAGATTTATTGATGACATCTTCATGATCTGGACTCACAGTGAAGAACAACTCCAGAATTTACTCTCCAACCTCAACTCCTTTGGTTCCATCAGATTCACGTGGTCCTAATCCAAATCCCACGCCACTTTCCTTGACGTTGACCTCCATCTGTCCAATGGCCAGCTTCACACATCCGTCCACATCAAACCCACCAACAAGCAACAGTACCTCCATTATGACAGCTGCCACGCATTCCACATCAAACAGTCCATTCCCTACAGCCTAGGTCTTCGTGGCAAACGAATCTGCTCCAGTCCGGAATCCCTGAACCATTACACACCGAGCGAGGTGGCGCAGTGGTTAGCACACTGGACTCGCATTCGGGAGGACGACGGTTCAATCCCGTCTCCGGCCATCCTGATTTAAGTTTTCCGTGATTTCCCTATATCGTTTCAGGCAAATGCCGGGATGGTTCCTTTGAAAGGGCACGGCTGATTTCCTACCCAATCCTTCCCTAACCCGAGCTAGCGCTCCGTCTCTAATGACCTCGTTAAACACTAACCACCACCACCACCACCATGAACCATTACACCAACAACCTGACAACAGCTTTCGCATCCCACAACTACCCTCCAAACCTGGTACAGAAGCAAATAACCAGAGCCACTTCCTCATCCCCTCAAACCCAGAACCTCCCACAGAAGAACCACAAAAGTGCCCCACTTGTGACAGGATACTTTCCGGGACTGGACCAGACTCTGAATGTGGCTCTCCAGCAGGGATACGACTTCCTCAAATCCTGCCCTGAAATGAGATCCATCCTTCATGAAATCCTCCCCACTCCACCAAGAGTGTCTTTCCGCCGTCCACCTAACCTTCGTAACCTGTTAGTTCATCCCTATGAAATCCCCAAACCACCTTCCCTACCCTCTGGCTCCTACCCTTGTAACCGCCCCTGGTGTAAAACCTGTCCCATGCACCCTCCCACCACCACCTACTCCAGTCCTGTAACCTGGAAGGTGTACACGATCAAAGGCAGAGCCACGTGTGAAAGCACCCACGTGATTTACCAACTGACCTGCCTACACTGTGACGCATTCTATGTGGGAATGACCAGCACAAACTGTCCATTCACATGAATGGACACAGGAAGACAGTGTTTGTTGGTAATGAGGATCACCCTGTGGCTAAACATGCCTTGGTGCACGGCCAGCACATCTTGGCACAGTATTACACTGTCCGGGTTATCTGGATACTTCCCACTAACACCAACCTATCCGAACTCTGGAGATGGGAACTTGCTCTTCAATATATCCTCTCTTCCCGTTACCCACCAGGCCTCAATCTCCGCTAATTTCAAGTTGCCGCCACTCATACCTCACCTGTCATTCAACAATATCTTTGCCTCTGCACTTCCGCCTCGACTGACATCTCTGCTTTTGTCTGTATATGTGTGGATGGATATGTGTGTATACGCGAGTGTATACCTGTCCTTTTTTCCCCCTAAGGTAAGTCTTTCTGCTCCCGAGATTGGAATGACTCCTTATCCTCTCCCTTAAAACCCACATCCTTTCGTCTTTCCCTCTCCGTCCCCTCTTTCCTGATGAGGCAACAGTTTGTTGCGAAAGCTTGAATTTTGTGTGTTTGTGTTTGTTTGTGTGTCTATCGACCTGCCAGCGCTTTCGTTTGGTAAGTCACATCATCTTTGTTTTTAGATATATTTTTCCCACGTGGAATGTTTCCGCCTATATATATATATATATATACACACACACACACACACACACACACACACACACATATATATATATATATATATATATATATATATATATATATATATATATATATATATATATATATATATATATATATGTGTGTGTGTGTGTGTGTGTGTGTGTGTGTATATATATATATATATATATAGGCGGAAACATATATATATATCAAGAGGCCAACGTCAAAATACCCAGAGCGGTTGACAAAAGGTTCGTGAACTTACACCACTTATTGCCTGAACCGTCCATTTCTGAGCCAAAAATATCCTTTCTGAATTGGAAGAATTACCCCCAAAATATAATACCGTATGACATAAGTGAATGAAAATAAGCAAAATAAACTAATTTTTGTGTCGAACGATCACTCACTTCAGGTACCGTTTGAATAGTAAAAATGGCAGCATTAAGTCTTTGAACAAGATCCTGAATGTGGGCTTTTCACAACAGTTTACTATCTATCTGAACACCTAGAAGTTTGAACTGTTCAGTTTCACTAACCATATGCCCATTCTGTGAAATTAAAACGTCAGGTTTTGTTGAATTGTGTGTTATAAACTGTAAAAACTGAGTCTTACTGTGATTTAGCGTTATTTTATTTTCTACAAGCCATGAACTAAGGTCATGAACTGCACTATTTGAAACAGAGCCAGTGTTGAACACAACATCCTTTATTATCAAGCTATGTCATCAGCAAACAGAAATATTTTAGTTACTTGTAATATTAGAGGTCACAGTGTTTATACAAATAAGCAACAGAAGTGGCCCCAACACTGATCCCTGGGGCACCCTCCACATAACCGTACCCCACTCAGACCCTACATCACAGCCATTCTCACCATTGTTAATAATGACCTTTCGCTGTCTGTTGCTAAAGTAAGAGTTGAACCAACAGTGAGCTACTCCCCGTATTCCACAATGGTCCAACTTCTGGAGCAATATTTTGTGATCAACACAATCAAACACCTTAGTTAAATCAAAAAATATGCCTAGCATTCAAAACCTTTTGTTTAACCTATCCAGTACCTCACAGATAAAAGAGAATATAGCGTTTTCAGTTGTTAAATGACTTCTAAAGCTGAACTGTACATTTGATAGCAAATCGTGTGATATAAAATGATCAATTGTCCTTACATACACAGCATTTTCAATAACTTTAGCAAACACTGACGGCATAGAAATAGGACTGAAATTGTCTACATTATCCCTTTCTCCCTTTTTATACAGTGGCTTTACTAATGAGTACTTAATCGTTCAGGAAACTGACCATTCCTAAAGGAAAAATTATAAATATGGCTAAATACAGGGCTAACATGTGCAACACAGGACTTTAATATTCTGCTATGCACTCCATCATAATCATGAGAGTCCTTAGTCTTTAGTGATTTAATTATTGACTCAATCTCCCATTTGTCTGTATCACAGAGGAGTATTTCAGACATCAATCTCGGAATGGAATTTACCGTGAAAATTATATGATTCCCTGTAGAAATTTAATTTTTATTTAATTCACCAACAATGTCCAGAAAATTATTGTTAAATACTGTACATATATCTGATTTATAAGTAACAGAAATATTTGTACTATGAATTGACTTTAAATCATTAACCTTGTGCTGCTGACCATATACTTCCTTCACAACTGATCATATAGTTTTAATTTTATCCTGTGAATTAGCTATTCAATTTGCATACCACATACTCTTTGCCTTCCTAATAACATTTTAAGCACCTTACAATACTGTTTGTAATGGGCTACTGTAGCTTGATTGTGACTCCTTCTAACATTTTGATACAATTCCCGCTTTGTTTTACATGATATCCTTATACCACTTGTCATCCACCCGAGCTGCCTATTACTGCTAGTACCCCATTTAGAACATTCTAATGGAAAGCAACTCTCAAAGAGCATGAGAAACGTGTTAAGGAAAGCATTATATTTATCATCTATGTTATCGGCACTATGTACATTCTGCCACTCTTGTTCGTTGACAGGGTCTAAAAAACTCTCTGTTGCTGTTGGATTAACTTTCCTACATAGTTTATAATTACATGTGACATTTGTTTAAGTACAAAAGCGTTTTAGTGTTAAAATTTGTGCATAATGGTCTGAAAGGCCATTCACCCTTTTATAACAGATTGCCTACTAGTAATGAAGAATGAATAAAAATATTGTCTATGGCTGTGCTACTGTTCCCCTGCACCCTAGTTGGAAAAAACACAGTCTGCATCAGATCATATGAATTTAGGAGATCTACCAACATCCTTTTCCTTGCACCATCATATACAACATTTGTATTGAAGTCACCACATATGACTAATTTCTGGTACTTCTTACGAAGTGAATCAAGAGCACTCTCTAGCTTGAGCAGAAATGCTCTGAAGTCAGAGTTAGGGGACCATTAAACAACAACAATTAGAAGTTTATTTTCACTAAATTCAACTACCCCTGCACAACTTTCAAATATCTGGTTAGTGCAGTGCTGTAATATATCTATGGACTCAAATGGAATACTGCTTTTATGTACATAGCCACTCTTCCACCCCATAAGGAACTCCTTGAAAAACATCCAGCTAATCTCTATCCTGGTAAAGAAAGCCTCTGAATTGTCAAATTATTTAAGTGATGCTCTGACATACCAATAATTTCAGAGTCAACATCTATAAGCAGTTCACTAACTTTATTTCTAATACCTCTCATACACTAGACTCTTGCTAAGCTGGCCATTGTCTAAAATTTCATATGAACATGTGGGGATTGTACCTTATCAAATCAAAAGATACATTCACTTTTACAGAAAACTTAGTCCTTCAGTGTGTACATGCGTATTAGTAACACTCGACATTCACTATGAAACAAGTTCTAAAGTTTTGGTTGTCTCCTTGATGATACATAATGTTAATATGCTTTATCACACATTGGCTTTACAAACATTTCACAGGTCCTACCATGTTTATGATTGTTGCATAATGCACTCCAGGAAGACGTCTCCAGCTGTTTGAAATATCCTCATGTTCTCTCCTCCTATGTCCTCTTCTTCATCAGTTTCATCATACCTTTCCTGTGAGCTTATGATTAGCCCTTTTCTGCTGAAGTTTGGTCATAAATAGTTGCTCATCCAACACTGTTGCCACCAACAGTGGTGGTCTGTGAAGAACCTCAGTTCAGTTTACACCTAATTTCGAGTTTCTGCTTGAGGTCTAGCATAATGAGTTTCCCTTTAGAAGCCATGATAATGATCCATAAGGAAAGCAACAGTTTCAAAATGTACAGGAATGTTGAACATTATAATTAACTAACAACATTGTTGCAGATGAAATTTCATTTTTCTAGGTGTCATTTCAAGTTGTACGAGTAATAGCTGGAAGTGTGCCAGATTACTGAGAGGCTGGACTACTGAGGGCCATATTAGCTAGAGTTTAGTGTATTTTGATGAAATATGTTAATTCCTTATCTACTTGGAAACATGACATCCTCTGAAGGTGAGCCCTTAGTTAGAGGGACTTCCTTTAAGCAGGTATACGTACCAGCTGACTTCAATCTAGAAAATTTGCAGCTCTAACACCAACTACAACAGGAATTTTTCCATGAGTGATCCCACCACCACCCACTACACTGTCACCTCTAAGCTTTGTCAGCCTCCCCTTCCCATACTATTCAGGTGCACGCCATGCCTAGTGAAACCCGATCTACTGATAGAATCAACTGGCACCATTGAAATGTGATCCATGCCCTCTGCCATCAGTGGCCTCTCCAACCCCATGTTAACACACCTAACAGTAGCATCAAGATGAGGCCGATTATGACACTGAAACAGTTGCACAAAATGCACATTAGTGCCACCAGTTTGAGTAGCTATCTTTACCAGGTCACCACCTACATCATATTCCCCTTCCCTATCAAGACTGTTCCCTGCTCCACACACTATCACTATCTGATCCTCCTCCATAAAATTCCTACAAAACTCCCCTATGCTGTCAGTCACATTTATTTATTTATTCATTCATCCATAGACAAATTTGTTTGTATGGATTTCATCATTACACACACACACACACACACACACACACACACACACAGGGAGATATGAATGTTTCCAGAATCCAAAAATTATGTTGTTTCAAGACTTTTTCAATTTAAGGAAAAGAAATAAGGTGAATAGGGGGGCTGACAAAAAACAGCAATGCCTTTTGAGGTCAAAACTTCTATGACAGAAGTGGTCATATGACATGGGTCATTGTCATGATGCAGCATCCACTTGTCTCCAATGTCTTGTCTCACTCAATTCACCCTTTTCCTGAGCCTTTTGAGGCCATCTTTGTAAAACACTTGGTTGACAGTTTGCACATTGGCACAGTAATCCATATTGTCAAAAAAGCAAATCAGCATTGTTCTGATCTTTGATTTGCTCATTCAATGTTGAAGAGATGTCTCAATGTGCCACTCCTCACTCTGCCACTTTGTCTCAGGATCATACTAAAAAAAATCCAGGATTCATCACCTGTGATCACATGACTGAATCATTTGTGATCAATGGCAATACTCTCAAGAAGATATGCACACATTTCTTTGTATATTTGCTCAGTTGTGAGGTTTTTTGGCACCATTTTGGCACAAACCTTTCCTATGTGCTAACTTTGGTCAAAATTTGATGCATTGTTGTTTACGTTTAACAGGTCACTTATCATCCTTATTGTTAAACATCAGTCTGATCTCACAAGAGCATGCACATGTTTAATGTTTTCATTTGTTTCTGAAGTTGAAGGTGCATCAAGTGAGGTTCATCTTCAGTGTGTTCTTGGCTTTCCAAAAATGATTTATGCCAGCAAAATACTTGTGCTCTTGATACTATTGATAATGAATGTTCCTCATAGGTCTGTTTGAACTTTTCAAAGTTCACACTAAAGGATTCCCCAAGTACAACACAAAACTTGATGCCATAATGCTGCTCTAAATTATGCTGTTCTATTTTCATAGGAGCCAACAAAAACACAACTTCACTGATGGTGCTCTGAAAAATCATATGATGACTGTGTGGAGCTGAAACTCAGAGTATCTGGAAGGGATGAACACACCAATCTACATGAGTAGAACAACAGTATTGCTACATCACTCACAGTGTTGTCAGTATCATTACTTTACTCACATGCCTCGTACACCATTGGTTTAAGAAACTACAAACAAAAAATTTGCAAAAGGTTAATCCACATGGACATTGTTGATTACTATTAAAAGGTAATGTGATCCTGGAACTGTCTATTGTTTCATGGGAAGTGTGACAAATGGCAAATCCTCTGCAAACTATAACTGTTGAACTTCCATTCCAGTGAAATAAAGCCACAAAAAATCTCTTATCATCACACATTGTCACTTTTCTGTAACTGTCACAGTCTGTCCTGTCTCAACTTTGAAAAAGCAAGAGACAATGATACTGCCCAGTGGAGAGCCACACCAACCGATCATTCCCTGTGAATGCATTTCCCTCTCTGGAACCAAGCAAGACTTTTCTGACCCACAGATAATGGAATTTTGTTTATTCACAGGTACAATTAGGTGGAAATGCACCTGATCAATAAAGATATTTTCCTTGCAAAATCATCTTCCTGTCATCTTTTCAGAGAGAGTCAACAAAATGTCACCTTTTCTCATGACTAGCTTCTTTCACCTGCTGTGTTAACTGATTCTCTAAGAGTGGTAGTGGATATAATACCAGAGAATTCGCCATACTCAAGAATATCCTGTGTGCAAACTGACTTCACTGGACTAACAGCCATATTATCCCAAATATTTTACACAGACTGGCCAGAACTAGATCTTCACCGCTGAATCCATTTCATTGAATTTTTACAGTAATTCTGTAAACCATTGATTGAATTAGTGCTTCATTGTGCCCAGTTACTGTATAACTTCCTCCCTTCTAATAAAATGTTTAACCAATTAGCACATGGTACACAATAGTAAACTGCTTCATGGTTAAACATAAAATGAATAAATGTGAAATTTCAGACTTAAGCAACATTTGGAATGTTTATAGAAACCAGAATGGTATGTAACAATGTGGTGAGTGGACAGACAAAGATATACTACATTATTCAAAACCAGCACACTTCCTGAAGGACACTTTATTAATTACTAAGTGATTAAATAAATTGCCCAACTAATGCATTACCACTCACAAATGTTTAGGTACCAACAATGTCCACAACATTTCAAACAAGTGTAACAGCTTGCACCTAATAAAGAGTCCCAACACAAACTGCCTAATATTTACTATCAAGGTCACAGTTTAAAAGAAGCATGCTACATGATTATCTCCTCATTTTTAAGTCCTAGAACTTAATTCTACAAAATTCCAAAGTATCATAACTGCTTTTTGTATGACGTTTGTTCATCCATAAGACTACAATGAACAGAAATTAGAATATTCAGAAAATGTAAGCAAACTGCTGATCAGACTAAGTGGAGTCTCAACCTAAAAATTTTTGATAACTGCCTGCATTCATGTTCTTCCAGTAATGAATTAAATACAACTTACACAAAGCTTTATGAACAACTAAATAAAATTGTTGGAATTGTCTGAACAACATATTTCGTGTGAGACGGCGGCAAAGTGCAGAATATAATAGACGTCTCTGTTGATGTTTTATGCTCTGAGTTTTATGTAATGTAATGTTCCTTGGTTGTTGTGTTTGATATATTTTACCTGGAAGTCCAAATATAGTTGTTGTTGTTGTTGTGGTCTTCAGTCCTGAGACTGGTTTGATGCAGCTCTCCATGCTAGCACTAAATGTCTTTTACTCACTATTACTTATTCAACTGTGTCAACTCTAATAGGTTATGGGCCCAGCGATGCATTTGGAATAAGTATATACATCATACAGTAATGAAAAAGTCATAGAAAAGTTCCAGGTAGTGCAATTGCATGAGGTACAAGGTATCCTTACAAGATGGCAGCAAGCTCCACTGTCATTCGGATGGGAAACTAGACCCACATGTAAGTGTAAATGGTGAACCCAATATGGTTATAGCACAGACATTGTGTAAAAAATGTTCTGTCTAACCTACTGTCTGTAGGGGAAATTGCCAAGAAGAGAAATACAGTAATTTTTGACCAGCACGGAGCAAAAGTAGTAAACGTAAATGGTGAAATTATAACTACAGAAAGTAATGAAAGGGGTATTTTTAAGTTGGATACCATTGACAGTAAACATAGAAATGTTAGTCATTCAGTATCCACAGCAGAAGGTTTTTTATGGCACCACAGACTTGGACACTTAAACAGAAAGAGTATGTCTTTAATAAGAGATATGGTAAAGGGAATACAGAGTTATAGTGTATGCAAGGACATTTGTGAGATATGCACTAAAGGAAAACAAGTGAGGCTACCTTTTAAGACTAGCAAAAGTAAATTTACAATATACTCATGTTTATTTTCTTATTGCCAAAGATCAGATGAGTGACATTTTTTAGGAATATTGTAATATGGTCAAAAGGTGGACAGGAAAGAAAATTAAGATAATCAGGTCTGATAACGGGAGAGAATATATTAACCAGAAATTGAAATCACTTCTGACAAAAATGGGAATCAGGCATCAAACTACCATAAGGTACAGCCCATCTCAAAATGGGGTTGCTGAGAGGGCCAATAAGACCATTGTCGAAAAAGCAAGGAGCATGATAACTGATGCTGAATTATCAAAAGATTTTTGGGCAGAGGCAGTATCAATGGCCATATATTTGAGCAATAGATCACCTTCAAAATCATTAAGGAACAGATCCCCCTATAAGATATGGGTAGGAAGGAAACCTCACCTAAGCAATATAAGGGTTTTTGGGTGTGATGCAGTGGTGCACATTCCAAAACAGCTAAGAGGAAAATGGGACCCAAAAACTAAAAAGTACAATGTTGTAGGCTATTTAGTGAGAATTCAAAGGGCTACCGATTAATGGATCCATGGAATAAAAGGAGAGTTACACACAGAGATTCTTTGAAAATAGAAAGGACTCTGAAGAGGGCAAGATTACTAAGTTAACTGCACTTAGTTCTGAGAGTGAAACCTTATTCAAAGAAAGAGAAAGTGAATAACAGGAAGAGGATAGTCAAAGGCAAACGGACACTATTTATGATGACAATGAGTTTGAGGACAAACAAAGTATAGAAACAAAAAAGTTTTGTGTAGAGAAACATATAGAAGCATGTGCCTGTGAGCTTAAATTAAATAAAGGCACATTTATAATTGTAACTGTATACAGGTCCCCATCGGGAAATTTTCATCTATTTTTGAAAAATTTGGACTCCTTGTCGTCCTATCTGTCAGACAGGGGGAAGCAAATTATTATTTGTGGGGACTTCAATGTAGATTCTCTGAAAGAGGGTAATAGGAAAAATGACCTTGAAGTATTACTCAGTTCTTTCAATTTGACACCCGTTATTGATTTTCCTACTTGGGTGGTAAAGGATAGCAGCTCACTGATAGATAACTTCTTTATAGACCAAGATAAGTTTAACCAGATAAATGCTCAGCCTCTTGAGAATGGTCTTTCTTATCATGGTGCACAGCTAGTTACAGTATATGACATAGCTCCATTCAGCAGTACTAAGCAGTCCTCCAAAGTAGTACATTCAGTCAACGATTTAACAATTGCAAATTTCAGGGAAAGCCTACAGCAGTTAGACTGGGATGAGGTGTACCGTGAACCTGATGCCAATTTAAAATATAATTTATTTCATGATACTTTTGTAAATGCATTTGAAAACTGCTTCCCCAAGAAAATAGTTAAATATACTCGTAAGAAACCATGTAACAAACCATAAGGGTATAAAAATATCTTGTAACTGGAAAAGGGAAATGTATTTGATAGCAAGAAAGAGTAGTGACCCAGAAACTAGCAAAAATTATAAAAACTACTGTGCTATATTAAGAAAAGTTATTAAAAAATCCAGAAGTATGTGTATCATGTCTGAAATCAGCAACTCTGATAATAAAATTAAAACAATTTGGAATATTATTAAAAGAGAAACTGGTCAACCAAGAGCACAGGAAGACAGTATTACCATCAAACTGAACGAAAACTTCACGAACAAAAAGTCAGAAGTTGAAAATATTTTTAATAATCATTTTCTAAATGTTGTGGATATAGTAGGATCCAGATGTTCATTAGAAGATGCTAGGCTGTTAATGGAAGAGGCCATACCTATGCAATTTGATACAATTGAAATCTCACTCACTTCTCCCTCTGAAATTAGGAAAATAATAAACTTGCTTAAAAGCAAAAACTCACTTGGAATTGATGGCATTTCCAGCAAAATACTAAAAGCTTGTTCTCAACAGATAAGTAAGATTCTCAGCCACCTGTGTAATAGCTCTCTGGAACAGGGCATATTCCCTGATAGACTGAAATATGCTATTGTTATACCTTTGCATAAAAGGGGGGATAGATCTGATGTCAACAATTACCGTCCAATCTCCCTTCTAACAGCTTTATCCAAAACTTTTGAGAAAGTAATGTATTCGAGAGTAGCTTCACATATCTGTAAAAATGAGGTACTAATAAAATATCAGTTTGGTTTCCAGAAAGGTTATTCAACAGAAAATGCCATATATGCTCTCACCAATCAAATTTTGAATGATCTGAATAACTGAACACCACCCATTGGGATTTTTTGTGATCTCTCAAAGGCTTTTGATTGCGTAAATCATGAAATTGTGCTAGACAAGCTCAAGTATTGTGGCATGAGTGGGACAGTGCACAAATGGTTTAATTCGTACCTAACTGGAAGAGCGCAGAAAGTTGAAATAAGCAGTTCTCATAATATGCAAAGATCAGCACATTCCTCAAACTGGGGAACTATCAAGAATAGGGTTCCACAAGGGTCGGTCTTGGGTCCTTTGTTGTTCTTAATATATATTAATGACTTGCCATTCTATATTCATGAAGAGGCAAAGTTAGTTCTCTTTGCTGATGATACAAGTATAGTAATAACACCTGACAAACAAGAATTAACCGATGAAATTGTCAATAATGTCTTTCAGAAAATTACTAAGTGGCTCCTTGTCAACGGACTCTCACTGAATTTTGATAAGACACAGTACATACAGTTCCATACAGTAAATGGTATGACGCCATTAATAAATATAGACCTTAATCAGAAGCATATAACGAAGGTAGAATATTCAAAATTTTTAGGTGTGTCCATTGATGATAGATTAAATTGGAAGAAACACATTGATGATCTGCTGAAACGTTTGAGTTCAGCTACTTATGCAATAAGGGTCATTGCAAATTTTGGTGATAAACTTCTTAGAAAATTAGCTTACTACGCCTATTTTCACTCATTGCTTGCATATGGCATCATATTTTGGGTTAATTCATCACTGAGGAATAAAGTATTTATTGCACAAAAGCGTGTAATCAGAATAACAGCTGGAGTCCTCCCAAGATCATCCTGCAGACATTTATTTAAGGATCTAGGGATATTCACAGTAGCTTCTCAGTATATATACTCTCTTATGAAATTTGTTATTAACAACCAATCCCAATTCAAAAGTAATAGCAGTGTGCATAACTACAATACTAGGAGAAAGGATGATCTTCACTATTCAAGATTAAATCTAACTTTGGCACAGAAAGGGGTGAATTATGCTGCCACTAAAGTCTTTGGTCACTTACCAAATAGTATCAAAAGTCTGACAGACAACCAACAAGTATTTAAGAAGAAATGAAAAGAATTTCTGAATGACAACTCCTTCTACTCCATAGAGGATTTTTTAGATATAAATTAAGAAAAAAATAAAAAAAATAAAAAATAAATAAAAAAGGTGTTATATTAACTTAATTATGTTGTATTGGAAAATTTGACTCATTCCACATCATTACGAAATATCGTATTCATGATCCTTGGAACTAATATTAATCTAATCTAATCTAAACAATATAAGGCATTCTTCTTATACACCAAAAATAAAAAAATAAAAAATCTGGATTTTGAGATTTATGCAGCCCACTCTTTTAATGATGAGCCAGCAACAGCAGAAGAAGCAGTGAGTGGCCCGAACTCCCAAGAATGGGAAGAAGCAGTGGAGATGGAATTGGAATCTTTATCTCAGAATGAAACTATTGAATGGGTAAATAAGCCAGCAGATAAGAAACCATTACAGGCAAGATGGGTATTCACTTTGAAGAGCCCCAAAAATTCATCACCAAAATATAAAGCATGACTTCTAATAAAAGGATAGTCACAAAAACAAGGGGTAGATTACAAAGAAATTTTTTCACCTGTAGTCAAGTATGCCTCATTGAGATATTTTCTAGCCTTGGCAGCAAAACTAAATTTAACAGTACATCATATGGATGTAAAAACAGCATATTTAAATTTGAAATTGGAGGAGGAGATGTATGTCATTCCACCAAGAGAAGCCAAATCAGAAAGGGAAAAGATTTGGCATTTGTGAAAAAGTATTTATGGACTTAAACACACTGGACATTGCTTGAATCGATGTCTACATGAAACTCTAATAAACATGAATCTGAATCAATCTAAGGTAGGTCCAAGCATATACTATAAAAGAGGAAGAAAAGGGATAATAATAGTGGCAATATGGGTGGACAACTTCTTTATCCTGACTGAAAATGAAAGCCAAATGAGAATTTTTAAGAAACAGCTATAAACCAAGTTTAAGGTGCATGATTTGGCAGAAGTTAGATGTTATTTAGGTGTGCAGATCACTAAAGGTGAAGAGAGACAAGAATTGAGCATAAATCAATCATCATATGCCATAAACTGTGGTGAATAGGGACTCAGGTGTGAATAGGGACAGGAGTTCAGGAAAAAGTTTTATGTGAGATTTGATGTCCGAAACACCTTATGAGTTTGTTTCTCTGAAATACACTCCTGGAAATTGAAATAAGAACACCGTGAATTCATTGTCCCAGGAAGGGGAAACTTTATTGACACATTCCTGGGGTCAGATACATCACATGATCACACTGACAGAACCACAGGCACATAGACACAGGCAACAGAGCATGCACAATGTCGGCACTAGTACAGTGTATATCCACCTTTCGCAGCAATGCAGGCTGCTATTCTCCAATGGAGACGATTGTAGAGATGCTGGATGTAGTCCTGTGGAACGGCTTGCCATGCCATTTCCACCTGGCGCCTCAGTTGGACCAGCGTTCGTGCTGGACGTGCAGACCGCGTGAGACGACGCTTCATCCAGTCCCAAACATGCTCAATTGGGGACAGATCCGGAGATCTTGCTGGCTAGGGTAGTTGACTTACACCTTCTAGAGCACGTTGGGTGGCACGGGATACATGCGGACGTGCATTGTCCTGTTGGAACAGCAAGTTCCCTTGCCGGTCTAGGAATGGTAGAACGATGGGTTCGATGACGGTTTGGATGTACCGTGCACTATTCAGTGTCCCCTCGACGATCACCAGTGGTGTACGGCCAGTGTAGGAGATCGCTCCCCACACCATGATGCCGGGTGTTGGCCCTGTGTGCCTCGGTCGTATGCAGTCCTGATTGTGGCGCTCACCTGCACGGCGCCAAACACACATACGACCATCATTGGCACCAAGGCAGAAGTGACTCTCATCGCTGAAGATGACACGTCTCCATTCGTCCCTCCATTCACGCCTGTCGCGACACCACTGGAGGCGGGCTGCACGATGTTGGGGCTGATGTGTTTGTGGTGGGTAGCAAGAACATCCATATTGTAATGTGAAAACAGGTCTGCCATTTTCTGTTTAACTTCTTGTGTGAGCCCTTGATTTGTTATCTGGAACACCTGAATAATGAGGGGCAACTTACTAACTCATAGTTTCATGTACACTTAGGTTCACATATTGTGCAAAAACTATGGAGTCTGTCTTTACAGCTGCTCGCAGAAAACTGCTTGATATCACTGATGGTAGAAGTATGCCCTGTGATGTTACAGAGTAATGTGGAATATTTATCTATATTGAGTGGCAAACACAGAGTCTACAATGCCAAACCTTTTTTTTTTTTTTTTTTTTTTTGGGGGGGGGGGGGGGTGGGGGTGGCGAGAAACAGGGTCAATTTAGCCAACACAGGTTGCAAAGGGAGTACACTGCTGGAAATGTGTCTGTATGACACTAACTGAGATCATCCAGCAAATATAATCGAACGTAACCCCACTGATGTCACAGTGTGGTAGGTAACGAAGATTCCTTCATGTGTGACACGGCCAGCCAGTCTCCACAAAGTAACAGAAATGGATTCATCCCTCCAAAAACTGGTGTGGAAGCAGAGATTGAACTGGGAGGAGTATGAACACAAAAATCTGAAGCAGGTCCAGTAACACCTGTTGGTATCAGTCTCCTCTACTCCTCTGTTGGAAAGAAGTCTATAAGATTTATAACAAGGAACTGCACCATGTGGAATCCACATGTCATTGGGTGTGAGCTACAGGTGGACTGTAATCACTTTCACATGTAGCTCTATACTTGTATTGTTTCATATTGTTTGTTGCACTACACAATCCATTTGAAGCACCATTAATCAATGAAAGTCACAATAACCTTTTTTGGTCCACTGGTCTTGGTCCATAGTCTTTATTTTCCATTCTGGGAAAGGATCCACTCTGTGTCCTTTACCTGGAGGAGTGTTAGTTTTTTCATCTTCACCTCAACAACAAAAGGACTACCTCCAGCAGGTCTTTAATACATTGAATAAATTAGGCATTTTCATGAACAAGAAAGACTGTCAAATATGCCAGAAGTTAGTGATATTTTGGGACATTCTGTGTTGCACAGCAGGATCAGACCAATGAACTAATAAAACTGGGACCTAGGCCTACCATGTTTGAGGAATTCAGAAGGTTTTTTTGATGATAAATTTTTACAGGCAACATATTCCACAAATTGCTAGAATCCAGGCACAACTAACCACTGCTTTGGCTGACAAAAATATGAGGGGAAACAGCCTTCATATTGGACATCAGAAACTCTAGAAGTTTTGAAGTGATTAAACAGTGCTTTCAGTGTGCTTTTACCCTGACCCGTCCCTTACTTCTGGTACATTTATCTGTTGTGGCTAATGCAAATGAGCCCACTACAGGTGCAGTTTTGCTACAACATCCAACAACTCTTATGGTTCTTTTTACATAAGCTGACTAAGACCAAACAGTTATGGCTGGCTTATGACTGTGAATTGTTGGCATTATATAAGTCACTACTTCAGATAGGACATATAAGGTTGCCTCCTAACAATTTTTATTGATTATCATCTGTTAGTCCATTCAATATGTAATCTAAATCAGAACAGTCCTCCCTATTATTTCAGACACACACAGCACATTCACAACCAACCATCAGCACATAAATGTGATAGAAAATGTGTTCACCAATTACCTGCCATGCACTCACACACTTAGTACACTGATTGATTTCAAGCAATTAGCTATAGAACATAAACAAGAGGGGCAGTTAATAGCATTCTCGGAAGACACCAGCACAGGTTTGAAGTTGTAACACATTCAGATTACCAACATTAACTTGCACCAATGGTGTGATAACACAGGGCAGGCCAAGCCCTTTGGTTGTGGAAAAATTCCCCAGGTCCATCTTTGACAGTTTGGATAGCCTATCACACCCTACTGTTCATCCCACCTCAAAGCTAGCAACTGAGCTCTTTGTTTAGCCAGGGGCAAAGGCTGGTTGCCAAAAGTGGACATGCACCTGTCTTGCCTGCCCTGTCTTCCCACCACAGGGAACGTTGGCATGCCAAAAGGTCATTTTAGTATGTTCACTTGGACTAAGTTGACCCATTACACAAATCAAATGGATTTCAATATATTTTGTGCATAATCAACAGGATAAAATGGTGGGTGGAAGTTGCAATTAAAGCACATGACAACTGTGTCTACAACATTGTCTTTTGTTAATATTTGGATTGCTCTTTTTGGATGCCTGTTGACAGTAATGACTGACCAGGTGTGAGAGTTTGAACAGCATCTCTTCAGTGAATTGTGTGTGTGGTGTGCAACATTTTCACATTGCAGCTCACCATCTACAAAAAAATAGATTGGTTAGATGAAGCAACCATACTATGAAGGCTGCATTGATGTGTAACAGATTCCAGTGGATGGAAGAATTACTATGAGTCCCACTTGGAATCTGATCCACTCACAAAGAAAATCAGAAATCTTCCCTAGCTGAAATAATTTGCATCTACATCCATACACCACAAACCACCATGAGGTGCATGGCAGAGGGTACATCTCATTGTACCAGTTATGGTTTTTTTCCTGTTCCATTCACATATGTAACATGGGAAGAATCACAGTCTGAATGCTTCTGCATGTGGAGTAATTATTCTAATCTTATCCTCATGATCCTTATGTGATCAAAATGTAGGGGATTGTAGTATATTCCTAGAGTCATCATTTAAAGCTGGTTCTTGAAGCTTTGTTAACAAACTTTCTTGGGATAGTTTATGTCTATCTTCAAGAGTCTTCCAGAGAAGTTCCTTCAGTATCTCTGTCACACTCTCCCACAGATCAAATGAACCTGTGACCATTCATGCTAACCTTCTCTGTATACTTCAGCATTCCCTGTTTGTCCTATTTGGTTCAGATCCCACACACTTGAGCAATGTTCTAGAACGAATCACATGAGTTTTTTGTAAGCAATCTCCTTTGTAGACTGATTGCACTTCCCCAGTATTCTACCAATAAACCAAAGTATACCACCTGCTTTACCCATGACTAGATCTATGTGGTCATTACATTTCATATCCCTACAAAGCGTTACACCCAGGTATTTGTAACAGTTCACCAATTCCAATAATGACTCATTGATGTTATAATCAAGGCTACTACATATTTTTGTTTCATGAAGTGCACAATTTTATATTTAATGTTTATACAGCTTTTTTCAGACAGTACTTCATTATAGATAACTGCATCATATGCAAAAAGGCTGATGTTACTATTAATATTGTCTGCAAGATTATTAATATACAACATGAACAGCAGGGGCCACAACACACTTCCCTGGGGCACACCCGAAGTTACGTCTACATCCAACAATTATTCTCCATCCAAGATAGCATGCTGCATCCTCCCTACCAAAAACTTCTGAATCCAGTCATGAATTTCAGTTCCTGTCTCATTCACTAGGGACTGGACACTAACTTTGGTGCCGCTAACATCCTTTACATATGACCAGAATTTCTTTGGATTCTGTGAAAGATTATTTGACAATATTCTGCTACAGTAGACATTGAAGGCATCATGCATTGATCTCTTGACAGCCAAATGCATTTCATTCAGCATCTCTCTGTCTATAGCCCTACAGTTTGTGTTACACTTATTATGCAGTAATCTCTGTTTCCTTAAAAGCTTCATTACAATCACTGTATACCATGATACCATGCGGCATCCCATGAACAATTCTGCTGGCTACATATCTATCCAGTGCATGGTCAACTATTCTTTTAATCTTGAGCCATAGTTACTCTACATTCTCCTGACCTGTGCTAAAAGTTTCAAGTTCCTCACTGAGATATGAAACAACTAATTTTGTATCTTGTTTACTGAACATATAAATTTTTCTGTTTGTTTTAGTTGTCCTTTATACTTTGATAATCATTGTTGCCACAACCACATCATGGCCACTGATATCAGTTTCGATGTGGACATCCTCAAAGAGGTCAGGTCTATTTGTTGACATTAGATCCAATATATTTCAAACATGAGTTGGGTTGCTAACTATCTGTCACAGGAAGTTTTCAGAAAGGGCATTTGGTAATGTTTTACAGGATGTATTATCATGCTAACCACTAACAAAACCATAATTTTTGTACTCAAGTCATATACTACTAATATGTACACTGTGACATTTTTGAACTATATGAAATAAAATTGTCATAGCTTCTGAACAGTTTTTGTCAGAATGTTGAAACTACATGGTTTGCTTCAGGGCAATTAGTATGTGCATGCACACTCGCCTTATTGTTGGTGGCCATTTGCACATGGAGATGTCACAGTACTGTGTGCCTGAGCATATAGCACCTGTGAAGGCCTACTGTGTGAGCAATAAGAGCCCAACTGTTAGCAACTGATTTCAAGCTGAAGAAAACCAGTCCAAGTGTGCTAATAATCAAGAATTTGATTTGTTTCAAATGGAAAATTGATATTATAGATAGAAAAGAATAATGTTGATATATGTAAAAATAGAGGATATAGCACAGAAAATTAAGAAAAAACAGTGGTACAATTCCCTTTTTAAATCATCAGACTTGTCTTATCAAAAAGATCCTAATAATACTACTCAGCATACTTCATTATATTGTAATTATCTTCCACTATTAATTACTTTCACTATTTTCAGTTCCCACTATTAATTACTTTCATTTTCTGTCATTCCAACATTAGCATTTAGTACTCTTCTTTTAGCTATTAACACCACAGTAAGTATATTATAACCTTTCAGCTCAGACCCCGATACAGAAACATACTTCATGTTACAACTGAATAGACTGTATGGTTCTCTAAACCTATGCACAGTTAACAATAATGGTAGAAGCAAGCAGTTTCACAACTGGCATGGTCCTCCACCAGGAAGCAGCAAATGTACAATAACCACTCAGATTTTTTTCATGGAAACTGATCCCTTGCCAAAGCAAATAGCCTGCTTACAACTGCTAACTCCCCACAGCCTATGAGGCAATTGATGGTTTTTTGGGATGATATGGAAGGTAGACCACTAGTCATCTATACAGGTCAGTGGACTCAAATATGTAACCTGTCAAAAGATGCTTTTACCACCTGGATTACATTGCACAATTTGCAACTGATGTACACCACTGAAAAGCACAGGTAACATCATTGCTGATTATCTTGCATAGATCAATACTATCTCCGTGTGTAATCACAACAGCAGGATAATCAGCTCCAAGATCTCCTCAATGATGTGATTATGAATCTCAAGTCTGAACACCACATGACACCAGACACAGCAAGGCAGATCAGACATCTCACAAAATTAAACTTGATGCTTAGTATCTCAACCATTTTGGAAGATCTTCTTGACCAGCTGCACAGTTTGTCACATTGTGATATCTGACCAATGACAGCTTCTTACAAATCATTTTGTATGGCCAAACCTCAATAAAGACTCCAAGGAGTGGACACACATTTGTACACCATGTCACAAAAGCAAATGGGGTTGCTATGTGCAGCCACCCCTCAGACAGTTTAGAATATCTAAGGGACAGTCCCAACAGGTAAACCTTGACTTGGTGGGATGCCTCCATAATATGAATATTATCAAAATTTATTCTCAGTCATCAACTATATAACATTATGGGTAGAAGCCATCCACCTATGAGATGAGTAAACAGAATTGACAGCCAGAGCCTTCATCAACATCTGGATTTCCTGATACAGATGCCCAGTGTCCATAACCACCAATTAAGGCTGAAAATTCAAATGATTCCAGTTCAGTGAACTATGTATCTTGTGTGGTGCCCACCATTATTGAACCACTGCTTACCACCTTCAAAGCAATGGCTTTGTTGAGTGGTGACATCACACACTAAAAGCTGCTCTTATGTGCGCATGTCAGACACTGGATGGAAGCGTTGCCATGGGTGCCAAGTTCCTGGTCATTGAAGGTCAACATCCTGAAAGCAACACTGGGAATAGTTTCATCAGTTGGCAGTTTCTTATGAACTGCCCAATGACATCAATATGGCAGCCATCATATTGCAGCTATCTTCTGATGGTTTTCTCAAAATCTCCATTACAGCCTAGTACTACCACAATGCAATGAAATTACTCACCAAAAGCCAACCTTGACACAGTGCCCTGTTAACTGGCATCCTACAAAAATCCTGTTAAGATCACACTACAGGGTGGGAGGCTCTGTGGGAACTCCATGTTGTGTAAGCTCACTGACAATGAATCCTGCTTCACAATGGACGATTAGAAAATCTTTGTTGTTGGCTGCACAGTGACAGTGCATTCTATGCTTTCATGTGAACAGATGTGCTTCTCTCATTGTATAATGCTCTTGGAAAATAAAGCACATTTCTATACCATATCATGCTGTATACATTTTGCATCATACTTTCACTGTATGAATCTACACATGGTCTTTACAAACAAACTAATTAGCCTATCATCTTCAGTGATGACATTACACAATGCTCCCAGAATAAACATTAGGAAAGAAGTGTATCATACTTCAAATTAGTATGAAGGTATGGAAATATATTTTGGGCTAGGTCAAACCATATGTGTCATATATTAAAACTTCAGAAAACCATCATTACAAATATGCTCAATATAAAATGAAGAAAAGCATATTGCTCTTTTCTAAAAAAAATCTCAGTACATTAAGTCTTCCTTCACTGTAAACCCATAAAGTGAGTTTCTTTGTACATAGTAACTATGATTTTTTGTAGAGAACCAATTTCAATATGATGCAACACTAGGAATCAAAATAATATTATGCTGCCCAACCATTTTTCAAAACTTAAAGCTCAGACAGAATGAAATTTATAACAATGTAAAAGGAGGAATGATTATAAATTATTACTGAAAATGAATGACAAACTGGTGCAGAAATATTATCATTCAATTGAAGAGTTCCAGAAGGACAATCTGAAAATGTGGGCAGGAGAGAAAAATCTTCAGTTATGTATCCAACACAATATATTATATTAATGATATTTTAAGAAAAACTGTAAATAAATTTTCATGGTTTGATAAGTCATCCATAGATTAAGCCAATGATTTGAAATTGTTTTTTATGAGACAATAAACTTTTGTCTTTCCCACCTGAGCTATGTCAGGCAAATATGTGTAACCTTTACTTCAATGAAACAATGGAAAATCCAGGATGGATGACAACAGTATGAAAAGACTAAATTGCTACTCACAATATAACAGAAATGCTGAGTCACAGATAGGCACAACGAAAAGATAGTCAAACAAGTAAACTTTCAGCCAGAAACACACACACACACACACACACACACACACACACACACACACACACACACACACACACACACACACATGTATGACCACTCTCTCCCATTGCTGAGGCCAGACTGCGAGCAGCAGCACATGATTGGAGAAGCATTCTGAGTGATGGGGGTTAGGAGAAGGCTGAAGTGTGGAGGGGGAGGAATAGGGATATGAGTGGGTGACAGTAAAGTGCAGATTATTGCGAGAGCTTACAGGAACAATGTGGTGGAGAGAACTATGTGCTTTCAATAGGTTAGACAGTGGCTTTGGGGGCAGGGGGGGGGGGGGGGGGGGGGAGGAAGCAGCAGAAAGGAGAGAAGTAAAAAGACTGTGAGTGCTTTGGTGAAATAGAGGGCTGTGCTGAAGTGGGAACAGTAAAAGAGATGAGAGGGTGTAGGTCAATGACTACCGAAGGTTGAGGCCAGGAGGGTTACGGGAATCTAAGGTATATTGCCAACTGTGCAGTTCAGAAAAACTGGTGTTGGTAAGAAGGATCCAGATGGCACAGGCTGCAAAAAAGTCATTAAAATGAACAACTCTGTGTTGGGCATCTTGTGCATCAACTGGACGGTCCAGCTTTTTCTTGGTCACAGTTTTCAGTGGCCATTCATGTGGACAAACAGCACGTTGGTTGTCATGCCCACATAGAACACAGTGCAGTGGCTGCAGCTTAGCTTGTAGATCACATGATTGATTTCATGGGAAGACATGCCTTTGATGGGATAGATTATGCTTGTGACTGGACTGGAGTAGGTTGTTGGAGGAGGATGTATGGGAATGGTCTTGAATCTAGGTCTACATGAGGAATATGATCAATGAGGCAAGGGGCTCAGAGTAGGGGTTGTGTAGGGATCGATGAGGATATTGTGTAGGTTCAGTGGGTGGCAGAATACCACTGCAGGAGGAGTGGAAAGGATAGTGGGTAGATGTTCCTCATTTTAGGGCATGATTAAAGGTAGTCAAAATCCTGGTGGAGAGTGTGATTCAGTTACTCCAGTCCTAGGTAGTACTGAGTCATGAGGGGAATGCTCCTCTATGGTTGGACGGTGGGACTTCGTGAAGTGGTGGGTGACTGGAGAGATAAGGCCCTGGACATATATTCCTGTACAAGACTGGGAGGGTAATTATGATCTGTTAAGGACTCAATTAGACCTGTGGTATATTTTGAGAGGATGCTTGTCACTGCAGATGAATTGTCTTGTGTGGCTAGGCAGTATGAAAGGGACTCATTGGTATGGAATGGGTGGCAGCTGATGAAATGGAAGTATTGCAGCTGGATGGTAGATTTGATATGGATAGAGGTACAGATGTAGCCATCTTTGAGGTGGAGGTAACATCAAGGAAGGTTGGGAAGGATGGGAAGAACAGTTGAGAAAGAGAGTTTGGGATAGGCAGTGGATTTAATTAGATGTCTTGTTCAGATGTAACAAATACTTAGAACTTTATATCTCAAGGAACAGATAAAACAATATTAATGTGGCAGGTGTATTAATATTGTAATACGTAACTAATCAGAGAATCTAGGAATACAGTAAATATTCCTGTTTTATTTGGTAGTTACTGAGCCATCAACTTGACAATCCTGAAAATAGTAACTTTCCTTAATGCAAGCAAAAACAGTTGACACAGTCAAAATATGAATGAGAGACAACAAACCCAACATCAAAAGAATCAGCAAAACACGAGTTTAATTGTTTAGAGCTGAGTTCATTTTCAGTTTCAATCAAAATGAGGGAAATCGTGGAATGTATAAGCCATTGTATAGTCATTACTGGAAGAGGTATGTTACAGGCTCCAGCACTATTGTTTATATTTACAGATGATTCCTCTGGGCCATGCAACAACAACATATCTGTGACATCAAACTGATTACACAAACAGTGAAAGAAGTTAAAGTATCTGTGTGATATTGAGTAGTCAACAGATACATAAACAAGAATAAAAACAGAGCTGTGCTTTCAGCCAAAACCTATCTTTAGAGATAACTGATACAAAACTCACTTACACATGCACACACTCTCCCTGCCTCTTTTCTCCTCTTACTCACTTCATGCAATACAATCTCCATCAGGCTTGCAGTGCTGGAACAATGTAGCTGGATAGGATTATTACCTAGTTACAAAGAAGGTCATTGTCCAACTACTGAGATATGTTTGAAATCTTAATAGTGTGCTTATTAACTAGTCAATACATTCATTATATGGTGAGTAGTCACCATTACTCCAAACATTCTTCATATTCAAACCAGGACTTCACATTATCATTTCTCTCACTTGTTGACAAAAGTACTAGCTGATGTGTGTGTGTACCTTAGCATCTATATCTACATCTACATCTGCATATGCCAGATAATCTGCAAACATCTGTAGGGTGAATGAAAGAAGGTACCTCATATGACTACTAATCATTTACTTTCCTGTTCCATTCACAAACAGAGTGAAGGAAAAATTACTTTCTATACACTACCAAACACATCTTATTTTCTCCTATCTTATCTTCTGGGTCCTTACATGAAATAAATTAACACCATCTAGAATCATTATTTTGCAGCCAGCTTCAAATGCTAGTTCTCTAAATTTTCTCAACAGTGTTTTACAAAAAGAACATTGTCTTCCCTCCAGGGATTCCCATTTGAGCCCACAAATCATATCTGTAATACACGTGTGTTGATCAACCTATCACTAAAAAATCTAACAACCCATCTCTGAATTGCTTCAGTGTCTTCCTTCAATCTGATCAGGTGGGAATCCCAAACACTCAAGCAGTATACAATTACGGGTTGTACCAGTGTTCTATAAGTGGTCTCCTTTACATATGAACCACCTTTTCCAAAATTCCCCCGATAAACCCAAGTCAACCATTCACCTTCCTTAGATACTACCCTCTACCACCACATAATGATAATAATGATACTGCTACTTCCCCTCCCCCCCCCCTTCCAACCCTGCTATACTACTAATACCCATGTAAGCACTACATTTACATTCGCACTATCCCTAATATAGTTCCCGTTTTACAACAACATGTGGTTTTGAAGTATCCTCATTGGTCGTAGGGAAGTGTCTGCAGAATACTGAAATGCATTTTGGGAGAAGGGAGCAGGGTAGGAGGCTAATTTCCTTTACTGTAATGCTTAATACAGAGTGATGATTATTGAACTATATGAAAAAGCATAAATTAGTTACAAACTATGGCATGCACACACTTTATTCAACATTTAAACATCACTACAGAAAGTTGGATTTTGGTTATGATGTGTTTGATATGCCTGCCATAATTGGTGATGATGTGCAGACAAATAGCAAAATTCTACAGGACCCGCTGAATGTTTGAACATGGATGGTGTTGATGAGCTCCTGGATGCAGCAATGGTTTTGGTGTTATTGCTATACACTTTGCCTTTAATATATGCCCACAAAAATGAGTCACAAATGTTCATATCTGGAGAATATGGTGGCCAATCGAGGCAGTTACCAGTGGCCTCTGGGTACCCAATAGCCAGAGAGCAGTCCCCGAAGTGCTCCTCTAGGACATTAAACCTTCTCCTGCTTTGATGGGGTCGAGCCCTGTCTTGCATGAACCACATCTTGTCGAAATCAGGGTAACTTTGAATAATGGGGATGAAATCATATTCCAAAACCTTCACATCCTGTTTGGTAGTCACCGTGCCATCAAGGAATATCACACTAATTATTCTGTAACTGGATGTTGCACACCACACATTCACCCATTGTGGGTGAAGAGACTTCTTGATTGTGAAAGAAGCAGATTCTCTATCACCCAAATGCACCAATTTTGCTTATCGATGAACCATGCAAATGAAAATGGGCTCTGTTGCTGAACCAAACCATATTCACACCAAAGTCTTGTTCATCGATTCTGCGGACAATAGTAGCGGCGAAACATAACTACTTTACTGTGGCCCTGGTGCTTAATGGCTGATGGGTTTGAATTTCATACAGGAAGAGATGCAAGTCTTCAGCAAGATATGTCACAGTGTCTCCCATTCAGTTCCCATCTGTTGTGCAGCTCATATGATTGATTTCCTGGGGCTGTTTTGAAACACAGCACATGTCTTCTCAATGTTTTCACCCATTTTGGATGACCAATATTGCCAACATTGTCATCACAATCGCTACCTGTTCTCTCAAACATTTGTCATTTGTACATTTACGTCAAGTTCTACATTCATGTTTTTTCTTTGTGTAAATACACACACTTATGTTCGTTTTTACATCTTCTCTGGCATACAGAGTTATGTTTTGGGCAAATCTCTCAGTGAAAATTATTTTTCCATTGCTGTAGGAGCATAACCTCAACTGCACATTCTGCCAATCTGTGTTGTGAATGTTGGTGGGTAGTTACCATTGGAGACCACTCAGCGTTCTTTTGGAGTTCATCCCTTTCATATACTCACCCTATTGCTTAACACTGTTGCTATACTTTCTTTAACCTTCTCCTGATGAGTGGTAATTTTGGCTAAACTTCTCCAACAAGAGAAGCTTCCTTTCATTTTGAAGCAACATGCTTCTCTTGTTGCAGTGCCCAAACTATACTTTTCTCTTGTTTCTTTCGCCAATAAAATAAGCAGTTGTAAAGTTATGATGTTATTTAGAATTTAAAGAACTTTTCTTTGACAGCAGAACTGATATCTTATGATTGATGTCAGATATGCTGCTTAATAAAATGTATTCACTGAGTATTTTCTCTTAGTTAAAAGAAATTTGGGTAGGAGAACGCATGTGTGTTATTGTTGGAACTATTAGGTCATTTTGAAGATAGGTCAGATTTGGTATATTGTAGATTCACTATCAGTATTTGAATTATGATGGAAAAACTGAAGTATTTCTGAAAATATTTTTATGATTAAAGTGTTTAAGATGAAAATTTATGCATACTGACAAATCTGAAGGATTTTCCTTTGATGTGGGGGGTTAGATTTCGGGCAATAGATTGAAATTGTCATTCAAAGATGGCCAAAGTTCTTTCAGTGGTATCACAATAACGAGCTACAAAGGGGCATCCAGGTTTGTTGGGTTTGTGGGTTTTGGGGAGCAGCTACAAAGGTGCAACCCTCTTGTCACCCAATGCCACATCAGACTGGAACTATTGATCCAAATCCTTTATCAGGCTTTGATTATCTGTCATCATGCCCTAATATGAGGGACATCCTTCCCAAGATCCTCCCCACCCATCCCAAAGCTATGTTTTGTGGTCCACCCAACCTCCACAATATCGTCCACCTATATGCTACTCTCAAACTCAACCCTTTGCCAAAGGGCTAGGGTTGATTTTGGGAGAGGAGATTTTTTCAAAGGAAGAACCAGGTGCAGGATATATCCATTCCACCCACCTGGCACTTCCTATTCCAGTCCTGTCACAGGCTTATCCTACCCATCAGGTCACCTGTAAAAGCAGCCATGTGATGTATCAACTTTGCAATCACTGATCAGCTTTTTTATGTTGGAATGTCTACCTTATAGCTATCCACTAGGATGATTGGCCACTGCCAAACAGTGGCCATGAGCAAAGTGGATCACCTGTTGCACAACATGCAACTGAACATAACATGCTTGATTTTTATGGCTCATTCACAGTCTGGGCCATCTGGATCTTTCCCTCCACCACCAGCTTTTTGAACTGCACAGATGGAGGTTATCCTTAAAACACATTCTCCACTTCCAAAATAATTCCAGCCTCAACCTACAGTAACCTACTGTCCCCACCCCTGCACCCAACAGTTTCTGCTACCTCTGTCCTATCTCCTCCTTCCAACTCATATCCCCATCCTAATTGTGTACTGCTGTCCACCCCCCACGTAGCTGAGGGGTCAGCGTGACAGAATGTCATACGTAACGGCCTGGATTCAATTGCCGGCTGGGTGGGAGATTTTCTCTGCTCAGGGACTGGGTGTTGTGTTGTTCATGTCATTGTCATTTCATGTGACCGAAGTGGTATCAACTTGAAAGACTTGCACCAGGCGAATGGTCTACCCGATGGGAGGCCCTAGCCACATGAAATTTCCATTTCCATTGTGTACTGATCTCTGCCAGTGCACTCACAGATATTTTCCCCTTCTTTGCTCCTGTCCTTTCCACTTCCTTTTTTTCCCTTCCCTCCCTCCACCACAGCCTCCCAACTCTGCATTGGTTAGCCTTATCTGCCAACTCTAGTCCCTAAATGCTCTGCCAGGCAACACTGTCTCCTCTCCCCACCCATAGCATCCTATCCCACCCCCTTCTCTGCTTCACTACAGATTGTTCCTCCCATTTGATGCATTTCAGTTTCAGTGTGGCCTGAGCAGGCAGTGATAGCAGTCATGTGTGTATGAGTGGTGCTTCCTTGTGTGAAAGTGTGTGTATTTCTCTATTCTAATGAAGGCTTTGACCAAAAGCTTAATGGGTAACAGTCTTTTTGCCGTGTCAGTCTGCAATTCATTGTGTCATCTTTACAGTGAGTAGCAGTCTACCCTTTCCATTACTATTATGTAATTAATTGTTTGTCTGCAATTAAATACCTGCAGTCCTTATACACATTTTAATCCCTCGATCACAGCACTGTATCATGCTGCTTGAGGATACAGAACAAAACAATATGGATCACTTATAAAGAGGAGTATAATGCAGTAATTTGTTTTTGGCTGCAGCAGAAACATTGTATCTGTGCCAGTCCACTCCACATGACTAAAGAAGTGATTTCATTCTCTTTTTATTATCATTCATTATGGGGAATGCATCTCAAAATGTTCTCACAAATATCATCATATGTACTGTATCTTCTGGTGTAAACTTTGAAAACCAATTTGTCCAATGAGTCATATACAGTCGATGTCACCACAAATGTAACAAATATCAATTTTATTAAATTTAGTTATCCTATATCAATAATAGTGCTATCATTTTACAAACACTCGTTATTGTTGTAACAACAGAAACAGCAATAGAAAGACATGAAAAATCATTAATGGGAAAACAACCTGCAGAAAAACTTTGTGTAAGGGTCAATCAAATGAAAACAAGATGGACAGAAAAAGCAAGTAAACTGGAATGTCTATTGGTTTGACTGCACTGCAGTAGCTCTGATGTATTCTGCAAAAAATCTCAAACCTTTTTTTTCCATTCAGTTAGAAATGTTGTCATCTACCTTAAACTGAAGTTTATGGGATTCAAGTTCTTGTTATAGAAATTTCTGTTTTGTCTTTTAATCTGAAAAGCATTCACCATGTTCATTATTTAAGTCATATTTAGCTTCTCCTACAGATTCAATAAATTCTTTTCTGACAACTTTATACTATTGTAAAAATCATTAACAATGTCCTTAGAAAACTGGACTTCAATTTAGTTAACCTTACCTTGTATGTTTTATATCTCTTTGGAACTACTCTTTCCCTCCTGAGATTCATGAATATTATTCTGAGTTTGGCACTTGCACTGCTGTCTGTACAATTAAGGTCTGATCTATAATGCAGGTGGGTGTGTATAGAGTGCCCTCTATTGGGAATCAGGAAGGAACAGTACAAATGTTCACTGCTGTGCCACTTGCCTGTTAGACATGCTTGACATGAAATCATTTAGTTAATTTCACTGTGGGGCAAGGAAAGAGGAACATTGAGGTGTAGTGCAGTTCCTCTTTTTTATTTTTATTTATTTATTTATTTTTAAATTTTTCTGTGGAAGGAGTATTGGGAAGTGAAAATCATGCCTGAAATTCTGTTATATATGACCAACATAGCATGTCACATGTGCATGCGTGAGTGCTTGGACCAAACAATTTTGAGAAAGTTGGGAGCAACTGAAAGACAGCTGCTGACCAGGCCAGGCTCATCATGAAATTACCACTTATGTCATTGCAGTGGTGGATTCTGCCGTCAGTCATGGTGGAAGAATGCGCCTCATGTTGGACATCCTTTCTGGTATGCTCAGTTTTCATGACAGACCTGCGGAGGTTCCAGAAAATCTGTGTACAATGAGACCCACACAGCCTGATGGGGTGGCAGAAGTTGAACAAAATATCAACACCAGTTCAGAACCTGGAATGGTATCACAATGCAAAATATTGTTTGCTGTCCCATTTTGTAACAGGAACTGAAACTTAGTGTTATCATTTTGAGCTGAAGAGCAAGCATCAGAGCCAACAAAGGAAGCATATAGATCCAGCCCCACCAAAAATATCCAAAGCTGTGCACTCCTGCTCTGGGAAAATTATGATGAATGTTCTTCTTTGATTCCAAAGGCGTGCTGCTCATTGACTTACTGGAAAACAGCAAGACAATCAATACACAGCAGTATATGGACGCTTTACAAAAAACTGAAGTGTGCCATCAAGTCCAAGTGTCCAGGAACGTTGGCAGATGATTTTTATTGTTTCAGAATAATGCCCACCCACATCTTGCAAAGGTTTTTTTGAGTGCACTGCAGAAGTTTTCTGGGAAGCTCTTACACATCCTCCATACAGTCCCAGTCTCCCCCCCCCCCCCCCCCCACCATGTGACTTCGGTATTTTTGAAGCCCTGAAGAAAGATATTCATGGCCATCAATGTGCTTCAGATGAAGAGATGCACAGCTGGCAGCAATTATGGTTTTGTAGGTAACCACAAACATTTTTCCATGAAGACACCAACCATCTTCTCACACAGTGAGATTACTTTCGAATAACAAACAGTTTACTTACTTTTTTCCCATCTGTCTTGTTTTCATTTGATTGGCCCTTATAATTACTTTTGTTTATTAAATGAGGTTTATTTATTATTAGTGTCAAATAGGAAACATTATCACAATTTTCTGCAAATATATTATTTATTGGACCATGCACCAGCTTTCAGCTTCTGAGGCCATCATCTGGTGGAAATTGCTTGTGGCAATCTACTTTCTGTTTCTAGTGTCTTCTACAACTTCTTAATTTCATAATCCTATGTCTTTTGAAATAATGTTCTCACAATGGCATTTCAAAAATAACCTAATGCATTCTTTAAGCTGCTATGTGTATTCAGTGTCAGCAATGGTTGTAGTTCCCATTCACCATGGCTGAAGATATGAGTTCAGCTCTAAAGTTATAGATAAAATCTTAGGCTCATGCATCCCATGCAGAGCTGCTAATTCTGTTCCTGGAAAAATAGCACCTGCTGGCTCATTGGAAAATTCTGACCCTGGAGAGTAAACAGAATTTTTGTGGAAACAAGAATTTCCTCTGTATCCACTGAAAGTGGCTTGTATTTGTCTTCCCCCGATGCTTTATTGCACTGCCTTTCTTTTCTTGTTAGCATATATTTTTTATCTTCCATCTTGTTTAGTGATGTCTTGCATGATATTGATAAGCTCTTGTTTTACCTTCACTCAAAATGAAGTTTAGCATTAGTTTCATTAAAAAGCATCCAAAGATTATAACAGTAACCATTTCAGTCATCAAGTAAAACAACAAAACACCACAAATCAGATTTTTTTCCCCTGCAGTTGAGGTTTTTCTTGTCCCAGTACAGTCAAAGACAACTACCACTCTTCCCTGTAACAATTGTCATGGAATCTCTGGACTTAAAGATGTGAGTTTTTCATTTACACAAATTTGGTTGTTTGCTATGAAAAAATGCAAACAATAATAAAAAATAAAGGCAGCCTGTCCAAAAGTGAACAGATTTGCACATACATGAAAACAAAATGTGTTGCTTTACATTCCCACCCACTAAACATTTTAATCTGTGTGGATCCTCCAGGGTCTTGTGTCCACAAAGTTGTTGACAGGTTGTTACTCAAGCCTGTCCTGTTATCCAATGATGGCCCTCCTGAGGTTATTCAGTGTGTGAGGTAAGTTCCTCTTCATTATAAGTGTCAGCTGGTCCAACATATTTAACTACATTCATGTCAGCAGATACTGCATGCCATTCAGTTTGGTTGATATCTGCATTCTGGAGAAAGGTGCACATGAGGTGGGTGCACAGTTCTCATGTATTATCTTGAAATCTGAATGCATCACCAAATTTTAACTGTAGGATTAGACAAGAGATTGGAGGATCCAATCCTGATACTGTATAGCCTTACTCTCAATAGGGATAAGAGGTGTCTGAATCTGCACGTCACATTGGTTCAGAAACTTCTGAAACATAAAGTTGCTGAACTTGTATGATTCCATGCCTGCAATATCTGTATGCATCTGGCCACCTCCACCCTTTTGTATGACAAACATCAACAAATCCTGCACTCATAAGTGGTGCCAGCCCAATGCTATTGATCTAGGTTGTACTCCAGGTGTCCCTCATAATGGATATGTAGGAGCCCAATATATCATGCAGAAATGGTTCCATTCTGTGTGGGTTGACATAGACCTAATAGTTATTGCCAAACTGTTGAATTCTCTTCAGGGTACCTAAGAGTCATAATTAGTACATAGCATACATCAGATTGTATTTTTGACCATGATTCAGGGTTTTGAATGTCACAGTAGTGACTGATTACTCAAATATCACTTTTATTGTGTAGACCAATTTTATTGGTGACTTCCCATGCTGACAGCTCTTCTTGCAGTAAATTTAATACATGTACACATTCTAAGCTTGGAATTACTCTTTGAGACTTATTAACAGTTTTGTCATTGAACACAACCCACATTATTCTGTTCAAGATTTGAGATGGAGCATGATCTATTTTCAGCATCATTATAATTATATGTGCACTGACAATAGTGGCCCCAAAAAAGGAAACAAATCACATATGCTTTTCAAGTGGTACATAATGTTTCCTGGTTTTATTTATTTATTTAATCATGTGGCTAGGGCCCCCCGTCAGGCAGACCATTCGCCAGGTGCCGTTCTTGTCAATTTGATGCCACTTTGGCAACCTGCAGATGATGAGGATGATATGATGATGATGAGGACAGCACAACACCCAGTCCCTGGGCAGAGACAATTCCCCGACCCAGCTGGCAATCGAACCCGGGCTCAGAGGTTTGACAATCCAGCACACTGACTGTTCAGCTGCCGGGGCAGACGATGTTTTCTGATCAATTTATGTATCAAACATCCCTGAGGCCTATGTGTCTCAGATTAGATCCAAACATAAAAAAAGTATAATGCATAAATCCTAAAAGGAATAGTATAAATGTCCTCTAAGTATGATAATACAGGAGAAAGTTGATGCCTGTCAAGAAAACAATATCACAACTACTTGCTGTGAGGAGTCATAGGAAAGCATGTTACAGTGCTGTAAGCTTTCTATAGATTACAAATACTGATGACCGCCACTCTGCCTTCTCTATGTATGTTAACAAGGTGAAATCAAGTAATTATTTTTACTGTTCAGTCTCTGATTGAATACATGGTTCTAGGTTCTGTTGCCAGATCTCTCTCATGTAAATTTCACAATATTTCTCTCAGGCAGTTTCTTGACATTGTCAGGTGAATGTTGCTGGTTACTGCTGGCAAGTAGCAACCAGTGGTGTTCACCATGTGATGGCATTCTTACAGAGACTATATCTGTGAGTCACGCATTTGTGATTGAGTTGAGTCAAGAAAGATGATGATAGTGTTTTTAGAGCCCCTAGTGTGAATCTTGCCATGCTCTCCTGTATGTGCTCTCTGTCCCTGATGCTTCTAACAATTATTACTGTGGCACCCTCCAATACACTGCAGTGGAGCTGTCACAGAAAAGTCTTGTTTTCCTCTATATTTAATTGCAGCAAGTGCAGGGAACCAGGCTGTACATAAGTGGAATCCTGAGACTCTGCTGATGAGGTTGTCCGCTGCATGAATATGTATTGGCTCCTTTATCAACCACTCCCAGATGAATGAAACTGACAATATTATGTCTTCTCATAAGTATGGACTGTCATGCAATAAGAAAAGCTCTGTTACTGTAGATTTATCTTGCTGGCTTAGGTGTGTATGACGACAGTATTTATAATACAGATTAGTGTGATATGTGTGAGAAATACATAAATATTCCACACTAACACAGAATCCTTTAAAACCATGAACCCCAGAAGCTGAGATCTCCTTTGACTAGTCCCAACATGTTCATTAGTCTTGCAATAGATGGTGACAGAAGACGCATTTAATGTTGTGTCTGTTAAGGAATCCATACTGGTTTGCATGGAGGAGGTCATAATGTGTGACATACTTCCTTATGTTTTAGCTCAGAATTTGTTCTAAGATTCTACAACAAATGGATGCCAATGATATTTGATGGTAGTTTTGTGGATCACTTCCACTACCATTTTGTAGATGGATGTGAATTGTAATGGTACCTACCTGCATTGTCAACCTTGACTATCAAAGCCACATAGCATATCTGTTAATTTATTTCAAGGAACTATGAAAATGATGTTCACTACACAAATTTCCAAGTAACATGACTTTTTTCCACATGTGTCACCACCACAAAAATTAGCTGACTGGATAAAATTTCACATCATACATTTTTATGCAAGTGGTACCTACACCCCTCCACTTCACTATACTCAAGCATGGGATTAAGAAAATAGTCACTATGTGCAGACACAGTCTTTTTTAGACATGACATCAGCATAACACAGTGGCTATAGATTATGAAAACAGTGCATACACTCAAGTTTTTCATGCAGTCACCAAGATGGTTCATTCATTTTCCTTTGCAGATTTTCTTGACCGTGAGAGAAAAATATTGGACCACCTACCAACTACCCGCCTAAAATCCAGGAAACCTATATGGGAAGACTTAAGTCCTCAAATTCCCAGAAAGGTACAACATAGCAAGGGAATGGAGACAATACTGGTCACTGAATAATCACCATCCTCTCATCACTGATTTTGATCCTACAATACCAGTGGAAGGAATGCAAATGCCCAGAAGAACTTGGTGCGGACTTAATCATGTGAGGACTAACCACGGCAGGTGTAAGGCCACTCTCCTCAAATGGAAACTCACTGATGATCCATGATGCGACTGTGGTGCAGAAGAACAAACAATCCCTCGCCTGATCTTTGAATGTCCTAAAAGCAGGTTTGAAGAGGAATGGAGGGATATAATGAATGCTACTCCACATGCTGTTCAGTGGGTGACCTGCTTAGATGTGGACTTGTAATTGCTGAAGTGGCTGTCTCCCTAATATTTTGCATATTGTTGTTTGCAATCAATCATTTAATAATATATTTGTAATTCGTTTATTATATTAATTAATAGTATGTGTGCAATTTTACCCTGTAGATGCCATATGCTAAATAAAATAAATAAACCAAGATGGTTAAACATAAAGTGCACAACATGAGACTAGTCCAAAATAAACAACATCCATCACACCAAAAAGAATTAAAAAAGTCACTGCCTGATAAAAGTTCATCAGATAAGCCATGCATCACTGCTGATTATACAGGACATAGACAAAAATATGGAAACACCATGAGAAAAAGTTCATCAGATAAGCCATGCATCGCTGCTGATTATACAGGAGATAGACAAAAATATGGAAACACCATGAGAAATGCATGTTTCAACATATATGCAGCTGATAGCCAAGCCTCTAGGTTGCACTGTTGTATCTTATGACAAATGGTGTCTCTGTTACGCCTCAATGTGCTGCATGTGTCTGTCACGGTCAGAACAGTGTTAGGTGTAGTTGTGAGAGCATTCTGTCAGAGCTCAGTGCATTTAAATATTGGCAAATTGTTGATGCCCATATGGTGAGTGTTTCAGTAATCAAAGTAGCCAAAGTTTATGATGTTTCAATAGACATTGTACTGAAGATTTATACTGCATACAGGGAAATCAGAAATACAATCCACTAAGACACAATGCAGATGAAAGTATGTGTTGGGTGAGGTGTTGCATGGTGATTGAAGAGGATTATGACAAAAAATAAGAGGATGACAGCTGCAGACATCACCGCTGCATAACTGAGTGTTGCACTCATAAACACTGTCAGCAGAAAATGAAGAGAACTGCAGGTTTAGCTGCATCAGTGAAAAAATTAGGAAAACATGGTGTCGAAGCCATAAAACCTAAACTGATAAGCAATGGCAGGATGTCATTTGGTTTCACACTGTTTCAAATTCTAACTGAGTTATTGTCCCAAGAGTGAAACACGGTGGGGGTCCAGTGATGACTGAGAAGTAATATTTTCGTATTCCACCAACTGCATGGCTATCTTGCAAGGTTTCATTACTGCCAAGAGTTATGTGACCTTTTTGACTGGTCAGATCCATCTCATTGTATAGTGTTTGTTCTTCAATACTGATTCTGTGTTCCAAGATGACAGAACCCTTTTTCACACAGCTCTCTTTATGTAGGTTGGTTCTGTGAGCACAAGGATGAATTGTCGCATCTCTCTTGGCCACTATTCTCAACACTCCACTCCATCTACAGGTCACAAGTGACCCATCGGGACCATCTGACTGCCGTGTCATCCTCAGAGGACGCGAATAGGAGGGGTGTGGGGTCAGCACACCGCACTCCCGGTCGTTATGATGGTATTCTTGACCGAAGCTACTACCATTCGGTCAAGTAGCTCCTCAATTGGCATCACGAGGCTGAGTGCACCCCGAAAAATGGCAACAGTGCATGGCGGCCTGGATGATCGCCCATCCAAGTGCCGACAATGCCCGACAGCACTTAACTTTGGTGATCTCACGCGAACTGGTGTATCCACTATGGCAAAGCCATTGCCTACTATTCTCACCACATGCCAATATTATCGAGCCTTTGTGGTCTTTTTTGGAAAGAAGGGTGCATGATCGCTATCCACTTCCATCATCGATACCTGAACTTGCCACTATTTTACATCAAGAATGGCAAAAGATTCCTTTGAAAACCATGACTTGCATTTATCCGTTCTGAGATGACTGGAAATTATTTTTAATGTGAATCACTTCCCTACATCATATTTTTAACCATTCCCTGTACATACACATTCAAAAGATTATCATAGAAATGTTAAATATGAAACTTCATGAACACTGATTAATTGTACAGTTATCCACATGATGGTAGCAGTACTGGTAAGCTGTAATTTTCCAAATGTTTGTCAAGAAATGACTTTAACACAGTCAGTCTTGCTACAAGATCTCACATCAACCACAAGTGCTAGCTGATATCAGACTTTATTTTTACAAACAGTGACAGTGATATTGCTATTTTAATACCTCTCAGTTCATTAAAGTCACCTCCAACTAATGTTAAATTATCAGGATACTTCTGTAATACTGAGTGTGGACTTTCTTAGAATGAATCTACAATGGTTATGGCAGAATTGGGTGGCTGATAAAAACATCTGCTAATTAACTTGAGTTCATCTAAGTCTGCTACTAATGTTCAGAAAACCTCACAGTCACACTCAATTTCAAACTCAATAGTCACAATATTTTTGTTGACGGAAGAGAACAATCCCCCTGTCTTGGCACCTAATCTGTCTTTTCAATATACATTCCCTGCCTTGCTAAACATTTTAGAGGTTTCTTTTTCAGGTTCAGTCCACATCTTGATTCTGAGAATAATTTGAGTATGACATCTTTTCTGGAGGGCAATAAGTTCAGGAACATAGTTATGAATACTTTGACAATTTGCTATTAAAATTTTGACAGTCAAAGTATCTTTACTTTGCATGCAATATCTGATTTAGCTCTCTGTGTATCAACTGGCGAGTGCTCGTAAGAGGACCTCAAACTACCACCTAGCCTAAAAAGCCCCGTGTTCACTCCATTAGTACTCTGGCACTGAGTTGCTGCTTCCTTTGTTTAGTGCAAACCTGACCTATCAAGAGGAATCTCACAATTGTCCACCCCATAATGCAGGACCAGAAATCCGCAGCCATGACCATCACAGAATCAGCAAAGAATGTGACTGAGACACTCCGCTCAGCTCCAGGCCTAAGGACCCTGATCACCTCTGAGGATGCTGCTGCAAATTGTGAGCTCTGCTTGCACCCAGTGAGCAAGGCCAACAGTCTTCACTGTTTCCACCATATGCCCATAGGAACAGAGGCTGTCTTAAGAACTCAAATGACAGACACCACAAATGCCACTATAAAAACAATTTGCTGACTACAGCACCTGTACACTTGAGGGCTGCAGGCAGGGCCTAGGGCCTCCACCTCATCTTTGATGAGGCCTTCCTGGCAGACAAATCAAGTGTAAATTTAATTTCTTTCCAGCCCTCAATGCTATTTCCCTAAGAGACTCCTTAACTTGCCTATCATTGGAGCTCCAAGTAACCAGTAAACCCCTCCCCTTGCATGCCATCTCAGACTCTACTCATAAGTGGTCACCTGTCCACCCAAAAAGTGAATGGGCAAGGCCAGGCAGCCAGCCCCCATAATGACTCTCCACCTCAAGCAAAATGATTGAGAGTATAGACTGGGACATTTATGGATTTGGTGAAGGTGTTATGGACAGACGGCCTTGCAAAGTACTTTTGAATAATTTTTCCAAAAACTGACTTGAAGAACTAATTAAACAACTCACACACAATGGAAATATTTAAGTTCTTATAGCTACAAACAGGCCAGACCTTACTTACAGTGTCAGTGTAGAGACAGTGCTTAGTGATCATGATGTCACCATAGTGACAATGGTTACTAAAGTTAATAAATTCCTGAAGAAGGCTAGGGGCGTATTTATGCTAGAAGAAAGCAGATGAGCAGTTGTTAGCATCTCACTTAGACAATAAGTGGATATCATTTAGGCCCAACATGATGGATGCAGAAGAATTATAGGCAAGGTTTAACGTAATTGTATATCACAGTCTGAAGATGTATATGCCAAGTTAAGGATGGAAAAGACTCATTATGGTTTAATAATAAAATTTATAAAATGCTGAAGAAGTAGATATTGTTGTCTTCTCAGTACAAACAACAACATGCAATTGTCAATAGGGAGAAGTTAGTGGAAATTTGCCCATCCAGAAGAAGGTCTATGTGCAAAGCATACAACTTCCACCGTCATACCCTAGCAAAAGTTCTTGGTGGGAACCTGAGAAAATTCTGGTCATACTTGAAATCACTAAGCAGAGCAGAAGCTTCTATCCAGACATTTCTTTTCCAGTCTGAGGTGGCAGTAGAAGATGGCAAAAAGATAAATGAAGTTTTTAATTTCATGCAGAAAGTTCAGAAAAACATACCCTCATTTGACTTTAACACAGACTCCCACATGGAGGACATAGAAATAAGTATCCCTGGCATAGAAAAGCAACTGAAAGAGTTGAAAACAAATGTGTCACCAGGTCCACAGGGAGTGCTCTGGAGCACTGGCCCATTACATAGTTTGCAGTTATGGCAAATCTTTCACCCACCATAAAGAATCTAGTGACCAGGAAAAAGTGCAGGTAAGAGAATTAACTCACATATTATGGACTAATGTCCTCAACATTGGTTTGCTGCAGAAATCTTTAATACATTCTCAGTTCAGAGGTAGTAAATTTGCTTGAGACATAAAAGCTTCTACCCACAAATCAACATAGGTTTAGAAAGCATCATTCATGTGAAACTCAGTTTGCCCTTTTCTCACATGATATCCAGTGGGCCATAGACAAAAGGCAACAGGCTGACTGCGCATTCTTAGCTTTCTGGGAAACATTTGGCACAGTGCCCCACTACAGGCTGTTGATGAAGGTCCAAGCATTAGGTTCACAGATGTGTTGTGAGTGGTACCAAGGCTTCTTCACTAATAAAATCCAGTATGATGTCCTTGATGGCAAGTATTCATCAGAAACATGAGTATTATCAGAAGTGCCCCAGGAAAGTGTGATAAGGCTACTCTTATTCTCTACATACATAAATGATTAGACAGACAAGGTGATCAGCAATTTAGAGCTGTTTGTTGATGATGCTGTGCTGTATGGGAATGGTTCATTCCTGAATAACTAGGAGGATACAAGATGACTCAAAGAATTTCTAGTTGGTTTGATAAATGGCAGGAGCTCCACATTTACAAAAATGTAAGTTAATGTAGGAAAAACATTCCTGTAACTTTCGATTCAAGCATTAGCGAGGTACAGCTTCATGCACTCACATCCATTAAACATCTAGGCATAATGCTGCAAAGTGCTATGAAATGGAACAAGCACATCAGGTTGGTAGTATGGAAGGCAAATGCTCAATTTCATTTTATTATGAGAATTTTGGGAAAGTGTAGCACATCCATAAAGCAGATGGCATATAGAATGCTAGTGCAACCCATTTTTTAGTACTGTTTAAGTGTTGTGCATCCCCACCAGGTCAGATTAAAGGAAGACATTGAAGCAATTGAGAGACATGCTGCAAGATTTGTTACTGGTAGCTTCACTCAACATATAAATATTATATGATGTACTTCATAAATTCAATTTAGAGTCCCTGGAGGTGAGCTGATGCTCTTTCCACAAGGCAGTATTGTGTGAATTTAGGGAACCAGCATTTTAGGCTGATTGCAGAATGATTCTACTGCCACAGATCTACATTTTGCATAAGGACCGTGAAGATAGGATGTGAGTATTTATGGTGGTTTGATGAGTTTGAATGAATATGTAGATGTAGATATGACAATGTCAGCCAATAATATTCAAATGGAAGCTACATCCTATAAAGAAATGCTTCTTTCCTCCTCCCTATCCCCACATCCAATAATGTGACAAGTTATCATAACACCCTAATCAAGTGAAAAGGGGGCAAGGAGAAATGTTATTATATTTCAGTGCAAGTGCCATTGTTGAAATAGTAAGTGAAATATAGTAACTGCAAAATTGGTGCATATAACACCATGATGAGATCATAAAGCCATAAGAACTGTCAATCCATTACATGTAGTCTGTAATAGAATTTTTAATTAAAATTAGGTTCATGTAAAAGTATCGCAGCATTCATTCAGTGACCAGTCAACAGAAAAATAATTTCCATTTGCATAAAGCATCCTTAACTTTTGTAGAAAAGGTGTGCAATATTCTTCAGGCTCCATTTTTATAAGCATCCTGAGGAACTGAAAAATTTGGGAGATAACCCACAGATTTGGAGATCTCAGTTGAAAAGTTTTCTTTGTGGTACACTACTTTTATTCTCTACACAAATTCCTCATGGTACATTAGATTCATTCATATATACTACTGCAAGAGTTTTGTTTTCTGGTGTTTGTTATTTTTTAATTTTTATCAGCTTTTCTGAATCATGAAGAAGCTTATTTCATGACTGGAAGTCTCTGGCTCACGTGTTTTCTTAAAAGACAAGAAAAATAAATAATTAAATAAACTTCATGGAAAATGAATACCCTTTATGTCATAGTGTAGCATATTTACAATAATATGAGGGGGTTAGCAGAAGAAAGTGTCAACCCTAGTTTAGCATGGATTAGTTTGACCATAGTATACTGTGGTTTTGAATGTAACACATCTTAGTAACACGAAGTTCCACTTGAACTACCAGCAACAATTGTCTACTATACAGGGTGGTCCACTGATAGTGACCGGGCCAAATATCTCACGAAATAAGCATCAAACGAAAAAACTACAAAGAACAAAACTTGTCTAGCTTGAAAGGGGAAACCAGATGGCACTATGGTTGGCCCACTTGATGGCGCTGCAATAGGTCGAACGGATATCAACTGCATTTTTTTAAAATAGGAACCCCCATTTTTTATTACATATTCGTGTAGTATATAAAGAAATATGAATGTTTTAGTTGGACCACTTTTTTCGCTTTGTAATAGATGGCGCTGTAACATTCACAAACGTATAAGTACATGGTATCACATAACATTTCGCCAGTGTGAACGGTATTTGCTTCGTGATACATTACCCATGTTGAAATGGACTATTTTTCAATTGCAGAAAAGGTCGATATCGTGTTGATGTATGGCTATTGTGATCAAAATGCCCAACGGGCGTGTGCTACGTATGTTGCTTGGTATCCTCAATGACATCATCCAAGTGTCCCAACCATTCACTGGATAGTTATGTTATTTAAGGAAACAGGAAGTGTTCAGCCACATGTGAAATGTCAACCTTGACCTGCAACAAGAGATCATGCCCAAGTAGGTGTTTTAGCTGCTGTCACAGCTAATCCACACATCAGTAGCAGACAAATTGCATGAGAATCAGGAATCTCAAAAACGTCGATGTTGAGAATGCTACATCAACATCGATTGCACCCACACCATATTTCTATGCACCAGGAATTGCATGGTGATGACTTTGAACATCGTGTATAGTTCTGCCACTGGGCACAAGAGAAATTACGGGACGATGACAGATTTTTTGTATGCATTCTATTTAGCGACGAAGCGTCATTCCCAACAGCGGTAACCTAAACTGGCATAATATGCACTATTGGGCAACGGAAAATCCATGATGGCTGTGACAAGTGAAACATAAGTGCCCTTGGCAGGTTAATGTATGGTGCAGCATTATGAGAGCAGGATAACTGGCTCCCATTTTATCGATGGCAATCTAAATGGTGCAATGTATGCTGATTTCCTTTGTAATGTTCTACCGATGTTACTACAAGATGTTTCACTGCACGGCAGAATGGCGATGTACTTCCAACATGATGGATATCCAGCACATAGTTCAAGTGCAGTTGAAGTGGTATTGAATAGCATATTTCATGACATGTGGATTAGTCATCAAAGCACCATACCATGGCCCGCACGTTCACTGGATACACCGGATATGACATCCCTGGAGTTCTTTCTGTGGGGAAAGTTGAAGGATATTTGCTATTGTGATCCACCAACAACACCTGACAACATGCATCAGCACATTGTCAGTGCAAGTGCGAACATTACGGAAGGCGAACTGTTGAGAGGCATATCGTTACATATATTGCCAAATGGATTGCGGTTGATGGACATCATTTTGAGCATTTATTGCATTAAAGTGGTATTTACAGGTAATCATGCTGTAACAGCATGCGTTCTCAGAAATGATAAGTTCACAAAGGTACATGTATCACACTGGAACAATCAAAATAAAATGTTCAAACGTACCTACGTTCTGTATTTTAATTTAAAAAACCTACTGTTCATCTAAAGTTGTGAGCCATATGTTTGTGGCTATTACAGCACCATCTATCACAAAGCGAAAAAAGTGGTCAAACCAAAACATCCATATTTCTTTACGTACTACACAAATATGTAATAAAAAATGGGGGTTCCTATTTTAAAATATGCAGTTGGTATCTGTTTGACCTATGGCAGCACCGTCTAGTGGGCCAACCATAGCACCATCTGGTTTCCCCTTTCAAACTAGACAAGATTCGTTCTTTGTAGTTTTTTCGTTTGACGCTTATTTTGTGAGATATTTGGCCTGGTCATGATCAATGGACCACCCTGCACACATTATTTTGTCTTATTGAATTTATATCCATCGCTTTGAATTTGACCAACAAATAACATAGAATAATTCAAAACTGCACTAACATGTGACAGCAGTTTCTTCCACTGGCATCTTCATCTGACATGATCACAGCCATTTCAGTCAGTGAGGTAGCACATTGGGTATCACACTGGGCTTGTATTTGGGAGAATAGAGGTTCAAGTATCTGTATGGTCATCTAAATTAATTTTTTTTTCAGAGTTTTCCTAAGTTTCTTAAGGTAAATGCCAGAATGGTTCCTTTGAAAAGATTATGATCAATTTTCTTCCACACATTTTCTTCAATTTAAGCTTGTCTTATGGCATAATAACTTCATTGTCAACAGAATGTTATACCTTAATCTTATTCCTCTTTCCTCTAGTTTTAAGTGGTTTTGATATATTTGATTATTGTATTTTCAGAGTAATATTTACTTTCATGTGTGGCTTCATGTTCCGGTGAACTATGTGTCAAATTACAAATCCAAGTGTCAGGCATTCAATCTTCCATTGTTCCCACAATCTTTTTCTGTTGTATATTGCTTCTTTCACCTCTACCAACAATTGTTTAATGTGACAAGTGTCAAGCTGAATAATACTTTGGAGTTGCCATTAAACTGTATATCCTCCAATGACTGTTTACATAAATCATCTCAAAGGTTGAAAGAAAGCAAGGGCATACCATCTTGTACAGATCATGCCTAATAAAGCATGTTCAAACCAGCATTTTGGTTGATGACAGGCTTACTTTAATTATTTATTATGGTATAAGTTTTAAAAAGATTCACAGCTACTGATATAGCTATCATACATTGTATTCAGAAATCATTTTACTTATAGTTTTCAGTATACTCATAATGACACTTTTTTATGTAGGTGTTTCCAAAAGAAACAGTTCTGCAACCTTTTGGAGAGGCAACACTGAAGCTAACTGTTTACCCTTGTATTTGTGACCAGGATACCAGATTTACACCTCTGCGAGCTGTGTTAGCTGGTTTTATACAAATTAGTGAAGAAGACAGGTAAATTAACTAAAAGATAAGCATGTTCCTAGACTTACGTTTTAGAAATGAAAGCAGATAACTGTGATAATATATGAACCTTTTCCATGAAACTTTTCATGTGATTATATTTTCTGTATAACATATATGTCCTTAAGGAACCAAATAGTTAATGCGCTTTTAGTTTTAAAAGTAGGAAGGTAGTTCGTATCACAATCATCACTCCCATGACATTTTAAATGTAATTACACATGACTTTCTGTAGATAGTTTCTTTTTTTATCTTGACACAATTTTTTATCCTCAGTGTAATTATCACACCCAGTAACATCATTGGTGACAAACAGCTGTTACAAAAAGTGGTACTGAACTGCACACAACACAATGGTCACAAGACAGTGACATCTGGTGGACCGCCACTTGTTTATTTTATTTATTTATTTATCCATCTGTAGAAAATAAAGTTTGTGTGGATGTTGTCCAAAAGTACATGTAAATTTATGGGAAACAATTTGTGCCAAAGGAACATACAAAATTTTACATTAAGTAGTACAAAGAACGATACATACAAAATTGCACAAAAAAATTTACAAAGAATAATACTTCATCAAACAAGACACAGTAATATAACTTTTTATATATGTATACTAACAGTATTGTAACTGTATAGTCTGTTTGCCTTAAGGCTTTACTTTTGTCTTTCCTAAACAGGAAGCCCTTATATTCACTACAATAATTCAGTAAAGAGTTTACCACACTCAGCAGCTGTCCATCAGATTTACTAAATTAACAGAAACCTAAAGACAGTGTTTTCAGTTTTGCCTTAATATAAACATTATCAGAATTATTTATTGGCCTAATTGTCATTTACCAAGTAAAAACATTGTTCAAGTAGATATTCTTTAAATTCTACTTTAAATCTGTTTTCATCTTCTAACTTTCTGATGTTGGCTGGCAGTATATTGTAGAAATTTGTACCAATATGTCTCACATGCCTTTGTGTGTGTGTGTTCTTTTTGTTCACTGAATTTGGAGTGCTCTGCTATTTCGAGTATTGTAGTTATGCAAGTCAGCATTTGTCTGAAAATGTGCAAGGTGGGCCCAAAAACAAAGATGATGTAACTTACCAAGCGAAAGCATTGGCATGTTGATAGACACACAAACAAACACAAACACACACACAAAATACAAGCTTTCACAACCAACAGTTGCTTCGTTAGGAAAGAGGGAAGGAGAGGGAAAGACGAAAGGATGTGGGTTTTAAGGGAGAGGGTAAGGAGTCATTCCAATCCCGGGAGCGGAAAGACTTACCTTAGGGGGAAAAAAGGACAGGTATACACTTGCACACACACACACACATATCCATCCACACATATACAGACAAAAGCAGACATATTTAAAGACCAACACAAAGAGAAAATAAGACGACAGGAAAGATTTCGAAATGCAACAGTGACAATAACAAACGTAATTGTTGGGTTCAAATTAATGATATTAATATAATAGAGGGAAACATTCCACGTGGGAAAAATATATCCAAAAACAAAGATGATGTGACTTACCAAACGAAAGCACTGGCAGGTCGATAGACACACAAACAAACACAAACATACACACAAAATTCAAGCTTTCGCAACAAACTGTTGCCTCATCAGGAAAGAGGGAAGGAGAGGGAAAGATGAAAGGATGTGGGTTTTAAGGGAGAGGGTAACGAGTCATTCCAATCCCGGGAGCGGAAAGATTTACCTTAGGGGGAAAGAAGGATGGGTATACACTCGCACACACACACACACACACACACACATATCCATCCGCACATATACAGACACAAGAGGACATATTTGGTCTTTAAATATGTCTGCTTGTGTCTGTATATGTGTGGATGGATATGTGTGTGTGTGCGAGTGTATACCCGTCCTTTTTTCCCCCTAAGGTAAGTCTTTCCGCTCCCGGGATTGGAATGACTCCTTACCCTCTCCCTTAAAACCCACATCCTTTCGTCTTTCCCTCTCCTTCCCTCTTTCCTGATGAGGCAACAGTTTGTTGCATCTAAAAACAAAGATGATGTGACTTACCAAATGAAAATGCTGGCAGGTCAATAGACACACAAACAAACACAAACATACACACAAAATTCAAGCTTTTGCAACCAACGGTTGCTTCATCAGGAAAGAGGGAAGGAGAGGGAAAGACAAAAGGATGTGGGTTTTAAGGGAGATTGTATGGAGTCATTCCAATCCCGGGAGCGGAAAGATTTACCTTAGGGGGAAAAAGGACAGGTATACACTCGCACACACAAACATATCCATCCACACATATACAGACACAAGCAGACATGATTGTTACTGCCTAATGCTTTGGAGAGATCTAAATTTTTTCCTACTCGCTGTTGTCTTTTTCTAGATTTTTGATTATTTGTTCAGTATAGCACATTAGAGCTGTTTCTGCATTTTTACCTGCTGTAAGCCATACTGATTTCTATTTAGTCAGCTACGGTCATTTTGATATTTGTTGATTCTGTGCTTGATTAATTTTTCTATTATTTTGAAAAATGCTGGAAAGAGGGGTATTGGCCGATAGTTTTCTACCTTAAGCTTGTCACCACTTTTGAATAATGGCTTCACTTTTGAGATTTCCATCCTTTCTGGAAACACTCCTTCACTGAATGATAAGTTGGTTATGTATGCCAAGGACCTTGCAATTTGTGCAGCTGTCATTGTTATGATATAAACTGACACCTCTACTCCTGCTAACATTTTAGGTTTCAAGGTTTTTTCTACTTTGAACACTTCATGTTTAACTGTTGAATCTATCCTCATACTACAAGCAGCTTTTGGAAATTCAGGTTTTTCTTGGTTTGCAAATTTTGAGCTTAATAAAGTGTGGCATTTATGAAATAATTGTTAATATTGAAGTGTCGGCAGAAGTGCCAACACCGTGTTGTTTGAGGAAGCCGAAATGCACGCTATAAACTCACGCAGGATGGCGTGAGGTCTGAAACAGGATACTTAATGAATGCTATAAAGAAAAGTACGTAGCTGCTGGAATACTTAACTTTAATCAACAATTGGTGAACATTGGTCTTGTTACTGTACATGCTTCATTAGATACATAGCAAAGGATAAATGGCACCTTGCTAGGTCGTAGCAATTGACTTAGCTGAAGGCTATGCTAACTATCGTCTCGGCAATTGAGAGCGTAATTCTCAGTGAACCTTTCATAGCAACGTTGGCTGTACAACTGGGGCGAGTGCTAGTAAGTCTCTCTAGATCTGCCGTGTGGTGGCGCTCGGTCTGCGATCACTGACAGTGGCGACACGCGGGTCCGACATGTACTAATGGACCGTGGCCGATTTAAAGCTACCACCTAGCAACTGTGGTGTCTGGCAGTGACACCACAAATATAATCTGGCAAATCTTGTTTTTTAATATTGATATTTTCTGTTTTTTTTTTTTTTTTTTTTAGAATGACATCCTTTCCTCACATCTCTTTCCTGTTTCAGTCTTTACAATACGCCATATGGCTTTTGATTTGTTATCAGACTGTCTTATTAAGTTGTCATTACTCATAAATTTTGCTTTGTCAATTACTTTTCGATAGACCCTCTTGTAATTCTTAACATGTTCTATGAACTTTGGATCTGTAGATGTCTTCAACTTTGAATTTAGTATCTTTAGAGTTCCACAAGAAGTTTTGATGCCAGCTGTGATCCAAGAACTTGTGTTTGTATCATGATGTGATTCTTGACAGCTTCTTTGGAAAGCACATTTTAAAATATCCAATGAAAATTGAAGAAAAAGTGTTATATGCACCATTTGTATTTGTTAGGGACAGCACTTCTGCCCAGGACTCACTAGTTAGGATATTTGTAAATTCTACACAGTTTTCAGTGAAAAATTTTCTTTATACATGCAGTGGCATCCCAAATCAGTATTTGTTACTTCTACTTCTGTGGATCGTACATTTGAAAATATATTACCTATAATATTGTTTGTATTGTATGTTATTCTTGTGGGTTTGTGTATGTGTGGAAACAGATTGAAACTACATAATAGATTTAGGAATTGATTTTTTAGACTTTTTTCACTTATAAGATTCATGCTGAAATCCTTGCAAACAACTACAGTGACTCTTTCAATAAAAAGAATGTTAAGCAGTGTTTTTTATTGATTAATGAATATGTCTGTATCCCCAGCAGGCAGTTTTTTGCTTCATCTGAATAAATTCCCAACAATTTGTTTCAAGCGTTCTCGTTGTGTCTACAATACAGTCTAATTTAGCTCTATCACTTGCATTGCATAATAATGTCCAAGATCTAATGCAAATTTTCTTTAATCTTGCAGATTCTGTCCTGATATTTATGAGAGACAAATGGGGTACAACATGAGCCCTTTAAAGATGAACATTGAAGCAGACATTGAAATCCCATATCTGTGTGTTGAAACTCCTGAAGATGATTGTAACTTCAAAATGTATGCAACTGATATTATGAGTAAATTTAACAAATCACACAAGGAGGAGAAAGTGATAAGAGTTAAAAACTATAACAATGCAGAAGCAACAGCAGTTTTCAGTACATATGAGCCATTCACCTTGTGTAAAATCACTACAACTGATGGTACAGTTTCAAATAGAAGACCATATGATGCTGTGGTACTTAATAAAAATGTAACTGCTGAGGTAAATGATTTTATAATGTTGCACAATAAGTGTGACATTTGTCAATTTGTCAAAGATTTCATTATCTTGAACCACACTATTGCTGTTTATAAACAAGTAATTAAGAATATTTGTCTCAGGACAGAGTATACAAGATAATAAATACTCTTTGTCAGACTGATATAGGTCCTTGGTACACACATTTGTTTGTCCTCCCAGTATCAAGTCTAATACTGTTTTATGTACAGTGCATCATTGCTCCAGATGTTAAATTCTTGATATTACATTTAATTCTACCGTGTTCTGTCAATTCTGAACATGAAAATGGTCATTGTTGATCAAACAACAAATGTCACTACAATAGAATATGGAACCAACATCTTAATATTATTGGATTACACAAAATTTAATAGAGTCCAGTAATAATGTTCTTACTACAATATTCTATTGATATTGTGTTGGACCCTGTGTCAGGAGCTTACTATATATACATTTTTTTCAATATATGTAATTCCATCCTATGTCTGGAGTGCGGGACTTCAGCCAGTCAATTTCCAGTAATAAAACACCAACAGCTGTTATTTTGGTTTTATTTGTTAGGCAACCAGTTTTGACATTACATTATGCCATCTTCAGGCCTGTATACATCAAGTAACCCTCATGTTGGAAACGAATGCAGCACTGTCAACTGGTATCTTGAAGATTTTTTTCCTACGGGCATGTGCGCTCCTTGGAAAGTTGCTGACAATCAAGGAGTGCACAAGCCCATGAGAAAAAACCTTCATGATACCAGTCAACAGTGCTGCATTGGTTTCTAACATGAGGTTTACTCGATATTTGCAGGTCTGAAGGTGGTATAATGTAATGTCAAAACTGGTTGTCTAACAAACAAAACCAAAATAACAGCTGTTGATCTTTTACTAATGGATTTTTAAACACAGTCACTACAGTACTCTAGTCAGAGACACTGCACATGAGTGCCAAGTACCTGCATCTGTTGGCTACCCATATTTTTATGGAAGTAGTTCCCATATTTATAGTTGTTTGTTCTTATTTACAGTACCTCAATTAACTGAAAATTCTGACAATTATTGTGTATACAGAAGAGATGAAAGCAGTGACAGTCACTATCAGATAGTGAAGTTTATCATGGCAATACTATGAGCAACAGAACAGTAAGAAAATGGTTTACAGAATTTGAAATGTCTATATTAGTGTACTTTACTTTTTCGTGTCAGGAAACCAATTGTAGTCCTTCAGCCAGTACTGGGTGATGTTTGGGGCTTCTTTCTTTTCCAGCCACAAATTGCCGAGGTTGCATCTGTAGGGACAGTTTGGACATGCCAGGAGTTGTTCCATGTGTTGTGCAGAACCACAGTCACACTTGTTGCCATGCACTTCCCTGTCACCCCAACTGATCACGTTTGTTTTCACTGATGCCACACCTTTTACTTGTATTATGCAGTTCAGGGTCCTCCATGTTTTCCACTAAAGTGGAGCTGTCAAGCTGTATTAATGTTGATGATGAAGTGCTAAGTAGACAAACACTTGTAATTACTAAAGATTTAGTGCAGAAAGTTGCTACAGAAGTTCAAAAGAACAGATACTTCATGAGTTTGTCTTTATCTAATGAGTTTCCTCAGGTTTCAAGAAGGGTTCTTTACTGAATTCTCACAGAACACTTAAATTACAAAAAGTTGTGTCCACAATGGATTTTGAAAATGCAGACTGAGTTGTAGAAAACAAATCAAGTAGCAATTGCTTTCAATTTTCTTGATAAGTGCAGTGATTTAGGTGATGAATTTTTAAGCTAAACTGCCACTGGAGATGAAATGTGGGTACGTCTTTTACACCAGAAATGAAATCACAATCTATGGAATGAAGGCATTTAATGTCAACTTGACAGTGCAGTTCAAACAATCAATTTAGGTCTGCAAATCATGTGCACTATGTTTCTGGATAGGGAAGGAGTGTTGCTAGTGGAACCATTTTGCACACTGTCACATAATTTTGAGACATGGTGTGAGACCTTCCACAAAAATAAATCCAAAACAGGAGTCGTGACTTGCTTAGAAAAGGGATTTCTTTGGTTCACGGCAATTGCTGCAACTGAACAAACACAAAATATCATCACATCACATGTCTTGGTCAGCTTTCATGTGGCCTGGTCTAGAACCCATGAAATACTAGTTTGTTCTAGACAGTTCTTCAACAGCAGCTGACAAAGCAGATAGATTTTCACAAGAATAGGATTAAAAAAATTTCTGTCCTAATTATCATTATAATGGTACCAATTATATTGGAAAGTAAGTTAAGATGCAGCACACAGTTTTGTGCAATAATAAAAATATCAAGATAGTACTACATTAAACGACACACTTTGTAAATTCATTCCTCTTCCTTTTCCTCTTCCTCTTCCCTCCTCACCCTCTGCCTCTTCCTGTTATTATTATTGTTATTGTTATTATTATTATTATTATTATTATTATTATTATTATTATATTTCTTTCCTTTCTCAGACATTATGTCTGGTTAAAAATGGAAAGTGACACGGACCTTGATCAAGCATGACTTCCTTTTAACTGTACAGTATATGTTACATTGCATTTAGGAACTTTCGGGTAATTGAACATGTTTCAATAATTACAGATTACTGTAGTTGTATATATACATTTGGATGTAGCTGTATTGCGCTGATGTACTGGTGGAAATTGGGTGGTATGACTCCTGTAGTTGACAGTATAATTGGTATAATGTCAACTTTATCCTGATGCCACATCTCCTTGACTTCCTCAGCCAGTTGGATGTATTTTTCAATTTTTTCTACTGTTTTCTTCTGTATATTTGTTGTATTGGGTATGGATATTTCGATCAGTTGTGTTAATTTCTTCTTTTTATTGGTGAGTATGATGTCAGGTTTGTTATGTGGTGTTGTTTTATCTGTTATAATGGTTCTGTTCCAGTATAATTTGTATTCATCATTCTCCAGTACATTTTGTGGTGCATACTTGTATGTGGGAATGTGTTGTTTTATTAGTTTATGTTGTATGGCAAGTTGTTGTATTATTTTCGCTACATTGTCATGTCTTCTGGGGTATCCTGTATTTGCTAGTATTGTACATCCGCTTGTGATGTGATCTACTGTTTCTATTTGTTATTTGTAAAGTCTGCATTTATCTGTTGTGGTATTGGGATCTTTAATAATATGCTTGCTGTAATATCTGGTGTTTATTGTTTGAGCCTGTATTGCAATCATGAATCCTTCCGTCTCACTGTATATATTGCCTTTTCTTAGCCAGGTGTCGGATGCGTCTTGATCGATGTGTGGCTGTGTTAGATGATACGGGTGCTTGCCATGTAGTGTTTTCTTTTTCCAATTTACTTTCTTCGTATCTGTTGATGTTATGTGATCTAAAGGGTTGTAGAAGTGGTTACGAAATTGCAATGGTGTAGCCAATGTATTTATATGAGTGATAGCTTTGTGTATTTTACTAGTTCCTGCTCGTTCTATAAAGAATTTTCTTAAATTGTCTACCTGTCCATAATATAGAAAGAAACATTCCACATGGGAAAAATATATTAAAAACAGAGATTCCATGACTTACCAAACGGGAAAGCGCTGGTAGAAAGGCACAATAAAAAACACACAAACACACACACAAAATTTCGAGCTTTCGCAACCCCCGGTTGCTTTGTCAGGAAAGAGGGAAGGAGAGGGAAATATGAAAGGATCTTCCCACTAACACCAACCTATCCGAATTCCAGAGATGGGAACTTGCCCTTCAATATATCCTCTCTTCCCGTTATCCACCAGACCTCAATCTCCGCTAATTTCAAGTTGCTGCCACTCATACCTCACCTGCCATTCAACAACATCTTTGCCTCTGCACTTCCGCCTCGACTGACATCTCTGCCCAAACTCTTTGTCTTTAAATATGTCTGCTTGTGTCTGTATATGTGTGGATGGATAGGTGTGTGTGTGCCAGTGTATACCTGTCCTTTTTTTCCCCCTAAGGTAAGTCTTTCCGCTCATGGGATTGGAATGACTCCTTACCCTCTCCCTTAAAACCCACATTCTTTCATCTTTCCCTCTCCTTCCCTCTTTCCTGACGAAGCAACCGGGGGTTGCGAAAGCTCGAAATTTTGTGTGTGTGTTTGTGTGTTTTTTATTGTGCCTATCTACCAGCGCTTTCCCGTTTGGTAAGTCATGGAATCTCTGTTTTTAATATATATGTCCATAATATAGGTTTTTTATGTCGATAAATCCCCTTCCTCCTTCCTTTCTGCTTAATGTGAATCTTTATGATGCTGAATGTATGTGATGTATTCTATATTTGTGGCATTGTGATCGTGTAAGTGTATTGAGTGCTTCTAGGTCTGTGTTACTCCATTTCACCACTCCAAATGAGTAGGTCAATATTGGTATAGCATAAGTATTTATAGCTTTTGTTTTGTTTCTTGCTGTCAATTCTGTTGTCAGTATTTTTGTTAGTCTTTGTCTATATTTTTCTTTTAGTTCTTCTTTAATATTTTTATTATCTATTCCTATTTTTTGTCTGTATCCTAGATATTTATAGGCATCTGTTTTTTCCATCACTTCTATGTCGCTGTGATTATCCAATATGTAATCTTCTTGTTTAGTGTGTTTTCCCTTGACTATGCTATTTTTCTTACATTTGTCTGTTCCAAAAGCCATATTTATATCATTGCCGAATACTTCTGTTATCTTCAGTAATTGGTTGAGTTGTTGATTTGTTGCTGCCAGTAGTTTTAGATCATCCATGTATAGCAAATGTGTGATTTTGTGTTGGTATGTTCCAGTAATATTGTATCCATAATTTGTATTATTTAGCATGTTGGATAGTGGGTTCAGAGCAAGGCAGAACCAGAAAGGACTTAATGAGTCTCCTTGGTATATTCCATGCTTAATCTGTATTGGCTGTGATGTGATATTATTTGAATTTGTTTGGATATTAAGTGTGGTTTTCCAGTTTTTCATTGCTATGTTTAGGAACTGTATGAATTTAGGATCTGCTTTGTATATTTCCAATATTTGTAGCAACCATGAGTGGGGTACACTATCAAAAGCATTTTGGCAATCAATGTATGCGTAGTGTAGCGGCCTTTGTTTAGTTTTAGCTTGATATGTCACCTCTGCATCTATTATCAGTTGCTCTTTACATCCTCGTGCTCCTTTGCAGCAGCCTTTTTGTTCTTCATTTATAATTTTGTTCTGTGTTGTATGTGTCATTAATTTCTGTGTAATGACTGAAGTTAATATTTTGTATATTGTTGGTAGGCATGTTATGGGGCGATATTTAGCTGGGTTTGCTGTGTCTGCTTGATCTTTAGGTTTCAGATAAGTTATTCCATGTGTAAGTGTATCAGGGAATGTGTATGGGTCTGCAATGTAACTGTTAAATAATTTAGTTAGATGTGAATGTGTCGAGGTGAACTTCTTTAGCCAGAAATTTGCTGTTTTATCTTTTCCAGGGGCTTTCCAATTGTGAGTAGAATTAATTGCTCGGGTGACTTCATGTTGCAAAATTATCACTTCAAGCATTTGTGGTATCATCTTGTATGTGTCTCTTTCTACTTGTATCCACCGTGTATGCCTGTTATGTTGTACCGGGTTTGACCATATGTTGCTCCAGAAGTGTTCCATGTTTGTTATGTTTGGTGGATTGTCTATTTTAATGTGTGTGTTATCTATTGTCTGGTAAAATTTCTTTTGGTTTGTGTTGAATGTTTGGTTTTGTTTCCTTCTATTTCCACTTTTTTTGTATCTTCTAAGTTGTTTGGCCAATGCTTGTAATTTCTGCTTCTTTTCATCTAATTGCTCTATCGCTTCTTGTTGTAAGATTTTTCGTTTTTTGTCTGATATTTCATTTCTTATAAATTGTGTTAGCTGTCCGATGTCTTTTCTCAGTTTTTCTATTCTGATCTGTAGCCTGTGTTGCCATGCTGGTTTTGTGGGTTTCTTCTGTGTGTTGGTTGGTTCTGATCTCTGCCTAGTTTGTATATTTAGTGTAGTGAGTGCTCCTATATAAATCAGTAGTTGTAACTCTTCCATAGTTGTATTTTCATTTATTTTGTTGTGTATGATTGTGTTGATAGTTGTTATTGTTGTTTCGACTTGTGGGTTATTTGGTGGTCTATGCAAGAATGGTCTAATGTCTGTATTTATGTCTTTGTATTCTATATATGTCAACTGAAATTTTTCTTCTGTATCTAACATGTATGTCACTTCATGTTCTATTTGTGCTTGTTCTGGTGGCTGTCTTAAGATTTTGTTTTCCTCTGATTGTTTAATTGATGCGTGTTGTTCTTTGTTTGTTTGCTCTGGGATGTTTGAGTCCATTACTGCATTTTCTTCTTCTTCTGATTGCACATTATTTTGTTTCAGTATTTGTTGTACTTGTTGTTTGATGTTTTCTAATTCTGACTGCGGTATCCTGTTATTTTTGATTATTACACGGATCTGATCAGCTAGTCATTGTTCTGTTAAAAATTTTAATTCTGGGTAACTGGTAATAAATGCTGTGTATACTTGTGATCTGTATCCAGTTGTGTTGGTTCCTAAATTTGTTACTTTGTAATAACAGAACATGAGGTGTCGGTTAACTTCATCTGACCATCTCATTCTCTGTCTTTGTTTTCTACTTGAGTGATTGCAGGAAGCATATCCTGCAAAACACCTCTATTTGGATTTAAATCATTTTCCATGTGGCTAGCAGTGTCATTATCATTGTGGACAGGCATAGGGTTCAAACGTCGTTCCTGGCCATGACAGCGCTTGTCCGAGGCTTCATTAGTTCTGTCCTGAACCAACTGATCACACTAAAAGTGGTTTGTTCTTTTCATCGCCTTTTACGACTGGCAGAACATACAGGAGGCCTATTCTTTTCCCAGGCCTCCATGAGGTTTATTATTATTATTATTATTTCTTTCTTTTCTCAGACGTTATGTCTGGTCAAAAATGGAAAGTTACGCGGACCTTGATCAAGCATGACTTCCTTTTAACTGTACCGTATATGTCGCATTGCATTTAGGAACTTTCGGGTAATTGAACATGTATCAATAATTACGGATTTCTGTAGTTGTATATATAAGTTTGGATGTAGCTGTATTGCGTTGATGTACTGGTGGATATTGTGTGGTATGACTCCTGTAGTTGATAGTATGATTGGTATAATGTCAACTTTATCCTGATGCCACATGTCCTTGACTTCCATGTGGCTATTATTATTATTATTATTATTATTATTATTATTATTATTTACTTACAAAATAGCCATATGCCAGTTGCAGTAGTAGTCATTTTCTTTGTCTGCCTAGACTTTTCATTCTCTTGGTATGCAGCTGTTAATTTTGGGGAATAATTGTTGACCTACATTCTTTTCACATGTCCATTTGAATTTCTCATATTATATTCAATCAGCTATGTGTATCATTTTGTTGTCTGGTGCCACTAAGATTATCTGATCTATTAAAACTTTTCATTATTCTCAGAAACATGATTTCTAATGCCTTCATATGATTCAATTGTTATCACATTGTGATCCTTTTTTTCCATATTATCATGTATAAACTGCAATTGTTTTGTGTAACGTTGTTGTAATTATTTCCCATATACATTCTCAGACTTTAATACTTTCTTATCTGGATCTTTACTGTCATCATCATTTTATGTCACAAACTAAGAAATTAAAATGGTTAACTTACTCCATTATTTGGATATTCATAATCATTTTTACTGTAAAGTCTTTTCAATAAGTGCCATATTTTTTTGTTTTTTTCCTCTGGTACTTTTATTTCAAATTCCCTAAAAGTTTTCTTCAGAATGTAGACTCATTTTTTAAAGTATGTGTAAAATGCTACACCCTTATTTGACCCATTGCTTGTTGTGATTGGTTGTATCAATTTGTCATTTGTCTCTATAGGTATGAATTATTAATGCATTTGAGGACTAAATCATCAAAATGTGGTAAATCCACAAATAAAAAATTTACAGGATATACCAAAACTAATACATAGGTAAAATTCTATAATAATTGATGACTTGAATATGAGAAATTATTAATGGTTGTGAATATAAATAAACAGGATACGTACATAAAATCTCACTCTTTTTTCAATCATACTGCTGCTACTCAAGTTTTTAGAGTCTGTGGACGTATTTCATTTTGCATCAACTCAGGGACATTTCATGCTTTAAGCCAAATTTCCATAAGAAAAGTTCAAGTATCTATTCTTTAATTTTTATTTTAAACAATAATAAATTATACAAAGAAACAAGAAAATGTGCACAAAAGCAGTGTAAGAAACACAATCAAAGTTGATGAGTTTGGTTTAATGGTAATATACTGTTTTTATGTGACAAATTTTGATTTATTCTCTGAACATTCATTCAAAATAGTAACTAGGCAGTGCAATTTTAAATAGTCATTAAACAGTGCAACAAAATATGTTATTAAACTTCATATTTTAATGACACATTTTTGTTGTTTCAGAAAGAAAGTTTTTTAATCCTCTTCAATTAACTTGGCACCCAGGTTACTCCTTCCATCAATCACACTCTTCATCCTCAAATTGCTCTTTCACGTTCTTCTCCAAATCACTTCTCACTAGAAGCTGAACATAAAATTCCCATCTTTCATCTTCATTATCACTAATGTGTTGTTTCAGAAGGTTGACAAATTCCTTCTTTTGTTTTTATGTTATGCAGTACATCAAACTGACAACATTCTGGTCAAGTATATGATCCATTGCTACACTTCTTTATAGAAAGATCCTATAGCATTTTGAGAATAGCAAAGGTTCCTAAAGTTTAAAATATTCCAGTCTGATCCTAGCATTCAAACATCCTCTACTTTCTGATAAATGTTATGATATTTTTAAGGAGTTAATATTTCAACCTGTTTCTATGACTTTTTTCCACTCTACCAAAAAGGCCGTCCACAGGCAAGTATGAATAAGCATGCATTGGAATTTTTTTTTTAGGCAACCATCAGAAAAAAATCTACTTTTATTGTATTCTTCATATCTACATGTACTTGTGTGCAATGAAGATTTCCTGTATATTTGGCAATGAATATTATGATTTTCACCATGAATGTGTAACCAAATGGCAAAGTCTTATGTCTCAAATAACTTTAAAGTGCTCAATTGTGATGATGCTTTACAGCTTTTGCTTTTAAGTGGCTTTAAAATGGGATAAAGCATCCCAAAACTTATTGTAAAGTCCAATTAAATACTTTAAATGCAGAAAAAGAAGAGTAGTCAACTTCATAAAAAGTTTTCTTTTGCAGTTATTTATCTTTCCATCAGCTCCACTTTTCTTTTCAGTTCACCCTTCTGTCATTTCCTGTATCTGGAAGAATAGTCCTCTGCACGTTCTCTTTGTTCCATAAACGTCATATTTAACATGAGCTGCAGGCACATACAAAAGAACAATGCTAGACAACAAACCTGTTGTATATTATGTTGTGTTGGCTACAACACTAAGTAAAATGCAATGGAAACATTGCTGTAAACTTTCAAAATGCTTCCTGTCTTGGTGTCATAGATTTTATTAGACCTTAGGCACTAGTCAGACTAACAGTCAGGAACAATGGGACCTATCTCAGTTTCAATCAGATTTCCTGCTGGACATACTGTGTTATGAAATGAAGGCCAAACTTTGCACTTGATTTAAATGGTTAAAAATTGCATTTTGACTGAAAAGACACCTTAGCTTGATGCAGCCCACCTTCTAGAGTAAAAATCTGCTTCAAACCAATTTATAATGTTTCAAAATCTCATTCCTCATTTATAACATTGGTTCGGTAACCCCTCTTCTTTATAACACCTGAGAATTTTTCTCTGATAAAATTGTCAAGAACTTTCTGAACTTCTTTGTCATACTCTTCATGTTTTTCAATTACCTGTTATATTTGGGCTTGACAGACTGAACTGCAGGCAGGCCACAAGTCCAACCATGGGGCTTTAGGAAATATCACACACGGTACAGTAGCAACTATTTCCAATCATTCACAGTTAAATTTATGAAACACAACTTCATTCATGAGAGCAACTTACATATTTCCAACTCATACATTATTCTGGACAACCTCTTTTCTAGCACTCTGTCCAAAGACACCCACTCCACGGCAGTCAGAAAGGTTCGAGTCTCATGAAGAGGTTGATAATCCCACAGGGAGTACAGAGAACTGCAAGAAGTGTGGGTCAATGGATGTCAGCATGTGCAAGTATGCATGATAAGTCATGCTGAAGTAATTGCATTAGTGAGACATGATCAGACCTTTTCTCAGAGAAGAAAGTGCAGATGCACACGACCAGTTGTGCCATGGCAGGTGTGTAAGAGAGACATGAAAGGACTGTTTCTCGTGGTGTGTATTATGTGTTGTTGCTGTACAAGTGGTACAGTGCCATATGTTGCAAGTGGTGTCTAACATGGCAGTATCATGACTGAGATGGTGCAACAGAAGGAGGGAGTGGAGACAGAAGCTCACTGAAGTCCTGTCTGTCTCTCGTTGAATCCGAGGGTGGAGACAGTGTGGGCAATGAGTGTTTGACATAGGCAATGAGTGTTTGTTGTCATTCTCATTGACCAACATGTTAGCATCTGGTTGTGTTGAGGCAGAGTCAACCTGGAGTCCCTCAGGAAGGCTTAAGATAGGTGAGTGAGACAGTTGTAGATTTTCCATGCACTAAGATGTTGAATGTCTATTGACCTCATTTGATCACCTTGCATGGGCATGAATAAGGGGCTGCAGAGCTGCTCTTACAGAATCATCTCACAACATCATGAAGTCACAGAAGGCAAAGTCTTGTGTACAAAATCTTGTGGGTCAAATAAAGTGATGGTGGCGGAACATGCATGTTCTGGATGTGTTGCTGAACATGATGCAATAGTGTAGGTAAGTTCATCTGATTTGTGTCATCTGTATGGTGCAAAAACTCTGCATGTGAGACCAGTAGCACACTGTAAACCACATCTGCCAGCAATTTCTGTAGATTGTTCTTGTACATTGCGCAAATGCCAAGTAGGACTCACGTGGCACATCAGGGCCACCTCCAAATCCTGTGCCTTCACTTTGCAGATGCTATACAATAGTCAGCATGCGAGTGCTTCTTCAGAGGCAGCACAGAGTTTTGAATAGGGCAGACTGAAACAAATAGCCCTGATCAGTAATAAGTTTCAGTGTGCTGAAGTGGGTGATTCAAATCTTGAAAAATACACAAGCAATAGTCTCAGCTGTGATGTCTTGGATAGGTACAGATTCGGCCCATCATGACAACCTGTCACTCATGGATAGGAGGTAATAAAATCCTGCTGACTCAAGCAGAAGTCTGATAATGTCAAGGTGAACCTACCAAAATGGAGTCTTCAGGATGGGGAAGCATTTGAGGTAAGGCTGTGCATGACATCCTTTCTTGCTCCACTAGCAACCAAGACAGCTTTGTCCCTAGTGACAACAGTTTCACTTAACACTGGCACATACAAATCTGTCCATCACTAAGCAAACTATTGGCTTGATGTTGGGTTGGCTTAGGTTACATAACTGCTCAAATATTTCACAGCATCAGCAGTCATGGCCTGTTCTATGAAATTTTGCAGAGCAGTGTTGATTGAGACATGGTAAGTGACCGACATTCATTTTGAATGTTTGTGTTTGTTTTGGTTGGCAGGAGAGCCAACACCGTGTTACTAGAAGGAGGCCGAAAGGCACGCGTTTTAGCTCACGCAGGCTGGCATGGGGTCTGGAACAGGACAAGGAAATTAGAATTTAGAAAAACGGACATAGCTGGTGGAATACTTAACTTTAATCCGTTACTGGTGAATGTCGGTCTTGACGGTACATGATTCAATATCAATAGTAACTGATAATGGCGCCTTGCTAGGTCATAGCAAATGACGTAGCTGAAGGCTATGCTAAACTATTGTCTCAGCAAATGAGAGCATATTTTGTCAGTGAACCATCACTAGCAAAGTCGGTTGTACAACTGGGGCGAGTGCTAAGAAGTCTCTCTAGACCTGCCATGTGGCGGCGCTCGGTCTGCAATCACTGATAGTGGCGACACGTGGGTCCGATGTATACTAACGGACCGCGGCCGATTTAAAGGCTACAACCTAGCAAGTGTGGTGACTGGCGGTGACACCACATTCCTCCCCCACAAATCGGTGTACGGTTGTGGCATAAGGCTTCCGCCCGCCGTGGGGAGGACCCCATGTTGACGTATGCGACGAGGTGGGGAGCCTAACAACAGGCGAGGCTGTGCCACCCGCACCCTGCCATTCGGAACGTGGGGAGCTAGGAAATGCCTGAAAACCTGCTACAGGGTACACACCAACATGCGGTGTACGCATCCGCAGAGAGACAGGAGGGGCTGCAGGGTCGATCTCCATTGGGTCGGGGCACCCGATGGGTGAAGACGACATATCATCTGGAGTGGGCAAGAGTTCCATGTCGGAGGACATCTGGTCACAAGAAGCGATTGACAGCGCGTGACCCAGGGTGACCCAGGGTGCCCGGCGGTTGCAGCGACGCGTCCACTGCGGGCGTCACCGGCGGGAGAACAGGCGGCGGCGGCGGCAGCGTGTCGCCATGGGGCAAAATGGAAGGTAGCGTCGGTAACACCTGGGGCTGAGGCGAGCCAGTAGATGGGTCCCCAGGGCGCTGACCTGACGGCACCATCGCTGAAAGCAGACGGCGAGCGGCTGATCCCATGCAACGACAGAGGCGCAGCTGGTTGAGATGCTGGCGCACCTCACCAGAGGCCCCCAAAACCAGATACATAGCGCGTCCGAGGCAGCGAAGAATGCGCCCAGCGAGCCAGCACCGTGAACCTTGGTAGTGACAATAGTAGACAACGTCGCCTGGAGCAAAAGCAGGTGTCTGCCGCTGCACAGGAGCCTGATGCGGTGGATGTAGCAAAGACATCAAGGTTCGATGATGAGATGATGATCACCGTGGAGCAACTCAGCCAGCGAGCGACCATCTCGAGGCTGAGAGCGATACAAGGACAGAAAGAGCAACAACGCATCCTCCCGAGAATGCGACTCTTTCAATTTCAACATCTGGGACTTGAAAGTCCTGACCAATCGTTCAGCGGCACCGTTTGACTGGGGCGAAAACAGCGCGGACGTCAGATGTTGAATACCATTGGCCTTGCAGAATGACTGAAATTCTGCGGACATGAATTGTGGGCCATTGTCGGAAACAATAGTTTGTGGAAGACCTTCAATGCAAAAGATAGCAGATAACACTTGGATGGTGGCATATGACATCATGGAAGACATCCGGACAACAAAAGGAAAATTACTGAATGAATCTACCACAACCAACCATCGAGCATTCCAGAATGGACCAGCAAAATCAAAGTGTAAGCGTTGCCAAGGGGAAGTGGCTTTTGGCCATACAATGAATTTCCGCGGTGGGGCTGATTGTTGTTCAGCACACACCATGCAAGAAGAGCTCATATTTGTAATCGCGGCATCGATTCCGAACCAAGTACAGTGCTAACGAGCAAGTTGTTTCATTCTCACTGTACCCCAATGTCCTTGGAGGAGAAGCTTTAAGACAGAGGACTGTAACGAACATGGTTCCATGACCCTGGACTGATCATTATCAGAACGCAACAGCAAAACACCATGTCGAACAAAAAGTCTCTCCTTGTGAGCAAAAAATCGGCGAACTAACGGATCCCCGATCCGTGACTTTGACAAGGGCCATTGCGTAGCAAAAAAACGCAGAACGGTAGCCAGGACAGGGTCGGTATCTGTGGCAGTAGCTACACGATGAAAATCAATCAGAAACGATTCAACCACGGCATCGGTTTCCGAATCAACAAACATCCAAGCAAGTTCGGAGGAATCAAATGCTCTATCCTCAGCAACAGGCAAACGGGACAACGCATCGGCGTTTCCGTGCTTAGCAGTGGACTGATACAAGGTATCGTAGCAGTACTGCAAAAGGAAAATAGACCAGCGAATGAATTTCTGCACTGTACGTGGAGGTACAGGCTTGTTCGGATGAAAAAGCGATGTCAAAGGCTTGTGGTCTGTGATGATGGTAAAGTGACGACCATACAAGAAATCATGAAACTTTGTAACACCAAATACGAGAGCCAATGCTGCTTTCTCGATCTGTGAATAATTTCTTTGCACAGACAAGAGCAATGTGGACGCAAAGGCAATAGGGCGGTCGTGCGATCCATCTTTGTGCACAAGCACAGCACCGATCCCGAAATCCGATGCATCCACCATCAACAAAAGGGGCTTCTGGGGATCGAATGGCATAAGGCAAGCATTGGAAAGCAACGCCGATTTCAACTGGCGAAAGGCGCGTTCGCATTCCGTCGTCCAGACGAACGGAACACCTTTACGGCGTAAGCGATGAAGCGGAGCTGAAATGGAAGAGGCATGCGGGATATAACGGTGATAATAAGTAATTTTTCCCAGCACACTCTGTAGCTGCTTCAAATTCTGCGGTGAAGGCAAGTCTTGTATGGCACAGAGGTGCTCGGGACTAGGATGTATGCCTTGGGCATTGATTACATGTCCCAGGTAGGGCAAGTCACGAGCAAAAAACACACATTTGTCCTTCCGCAAGCGAAGACCATTTTGTCGCAAGACCTGAAATAATGTTCTGAGATTGGCTAAATGTTCTTCTTCCATCTTTCTGGAGATCACAATATCGTCCAGATAGTTTGCTGCAGTAGGGACCGACGCACAAACAGTTTGTAGATATTGCTGAAACAATGCAGGGGTGGATGCACACTCGAATGGCAGTCGTTTGAATCGATACAAACCAAGATGCGTGTTAACCACCAAAACGCGCTGGGTTTCTTCATCCACCAGTATTTGCAAGTACGCATCTGCTAGGTCCAACTTCGAAAAATATTTACCCGGGCACAGTTTGTCAAAAAGATCTTCCGGGCGGTGTAAAGGAAAAATTGCAATCACTAGTTGTGGATTCACTGTTGCCTTGAAGTCCACACAAAGTCTCAATTTTCCCAAAGGTTTTGGCAAAATTACTAAGGGTGATGCCCAGAGAGAAGCCTGCACACGTTCAATTACACCTTGTGATTCCAAATCGTGTAATGTGTTTGCGACCTCATCACGCAATGCGTGGGGAACATTGTGTGCTCTGAAAAATTTCAGTTGCGCATGTACTTTCAGTTCCAAATGTGCTTTATAGTTCTTAGCGCAACCAAGGCCCGGTGCAAAAATGTCTACAAATTCTTCACATAGACGAGAAACACTCTCTGAAGGCACAGTCTGGTTCACTGATAGGACCTGATTTACTATAGACAAGTTAAACAACTGAAATAAATCGAAACCAAACAAGTTTACTGCAGAAGAAGAACGAAGGACGTAAAATGACACAAGTTTTGTTTGTCCTTTGTATGCTGCAAGAAGGCTGCACTGTCCTAACACAGGGATCTTTTGACCTGAATAGCTAGTTAACTTAACATTTGCGGCATGCAACGGAGGTGTGCCCAGCTGTTTGTACGTGTCTTGATTGATCAGTGAAACTGCAGCTCCGGTATCGAGCTGGAATGGTATCACTTTGCCATCAGTGTCCAAGTCTACAAAAAGTTTATTGTCCTGCCGACGACAAGAGCGACTGTCTCGTGCAACGGGAACTGACACTGGCACATAATCACTTGCGACTTGACGGGATTTCTGGCGATGTCGATGCACACTATTTGTGGGATGAACACAGTCACTGTTAGAGAGAGTGGCACTGAGCGGAGTGGAATAACTACATGAATTTCCATGGGCGAAGTTTCACAAGCCTGAGTATCCTTGGTTCGAATTCGGAGTGAAGCAAAGGGCCTGGAATGGTTGTGAGTTTCCGATCTGAGCTTTTTCTGGCAAACACCCTGAACATGTCCTTTTTTATTACAGAAAAAGCAAATAGCTTGGCGTGATGGGCAATTCTCATGTGAATGTCTAGTAGCACACCGCGGGCATGATTTTAGCACTGCATTTGCGTGCCTGCGCAGCACACGTGGCTGAGAGCCTGGTGGCAGCGGCGCGGCCGGGCGCGAGGGCTGTTTACTGCTCCGTGCAGCTCACCTGGTGGGCCGGTTAACCTGACACACGGCTGGTGAAGTTGCAAATGATTCCTGAGCAAAGTCAAGTGTGTCCTGCCGATCCAATATGTCCATCGCTTGTTGAAGGGAGGGATTGACTAGTTTCAAAATCTGTTTCCTTATACGAACATCAGAAACATTCTGTGCAATTGCATCACGTACCATAGTATCTGAATAAGGGAGTCCACATTGACACTCAAAAGCACAATCCCTAGTAAGGCCTTGCAAGGTTGCAACCCACTCCCGTTTAGTCTGACCTGCCGTACGTTTTGTACGATAGAAGGTATACCGTTTGGCAACTACATTGACTGATTCTTTGAAATATGCATCTAATGCAGACAATATTTCGTCATAGGACAGAGTTGCTACGTCGCGTCGGGGAAATAATTTGACTATGACACGGTATGTGTTCACCCCTACTGAGGACAACAAAAAAGGCTGCTGCTCGTTACCTTGAATTCTGTAGGCGGCGAGATGGAATCCAGATTGGCGTGACCACTCCGTCCAGCTTTCCAGTGCAGCATCAAAGGTCAAAAAGCTGGTGCAACAGCGTGTTGTGGCTACGTTAGCGGTGTAGTGGTGGCTGCCGCATCATTTTGCATTGCACGTTGACCCTGGACGAGCTGTCCAAGGGCATCCAGTAAGGCCTGCGTCTGCTGATTCCGTAAGCGATAAAATTCAGGACAGTACATCCGGAGATTGTGGCGAAGACATTACACAAGTAAATCAGGGCAATATTGATAAGAACGCGGTATTGCCTCGTCGCCACTGTTTTGGTTGGTAGGAGAGCCAACACCGTGTTACTAGAAGGAGGCCGAAAGGCACGCGTTTTAGCTCATGCAGGCTGGCGTGAGGTCTGGAACAGGACAAGGAAATTAGAATTTAGAAAAACGGACGTAGCTGGTGGAATACTTAACTTTAATCCGTTAATGGTGAATGTCGGTCTTGACAGTACATGATTCAATATTAATAGTAACTGATAATGGCCCCTTGCTAGGTCATAGCAAATGACGTATCTGAAGGCTATGCTAAACTATTGTCTCGGCAAATGAGAGCGTATTTTGTCAGTGAACCATCACTAGCAAAGTCGGTTGTACAACTGGGGCGAGTGCTAGGAAGTCTCTCTAGACTTGCCATGTGGCGGCGCTCGGTCTGCAATCACTGATAGTGGCGACATGTGGGTCCGACGTATACTAATGGACCGCGGCCAATTTAAAGGCTATCACCTAGCAAGTGTGGTGTCTGGCGGTGACACCACAGTGTTCCAGTTGTTAAGAGGTCTATGGTGCTTGGATTGTTCATCTGCTCATTCACCATATGGTCATAATTGAATTGGAGAGAACATGTATTAATTCTAGACAGATATTCTGCAGGTGGTGTACCGTGCAGTAAGATCTAGATGTCTGAACTGGTGTCGACGGGCATCCTGAGATGGGTTCTTGACGGCATCCACCAGTAGTTTACGATCTGTGTACATGGTCACTTGACAGCTCTTGATAACCTTGCAGAAGTATTTGACTGCCATGTATATTGCAAGGACGTCTTGATTGAAGGCTGACCAGTTAGATTGTGAGGGAGATAGTTTCTTCAAGAAGAACTGAAGTGGTTGGGGTGCCCCATCTACCACCTGATGAATCACTGCCTCTACCACAATGTCACTCACATCAGTCATGAGGTTGATATGTACTTCAGAGTGAGGGTGTGTCAAAGTAACAAATTGTACTAAACAGTTCTTCACCTGGTGGAATTCATCTGTTGTCTCCACAGTCTATTGAACTTTCATTTTCCCATGTTTACCTTTACCAGGCAAGGCATTGTAATGGATCATATTACTTTTTCTTTGTTTCTTTGTTATTTTCTTTTTATAAATGTAAAGACAAATGTGGATTAATGAACTGCTTTTGTGCCAGAGATAATGTTTTTATACAAAAAAGAGAAGAGATACACTCTTCAATTGATTAATTTCTGTATCTTCACCTGTATGTCTCTATAAGTGGTAATGGGTGGACTTATGACTAGCTCCACTGTGCCAGTATTGTTTAAAAATGTGTATTTCAATAGTATATTAAAAAGTATTATAAAAGTTATTAGGAAGGCAAGTTTATTTATATATATATTTGGATTAATCACATCTGTCTGTTCATCATTTCACCTGCATCGGGAATCCTGCATCAGGAGGTTCAAAGCAGACAAGAGGAATTTGTGTGAGCAGCAGAGGGGCAATTCAGCATTATCGTTATCAGCTCTATGCACAATGGAACTAATGAGAAGAAGTACATAACTTTAAATAATGAATATTAATCTTAAATATATTAATATTGAAGGTCTGTTGATATTAGTACCAGTTATAGTTCACTCAGTATATGTGTACCTTCCAGTTAATTCTAATTATCCTTTCCAATTAGGTTTCTTTAATTATTCAAGCAGCAATTATTAATCAGTTTCCGTTATATTATTTGTCCCCCTACACATTCTGCCACTATTCAATGGCAACTGTTTAGAGGATGGCGCTGAGCTGAATATGAGCAGATCTTTCAATTGTCCAGATAAAAATTTTTTGAGATAAATGATCCATTTAATTGTTCAAGAAAGTAATGAGATATTTGTTGTATTTGTTACATGTCCATGAGATTGGGAATAAGAAAAACGTTGAAGGAGCAAATTAAAATTAAATTCTGCCTACAAACAAGATGCACTGAGTATGAGGTAAAGGTAGGAAGCTGCTATGCTCTATCCTTATATGGCCATGTTTGGCACCATTTCTCTGGGGGTAGATAATGTCTTATCCTTCCAATTAATATCCTTTATGGAAAATGCACTTCTAAGAAACAGACAAAAATTTGTAAAAAGTCATAATTGAAGTATGAGATAAGTCATTGAATTCTATAAGAATGTGTCAGATTTCAGTCAGGTTCATTAATAAATACACAGATAAATCAACTTTAGTTGAAAAGTACCGATACAGACTTTTTTTTTTAATTTTTATAATTCTGTCAAACACTATTCACAATGGAGTCAAAGAAAATGGCCATTGTTGAACACACATTACAAAATGGAATATGCCAAGATGTCAGAAATCCAAGCTTGGCAACAGTTGAAGGTAATGCGCCAACTCGTGAACTGACTGATGGCTACCAAAACAACAAGGGTGGCCTCCCACTTTCAAAAAATGATGACACTGGTAATATAACTAATCATGATGTCACTTTTATGATGCTCAATGAGACAATTTCTCAGTTCTCACCGGGAAACATTTTTTCAAATAGTGAAACTGAAGCATGCGACAGCGAAAATACCTTTGCTTATTTGGTCAGGACATCGTAAATGCAAGAATAGGAAACAGTTTGTAAAAGCATTTTAAATACTAGTGACACCCACAATTTGACACAACTCATGCAACTAATAACACAGCAGTTTACAAAACAATAGGAATTTCAGCAAAGTGTAACAAAGCTGTTTACAAAACAACAGGAATTTCAGCAGACTGTAACATAGCAACTTAAGGGTATAGGACAACACTTTACACACCAAAAACAGGAATTTAATGATTTCAAGAATGGTATTGGTGAACAGTTGAGTGAGGTGAGCAAAACTATATGCACTGAATTATTGGTCAAACTATCTGGGAAGTTGACAGAGCTAGGTAAACAACTAAAACAAGAAATAATTAATGACATGTTCTGCAGTATAAATGCTTTAACGGAAAAAGTGTCATCCATAGATGATAAACAGGAACAACTTGCAAGTGAGTTACAAAACCTTAGTGAAGCATATTCTCAAAAACAGGAGACACAATCCCAAGTGAATGCGTTGGTAAAAAAATGTGACAAATGCAGTCAGCGAGCTGCAAGACATATGCAAAAATTACCTACAGAAATGCAAAAGCTAAGTCTAAAAGTAGACCAATTAAGCGCAGAGTCAAAATTTGTCAAAAAACAGAGAGATAAGATATTTGCAGAATTAGAGGAAATAAATGAAAAAGTTGAAGCTGGGTGTTGGATAAACAGTAAAAATGCCAATATTGTATTAGTTACCGAAAGGTGGTTGAAACCAGACATAAATAGCAGCAAAATTTTGAACTCAGATTGGACAGTTTTTAGGAAGGATAGGACTGATGCTATAGGAGGTGGTGTGTTCATTGCAGTTAAATCCTGTTTAAATGCAGTTGAGATCGATACTGGGTCAGACTGTGAAATAATCTGGACAAAGCTGTCAATCAGACAAGGATTGACCATTGTATTAGGACGTTTTTATAGACCACCAGCATCTGCAACAAACATCACACAACATTTCAGGGAAAGTCTTGAGTACACAGGAAATAAATATCCAAATTATCCATTACTTACAGGTGGAGACTTTAATCTGGCATCCACTGACTGGGAAAATTACATGTTTATCACTGGGGGCAGAAGCAAAGTTATTCTAGGAGCACTCTCAACATACGATCTTGCCCATTGGTTAGGAAACCAACTCAAGATAGGAAAATATTAAATATCTTGGCGACAAATCAAATAGACCTGTTCTTTTTGAGGAAGTTAATCTAGCAAATAAAAGTGTCATTAATGAATATCTTCATAGTCAGCTCCAAGCATTCACCACAGGACACAAAGATATTTAGCCCCTTTGGTCAGAATTTAAAGGTATCGTCCACCACATGTTAGAGAAGTATGTGCCTAGCAAAAATATAGGGGAGGGAAAGGATCCACCTTTGTGCAACAAACATATTAGGAAGTTGCTGAGAAAGCAGAGAATTTTGCACATTCATTTTAAACATAGTCACTGTCCTGCTGACAAACAGAAATTATGCGACATGAAAGCAGCTGTCAAAAGGTCAATGAGAGGTTCTTTTAACAAATATGAAAGCAATATTTTACCTGCAGATTCTAAAAATAACCACAAAAAATTTTGGTCATACATAAAATCTATGAATGCTACAAATAATTCAATACCTTCTCTTGCTGACAGTATGGGTAATGTAATGGATGACGATAGACAGAAGGCCGAAATTCCAAACCTAGCTTTCAAAAACTCATTTACGATAGAGGACTGCAGCACCATTCCCCCTTTCAATTATTGGAAAAACACAAGGATGGCTGACATAGTGTTTAGTTTATCTGGGATTGTAAAACAGTTAAGATCCTTAGATGCCAGGAAGACATCTGACCCAGACGGTATATCCGTAAGATTATATGTTGACTATTCTACAAATATAGCACCATTCTTATCCATCATCTATTAGAGATCATTGGAAAAGTGGAAAGTTCCACGGGAGTGGAAGAAAGCCCAGGTCAAAGCAATCTATGAAAATGGCAGCAAATTGGATGCACATAATTACTGGCCAATTTCACTGACATCAATTTGTTGTAGAATCATGGAACATATTTTGTGTTCAGACATAATGACCTTTTGGGTCGACCAAAGCTTCTGATCCCACCTGTCGGCTTTGACCTGTGACGTAAGGCTGTTGTGGTGTGTGACATCATGACGGCATGGAGTTTGGTTTGTGAGTGTGGCATGTTTGTAGATGTCATTGTGTTATGGTTTGTTGTGCCCTCTGTTGGTGTGTTTAGGGCTTTCATTTGTGTGGTGTAATGGGTTCAGTATGCTCTTGCTCATTGTACTGGATTGTTTGAGTGTTGGCTGTGTTTCTAGCGGAATTCATTTAGTGAGCTAACGATTTAGTGGTTTTGTGTGAAAGTTAATGTCGTGCTGTTCGCTGTAGGTTGTGTGTCAATTTGAGTAAATTAATTGGTGGTTGTTTTTGGTCAGGTATGGATATGAAGGAGATCAACACCACTCTCCTGCATGCAATGATGGGAAACACTTCATTGGAGCTTATTAAGTTTTTACAGATCTTTGGTTTGTTGGCCGAGATCGTGAAGTGCTCTATTTGTGGGCAAGAAATGAGATTGGTTAAAGTTCTGGTGTCTCGGACCAGGGATGGTTATATGTGGCGCTGCTGTAAGGATGGCATTTGGCATTCCATACAGCACGGTTCCTGGTTCAAGAAGTCTAGGTTGGGCATGCGCGGAATTTTACTGATGATGTATTATTTTTGTTATAGATCCTCACATAGTATTTGCACGCATGAGACTGGTGTGAGTGAGAGAAGTGTGCTTGTTTGGTTTTCGTTTTCGTTGTGAAGTATGTTCTGAGTTTATTAAATACAGGGGTCAGTTGGGGGGGGGGGAGGGGGGGGGCTGGGTTTGTTTTGGAGGTGGACGAGTCACAGTTTGGGAAAAGGAAGTATGGGAGGGGTAAGTCTGTGATTGGTGTCTGGGTGTGAGGGTTTGTTGTTCTGGAGGGTAGGTGTTCCAAATGTGTTTTCAGGGCTGTGGAGGGGATGTCTAAGGCAGAATTAGTGGGGTTAATTGAGGAGTATATAGAATCAGGTTCCACAGTAGTTTCAGATGCATTTTCTTCGTATAGGGCGTTGGGCGGAGGGGATTCAATCATTTTAGTTGTTAACTGTAGCTTAGAGTTTAAAAATTATGAGACAGGGGCTTGTACAAATACCACAGAGGGGATTTGGGGGGGCCCTTAAGTTAGTTCTTGGGAGGGGGAAGAGGTGCTCTTCCAACCTTCAGTCTCATTTAGATGAGTACTGTTGGCGGAAGAGCATCCCTGAGGGCTACTGTTTTTTTTTCGGTTTTTTTAAGGGCTATTAGTAAAATGTACAGGCCGGAAGTGGTTAGTTAGGGTGGTATGGGTGGGTCGGTGGGTGGCTGTGGCTCAGGGTGGGTGGGTGGTTTATTTCATGTTAGTGTTTGTGGGGGGGGGGGGGGGGGGAGTGTGTTAGTTTGTGATTTAGTTGTGGAGGATCTATTTTGTTGAAGTTTTTGTTGAGTTGTAGTGCTTGATTGAGATTTTTTTATTTTGCATTCGGTTTTTGTTTGTGGGTTTTTTATTTTGGGGTGAGGGGGGAGGTTGGGTTGGTTGGGGGTGGGGGGTTGGGTCTTTCTTTTGGTTGAGTATTTTTTCGGTGTGTGTGTGTGTGTGTGTGTGTGTGTGATTGTGGTGGCCAACCTAGGTTGTGGCACCGGAACTTTGTTGTGGTAAGTTGTTTTTTTTTTTTTTTTTTTTTTTTGCATGTTGGGGTCAAGGGAAGTGTTCCATTACAATGTATGGTTATGGCTGTTGCTGTTCCGGCATCGGGAGTTGTTGTTGAGCTATATAGATCAAGGGAAGTGTTCGATCCCAATTTATGGGATCGAGAGGTGTTGTTTAGCTATACAGGTCAAGGGAAGTGGTAGATTCTAACTTGTGGTATCGGGAGCTGCTGTTGAGCTATATAGGTCAAGGGAAGTGTCCGATTCCAGATGATATTGTGTTTAGTGGAATTTGGGGAGTTTTGTATTGTCAGTTTTTTTCGTCGTTTTGTGTGGTTTTGTATGGGGGTGGGTGTCTAAATTTGTTTATACTTAGTTTGTCCCCACCCAAAAACCCCCAATTTCCCACACTTGTCACATTAGTGCCATTAGGCTTTTTGTGGAACGTGTGTGTGTTTGTTTTTCGATGTATTTTCATCTTTATAATGTTTATGTAATTACGTCATATATGCCATATTGGATTCATGGTTTATGGTCGTTTCGCCATATTTGTGACGTCATGTGTCAAAGCAGACGGGTGGGATCAGACGCTTCCATATTTCCAACCTTTCTAGACTCTGAGGGGCTAATTTGCAGAAACCAGCACCATTTTAGGAAACAGCAGTCATGCAAAACACAGTGGACCCTCTTTGAGTATGATATACAACAGGCTCTAGATACTGGCTTCCAGGTTGATGCCATATTTCTCAACTTTTGAAAGGCATTTGACTCAGTTCCACACTGTCACTTGCTTCGAAAATTGCATGCTTACGGTCTATCCAATGACATATGTGGTTGGATAGAAAGGTTTCTAACAGGCAGAGAGCAGTATGTCATCCTGAATGGGGTGACTTCAACAGAAACAAGTATAACATCAGATGTGCTTCAGGGCAGTGTTGAAAGGTCCGATGATTTTTACGATTTACATAAACAATCTTGTTGATTGTATCAACAGTGGCATTAGACTGTTTGTTGAAGATGCTGTAGTCTACAGGAAAGTAGTATCACACGAAAGTTGTGAACAAATCAATGAGTATTTGCAGAAAATAAATGTGTGGTGTAATGACTGGCAGTTATCTCTCAATATTAGTAAGTGTAACCTACAGCATATAACAAGGCAAAAATCCCTATTAATGTAAGAGTACAAAATAAATGCCCAGTCTTTGGAAGCGGTAACATCCATCAAGTATCTGGGTGTGACTATTCTAAATGATCTCAAATTGAATGATCAGATTACACAAGTAACGGGCAAGACAAGCTCTAGATTGTGGTTTATTGGTAGTATCCTGAAGTGATGCAGTCCTTCAACAAAGGAAATTGCTTACAATATGTTAGTTTGCCCAGTCTAAGAGTATTATTCATTTGTATGGGACCCTTACCAGTTGGGTCTGATTCAAGAGATTGAGAAGGTCCAAAGTAGAGCGGCAAGATTCATGACGTACAATTAGCCATCATGAGAGCTTTACAAATCTCATAGAAAGTTTGAAGTGGGACGTGCTCACAGATGGGGCTGCTCACTAAATTCCAATATTCGATCTTTGGTGAGGATGTAGAGCATATATTATACCACCAACTTTCAAACTGTTCAATGATCACCATTCAAAGATAAGGGTAATCAGAGCTCTTACTGAGGTGTTCAGACAGTCATTTTCCTTTGCACAATCTGCGAGTGAAATAGAGGGGGGAGGGGGGGGGGGGAATATGACTTTGGCATGAATTGTGCCCTCCACCATACAATGCTTGGTGGCTAGCAAAATATATAGGTAGATATAGTTAGGTAGGTAGATAAGGGCAGCACCCTTGCTGAAAAGGTTGTGTCAGAGTGCAAAATTTATGTACATACTGTAGAAGAAGCTCTAAAGGAGAAAGAAAGTCGGCTTCTAGATAAAATAAATTCAGGTTTAAAGGAAGCAGAGGAAAGGTTATGAGGCAGTATTGCTAAAACTACTGACATTTCAAAACAACATTTGGCAGAAAACAAACCCATGCTTTTAGAGAAGTTAGATACTTTCACCGGTTGCCCTCAATACATGGGTTTTCCGTCAAAGGAAAATAGTGTAGGTTGAAGGATGCAGCAACACTTGAAGACAGCTGTAACAGTCAAGCAAGCACAGTTGCCATGTGCTATGCCACAAGTGAACATAAATATGCCTGTCGTTGACAGTGCGGCGTGCTTGTCAACATTACTTGCAGATGAGGGATTACTAAGGCAATGACAATGACAGGGAAAGGAACACACCCCATGGTCTTTATCAGAGCATTTCAAAATGTCTTACCTCATACCTGGACCAAAGCCCAGAAAATTAGACTTATTGTTGGATACACACAGGGTGATGTTCTGTGTTCTGCTATGGGCTATGGACATGGCAGAACACTGCCACTACTATGAACAGTTTGAGAGAGCATTTATGGATAAATACTGCTCTCAAGCCATACAAGCGTGTCTCAGACATGAAGTATTCAATGTAGCTCCATTCAGTAGCAAACATGGAAGCTTAAGGGGCTATTTTGAAAAATATTTGAGTAAAACCAGATACTGGATGGACCCAGTATTTCATGTAGATGTGCTGAAATTTTAAAGAGCTGTCTTCCTGCCCACACTAGGGAAAAACTCATTACCATTCCAGAACACAACACCAAATACTTTCTGTCTATACTGGACTCAATAGATTTGATATATGAAGAGAGTCCAGTACAACCCAATCCTGTTAATATGCAGATAGAGCCACAAAGATTTGAAGTCCAACAAACAAACAATGGATTCATAGTACAATATGGATGGCAACTTTACCTCACATACCTATGGTAAAGGTGAATGTAATCACAACAGCAATCTAGAAAGCCATAAATTCAAACATGGATATAAAATAAATGAGCACAAATTTAACAAAAACAACTACAATGGGTAAGTAGTGTATGGGCAGCCTGTACAATATTTACAGACACAGGCTTCCAGCAATAATCAGACAACCAAATAAATCACAGACAGTGGAATTCAGCCAGCAAAGTAATGCATGTAAGCCAAATAATGTGCAAAGGCAAAGAGAATTACAGCTGAGGGCCTCACAGGATACTAATTGGCATAATCAAACACCAACAGTCCATATAGTGGAAGCTGCACCTAACTCAGAGACTGAAGCCATCAAAACACTGAAAAACTTGAACCAGTCACAGTAGGCCCCTATTTTGTGACCTTGGAAGGGTGTAGGAGCACGATCTTGATCGACACTTGCTTTATCAGATATGATCAAGGTAGTGATTTAAAAGATGATCTTCATCAAAATAATGAGGATATGCAGAAAGACTTGACAGAGCACAAGGCTCAAGCTTCTATTAAAGCAAAGCATATTTGACCTTGATGTCCCATTGTGCTTGACACAGGTGCCATGACTCATTTGATGACACAGCGATTTTTTCAAGAACTGAAGAAACATGGGCATATACCCACCCTGCCAGTGCAAAATTGTGAGGTACAAACTGCCATTGGTCAGAAATCGAAAGGAGTCCCATACAATTAGGACAGTTCTCTGTATGATGCAATTTTTTGATAGTAAAGAAATTAATAGTTGATTGTTTAATCAATATGGATACATCTACTACATACCAAGTACAAACTAATATAGGAAAGGACCAGCGGCACTTCATGAATTATTTTTAATAGACCTAATCAGGGGTAGTACTAATAGATGTAAAACTGAAGCTACTCACGACACTAAAATTCAATCCGTAAATCCCATAATTATGTTTTTCAACACATACAATAATGAACAGTCAGCAGCAGAAGAAGTAAATGTCGACACAATAAGATCAAAGCTAAGTGAATCAAAGTGCTTGTCTCAAGAATAGCAAGTGGAACTTAGGAAACTGATACTTGTATTTGAAAAAAGATCAGGTATCATTAAGGATTTTGTGTACAAAATGGAAGTATATCCTCATGAAACCATTTGTTCTACCTGATACCCTATACCATGGACAAAGAGGGAAGCAGTAAGAAAAGAGATTAGCAGAATGCTTGAATGGTGCATAATACAACCATGATTTTCCCATTATTGTAGTCCTTTTCTGGCTGTGAGTAATCCAGATGGCAAGGTGTGCTTGGTCCTTGTCCACAGAACATTAATAAGATAATTGTACCAGTCCAAACACGTACAGACAATTTAGAGGAACAGCTTATGAAATTCCATAATGCTAAATTTCTTACTATAATCAACCTCTGGTCTTCGTACTGGCAAATAAAACTACATGAAGAAAGTTGAAAGTAAGTCCACATTCTTATATGGGGGCAGGAGCTTTGAATTTCAGGTATTGCTGTTTGGATTGAACATAAGTGCACGTCTATTTATCTCTGCACTGGACAGAGTGCTAGGGCCCAAACTTTTGATTAAGGTAGTAGTATATGTGGACGATCTTTTAGTCACTACACCCACTTGGGAAGAACATTTGAGATTAATAGAACAAGTATTGAGCCATTTTTCTGAATATGGAATGACAGTAAATCTCAAGAAATCTAATTTTGGACAAGAAAAGGTAAATTTTTAGGACACATAATCTCTTCGGAAGGCATACTGCCAGATACTAAAAACCTTGAGGCCATTAGGAAATGCCCTATCCCTCAAAACAAGAAACAATTAAAGGCATACTTAGGCCTAGTGACATTTTTCAGGAAATTCATCCCCAACCAACTTATGAACAGTGATGCTCTACTCAATGTTCCCTGGATAACAGACCGTGGGTATGGGACAAGCAATGTCAAACCAAATTCGAAAACACCAAGTGAGCCCTATTAAATGCTAATATTTTATCTCAACCAGACATGAATATAGATTTTTGTTTATGCACCATTTATGGGTCTTCTCATGGGCTGGGTGCATGCCTTTTTCAAATGGTAGAAGAAGAGGGAAATCTCATTCCTAAAGTCGCGCCTTATCCAATGCTGAGTGTCCATATTGAGTCACAGAGTTAGAGGGTTTGGCTGTAATTTGGTTCTTTAAAAGGTTCGAATATTTCCTTTGGGGTAAACACTCAAAAGGGTACTGTGACTATCAGCCCCTATCATTTTTGTTAACTTGTAAACTGCTACACCAATGGATAGCCAGGTGGTGTATGTATCTTCAAGAATTCAGTTTTGAAATAGTATACATAAAATGAAATCAAAACATAATATCTGATGCACTTTCTCAACTACCTCAAGCTTTAGAGGAATTCAGCGATCTTATAGAGTGGGAAGGTGAGATAAGAGCTATGTTGATGGAGGACAAAACACTCCGACCATACTGTGTCCACATGTGCAAACATATGGAGCAATTACAGCAGAAAGACACACACTGGAGTAAGGTAAGAGCAAAACTTGCACATAACAGTGATGAAAGGTTAAAAATGTTTTTCACTATTCACAAAGGTGTTCTGTTCCATAGGAAACCTCCCGAACCAGAGAAATGGTACGCGTGTTTGCAATAGGAATATGTGGATGGCTTTTATCTTATACACACACAATACATGGGGCCATTATGGCACTGCAAAATGCACTGATAAAATAACTAAATATTGTTATTTCCCCAACCTTAGTCAAAGAGTACTCATACAAGTGGTCGAAACCTAACTATTGAGAGTATCGACTACTCATGAAAGCTTCTAAGAGCTCATTTATTTTGAAATTTTTATACACGTTTGCTACTTATATAAACACTACTTTACACTCATTATACACAACATGTACACGACATATAGTATTGATGATACAACTCTGTATACCTCAGCATATGAAATGGTTATCCTTTACACAATGAACATAACAAGTAAATATTGAGGTGCACTTTAAACACTGAGTAAGTATTTGACACGGTTGGTATTGAAGCGGGAACGTATTGTATCTCCGCTTACAGTTACTCATGTGCAGTGAACCGGCATTTATCGCCGCGCCCATGCACTATGCTCATGGGAGAGGCTTTGTGGCAATGAACGACTAGAGCGGTTTCGAGACAGGACACATTCATTTTTCCTACCTTCACAATAAATGTCACATAACAGCCTTCGCCGATGTTCGTCTACACGGGTGCGTTGCACCGGCGGCACGGCTCGGTCACCGATCCCGGAGGGTGTACACTCCAGTGACGAGCCGTGGCGCGACCGCGTGGACCGAGCGAGGCAAAAGGCCGCGTCACCGAATGTTCTGCTCCTGGCGCGACCGGAGGCGCCGTAACGTCCGCGAAGAAACGAAGGGCAATTGAACGGCGACTGCGTTTGCGACCGCGCGTACGCGTTTACGGCGGAGTCACGTTGACTCGACGCACGTGGTCCGCGGCGGAAGAACTGGGGAGACGTGTGTCGCGTCCCGTCGACTAGCTCGCACTGGGGGCAGCTTTGTTCCCGTGCGGTCCGGTGTGCGACGCACCGTTGCCGAAATTCCGCGTAACGGTACAGCTGCCCCTACTTGTGTCGGCAGTGCCATAGTTCAGCCCTGCGTGCGTTGGACGGTGCTGCCACCACACAGATCCCCCCTTGGAGAGCGGAGCTCCGTAGCTGCGAAAACACGGCGATCGTTCGGTGGCGCGCGTGTGTTTAAAGTTCGCGCGCTGCGTGATGGCAGTGCGGCAGCTTTGGTGGGGGTCGGTCGGCGTTGGAAGGGCGGCGGCCCGTGACGTCAGCGCGCCGGACCGGCGAGCGTGCGGTGGGCGTGTCCTCGCACTGGCGGCTAGTGACAGCGGCAGCAGGCACTGACTGCGACTGTCCGTAGCGATGCGCGTGAAGGCGCGCGTTGCAGGTCATTGGTGCTGACGTCTCGAAGGCGCTTGCGCGAGTGCGTTGCCGTCGGAATAGAACGCGGGTCCGGGAGCTACTACGGACAAGCCGGGCGGTGTGGAGCGCGATGTCCGGAGCTCGACGGAGAAGCGAATGCGGTAAGCTGGCGCGGATGCCGATCCGGCCTCAACGCCCGACGCGGCGGAGGCAAACGACGCGAACGCGGGTCCAGGAGCTGTGACGAACGCAGGAGACGGTGTCCGGGGCTCGACTGGAGTTACCGGCCGAAGGCACTTGCAGCTGGAGGTCGGGTCTCTACAGCGGACGGCGGCTCGTGGGCGCCGAATTCTGACGGCGTTCCGCGGCTCGGGCGCGTGATTGCCTGTTTGGGTGTCGTGGCGTGCTGGCGACGCAGCACGGCCGTTTGAATCGGACGCGGCGGCCGGCGCGCGTGACGTAGTCTGCTGGCGGCTGTGGTGGGGGCGACCGGTGCGCCTGTGGTGGGCGCGGTCCGGGCGGCCGTACCAGCTGCCTGGGCGTGGTGGTGGGAGGCGCACGTGGCGGCGCGATGACAGCAGGCTGCAGCTGTGCGTCACCGGCGGCTCCGGGTGCGGGTTCCGTCTGACCGCTGGCAGAGGGAGTGTCGTCCGTGATCAGATCTTCTGCCGGGTCGAAGAAATGCGTGGCTGATGGAGCGGGCAAGACGTAGGCAGGTTTGACGCGGTCGATTGACACTGTCGACGGCTTTCCGTTGCAATCGATGACCAGCGTTTTGTCTCCTCGGGCGATCACGCGGTGCGGTCCACTGTAGGGCGGTCGAAGAGGTGGCCGTACTGCGTCGGTACGCAACATGATGTGCGTGCAGCGCTGCAGGTCGGCGTGGACGAATATCTTCCCGGTGCCGTGCCGCGTCGGTGCGTGCGCTCGGAGGCCGGCCATGTGACTGCGCAGACGTTCCGCCAGAGTGGGTGCCACGGCGTCGCGTGGGAGTCTTATATCTTCGACAAAATCGCCCGGGATTGTCAGAGATTCCCCGTAAACGAGGTCGGCAGGTGACGCGCCGATCTCCTCCTTCGGCGTGACTCGCAGGCCGAGCAGCACCAGTGGAAGCGCCTCTGGCCATGAGGTGTCGTGGCAGGTTAGAGCGGCTTTGAGAGTCCTGTGTAACCGTTCGACCATGCCATTCGACGCCGGATGGTAGCTGGTTGTCCTGTGTAACCGGGTGCCACACAGTCTGGCGACGTGCGTGAACAACGCGCAGTCAAACTGTCGGCCGCGATCAGTTGTCACGTGACTGGGACATCCGAAGCGTGCCACCCAGGTGTCGACGAATGCTGTGGCGACGGTCTCGGCTGTGACGTCCGCGACGGGCGTTGCTTCCGGCCAGCGAGTGAAGCGGTCCACCATCGTTAGGAGGTACCGCTTGCCTTGTGAGAGAGGAAGCGGGCCGACGAGGTCCACGTGGACGTGCGCAAATCGGCGTGTCGCGTCCGGGAAGGTGCCCACGGGTGCGTGGGTGTGCCTCCCGACTTTGGCGCGTTGACATGCGGTGCAAGTGCGCGCCCATTCACGACAGTCCTTCCGAAGCCCGGGCCAGACGAAACGCGCAGCCACGAGCGTCGCAGTGGTGTTGGTGCCGGGGTGTGACAGTCCGTGGACACGGTCGAAAGCACTGCGCCGGAATTTCTCCGGGAGGAACGGTCGGTGCGTGCCGGTTAAGGTGTCACACCAAATCTTCCGTGCGGAGCCGGGGACAGGCACCAGCTCCAGTTGCAGGCCGCTGGAAGTGTCGTGACGGAAGCGGTGCAGTTCTTCGTCACTCTCCTGTACTTGGGCCACGTCCTCAAAGTTCACAGGGGGTGAAATAACGGCACACGCTCGGGACAAACAATCGGCGACGATATTGTCTATCCCCGAAATGTGTCGAATGTCAGTCGTGAATTGCGACACGTACTCTAGCTGCTGGAGCTGGCGCGGTGAACACTTAGTGTGGTTGTTCGCGAACGCGTGTGTAATGGGTTTGTGATCGGTGAAAATGATGAACTGTCGGGCTTCTACGGACGGTCGGAAGTATTTCACCGCCGCGTACACCGCAAGCAACTCTCGGTCATAAGCGCTCCAAGCACGTTGCGAATCGGAAAGCTTTTTGGAGAAAAAACCGAGAGGCTGCCAACTCCCGCCGACGCGCTGTTGTAACGCCGCGCCGATGGCGGCCTGGCTGGCGTCCACGACTACAGCTAAGTCCGCGTCATGTACAGGGTGCGCGAGCAGCGTCGCTTCCACAAGATTCCTTTTTGAGTCCGTGAAGCTCTGCTCCATTGCGTCTGTCCAATTCACGAGGGTCTTTCCTTTTGAGGTAGGACCTTGTAACGCCTTAGTCAGCGGCTCTTGCACAGCTGCGGCGTTGGGCAGGTGTCGACGATAAAAGTTCAACATGCCGAGGTAACGTCGTAATTCTTTGTGCATCTGCGGACGTGGCATGTTCTGTATTGCCTTCACTTTCTCCGGTAGCGGTGTCGATCCGGTGGGCGTAATTAAATGGCCGAGGAACTCAATTTCCGTCACGCCGAACTCGCATTTAGCGGGGTTAATGACGATGTCGGCTTCACTCAGGCGCTGAAATATGGTAGTTAAGTGGCGGCGGTGGAGTTCGGGCGACTTGGAATACACCAAGATGTCGTCGAGGTACGCGAAGCAAAATGGCAAGCCTCGCAAGACGCCGTCCAGGAACCGCTGCCAAGTCTGGGCAGCATTCCGAAGACCGAAAGTCATAAACAGGCTTTCGAAAAGCCCAAAGGGCGTTACGATGGCTGTTTTTTCGATGTCTTCGGGCGCCACCGGAATTTGGGTGTACGCCTTTGCGCAGTCGATCTTGCTGAACACCGCGCAGCCCGCCAAGGCATAGCTGTAGTCTTGAAGGTGTGGGACTGGGTATCGGTCCGGCACCGTTCGCGAATTAAGGGCGCGATAGTCCCCACACGGGCGCCACGAATTGTCTTTTTTGGGCACTAAGTGCAACGCCGATGACCATGGGCTGCTCGATGGTCGCACGATGCCTTGCCGCAGCATGGCCTCGAACTCTGCCTTCGCTGCTGCGAGTCTGTCCGGCGCGAGTCGACGTGGGCGACACGATGTGGGGGGTCCGGGTGTGGTTATTATGTGGTGCACCGTCGAATGTTTGACGTCTCTCGGTGCACCGGCTGGGCGGGTGAGGTCGGGGAATTGTTCCAGAATGTCAGCGTACGGTCCGGGGCACTTCATGGGTTTAACGCTGTAGTATGCAGCCTGCCGGCGCTGTCCCGCTATCTTTAAATTAGTCGTGGCGTCAATGAGCTGGCCGTTTGCGATGTCGGCTAGTAGCCCGTAGTGGCCGAGAAAGTCTGCGCCCAGGATCGGCTCATTGACGTCGGCCACGGTAAAAGTCCACGAGAACGTGCGCCGTAGGCCTAGATCTATATTGCGGCTGTGTGTGCCGTAGGTTTTAATAGCGGAATTGTTCGCCGCTGTAAGGCAGAGTGCCTCGGCCCGCCTGCGGTCTCGTAACATAGAACGGGGGAATATCGAGAGGTCCGAGCCCGTGTCGACGAGGTACCTCACGCCTGCCCCCCGTTCCGCAATAAACAGACGCTTCGATATCACACTGCAGCCGGGTGCGCCTAGGTCCGGTCGCAGCTGGCGTTTGGGTGCGAGCAAGGGGCGCGGCACCTGGTTGCTTCGTTGCCGAAGCGGGCGTGGTACCAGCAGTAGCCGCTTTGTGCGTGCTGTGACGTCTGCGGGGTACCGTTGGAGCGGCTGTTGCTGCGTTGCCGGCTGCGCGAGCCGCGCCGCCTGTCGCCCGGTCTGCTGCCGCTGCGGCGCGTGCTGCCCTCTTGCTGCGAGCGCGCCAACCGGTCGACTTGCGTCGAGAGAGCTGCCACCTGTGCGGCCAAGTTTTGCACTAGCTGGTGCAGGTCGGCATCCGATGCGGGTGCGGGAGGCGCTTGCCGCCACGGAGGTGGGGGGACGGAGTCGTAAGCTGCCGCAGCCGCGGTGCTAGGCGCCGTTGTCAGCGCGTCGTGCACCCTGTCGGCCAAGTTAGCGACGGCGTCCAGCTGCATCTCCGTCTGTGCGGCTATCGCTGCCTGCACCTGAGCAGGGACTACACTGAGCTCACTCTCTAGCCTCGTGTTGCGTGCGAGCAGTTCTTCGATGGTCTTTTGCAACTCCTCTAGTGTCGCCATCTTAGTTCAGAGTCGAATCCTCGTGCAAGAGGAAAGTACACAGCGAAAATAACACGACAAGGGAAACACATGAAGAAAAAAAAATAACACAAGGGAAACACACGAAAAAAAATAACACTAAGCAGTCTGCGATCAAAACAAACGCGCACAAAAAACAATACAAAAAAAAGTTAGTTGAAAAAAAATTACTATGGAGCACTGTTCGGCGCGGGCGTATACGCGCAAGCCTACTCGCGGTTCCACGTCTCTAGTACCGACAAACGTTCGTCACCACGTGTTTTTTTCAGCCTCAAAATCACGTCGGGGTCACCAGTGAAGCGGGAACGTATTGTATCTCCGCTTACAGTTACTCATGTGCAGTGAACCGGCATTTATCGCCGCGCCCACGCACTATGCTCATGGGAGAGGCTTTGTGGCAATGAACGACTAGAGCGGTTTCGAGACAGGACACATTCATTTTTCCTACCTTCACAATAAATGTCACATAACAGCCTTCGCCGATGTTCGTCTACACGGGTGCGTTGCACCGTCGGCACGGCTCGGTCACCGATCCCGGAGGGTGTACACTCCAGTGACGAGCCGTGGCGCGACCGCGTGGACCGAGCGAGGCAAAAGGCCGCGTCACTGAATGTTCTGCTCCTGGCGCGACCGGAGGCGCCGTAACGTCCGCGAAGAAACGAAGGGCAATTGAACGGCGACTGCGTTTGCGACCGCGCGTACGCGTTTACGGCGGAGTCACATTGACTCGACGCACGTGGTCTGCGGCGGAAGAACTGGGGAGACGTGTGTCGCGTCCCGTCGACTAGCTCGCACTGGGGGCAGCTTTGTTCCCGTGCGGTCCGGTGTGCGACGCACCGTTGCCGAAATTCCGCGTAACGGTACAGCTGTGCCGTAGTTCAGCCCTGCGTGCGTTGGACGGTGCTGCCGCCACAGTATCATCAGTGCAGTCATGGATTGTGCGGCTGATCCCGGTGGATGTTCAAGTCCTCCCTCGGGCTTGGGTGTGTGTGTTTGTCCTTAGGATAATTTAGGTTAAGTAGTGTGTAAGCTTAGGGACTGATGACCTTAGCAGTTAAGTCCCATAAGATTTCACACACATTTGAACATTTTTTTTTTTTTTGGTATCATCAGGTTTGTGTTGTTTTCATAAACAAAAAGCTATTTTGTTCTTGGGATCACAGTTAAGTCTAATAACGAGATGCGAATGAACACATAAATGCCTTTCTGTGAAATTTCCTCAACCCTGTAGTGTGTAGATCCTTCCTGGAGAATGCTAGAGAGGCAAGGCCACACGTAGCTATTTAAGCAAATAGAATCTGATGTAGTGAGTATTATTTACTTCTTTAATTCTTTGAAGCTGATAAATGTGCTCCGACAAGAAGTCACTGCGAATTGGAATAAAATGTATGTCAATTTATGCCATAAAAGAAAAACGAATCTATTATTGTATGAATGTTATGTAAAGAATGTAAAACCAAATGAGAGTAAAAAATGTTCTTGTAAAATTGGAATTTAACAGTTAAACAAAATTATAATTTAACAAAATGTACTAAACGAAATGACAGTCAGACTGTAATGTATATAAGCAATGATGATGGCATATCAGCAAACGAATAGGATAAGTTTATTTTTGTAGTTAAAACACAGATGATGTGACTTACCGAACGAAAGTGCTGGCAGGTCGATAGACACACAAACAAACACAAACATACACACGAAATTCAAGCTTTCGCAACAAACTGTTGCCTCATCAGGAAAGAGGGAACAAACACAAACACACACAGAAAATTCAAGTTTTCGCAACCAACGGTTGCTTCGTCAGGAAAGAGGGAAGGAGAGGGATAGATGAAAGGATGTGGGTTTTAAGGGAGAGGGTAGGGAGTCATTCCATTCCCGGGAGCGGGAAGACTTACCTTAGGGGGAAAAAGGACAGGTATACACTCACACACACACACATATCCATCCGCACATACACAGGCACAAGCAGACATTTGTAAAGGCAAAGAGTTTGGGCAGAGATGTCAGTTGAGGCAGAAGTACACAGTCAAAGATGTTGTTGAAAGACAGGTGAGGTATGAGCAGCGGCAAATTGAAATTAGCAGAGATTGAGGCCTGGCGGATAACGAGAAGAGAGGATATACTGAAGGGCAAGTTCCCATCTCCGGAGTTCTGACAGGTTGGTGTTAGTGGGAAGTATCCAGATAACCCGGACGGTGCAACACTGTGCCAAGATGTGCTGGCCGTGCACCAATGCATGTTTAGCCACAGGGTGATCCTCATTACCAACAAACACTGTCTGCCTGTGTCCATTCATGTGTATGGACAGTTTGTTGCTGGTCATTCTCACATAGAAAGCTTCACAGTGTAGGCAGGTCAGTTGGTAAATCACGTGGGTGCTTTCACACATGGCTCTGCCTTTGATCGTGTACACCTTCCGGGTTACAGGACTGGAGTAGGTGGTGGTGGGAGGGTGCATGGGACAGGTTTTACACCGGGGGCGGTTACAAGGGTAGGAGCCAGAGGGTAGGGAAGGTGGTTTGGGGATGTCATAGGGATGAACTAAGAGGTTACGAAGGTTAGGTGGACGGTGGAAAGACACTCTTGGTGGAGTGGGGAGGATTTCATGAAGGATGGATCTCATTTCGGGGCATGATTAGATGAAGTCGTATCCCTGCTGGAGAGCCACATTCAGAGTCTGATCCCGTCCCAGAAAGCATCCTGTCACAAGTGGGGCACTTTTGGGGTTCTTCTGTGGGAGGTTCTGGGTTTGAGGAGATGAGGAAGTGGCTCTTGTTATTTGCTTCTGTACCAGGTCGGGAGGGTAGTTGCGGGATGCGAAAGCTGTTTTCAGGTTGTTGGTGTAATGGTTCAGGGATTCCGGACTGCAGCAGATTCATTTGCCACGAAGACCTAAATCCAACTCCCCAAGACACTATCCAAATTGAACCCTGCCTGGAACAGTTCCGTCCTCCATCACAGTGGGACCCACCTCCTCTTCCTCAAAATCAACCTCTCCAAACCTTCCAGGAATTTCTGACTTCCAGCCTTGCCTCTCAATCCTTCTTAAAAAACCTTAATTCTACTCCCAACATCACCACTGCTGAAGCCCAGGCTATCCGTGATCTGAAGGCTGACCGATCCATCGTCATTCTTCCAGCGGACAAGGGTTCCACGACTGTGGTACTTGATCATCGGGAGTATGTGGCTGAGGGACTGCGTCAGCTTTCAGACAACACTACATACAAAGTTGGCCAAGGTAATCACATTCCTGATGTCCAGGCGGAGCTTCAAGGAATCCTCAGAACCTTAGGCCCCCTACAAAACCTTTCACCTGACTCCATCAATCTCCTGACCCCACCAACACCCCGCACTCCTACCTTCTACCTTCTTCCTAAAATTCACAAACACAATCATCCTGGCCGCCCCATTGTAGCTGATTTCCAAGCCCCCACAGAACGTATCTCTGCCTATGTAGATCAACACCTTCAACCCATTATGTGCGGTCCCCCATCCTTCATCAAAGACACCAACCACTTTCTCGAACACCTGGAATCCTTACCCAGTCTGTTACCCCCAGAACCATCATTGTAACCATTGATGCCACTTCCTTATACACAAATATTCCGCACGTCCAGGGCCTCACTGCGATGGAACACTTCCTTTCACGTCGATCACCTGCCATCCTACCTAAAACCTCTTTCCTCATTACCTTAGCCAGCTTCATCCTGACCCACAACTTCTTCACTTTCGAAGGCCAGACATACCAACAATTAAAGGGAACAGTCATGGGTACCAGGATGGCCCCCTTGTACGCCAACCTATTCATGGGTCGCTTAGAGGAAGCCTTCTTGGTTACCCAGGCCTGCCAACCCACAGTTTGGTACAGATTTATAGATGACATCTTCATGATCTGGACTCACAGTGAAGAAGAACTCCAGAATTTCCTCTCCAACCTCAACTCCTTTGGTTCCATCAGATTCACCTGGTCCTACTCCAAATTCCATCCCACTTTCCTTGACGTTGACCTCCACCTGTCCAATGGCCAGCTTCACACGTCCATCGACATCAAACCCACCAACAAGCAACAGTACCTCCATTATGACAGCTGCCACCCATTCCACATCAAACGGTCCCTTCCCTACAGCCTGGGTCTTCGTGGCAAACGAATCTGCTGCAGTCCGGAATCCCTGAACCATTACACCAATAACCTGAAAACAGCATTCGCATCCCACAACTACCCTCCCGACCTGGTACAGAAGCAAATAACCAGAGCCACTTCCTCATCTCCTCAAACCCAGAACCTCCCACAGAAGAACCCCAAAAGTGCCCCACTTGTGACAGGATACTTTCCGGGACGGGATCAGGCTCTGCATGTGGCTCTCCAGCAGGGATACGACTTCCTCAAATCCTGCCCTGAAATGAGATCCATCCTTCATGACATCCTCCCCACTCCACCAAGACTGTCTTTCTGCCATCCACATAACCTTCGTAACCTCTTAGTTCAACCCTATGAAATCCCCAAACCACCTTCCCTACTCTCTGGCTCCTACCCTTGTAACCGCCCCCGATGTAAAACCTGTCCCATGCACCCTCCCACCACCACCTACTCCAGTCCTGCAACCCGGAAGGTGTACACGATCAAAGGCAGAGCCACATGTGAAAGCACCCACGTGATTTACCAGCTGACCTGCCTACACTGTGAAGCTTTCTATGTGGGAATGACCAGCAACAAACTGTCCATTCACATGAATGGACACAGGCAGACAGTGTTTGTTGGTAATGAGGATCACCCTGTGGCTAAACATGCCTTGGTGCACGGCCTGCACATCTTGGCACAGTGTTACACTGTCCAGGTTATCTGGATACTTCCCACTAACACCAACCTGTCAGAACTCCGGAGATGGGAACTTGCCCTTCAGTATATCCTCTCTTCTCGTTATCCGCCAGGCATCAATCTCCGCTAATTTCAATTTGCCGCCGCTCATACCTCACCTGTATTTCAACAACATCTTTGCCTCTACTTCCGCCTCGACTGACATCTCTGCCCAAACTCTTTGCCTTTACAAATGTCTGCTTGTGTCTGTGTATGTGCGGATGGATATGTGTGTGTGTGCGAGTGTATACCTGTCCTTTTTTCCCCCAAGGTTAGTCTTTCCACTCCCGGGATTGGAATGACTCCTTACCCTCTCCCTTAAAATCCACATCCTTTCATCTATCCCTCTCCTTCCCTCTTTCCTGATGAAGCAACCGTTGGTTGCGAAAGCTAGAATTTCGTGTGTATGTTTGTGTTTGTTTGTGTGTCTGTCAACCTGCCAGCACTTTCGTTCAGTAAGTCACATCATCTTTGATTTTTTTATATATATATATATATATATATATATATATATATATATATATATATATATATATATATATGATGTGACTTACCAAATGAAAGTGCTGGCAGGTCGACAGACACACAAACAAACACAAACATACACACAAAATTCAAGCTTTCGCAACAAACTGTTGCCCCATCAGGAAAGAGGGAAGGAGAGGGAAAGACGAAAGGATGTGGGTTTTACGGGAGAGGGTAAGGAGTCATTCCAATCCCATGAGCGGAAAGACTTACCTTAGGGGGAAAAAAGGACTGGTATACACTCGCACACACACACATATCCATCCACACATATACAGACACAAGCAGACATATATATATATATTTTGTGGGGATAAGATACGACAGAAATTTTGTGTAATGCAATGGTATGTAAGATGGTCAAAAACATATGAAACCTGCCTGAAAAGTGTTTAAGTGTGCATGGGAGATATGTGGGTGTGTGCATGATGAACTAAATATGACAATACCTCATGTAGCATGAATTTCTTGTGCTCGACAACATCATAAAAAAATGAATTTTCTGTGCTCGACATTGCTGTAAAAGTGGCAAGAAACTTATCTTGTCAGCGGATATTGGATGTGCAGTTGGTGTTCCCACTAAATAAGTGCAAGTGACGAGTTGAAATACATTACTCACGCTGCCGATATGGAAACCAGTTGTCACCGCATCAAAGATTTCACAAATGATCACACCGAGCTTCACAAATTTGTGCAGTGAAGACTATATGAATGCACGACACGGGCACTCTGACTTTGTATTAAACATGTGAAAGTGAGCAGGGACAGTAATGGACATTGAGCTGCGCGTGCATGCTTCGCAAGCTAAACACTGGGCAGATACTGAATGACAATAATGGGACTATGCACTCACAGCAATCACTTTGTTATGAAGGAAAGCTTATGTATTATGTTTTAAGGGAGCTAACATGCCAATACAAATTGATAGCCATATAGGATAACTCCAATGGCTGAAAAATAAAGGCTATTATCATACCAGCCAGGGTTATCAACCTATAAAAATAGAAATAAGGTCAGACACTGTACACCTCCATATGACATCAGTGCATAGTGGGGGGCAATTATATATAAAAATCTCGTGTGGCCTCTGGTGGACGGGACTTTACTTGCAGCAACTACTGTCCATGATGCACCGTGCCGATGTGCGCCTCCCGTGATCTATCTGGTGGCTACTGCACTCCTCCTCCTTCGGGGGGTGAAGCCACGGTGATCCCCTGCATCAGAAGGTGGAGCGTCGTGCAGTAGCAATGACCTCCACATCCATGGGAAGGCTGGAGTCGACCACCACCAGAGCTCGGGACAGAATGGGCAACAAGCCATCGAACTCCGCTCCGGATCCCGGTCCACCTCGGCAGGGACAAGACCCAGTGGCAGGGACAATGGGGAAGGGAAGACCACAGGTGAACCAGCCTCCTGTGAAACGGCCTGCGAGAGGGGCCAGCTCTCGCCGGGGCATCTCTGAAGATGGCGATGCCGGTGCTGGGGCTGCTGGAGGCCACCAAGGCTGAGAAGCATCACAGTATGGTGGAGTCACAGGTGGGAGGGGCGGTAGCATCCCTGAGAATACAACATGGGTGCTGGCAATGGGGAATTCGGTGCCCGAGGGGTCGGAGGGTGGGTGCCCAAATGTGGATGTAGCTGTGATTTTGGTGACAATGTACTTCCCGGTCCCCCGCCTGCAAGGTATAGAGCCAGCGGCCATTGCGGCACGGGACCACCGCCGGTATCCAACGTGGATTGCATCCAAACCCACATGCCCAGACCGACATACCCAGTGGAAAGTCGGGTACCCCATTTTATGAAGACTGGTGAGGACCAGGGCAGTGGAGGTGCAGCAGAGTCCTAGGTTGGCGCCCGTGGAGGAGCTCTGCGGGGCTGTGTTCTCCCATTGGTGTGGTTCGGTATGCCATCAGGAAAAACGTCAATGTCTCCTCTGCAGGAAATTCATGCACATATGCTTTCATCTGCGTCTTAAATGTGTGCACCATGTGCTCGGCTTCCCCATTCGATTGTGGATGAAAGGGGGGAGAGCAAACATGCCAATTACCAAAGCGCCTACAAAAATCCTGGAAGGTCTGCGAAATAAACTGAGGTCCATTGTCTGATAACAGGGTGACTGGCAGACCTTCCACAGAAAAAATTTTTGCTAGTGCCTGGATTGCAACTTCTGAAGTGGTTGAGGAGCAGCGAGCTACATATGGGAATCGGGAATAAGCATCAAGGACAATGAGCCAAAAGCCATTGAGAAACGGGCCCGCAAAATCGATGTGAACACATTCCCATGCCTGGATTGCAGGTGGCCAGGAAGAGAATGCTGACCTGGGAGACGCCTGTTGGTTCACACACTGGGAACAGGCGGCCACCAAGTGCTCAATTTCTCTGTCAATACAGGGCCAGTACACATGTCTGTGAGCCAAGGTTTTAATATGGGAAACACCCCAGTGCCCCTCATGTGATAAGATGAGGACCGCCCTTCGCAAACTTGCAGGAGCAACCACACGAGGAGCTGCATCATCTGTAGCCAGAAGGAGAAATCCTTCCAAGACTGAGAGGCAGTGTCGTAGAACAAAATAATTACAAAGAGGGTCTGAGGACTGGCCTGGAGGTCGGGACGACCACCCCTGCTGAATGAGGCAAACTTCTTGCCGGAGAACAGGATCAGCTGCCATTTCCCTGGCGACTCTAGAACTAGTGATTGGGAAGCCATCAACCACTTGGCGGGACACCACATCCAAATGAAAACACATAATCTCCTCCCGATCGAACTTAGGATCCGGGCCCACCGGAAGATGGGAAAGAGCATTGGCATTGGCATGCTGTCCAGTAGGGCGAAAATGAATGTCATAATGGTACTTAGAGAGGAACAAGGCCCAGCACTGGAGTCTGTGGGCCGCCCTATCAGGAATCTGAGAGGCGGGGCCAAATAACGATATTAACAGCTTATGGTCAGTGATTAACTGAAACTTCGCGCCATACAAGAAAGGGTGAAACTTGGTAACAGCGTAGACAATGGCTAAAGCCTCTTTTTCCACTGGGGAGTAATGGGCCTGCGCAGGACTAAGAATTTTAGACACAAACGCCAGTGGCTGCTTGGAGCCATCCACGTTGCGATGGACCAGGACCATCCCCACCCCATACTGCGAAGCATCTGTAACCAGGACTAACGGCTTATTGGGGTCAAAAGTAGCAAAACAAGGCACTGATGTTAGGAGGCCCTTCGACGAGGTGAACGCTCACTCACATGCAGTTGACCAATCAAAAGGAACACCCTTGCGCAGAAGGGGAAAGGGCTATTGTGGAAGCCCTGGGAATGAACTGGTGATAATAGGCAATCTTGCCTAAAAAAGCTTGTAACTCCTTCAGCGAAGTGGGCCGCGGAAGGTCAATGATACCTTGGACCAAACTTCCTAGCGGCTGGACGCCATGCCGAGACTTGGTGTAGCCCACATACTCAATGGACGGTTGGAAGAAGTTCGACTTACGCAGGTTGCAACGCAGGCCCACGGACCTGAATTTGAGAAAGAGGTTTTCGAAGGTTGTGCAAGTGTTCCTTCATGCTACAGCCTGTGAAAACTATGTCATCCAGTTAATTAATACAATGAGGGATTGTCGACGTGACATGGTCAAGATAACGCTGAAATATCGCCGGGGCACTGGATATTCCGAAGGCCAACCGCTGGTATTGGTAAAGGCCAAATGGGGTGTTGACAACCGCCAGCTGTTTGGAGTCCTCATCAAGTGGTATTTGATGATAAGCCTCCGAAAGATCGATTTTCGAAAAATATTGGCCTCCCGCCATGGCAGACAACAATTCATCAGATCGAGGCAAGGGATAGGTGTCCACCAACAATTGGGAATTAATGGTGGCCTTGAAATCGCCACAAAGAGGGTTTCCTGACAATAACAAGGGGTGAAGCCCACTCACTAGAAGAAATGGGAAGAATGACCCCAAGGGCTGTCAGCCAGTCTAGCTCCGCTTTTACCTGAGGGCAGAGAGCCAAGGGGATGTGCCTCGTGCATAGAAAATGCGGGCGAGCCAACGCCTTCAACGTTAATTGAGCTTCAAAGCCTGAAACACGCCCCAGACCCTCCTCAAAGATATCCTTAAAGTCAGAGATCAAAGATTCCAATGATTGATAGGGAACATATTGAGAGACCAACTGTATGGTGTCTGCGATAGAAAAACCGAAAGCTCGAAAGGCATCCAATCCAAAAAGGTTAGCAGAGCTCGCATCACTGACAATAAAAGTAAGAAGCCGAGTGACTGATTTGTAAATAACGTTGGTAGTGAATTGACCCAGTAGGGGAATGAACTGTTTACCATAACCATGTAGACGCCGGTAAACTGGCGCCAACGGGGGCGACCCCAGGTCGGAGTAAGTTTGTGCATTCAACAAGGAAACTGCCACGCCCGTATCTACTTTCAATTGTAATCGGCATGACCGAACCGACCCCTCAATAAAGAGTTTGTGTGCCAATGCGTCGGGAGCCTGGCCCGATGAAACTTCCTGAATGTCAATGTCCATGTCAATGTCCATGTCTTTTGAGGCTGAGTGGCAAACTTTAGCAATGTGTCCTTTTTTATTAAATTTGCGACAAACAGCCCAACGCTGGGGGCACTCTGACCAATCATGATGTATATAGCACGATGCACAGGACAATAACAGGGGCCGGCGGCCGGAACTCTGTTTACGTGCCATGCGGGAGCGGCCGTAACGGCCGGATTGTACCGCTCGCACGTCGTCCATCCCGGATGCAGTGGTCGTGGCCGCGCCGCCCTGAACCGCCACAACGTCGCACCACACTTCCAACTGTTGACCTGCAGCGTGAGAGATTTCGTACGATTGAGCAATGGACAGGACTTCCTCAAGGGAAGGGTCTTCCAACTGCAGGGCCCATTGCTGGACCTTCCTATCAGGGGCCGAACGAACAATGACGTCGCGCACCATTATGTGGGCATACGACTCCTGCGACTGCTCCGTGACAAAATGATACTTCCGACTAAGACTGTGCAGGGTAGCAGCTCACGCCTGGTAAGACTGATGGGGCTGTTTCTTACATTGACAGAACTTGACCCTAGCCGCCACAACATGCGTGTGGCGGTGATAATACGAAGACAGCAATGAACACAATGCATCAAAAGACAAGGACGAGGGTTCCTGCAATGGCGCTAGCTGCCGCAAAATGTGATACAGCGAGGGAGATATCCAAGACAAGAAAATAGCATGACATACCTCCGCATCGGCAACAAGAAAAGCCTGGAAATGCTGCCGAAGGCGATGTTCATATGCGTCCCAATCCTCTGCCATCTCATAATATGGGGGAAAGGAAGGAGGGAATGGCGCTGGAGCAGACTGCGTGGAGATCAACGCCGGAAACACTTGTTTCATGGTTGCCATGAGCTCCATCTGCTGCTCAACCAAAACCCACACTAAATCCTCCATGCCATGGATAAGCTGCGAAACTGGAACAACGATGTAACATGCGAAAGAATGACCCTACTCGTTGCCAGTTGTGTAGTAGCACGATTCACGTTTCCGTCGCACTTCACATAATGTAGACAGGGAACTGTCTGATAGGCATGCCTGATGTGAACTGACTGGGCACGACCCGTGCTGCCTGAGTAGTTGTTGTTCTGCCGGCAGAGGGCATGGCCAAAATCTCGTGTGCCCTCTGGTGGACGGGACTTTACTTGTGGCAACTACTGTCCGTGATGTGCCGTGCTGATGTGTGCCCCCTGCGATCTTTCTGGTTGGTACTGCAATTCCACGTGGGAAAAATATATATAAAAAACACCAAACAAGAAAGTACTAGTAGATAGACACAATAAAAAACACACAAACACACACACAAATTTCAAGCTTTCGCAACCGAAGGTTGTTTCATCAGGAAAGAGGGAAGGAGAGGAAAAGACAAAAGGATGTGGATTTTAAGGGAGAGGGTAATGACTCCTGATGAAGCAACCTTGGGTTGTGAAAGCTTGAAATTTGTGTGTGTTTGTGTGTTTTTTATTGTGTCTATCTACCAGTGCTTTCTCGTTTGGTAAGTTACAGCACCTTTCTTTGTTTTTTGTGTATATATATATCATAGGTAACATTGGCACAAAAACAAAACAAGTAGAAATATGCTCTTCAATTTTTTAATTTCTTTATATTCATCCATTTGTCTGTATTCGTGATAGTGAGCAGACATATGAAAAGTTCTGCCACATTAATATTGTTCAAAAATGCATATACAAATTGGACATTAAAGAAGTGTTATAAACATTATTTGGGAGATGAAGTTTATCTAAAAACCATCCGTTCATCATTCTGTGATGCATTGAGAATCCTTCATCAAGAGGATTGAAGTAGACAAGAAGAATTTGTGTGAGCAGAGGAGGGGACGATCCAGAACCATTATTGTAATACCAAGCTGTATGTGCAATACCGGTAACAAGAAAAAGAAGTACGTAAAGTTAAATGCTGAATATATGTATGAATATCGAAGGTCTGTTGATATTAGTGCCAGTTAAAGTCCACTCAGGATATGTGTACTTTCCAATTTCTTTCAATTATTCCTTCAAAATTTCCCTTTTCATTATTTAAGCAGCAATTTTTAATCAGTTTCCAATATATATTACATTTTATTCCCCCCTTCCGCAACTATTCGTGACAAGAGCCTGCTGTTGTTATGTAAAAGATGCATGCTGGGCAGTGATATACTGGAGTATTTCTTTCATCAAAATGTTTGTAAGATGACTTAGCTCTGACATTAACAAGCGGAGAAAATGTAACCCTCACTCGTCACCCAGTTTGTTGTAGCAAGAACAAATGTAATTTATGGAACATAGTACTTTATAGAGAAACACGTAAGATACCATGAAGTACTGGTTGTGTGTAACTCTAAACGCACTGACTGAACAATGGTAATACAGGTTGCTTAAATAATACTGTTTCTTTGGCGGCTCACCATAGCATCCCAGAGGCCGACCCAGGTGGCCTCTATAAGCGGACCTGTGAACTGTACAGACATGGAATCTCTGAAATCGTGCACATCGTGAGTGAAAGTACATCAGCTATAAACATAAATTTAACTGTATTTAACATATCTTGTATGATAAATTGTATGGTCATTATTGTCTTACATGTATGGTGGCAGTCAAGTTAGTACAAGTCAACCGCCACCTCTGTGAGGAACAACTTCATTGACTTACTCTCAGTATGCTCTTGTTCAGCCATTTTCTGTGTCATTTTTGTATCTGATATGTAGAAATGCTCTGTTAACAAAGTTTTTACTATTTAATAGTATGTCTCTGGTACTTCTGGTTATAGTATAGTATTGAGTATGCACACTAGTAACCCATTATTCTGCATTCCCATGTCATGTTGACTTTCCACAATAATCATTGTTGTTTGTTGTGAAAAATGTTTTGCCATACAGTGCTTCCTCATCGTATCACACATCAGATGTCATGTGCCAACCTCTTGATTCATGTGCAGTACAGAGTGTCACCACAAATATGTTGGACACCACTTTTAACTATGCACTCACAGCCTCACATACCACCTTCATATCCCTGCATTGGGTTCTGTCACCTCCCCTCCCCCCCTTCCCCCTCCCCCCCTCCTCCCCCCCCCTCCCTCACTGATGGCAGCTATTTTGGACAATATAGCACAATGAATGCTCAGCTTGAGTAAGTGGTCATCAAACAGGATCCCAGTGTCTTGAACCCACAACAAACTGCACAGCACTTAAGAATCTACCTCTCCCAATGTTGTGTCATATTTTTGCTCTTCAGGCAGAGCCACCCCATCTACTCAGTATAGCAACCATGGCCAATCCTACCAGGCCATTCATGTCTCCCCTGCCATCTGCATTCACGCCCATGTCATCCTTGTCTACTGCACATGCCAAAATGTGTGATGTCGTAAAGTGCCCCTCCCACTACTGCTGAGATGTCAGGCACCATTCCATTTTTGCGCCCCACCCTCATTCATTTGAGTGTACTGCCTTCATCGAGTACACAGTTTTGTACTTCAGTGCTTGCCTAGGACACTCCACATGGCCTGTTCCATAAGCTGCCTCACACTAACAAAGATAGCTCTCTCACATGGTTCAACCTGGTGGACTCTGTTCTGGACCTTAGCAGCATCAGTAGTGATGGTGCAGGCTCTGTATGCATCACTGTACACTGACATGCTGACCTGGAACTTATCAGCGGCACCAGCTTGATCCCACCGCCTGCCCCCTCCCCCACCCTCTGCCCCCGATGCCTGAATGCAAGGCAGACCATCGTCAACCACCTTTCTCGCTCACAGTAGAAAGCACTTTATCACATAATTTATGTGTAAACTATGAGCAAAAGGTTGCCCTCTCAACTCTGGCATCACCTATATGCCTTTGTCAATCCTAACAACCTGCAGGGTGCTGCCTTGTGGGCTGTTTGGATAATCAAGCTTCCATATGACATCTAGCTGCAGCTCTTACCTTTGTCTACAGAACCATTGGAATGTAGACTTTGACATGCAGATTACATATATCAAACAAGTGGCACTGCCAGCTCATCACTTCTGCAAGAATAGATTCTGCTACCTATATTGACAGTTCTGCTGTGGATACAGCTACCCCTCCTCCTTGCTCACCCAGAGTAGGCCACGCAAGATTGTGCACATCATGAGATTGAGCAGTGCAACCACATAGCAGCAGACCAGCTGCACTCTCCACTCCCACTCTACACCTTCTACTCTCAACGGCTCCTAGCACACTGTACTTCACGTACTACTGCTCACTCTACCTACTCCAAAATCAGTCATCATACAATGTTCATCTCATGTCTGGATGCCTCTACATGCTTGACAGGTTTACTGACACATGCTTCCAGATTGACATCATCATGGATGCAAGTGTTATCCCACCAACTCTCACTCTATTGAGCATCCTGCCCCCACCTGGTAACCTCCATACAGCTAATAATTCAGATATCAAAGTTCACAGTGTAGCCATGCTACAGCTTCAGCTTGCTCCAGATGGGAGTTCCCATGGAAGTTCCTTGTGGCAGATGTCGAGAGTCCTGTTCTTGGGACTGACTTCCTTAGCACTTCTGCCTCTCACTGGACATTTAGTCTGCCATGCTGTTGCATCATACTTCTGGCACATGCAAAACAGGTTGCTTCATTCCACTGGCTACAGCCCCCACATCTTGACGTAACAAGCTTGTCCATCTGTCATCAGAGTGTATACATCTGACAGCTCAACTTGCCAACTCCCTCATCAAGCTCTTACTCCAACGTCATGACATCGATGCCCTTCATGCCAGCAACAATACGCTCCATCTACTGGTCATGGATGCATCCGACAACCTGACATGTGAAATTTGCATAGTCAATGCTCTTCCTGCTTTGGTATTGCCTGCTGCAACTTTGGCTGATGAAAAAACACACTCCCAAGCCATGGATTTGACAGATCAGTGACTCTTCATGTATGAACATTGTGTGTTACGTTCCCACCTCCTCTTCTCACCTCATGGCTATTTAAAATGGTACCTGTCATAAGTTAATGACCACAGAATACCCTCCTGTCCATTAGAAGGCAAGGCACCTGATAGCTAACAAACTGCACCACGCTAAGGCCACTGTGCAGCAACTGTTAGACATGGGTATAGACCACCGCTCTTCTAATAACTGGTCTTCAGCTGTCCACCTGGTCTGTAAGAGAGATGGTACCTACAGGTTGATCAGAAGCTACTGCACGCTAAAAATGAACACAGTAATTGATAACTGTTCCCTTCCACACATCCAAGACTTTGCACAACAGCTGTATGGAGCACACGGGTTTAGTGTCAGACACTGCCACAAGGTTTACCATCAAACCCCTATGCAAACTGATGACGCCCTGAAAATGGCCAACATTACACCTCTCAGCCTACTCAAATATTGTTTCACACCTTACAGACTGAAAAATGCCGCCCAAACCTGGCAGCGCTTTATTGATTCTCTACTTTTCCTACTGCCATTCGGCTATACTTATCTGTATGACACCCTTATCTTTTCCTCTTCCAAAACCAAACACAAGAAACACTTATTGCATATGTTACATGTCCTTGCAGATAATGGTGTTAAAATTAATCAAGATAAAAGCCAACTTTGTCATAATGGTATCATGTTCCTTGATCATGAAGTTACTCCTGAAGGCATTCTATGCCTTCATCTCTGAGCTACCACTACCAGAAGCCTACCATATCTTTGCATGTTTATGGGCATGGTAAACATTTTCAGGTGCAACTACATGTTGAGAATTAACTCCATTACTTCTCCTCTTGAAATGAATGAGCAGGCTCACTTGCAGCAACAAGATCCAGATGTACAGAATCTGTTACAAAACTTGTCTACATTCCTTATAATGGAATCCTGACTCCTACTTGGCTCAGCTACTCCAGTGTTGTGTGACAGTTCTACTGGTACACTACAGCCCCTAGTTCCTTCTGCCTTGTATTGCACAATCCTCAACATCATTCTCAATGTGGACCATCCATGCATAAAAGCCACCATGTGCCTGCTTAGTGAGTGCTTTGTTTGGCTCGACATGAAAAGTGACTGCCATACCTGGGCGTGCACGTGTATTACCTGCCAACATAGCAAGGTTGATCAACAGGCACTACCTTCTCTTGGACATTTTGACATCTTAAAAGGATGTTTTTGCCACATCCATTTTGACCTAGTTGATCCCCTGCCTCCATTGAAAGGTTTCAAATACATTTTCTCTATGATCAACTGGACTAGACAGATCAGCCAACTCAGTAGCCCATACTTTTCTTTACACCTGGCTGGCCCACTTTTGCAGTGCATCATCAGTCACTGCAGATCAGGGTTGACAATTTGAATCACTCCTTTTTGCTAAGCTCTGTAATCTGTGGGGTACTGCCAAGCTTCGTACCACTGCCTACTATCCCTAAAGTAACGGACTTACAGAACGCTTGCCTCACACTCTGAAAGTGGTACTCTTGTGTCACGTCAGTGGCTGGGCAGAAGTGTTACAGTGCATCCTCTTGGCCATATGTACCACCTTCAAAGAGGATTTTGAATCATCTGTAGGCAAGGCACTGTATGGTGAACCTTTGATCCTTCCTGGAGAGTATGTTGAGGGCTCTGATCCTCTTCCACCCCCCTCCACCCTACCCACATTAGTTAAGTGCATATGCTCACACATCTCGTGCATTTGTGTGCTCCCTCCCCATGCTCAAATAGCTCCACATGTCTTCATTCACAGCTATCTACGATTGTGTCATACTCTGTGATGACTCGGTTCACACAGCTTTGCAGCATCCTTATCTGGGGCCCTACAGGGTACTGTTGTGCTCTACCAACACCTTTGTTGTCCTCCTCAATGGTAAGCCACAAACTGTATCCTTGCAAAAGTTAAAACCAGCCTGGACAATTGAAGACAGCATGATGCAAGACCCATCACCAGTGAACCTGCTCCAGATGAGTGTTGGAACTCATCGTTAGACCAAAGCTCACTGATACTTGCATTCTCTTCTGACCCCCTTCCCTCCAAGTGATAAAGTGATCCCCCAGCTTGTTGCTCAGAACAAGTGATTCTTGTGTGCTCATTCCAATGACTGATCTCTCACGAGCACCTCTGAGTGTCGCAACAATCTCCATCAGAGTCTCCCCATTCAGCCCTAAAGATCTGCAATGATACCCTCTTCATTCTCCATATCCCTTCCCACTCCTATGACAGCCCAAACACTGCCCACAATGCCATTTTTAAACGTTACCTGCAGACAAGGCCAGTGTAACTGCCTCCACTGACTTCTCTGGGAGGCTTACCATTATCATACCTCTTCTCTTCACGCCATCCAATGCAGATCATCCCCTCGACTCCCCCCCACCCCCCTTTATGGCACTGAGATTATGTGCTTTCCTCATCTCCTAATTTCTCACAGGGCAACAGTCCAGCATCATCTTTCCCCCTTCCCCCCTTCTGCCTGCACAGGTTTTCTGTTATTTTGTAAATAACTTGGGTCCATATACTGCAGCCATAACTTATTAAACTTTCCAGAAAGGTACAACAATAAAAATGACAGAAGCCCACACATCCATGGTTTGATTTGCTTTAACAAACCACCAAACTCTCTAAGAATGTGTACAGGGAATGATTTTCAAACAAAATTAAAATCTTTTCTGATAGAAAAGTGTTTATATTCATAAACCAAGTAGCATAGTAGTTTTAATGTAATAAACGGCCAAAACAGGCATAAGATGCAACAGTTACAGAATATAAAATATTTTGTAAGTGCAATTACTGTCGTGCTATTATTTCTGACATTTGCAAAGCCATTGGGATGGCTTCATGCAAAGAAAATGTAAATAAATTAAATAAATAGCTGAATTTCTTCAGTAATATTCACACCTGTCAGCCCATGCCTTTTTCGAAGTATTTGGGTATTTTGACTGGTTCATGTATCTTGCACACTCTTCTTCCTTGTTTATGATGTGTCTTAAATGTCATTTAGCAAAGTTAGTTGTTTTAGAAATCAATTTTATCTTATTTTTTTAACTGTAAAGTCCAATCAAGTTTCAAGGATATTGAGTATCCTCAGGAAGAGAAATGTCACCAGGCTGTGTCATGGGCATCACGTAAATCAACCTGGACTATCAAGTAATAATTCTTGTATACTGTGCACCTTCATTTGTGTGTTATTTTACTCTTTTAGTTCTTCTATTTTATTCCTACAATTTAATGAGCAATAATTGGTAGAAATTCAGAATAGATAACATTAACATTTTTGGTGGTGGTTAAGATAATGTATACAAATAAAACAATTTACAATTTTGTTAGCCAGAGTTTGGTAAAAATAAGAAAATTCTCATCAAGCCTCTTCAAAATAAAGGAGGGCAGGATCATCTTTTAGTTATATAAATAGGTATAAATTACATATGGAATTCTGGAATGTTTGTATGTAAAACATTGCTCTGTCATTCTTGCTGTCATTGAAATAAATAACACTGGCTTTGAAACAGAAGAACATTACTTCTGTCTTCAGGGAATACTATTATGTTTGTTAAATCAAGAAATAAAAACAATGACAGAAGAAGTAGTGAATGAAATTTTATTAATAGGAGTCACATGACAATGGAGGTGCTCTAAAAGCACGATAAGTGCCTTCGAAACACATGATGATCTGTGATACTAAAACTGTCATTCTAATCTGCCAGTGGCACATAGGGATGATTGTACATTTCCAGCAAGATCTTGGACTCCTCACACATAGCACAGACCCATAATGTATTTTCTCATCACTGTGGTGAAGTTAGAGGAGGTACACTTCAAGAGTCAACTGGAACTGCTTCAGGAAGGGTCTTGGCACAGAGCTAGATAGAATACCACCAAAGTGTGGAGACTATGACATCACAGATCTCACCAAGCTAATTTCAAACAGATCAATACTGTGAGGATGCTGGATAGGGACTCATACCACACCAAGAGCTTCACCATAACAATCAATTTGCTGAAGAGGCCATACATGCAGGAGGAGAACTGTTACAATATCTTACCAAAGTACAGCAAACTAGCAAAAAGTGTCAACATCAAAGTGGAAAGTAGTGTAGTCTGGAAGCAGTTCAAAAAAACTCAGTGAGATCCCACAGATGCCTGCAATGATTTCACCTAAGTGACTGTATACCAATTGCTGTTCAGCTGCAAAATCACAGTAGACATGACTTTAGAAACCATTAAGAGGTCTCCAGCTTCCTTGAAAATACATTCACAGTGGCTGAGCTGGTGTAGGTAATATCCAACAGTAAGCAGAACAGAAAAGTTGGTATCAAGAAACTAATGGTTGAATAAAATACATAAATAAAAACTAACTGGAATACAAATCAATGAAATGGTTACTAGACACAATAAAAGTTTATCTTACTAACTTGCAGATCCCAGAGACTTGAAGGAAGGTCAGGCCAGTTGTAGTGTCAAAACCAGGGGAGGAATGAAATGAGTCAAAAAAATTCCTGTCTGTGTCATTATTCCATCATTCCATTAAGTATAAGAAATAAAATGCTCCACTTATCACAAACATAATGAAAGAGAAATTTATTCACTAGCAAGTAGGATTCTGCCCTGGAAAATCAAATATTGGCTACAACCTAAACCTGACATAGTGTGTTTAGGGTGACTGTGCAAAGAGAGATTACTGGAGTGCTCTGACAGCTGTGTATGACCCCATTAATCAGATGAGGCTGCTTGGCAGTCACGTCTCCATAAAACACTGCACAGAAATTACAGCAGAGGTGGTATATGAGATGATTCATTTCATAAGTGACCATGCCTTTACAGGATAGGATATACTTGTGACTTGATGGGAAAAGAATGTTCTTGGTAAGTGCACAGTACAGGCAAAGTGCTTGGGCCATCAATAGGAACTGGGAGTATGTGTGGTATAAAGCTTGACTGGAATATTTCATAAATTAGATTGGCACACTAACAGATTATGGACTAGGTTTAGATGTTGGTGCCTGTCTTCAAAGGTCTTACTAAGTTCTTCAGCACACTGGGCAAGACATTGCTTGTTACTGCAGATGTGGCATCACAGGTTGTTAGACTCTATGGGAGAACTTTTTTGTGTGGAATGATGGCCGGTATCAAGTGGAGGTGTTGTTCAAAGTCAGCAGTTTTTATATGAATTGACATTTTTGTGGAGCCATCAGAGATGTGGATGTTAACATAGAGGTAGGTGGCTTGAAATGGATAGGAAAGGAGATGCTGAGCATGCAGAAGCACAATGACTAAGTATCATGGTCCTACATATGGTTATGAAAATATCATCAACAAACCTGAACAAGGCAGGAAGCCCGTTAGGATTTAAGGTAACCAGAAATCTAGAAAACTGTGAGAAGCTGTTAGCTATTCATGGCAGAAGCTGTTTCTATTATGTACCTTTACATTACTTTTATGTTCTCATTATTATTTTTAATTTTCGGACCATAGTTCTTTAAACTACCCCTCTCACATTTTATTTCTTATTTCAGTTAACTGTCCAGTGCAAAATTAACCAAAATTATGTTGCAGAAGCTCTTTTAGCACTTCAGGATCCTAAGAGTAAAGAACTGATTACAGCAAAAAATCAGAAAGTGGTTGAATTTGAAAGTTGCATTTCAGTGACTCAACTCAAATTTCTTCATCAGGTTTGTTTATCCTTTTAAATTTGTCTGTGTTTATCTTATCAGAAGAATCATTCCAGCAAATTAATTTGCACACATCATATTCTATGTATTTACAGTACATACCACTAAGGATATCTGTTATCTTCCCTACCATTCATGTCTCAGAGGAGCTTCTGGATTTTGGGAAAGTTTGCCGAGGTGAAACCAAAGAGATGATTCTAACATTGACAAATAATACAGGTAATACATACTAAAATGCAAAATATGCTCTAAATTATATATTATTATTCCAAAAGTTGAAGCAATCAAAAATTGTCCAAATAACACTAAAAAAGAAGTTTATCTCATTAAATGGGAGTCACTTTGAAAATGTGCATAGATGTGCATACCTAGCATCTCCTTGTAATGTTCTGTGATAGTAATCCCAGGTAAAAATACATGCACAGCTGACTGGTTGAGATATTACTTTACTCTCATTACTGTAGGAAGCTATTTCCCTATGGTACCAGTTGATTGATAGAGCCAAATTAGACAGACTGTACAAAAATAAGCTCTGAAGATTGATGCTGCCTTTGGTAGGTTTGGACAGCTTTGGTCACAGATACTACACTACTCTACCAGTAAAATATTAGAAAATCTGGTCAGGCATAACTATGCTGTAAAATGACCCAATGGAAATTCCAGTATGGAACAACAACAATATGGAAATAATATATTGCTATTCACATCACAGAGGAGGCCCTGAGTCACAGATAGGCACAACAAAAAAGGGTGCTAGAATATTGGAGCTTTTCGACCAAGTCCTTCTTTAGAAACAAAATTCTCACACATGTCCACACAACTCACATTTGGCCACTGTCTCTGGGTGCTAAGGGCTAACTGAGGCTGTGTTCGACGTGAGTAGCATTCCATTTGGAGTGTGTAGTGGGGGTAAAGAAGTGGTGGCAGATGGGGAGAAGGAGAGGGGGTATCATGACAGGGCGGGGAAGAAGCCAGTTGTGCATTTGGGAGAATGCAGGGATGTGGTGGGAGGAGGACAGCACTGCTAACTGCAACATCAGAATGTAGTGCAAGGGAGGGGTGGGAGGGTGGAGAGGGAGAGGGAGGGAATAGAGGAGAGAAGTAAAGCTGATAAAATGACTACGTAGGTGCACTGGCAGCACAGAAGGTTTTTGTAGTATTGCGATGGGAGCAAGGAAGAGGATAAGCAGCTGAACAACAAGGACTACCATGAGATGAGGCATATGTTGTAGGGAGAGTACACAGCTGCACAGTTCATGAAGGCTAATGCTGCTGGGAAGAATCCAGATGGCACAGTCTATGAAACAGTAATTAAATTGAAGCACATTGTATTGGTGGCACGCTTAAGAGAGACTACTAGTTATCATTAGCTATTGGACTAAGTCCTTCGTCAAATGTAGACAAAACACATGCACATTCACACATGCAGAACTCAAACACATATGGCCACTGTTGTCTCTGGGTGTAAAGGCCCAACTGTGACTGTGTCTGAGGTGAGCAGTGGTCTGCTAGTTACAAAATTAGGAGATTGTTGGGGAGTGGGGGAGTAAAAGGTAGAGAAGAGGAGGAGTACAGAAGATGAAGGACTATATAGGTGTGTTGGCAGGATATAAGACATGTGTAGGGCTGGATTGGAGCAGGGAATGGCATAGTGGGATAGTGGGAGTTGGATACAGGGACTAGTGAAGGTTGAGGGAAGGGGGATTATGGGAATGAAGGATATATTGCAGGAAGAGTTCCTATATGCGCAGTTCAGTAAATCTGATGTTGGTGGGAAGAATCCATATGGCACCGGCTGTGACATTGTTGTTGAAGTCAAGTATAGTGAGTTGGGTGGCATGATTAGCAACTGGTTGGTCCAGTTGACATACGCTCACTGTTTGGCTGTGGCCATAAAAGCAAACAGACCATTTGTTACTGGACACATAGGACACTTCAGTGTGGCTGCAGCTAAGTAGGTAGATTACAAGATTGCTCTCACAGGAAGCTCTGCCTTTGATGGGATAGGAGATGCCTATGACACGACTGGAGTTGAAATGGGATATCATCTGGAGCCTTCCCATCAATGCGAGCTTATCTGAACTGTGCAACTGGGAACTCTCTTTGCAACACATGCTTCATCCCATAAATCCCCTGGCCTCAGCCTTCTCTAGTCCATGTCCTCCACCTGCCTATCACATTCCCTGCTTCCACTTCAGCCCTACATATGCCTTCTACCCCATCAGTGCAGCTGCATAGTCCTCTCCCTTTCTTTGCTTCTCTCCTTTCCCCTCTACGATTCCCCACTCCCCTCCACCCTCCACCATCAAATGCAGCCTCCTAATGTTGCACCTAGCAGTCCACAATTCTGTCCTCACCATGTTCCTGCACAGCCTGACAGGCACCACTAGCATCTTCCCCCACCCCTACCTTGCCATCCAATCTCCTCCATGCCTCATGTCTCTCCTATATCCTCACTACCCATCCCTGATACAGTCACAATCAAATTTTAGCATCTGCTGATGACTGTGGTCATAAGTGTGTGTCTTATGCATGTGAGAATGTTGGTGTTTTGTCTATACCTGACAAAGGACTCAGTTGGTACATAAAATAATGGAAAGGCAACACCCGCCTACAGTGAACCAATGCATGGAGCACAGAGACAGGTAACATGAAACATTATTCTGGCTATCTTTTGAGTTCTTCCTATTTTTCTAGCAAAACTACTCACATTCACATGCACAATCACACAGACATCCAAATATGCATTTCCATGGCCACGACAAGACCAATTATTGATAATTATTAAAAGCAGTTGCCTGAACAGATGTAACTGGGAATACAAAGAGAAAGTAGTGGGCAAGAGGCAGGTCTTTGAACAGATGACTCAGTGGCTACACAACAAGATGAGAGGAGTATAGAGAGTAGATCAAAAAGAGTTTTAGGAAGAGGGTGAGAGGGCAAGAGGGGGGGGGGGAGGGGGGAGGAGAGGAAGGTGGAGATGAAGAGGGAGAAAGGTAATGGAGAGAGAAAGGAGAGTGTTAGAAAAAGGAGGAGAAAGAGGAGGATAAGGGGGGGAGAGAGAGAGAGAGAGAGAGAGAGAGAGAGAGAGACAATGAGGTGAGAGATACAAAATGCGCACAGTGTGGGAGGGGAGGAGGAATGTGGTGGGAGAAGGCAGTGCAACATCTGGACTGAAAAGTAGTGGTGTGGACAGACAGAAGGAGGGAAAAGGTAGGTGAGGCAGTGGAACAGATTAGCAAAAGTTTAGGACAGGGGGACTGCAAGAACATAGGGTATGCTGGAGAAACAATTCTCATCTACATAGTTCAAAGAAACTTATGCTGGGATTGAGTACTTAAATGGCCCAAATAGTGAAGCAGCTGTTGAAGTCATTTGTGTTGTAGTGTGCAGCATTTTTAGCAACTGGATGGTAAAATTTGTCATTTGCCACAATTTGGTAGTGGCTATTTATGCAAGTAAACTTGTCATACCCACACAGAACACAGTACAGCAATTGCAGCACAGCTTATATATAACACAGCTGCTTTCACTTGTGGCCTCTCTTTTAGTGGTGGGAAATTCCTGTGATTGGACTGCATTAGGAGGTAGTGGGTGGGAGTATGGGACAAGTCTACTGTGTGGACCAACCACAGGGGAATGACCCATCGGGTGCATAATTGGGAGTAGCATTTGAATGAGGATGGATAAGTATATTCTGTAGGTTGGTGGGTAGTGCAGTGGGTGATATGGACAGGTTTTTGGGTAGCATATTCAATACTCAGGGTATGATGAAAGGCATTCAAAACCCTGAGGAAGAATATGGCTGAACTTTTGAAAGGCAGGGCAATACAGGATGATCAGAGGAGTGCTGGTTGTTGGTTGGTTAATAGGTTTACTGGTGTCAGAGGAGGAGATGGCACAGGAGATTTGTTTATGAAAGAGCAGGATAGGATATTGTCTGTCAGTAAAATCTCTGGTAAGGTTATTGGTATATTTCAACAATTCCTGCTTTCTACTGCACACACAGTGCCAGAGGGAAGGTGAGGTTATAAGGAACAGACTTTTCCACATGGTGCAGCTGCCAGCTGTCAAAGTGGCAGTACTGTTGGCAGTTGATATGCTTGATATGGATAACCTATTTATGGAGCCATCTGAGATATGGAGATCAACATCTAGGAAGATGGTTTGATGAGTTGAGAAGGACCATATGAAGTGGGTTTGGGAGAAAGTGTTGAGGTTATCGAGGAAAGAGGAAAGGTTGGCCTTGCCATGAGTCCAGATGATAAAAATCTCATCAATGAATCTGAACCAGACAAGAGGTTTAGGTGTTGACTGGATAGGAATGACTCCTCCAGATGGCCCATAAATAAATTGGTATAGGATGGTACCATCTGAGCACCCATGGCTGTACCATGTCTTTGTTAATAGATTTCGCCTTCAAAAGTGAAATATTTATGAGTCAGGATATGGGTGGCTATGAGAAGTAGGAAGAGGTGGTCAGTTTTGTATCAGGAAGATTATTCTGACTATCTTTTGAGTTAGCTATTTTTCTAGCAAAATTACTCTCGTTCGCATGCACAGACACATAGCTGCAAGGCCATGGATGTGGGGGATGTTGGTGCACAAGGTCATTGCATCTACAGTGACTAGCAAGGAGTCTGGTGGTAATGGAACAGGAACTGTGGAGAGGCAATGAAGGAAGTGAGCAGTGTCTTGATTGTACAATTGGAGATTACAGACAACAGTTTGGAAGTGGTGATCAACAAAGGCAGAGGTTTGTTCTGTGGAAGAATTGTACCCAGCCACAATGGGACAGCTAGTAGTGAGACCTGTTGAATTTGGTTTGTGGAGTTTGGGGAGTTGGTAAAAGGTGGAAATGCAGAGGTTGCTGGTGTGAGGAGGGATAGGGATTCAGGTGTCAGGTTTTGGGATGGACCTAAGGCATTGAAAAGCTGCTTGAAGCCATATTAGACTTCTGGTATGTACTCATGGTTGTAAGGTTTGAATGCAGAGATGCCAGAAAGTTGGTGGAGACCCTCATCCACATAGGCACTACAATTCAGGACCTCTGTGGCTGAGCCTTTGTGTGCAGGAAGGATGTTAAGGTCTGGAAGGTTTTTCGGGTTACGGGTGGCAGTATGTTCCATACAGGTATGGTGGACTCAGGAGGAGGGATTTAGGAAGGAAGGTGAGACCAGGTTAGAAGTGAGGCCCCTGAAAGATTTACCAGGAAAAAAAGGAAAGAAGGAAGTTTTGTCAGAAAGACAGACTACAGTGTTGAGATGGTTCAAATGGCTCTGAGCACTATGGGACTTAACATCTGTGGTCATCAGTCCCCTAGAACTTAGAACTACTTAAACGTAACTAACCTAAGGACATCACACACATCCATGCCCGAGGCAGGATTCGAACCTGCAACCGTAGTAGTCGCGTGGTTCCAGACTGAGTGCCTAGAACCGCTAGACCACTGTGGCCGGCACAGTGTTGAGAGCTGTGGGTTCAGGAGTGGTGTCTTTCGTGGAGGGAGGAGGAAGTTTATGAGGATATGTTAGGCAGTATATGCAGAGTATGCCAGCAGGACATGGTCGGGGGGTGTTGGAAATGCTAATCCAGCTAGTGAAGGACAATAGTTCCTATTGCAGTGATGGCACTCAGGATATTGTGGTCACAGAGTAAAAGGATTTTCTGTAGGCTGTCAAGTATGGTCTGAGCTTGGATTGTATGGTTATCAAGGACGAGATTGGTGAGGGTGAGGGACTGACAGAATTGAAAAGGTGAAGGTTTTTGCAATAGGATGAGAGACAGCATGAATAGTCAGTTTTAGTGCTACATACATTAGGTGGGACATCATGTGCCAGACAAGATTAAAGAAAAAAAGAGGGCTTAGTCTGACAGCAGTGTTCTTTTCAGTGTGCCTGTGTGCCACTCATTGCCTCCTCTGTGTGACAAGCAGCAATCCGTCCCATTCAAATAGCTGCCATACAGTCATTTATTTATGAATTAATGTTTATTAATTATATTAATATCAAAATTTACTGTAAATTTATGGAAGGGAGATTCCACACAGTATTTCAATGAAGGTGTTTCTCATTTGGATTTTCTTTTGTAGACTGAAAGTATAGGCTTTTGCACATTGGCTTGTACTTTCCCCTTTTTCTCACAACTTTATTGTTGATATCCCACCATAGTAGATGGTAATGATAATGTTGCTAATTCACATTTAATGCAGCAGATGTCTCATCTGCTTAAGAAATCCTCACTTAACTGTAGCTCTGCTTGGATCTGTGCCATATTTACAGAAATGAGTATACAGTTAGAACAAATAAGTGGAATGATATACAGTAAAATAAAATAACATATTTCATGGCAGGATTGTCATAACTTATCTTCACAAATATATTTGTTTATTCACCTTTGAACATTTCAGATGTTATTGGTGTAAATATTTACCTATACAGCTAAAAGAAGGAATACGTAAAATTTCACGACATTTATATCAATGATATTATGTTACATATAATGTCAATATTACATGTGCAGGATTCTGTTGACAAACCATTTGATATAGATTATTTGTATTTTCTAGCGTTCTCTAGTGTTACAACTTAGTGTGACAGAACTTTATACCAGTTGAATGTGATTCCTCATTCTCTTTTACTGAGTAATATTCTTTTTTCTTCTAAGACAATTTTAAATGTACTGCAGGAAACAGAATGGTCTGTCTTTGGAAGTCTGTTGAAAAGTCTGTGGTCAACATATTAGTGGATGTTATAAATCTTAGCTAACTTACTGTAGGATAAATGAAAAGAATGTCCAGTTCTTGTGTTGTATTCATATATTAAAATCCAGCAACCAGAATGAGTTAAATTTTCTTTAACATTGGTGAAGCAAATAGAGAGGCTAGGAACCATCATAATATTAAGCTTTTTATTCTCTTGGAGTAAGTGATGCTGTATATCAGATAGCCTTCATTTAGATAAAAAAATCTACTCACCAAGTGGCGGCACGAGAATACACATATAAAGGTATATATAAAGGATTTTATGAAGAAATTGAAGAAATGTATGATGAGATAAAAGGAATTATTCAGATAATGAAGGGAGACGAAAATTTAATAGTCATGGGTGACTGGAATTTGATAGTAGGAAAACGAAGAGAAGGAAACATAGTAGGTGAATATGGATTGGGGGTAAGAAATGAAACAGGAAGCCGCCTGGTAGGATTTTGCACAGAGCATAACTTAATCATAGCTAACACTTGGTTCAAGAATCATAGAAGAAAGTTGTATACATGGAAGAAGCCTGGAGATACTGACAGGTTTCAGATAGATTATATAATGGTAAGACAGAGATTTAGAAACCAGGTTTTAAATTGTAAGACATTTCCGGGGGCAGATGTGGACTCTGACCACAATCTATTGGTTATGAACTGCAAAAATGTGGGAATTTAATGACATGGGACCTTGATAAACTGACTAAACCAGAGGTTGTACAGAGTTTCAGGGAAAGCATAAGGGAACAATTTACAAGAATGGGGGAAAGAAATATAGTAGAAGAAGAGTGGGTAGCTTTGAGGGATGAAGTAGTGAATGCAGCAGAGGATCAAGTAGGTAAAAAGACGAGGGCTAATAGAAATCCTTGGGTAACAGAAGAAATATTGAATTTAATTGATGAAAGGAGAAAATATAAAAATGCAGTAAATGAAGCAGGCAAAAAGGAATACAAACGTCTCAAAAATGAGATCGACAGGAAGTGCAAAATGGCTAAGCAGGCATGGCTAGAGGACAAATGTAAGGATGTAGAGGCTTATCTCACTAGGGGTAATATAGATACTGCCTACAGGAAATTAAAGAGACCTTTGGAGAAAAGAGAGCCACTTGCATGAATATCAAGAGCTCAGATGGAAACCCAGTTCTAAGCAAAGAAGGAAAAGCAGAAAGGTGGAAGGAGTATATAGAGGGTCTATACAAGGGCGATGTACTTGAGGACAATATTATGGAAAAGGAAGAGGATGTAGATGAAGATGAAATGGGAGTTATGATACTGTGTGAAGAGTTTCACAGAACACTGAAAGACCTGAGTCGAAACAAGGCCCTGGGAGTAGACAACATTCCATTAGAACTACTGACAGCCTTGGAAGAGCCAGTCCTGACAAAACTCTACCATCTGGTGAACAAGATGTATGAGACAGACAAAATACCCTCAGACTTCAAGAAGAATATAATAATTCCAATCCCAAAGAAAGCAGGTGTTGACAGATGTGAAAATTACCGAACTATCAGTTTAATTAGTCACGGCTGCAAAATACTAACCCGAATTATTTACAGATGAATGGAAAAACTGGTAGAAGCCGACCTTGGGGAAGATCAGTTTGGATTCTGTAGAAATATTGGAACACGTGAGGCAATACTGACCCTACGACTTATCTTAGAAGCTAGATTAAGAAAAGGCAAACCTACGTTTCTAGCATTTGTAGACTTAGAGAAAGCTTTTGACAATGTTGACTGGAATGCTTTCTTTCAAATGCTGAAGGTGGCAGGAGTAAAATACAGAGAGCGAAAGGCTATTTACAAAATGCACAGAAACCAGATGGCAGTTATAAGAGTCGAGGGACATGAAAGGGAAGCAGTGGTTGGGAAGGGAGTGAGACAGGGTTGTAGCCTATCCCCGATGTTATTCAATCTGTATATTGAGCAGGCAGTAAAAGAAACAAAAGAAAAATTCGGAGTAGGTATTAAAATCCATGGAGAAGAAATAAAAACTTTGAGGTTAGCCGATGACATTGTAATTCTGTCAGAGACAGCAAACGATTTGGAAGAGCAGTTGAATGGAATGGACAGTGTCTTGAAAGGATGGTATAAGATGAACATCAACAAAAGCAAAACAAGGATAATGGAATGTAGTCGAATGTAGTCGAATTAAGTCGGGTGATGCTGAGGGAATTTGATTAGGAAATGAGACGCTTAAAGTAGTAAATGAGTTTTGCCATTTGGGGAGTAAAATAACTGGTGATGGTCAAAGTAGAGAGGATATAAAATGTAGACTGGCAATGGCAAGGAAAGTATTTCTGAAGAAGAGAAATTTGTTAACATCGAGTACAGATTTAAATGTCAAACTGTTGTTTCTGAAAGTATTTGTATGGAGTGTAGCCATGTATGGAAGTGAAACATGGATGATAAATAGTTCTGAATAGAAGCTTTCAAAATGTGGTGCTACAGAAGAATTCTGAAGATTAGATGGGTAGATCACATAACTAATGAGGAGGAATTGAATAGAATTGTGGAGAAGAGGAGTTTGTGGCACAACTGACTAGAAGAAGGGATCGGTTGGTAGTACATGTTCTGAGGCATCAAGGGATCACCAATTTAGTATTGGAGGCCAGAGTGAAGGGTAAAAATTGTAGAGGAAGACCAAGAGATGAATACAGTAAGCAGATTCAGAACGATGTAGGCTGCAGTACGTACTGGGAGATGAAGCAGCTTGCACAGGATAAAGTAGCACGGAGAGCTGCATCAAACCAGGCTCAGGACAGAAGAACACAACAACAACAACAAAGGATTTTTATCAATCCAATTACGTTATATATTCAAACATTGATTATTTTTGTAGATATATTAGCACAATGGCCAACTTACCATTTCAGACCAAATTTTTAAGCCAGCTTATTTACCCCATGGAAGAACTGCATATGTAAGTTGGGAGCGGAAAAATGCAAACTAAGCATACACTAATATGGTTTTGATCAATAATATGCATAAAGTCCAGGTATCAGTGGTTTGCATTTTGTGATTTTTTGCATGTGCTACAAGAAATTTTGGATAAAAATTAATATCCAGGGAAACATGTAAATTTATTTCACGAATCACTTTCATCCTATTAATTGTTCTTTGTAAATGACACTATGAAAAGTACACTGAAAACTTAAAATTTATTGAATTAAAACATGAAAGACAATTCAGTTTAATCTAGTAAAATACTCATATTTTAAGGAAACATTGGCCCTCCTGTAGTTGCAATGTTAAATTTGAGGTTGTTTTTCTCACACCACTTACTTGTTTGCAAATTAATATGCAGCACAGACATTCATAAGTTTTGATCTTTGTACCTAATAGCTCACAAGGAACCAATAATTATACAGCAAAAAGAACATATTTAACTTGTTGATAAAATATAGTTACTCTTGTAAAGTTATCATGGCTATCTGAGATCTCGGTTTGGGTTTTTATGATGCATGGTAATTGACAGTTCAATTACAATTTTTAAGACCTGCTACAGTTCCTAGTTCATCCAGACTTTTTGAGAGGTGAAGTATTTGCTATCACTCTGTGCATGAAAGTGCACAGTATTAAAATGTTCCAAAATGCCATGCACAAATATTTGATTTTTTTAGGGGGCCATATCTCAGGTTCAACCAATAAAGAGATTTTAGTTAGCCCTTATCCTAGTGATCATTTATATAGCTATACATGTTGCTATCCTACAGTACAGGGTCAAAATTTAAATATTATACACTTCCTCCAGCCCATGCAAATTGAGCAAGTTGATTGGTTCTTCTGCATTAATTGTGGTCTCGGGTGGACGTTAAACAGCTTATAAAAGCACTATTAGCTCATGGGTAGTTCCTTAGAAAATCCCAAAAAACCACTTTTGGGTGCCAAAGTTGTGGAGACAGCCATGTCTGTATCTTCTGCTCAAGCCTGATCATTGAAATTTTTACCTCATGTTTTTAAGAAGGAAGGTTCTGGGTTTGAGGGGATGAGGAAGTGGCTCTGAACCTCCCACACAAGAACCCCAAAAGTGCCCCGCTTGTGACATGATACTTTCCGGGACTGGATCAGACTCTGAATGTGGCTCTCCAGCAGGGATACGACTTCCTCAAATCCTGCCCTGAAATGAGATCCATCCTTCATGAAATCCTCCCCAATCCACCAAGATTGTCTTTCTGCCATCCACCTAACCATCATAACCTCTTGGTTCATCCCTATAAAATCCCCAAACCACCTTCCCTACCCTCTGGCTCCTACCCTTGTAACCGCCCCTGGTGTAAGGCCTATCCCATGCATCCTCACACCACCACCTACTCCAGTCCTGTAACCCGGAAGGTGTACACGATCAAAGGCAGAGCCACATATGAAAGCACCCATGTGATTTACCTACTGGCATGGCTACACTGTGAAGCCTTCTATGTGGGAATGGCCAGCAACGAACTGTCCATTCACATGAACGGACACAGGCAGACAGTGTTTGTTGGTAATGAGGATCACCCTGTGGCTAAACATGCCTTGGTGCATGTTCAGCACATCTTGGTGCAGTGTTACACCATCCGGGTTATCTCGATACTTCCCACTAACACCAACCTATCAGAGCTCCAGAGATGGGAACTTGCCCTTCAATATATTCTCTCTCCCCATTACCCACCAGGCCTCAACCTCCACTAATTTCTAGTTACCACTGCTCATACCTCACCTGTCATTCAACAACATCTTTGCCTCTGTACTTCCGCCTCGACTGACACCTCTGCCCAACCTCTTTGCATTTACATATGTCTGCCTGTGTCTGTATATGTGCGGATGGATATGTGTGTGAGAGCGAGTGTATACCTGTACTTTTTTCCCCCTAAGGTAAATCTTTCTGCTCCCGGGATTGGAATGACTCCTTACCCTCTCCCTTAAAACCCACATCCTTTCACCTTTCCTTATCCTTCCCTCTTTCCTGATGAAGCAACCGGGGGTTGTGAAATCTTGAATTTTGTGTGTGTGTCTCCAGCAGAGAGTACGAGTACGAGTGTAGGACTCATACTCTCTGCTGGAAATATCACTTTACCACGAAGAAAAATGATCCTAATCCTACTCCTAATGATCCAACTCCCCAAGACACTATCCAAATTGAACCCTGCCTGGAACAGTTCCGTCCTCGGTCACAGCGGGACCCATCTCCTCTTCCTCAAAATCACCCTCTCCAAACCTTCCAGGAATTTATGACTTCCAGCCTTGCCTCTCAATCCTTCTTTAAAAACCTTAATCCTACTCCCAACATCACCACTGCTGAAGCCCAGGCTATCCATGATCTGAAAGCTGATCGATCCATCGTCATTCTTCCGGCGGACAAGGGTTCCACGACCGTGGTACTTGATCGTCGGGAGTATGTGGCTGAGGGACTGTGTCAGCTTTCGGACAACAATGCATACAAAGTTTGCCAAGGTAATCCCATTCCTGATGTCCAGGCGGAGCTTCAAGGAATCCTCAGAACATTAGGCCGCCTACAAAACCTTTCACCTGACTCCATCAACCTCTTGACTCCACCGACACCCCGCACCCCTACATCCTACCTTCTCCCTAAAATTCACAAACCCAGTCATCCCGGCTGCAGCATTGTAGGTGGTTACCAAGCCCCCACAGAATGTATCTCTGCCTACGTAGATCAACACCTTCAACCCATTACATGCAGTCTCCCATCCTTCATCAAAGACACCAACCACTTTCTCGAACACCTGGAATCCTTACCCAATCTGTTACCCCCAGAAACCATCCTTGTAACCATTGATGGCACTTCCTTATACACAAATATTCCGCACGTCTAGGGCCTCACTGCTCCTGACCCACAACTTCTTCACTTTTGAAGCCCAGACATACCAACAATTAAAGGGAACAGCCATGGGTACCAGGATGGCCCCATTGTACGCCAACCTATTCATGGGTCGCTTAGAGGAAGCCATCTTGGTTACCCAGGCCTGCCAACCCAAAGTTTGGTACAGATTTATTGATGACATCTTCATGATATGGACTCACAGTGAAGAAGAACTCCAGAATTTCCTCTCCGACCTCAACTCCTTTGGTTCCATCAGATTCATCTGGTCCTACTCCAAATCCCATCCCACTTTCCTTGACGTTGACCTCCACCTGTCAAATGGCCAGCTTCACACGTCCGTCCACATCAAACACACCAACAAGCAACAGTACCTCCATTATCACAGCTGCCACCCATTCCACATCAAACAGTCCCTTCCATACAGCCTAGGTCTTCGTGGCAAACGAATCTGCTCCAGTCCGGAATCCCTGAACCATTACACCAACAACCTGACAACAGCTTTCGCATCCCGTAACTACCCTTCCGACCTGGTACAGAAGCAAATAACCAGAGCCACTTCCTCATCCCCTCAAACCCAGAACCTCCCACAGAAGAACCACAAAAGTGCCCCACTTGTGACTGGATACTTTCCGGGACTGGACCAGACTCTGAATGTGGCTCTCCAGCAGGGATACGACTTCCTCAAATCCTGCCCTGAAATGAGATCCATCCTTCATGAAATCCTCCCCACTCCACCAAGAGTGTCTTTCCGCCGTCCACCTAACCTTCGTAACCTGTTAGTTCATCCCTATGAAATCCCCAAACCACCTTCCCTACCCTCTGGCTCCTATCCTTGTAACCGCCCCCGGTGTAAAACCTGTCCCATGCACCCTCCCACCACCACCTACTCCAGTCCTGTAACCCGGAAGGTGTACACGATCAAAGGCAGAGCCACGTGTGAAAGCACCCACGTGATTTACCAACTGACCTGCCTACACTGTGATGCATTCTATGTGGGAATGACCAGCAACAAACTGTCCATTCGCATGAATGGACACAGGCAGACAGTGTTTGTTGGTAATGAGGATCACCCTGTGGCTAAACATGCCTTGGTGCATGGCCAGCACATCTTGGCACAGTGTTACACCGTCCGGGTTATCTGGATACTTCCTACCAACACCAACCTATCCAGACTCCGGAGATGGGAACTTGCTCTTCAATATATCCTCTCTTCCCATTACCCACCAGGCCTCAATCTCCGCTAATTTCAAGTTGCCGCCACTCATACCTGTCATTCAACAACATCTTTGCCTCTGCACTTCCGCCTCGACTGACATCTCTGCCCAAACTCTTTGTCTTTAAATATGTCTGCTTGTGTCTGTATATGTGTGGATGAATATGTGTGTGTGTGCGAGTGTATACCCGTCCTTTTTTCCCCCTAAGGTAAGTCTTTCCGCTCCCGGGATTGGAATGACTCCTTACCATCTCCCTTAAAACCCACATCCTTTCATCTTTCCCTCTCTGTCCCTCTTTGCTGATGAGGCAACAGTTTGTTGTGAAAGCTTGAATTTTGTGTGTATGTTTGTGTTTGTTTGTGTGTCTATCGACCTGCCAGCGCTTTCGTTTGGTAAGTCACATCATCTTTGTTTTTGGATATATATATATATATATATATATATATATATATATATATATATATATATATATATATATATATATATATATATATATATATAGTGGCAGTGGTGAGAAGGGATGCTGAGTATGAAGGCTTCAGTACAAAGAATGACTGGGTAAAAGAATTTAGAATGTTCTGTGTTAAAAGAGCATGAATATGTTCACATGCCAAAATTTTTGGTGTTTAAGGTGGGATGAAAATTGAGACAGCTGGTTTCCAGTTTTCTACCAGAGTTTTAAAAAATAGCTTATTTACCTTTTTTGTGCTACAACAGGAACATTTTTCTGCTGTTGCCATGAGTGTGGTTATTTCATTCCAAGTCTGTTCTGAATTTAACCTTTTATATTTTTATTCAAAGGCTCAACAATAGAAACTTCTGGTTGGAATATCACCAATGTAACGGAAAGATTGGTACTTACTGTAAAGATTATGTGTTAAGTTACAGATAGGCATGGCTACAAGACAGTTACACATAAAGACAATTGCACATTAATTTTTGGCCACAACCTTCATCAGGAAAAGAGGCACACACACAATCATTCACACAGTCAAGCATACCTCAAATCAGAACGCAACTGTAACAAGGAAAACATCACAGGGTTGTGAGATCAAAGAAAAGCTGGTAGGCTAGTCCCAAGATCTATTCTGCAAACAACTCTCCCATGGCATTTCTCCTCACACTCCCAATCTTCCCTCCACCTCCAAGAACCAGACATAAAGAAGTGCCCTCTTCATCACCCAATACCACCACAGACTTGAACAACTGACCAACATACTTCACCAGGGCTTTGATTACCTATCATTGCGCACTGAAATGAGTGACATCCAACCCAAGATCCTTACCACCTTTTCTAAAGAGGTGTTCCATTGCCCATCCAACCTCCACAAGATCCTACTGCATCACTATGCAACTACCCATCTGAACCCCCTTGCCACAAGAATCACATCCCCGTGGAAGACCAAAGTGAAAGATCTGCCCAATCCGATCACCCAACACTTCCTATTCCAGTCATGTCACAATTTCAGGGGGCATAACACTTGTGAAAGCAGCCATGTCATGTACCAGCTCTGCTGCAACCATTGCACAGCTTTTTATATTGGTATAACTATGAACCAGCTGTCCATCAGGAAGATAAACCACCACAAAATTGTGGTCAACAGCAAAGTAGACTGCCCTGTGGCTCAACATGCAGCTGAACAGAACATGATTGATTTCAATGGCTGCTTCATTGCCAAAGCCATCTAGGCCCTCCCCTCCACCACCGGCTTTTCTTAACTGCACAGATGGGAAGTGGCCTTACACACATTCTCCAGTCCTGAAATCATCCCGGCCTCAGCCTATGGAAATATTGTCCCCACATCCTCCTCCCAGCAGTTTCCATTGCCACTGTCCTGTTACATTCTCCTTATTCTCATCTCCCATCATCTTTGTGTGCCACTCTCTGCCAATGCACCCACCCATATTTCCCCACTCCTCTCCTTTATTGTTCCCATTTCCCCCTCCCCAACTCCCTGCACCACAGCTCCCTCATCCATGCTTGCAGGCAGTCTAAACTATGCACACTCTGCCAGACAGTGCTCTTCTCTCTCCTCCTCCCCCATTACCCTGCTATCCCTTTCCCATTCCCTTTCCCTTCTCTGCCCCCACTACATTGCTGCTTTCATTCTTCATGACAGTGGCATTCTGGTCCAAGCTGCCAGAGGCAGTTATGTGTGCTTGAGGTGTTCTTGCTTGTGTGAATGAATTTGTGTGTATTTCTTTGCCTGATGAAGGATGTGTCCAAGAGCTAATGTGTAAGTGTCTTTATGTATAAGTGTCTTTTAGTTGTGCCTGACTGCAATTTAACGTGGCAACTTTACAGTAAGTATTCAAAGACTCATAAATTTTATGAATCTATATGACGGCAGTCACAGAATGATCAAAATATTAATCTGGAAATTGGATAGTAGTATTATAAAAATATAATTATGTACCTACTAGAAAACTGCTACCAACTTCACAAAGGTAGCACTGTCTACAACCAGATGACTTATTTTGTGTAATTTTATGAATCTGTATGACGATAGTCACAGAATGATCAAAATATTAATCTGGAAATTGGATAGTAGTGTTACAAAAATAGAATTATGTAACTACTAGAAAACTGCTACCTACTTCACAAAGGTAGCACTGTCTACAACCAGATGACTTATTTTGTGTAATAGCACTTTTATTAACAGGACACTATGATTAAAATTCTGAAAACAGCCTTTTAACTTAAATGGTTTGAGAAGCAAATGCCAGAAAGTTCTTAGGAGGCATGAATGTTTTTTTTTTTTCCTATTTAAATAATGTTTGAAGTGACACCAGTGCTGTCTGCTCTGCTCGACTGCAGTGCCATTTTGGGGCTAGCTTTGCCCATTTGCCGGCCCCCCAACTGCAGTACTAGGAAAGTGCAGAACTTGGTAGTAGGACCCTCATTTATTAATACAATATTGCATACCCTCCCTTTTGGATGTATGCACTTGTTTGGTTGAGAGGAACATCGCAAGGCATTGTATCCTCTCCTGAGGCAAATTGACCTATAACTGTTGTAACTGGTACTTGCTGTCCTGGATACAGGCACTGGTATAGTGTTGGCATGTAAGGTGATCATGCACATGCTCTGTTGGTGACAGATTTTGGGATCTTGCTGGCCACAAGAATGTGCCATGTGCTTACAAGCACTGTCCTGTTGAAATATAATGCCATAATATTGTCTCATGAAAGATAACACATGATTTCTCTGGCATATCACTGAGACATCCCAGTTCTCTCAATCACTACCAGTTACAACATTTGCTCAAGTTTGGTAAGTTACACACTCTTCAGCAGAGAAACTGTCAAATTTGGGCATGCAGATGGTACAGAAAGTTACTGAAATTGTGAAGGAAGTTAGCAGATATGCCAAAGAAAAAACATAAATTGATTAAAGAGGATGAAGGAAGCATGTTTGAAGTGGTCCAAGCTATCTAGTCACCAGCCCCAGTATTACAGAAGGTTGAAGATAAATACACACAAAGGGGTTTGCAATACAAAAAGTTAAAAAAAAAAAAAAGAAAAGAAAATGCATCACCTAAGGATCTGGAAAAATAAGAAATAAAATTCAAGAATGTGCAGGAAGAGTTTAAAGCACTAGTAGACAAATACAAGATGATTAAGTAAGAATTTGAAAGGAAAATGATATTGGCTTTCTCGATTCATCACAAAACTGAGGAGGCTGATCTAAAACAGATGAAAGAATTTATCAGCACTTATGCTGATGATCTCCAGCACAGCCATGAACTCATTAGACACAAACATATTGACTTCAAACGTCAGTGTTTGGAAATGACTGCTGAAAAACTACTTGAACAGTTCATTTTTATGAAATACAATGGCTTAGGAAGACTACGTATAATTTAATTTGAGGAATTTAGTATATCAGGGGTTTCATCCATTATTAGACAGGTGCAAGATTCCTCAAAAAAAATCCCTCAAAGAAAGAAGGGTTTTTAAGAATCATGTATGAGAAGCAAAAGGAAGAGAAGGCAAAAAAGAAGAAAGTGTGCACAGATAATACTAGCAGCAAAGAAGACAAGTCAGATGTAAAGAATGGAAGTTTAGATGCTTCCAGGGAAGAGAAAGATGACAATAGGAAGTCAGAGACACCAACTCCTAAAGTGGATGAGGAGGACTACTGTATCAATCTAAACCTTGTCCTTGGGAATTTGATAAAGGGAGCTTTTATTGAAGCTCAGACACTGATGCATATGATGAAAGGAACACAAAATTTGTGTGACAATCATACCATTAAGCAAAAGGTCTGCTCCAATGAGTGCCAGTGTTAACGAGTTCTGTGCAGTGGAGGAAAACATGTTACTTTCACCAGTTGCTACAGTTACAACAAAAAGAGATTTGTCTGCTGACTTTGAGTCTCATATCAAATGCCCACAGTCTGTCTCTTAACAACTAGTTGAGAAACCAAGTAGTGATCTTTTGGGATTGTATCTCTTCCAAAGTCTGTCTGACTGCATTTAGTGCCTCAAACACAACAGGAAATCATCCATATACACTGCTACAGTGCCCAACTCAGCCTGCAGTTAGCAGCCCATCTGCATAAACAACAAACTATGTAGATCTGGGAGATATTTTTCTGATGTTGGTGAAATGCAACAGCTAGCATTACCATCAATGCAGTCATTGAAAACAACCACATCCACATAGGGCATCACTGCAGTTGCAAGTTCATCATCAAGATGAGGGGAGGGCCCATCTACACATGGGAGAATGAGTCCAGCTCCAATTTCCTGTGTGAATAGTGTTAGAAGCTTGGAATTCTGCACGGCTGATGTTACAGCAGGTTCATCATCAGGACCACCACCTCTTACTATGAAACAAAGTATCACATAAAGTTTTCCAGTGACACAGTGCCCTCATTCCCTGCTGGAATTATTACTGTACTTTCTAACAATCTAAGTCCTGCACAGTTTCCATCTAGAATTTGTAACACACTTATGCTTGTGGGAATGCTAGCCAATAAACAGCTCGTCACAATTGACTCTAACCAATCAATACATGACAGTACTGACGTGTTTTTGGGATCTCTTGCAACATCACCAACCCACAATGCAGCACCACTATGTGGGTCATTGGTCCAGCTCCACAGGCACACCAGCCAAACTTCACCTGACCTGCAGGAAGCAGGCTAGTTCAGAGCGCACATGTAAGAGCAGTGCAGGCTGCCACATCTATGGGCCTTTTGCTGCATCCACCATGCCATCTTCCTCAGCCAGTCTGAGTCAGCCAATCTGAGCACACATTGCTAGACCAATAACTGTCTAGTAGTCATTTGCCACACAGGTAGAAAAATTGCCCTCACAGCGAGCAGCAGGCAGTTCCATTTCTGACCACAGAACTAGAAGATCGCCAGCACCGCACCGCCACCCAGACTGGACATCGCCCTTTTGCCACCCAAGACCACCATGTATTACAACCAATGCTGGAACTCCTTGTATTGCTTGTGAGCTGGAACTTTAATTTTCTCCCTACTGTTAATGTCTGAGGAGATAGTCTTTATCATTTGTAAGAAAACTTTTCAGAAGATAGTCTCAAACAGGACTCCCCCCCCCCCCTTTTTTTTTTTTTTTTTTTTTTTTTTTTTTTTTTTTTTTTTTTTTTTTTTTTTTTTTTTTTAAGTGCTAATGGATTGCAGAAACACATTTGTGGACATAAACTGAGTGTGTCAATAAACTGATTTTTGAGTTCAATCAACTGACTTACAGCGAAAGTGCCCCAAGTTGGAATTTAAGCTGGATGGTTATGGCTACAGACAGTCTCTAGTGAAATGAAGATGCTCACTATTTTTTATTTACTTAAATTTGGCATATTTCGTGACAGTACCTTTTCCGTGAAATGTTTACAAGGCGATATTTGTCTTGGCTTCAGTTGTCTAGTGGAAGTATGATTCCACAATGCAGTTTCGTTGGCTGCAGAAATGACCTGGTTCAATGCGTTTGCCTCATTTTTGGTGCTTCAAATACCATTTCTTCGAATGTGGTTTCTTCTTAAAGTTTATATAGAAAAAGTAGTAACATAATTCATTTTTTTTCTGTTCACTTCCAAATTATTATGACGGCGACCTGCACACTGTTCTACCGTCAACACACACCAAGAGTTCACTGCCGACTGCCGACTGATTTCAACATGAACACATTAACAGCTCTACTTAGAAGGCAATCATGTCAGAACCCATCAGCATTCTACTTTAATGTAGATATTTTACAGTACAAGATAAAGCTAAAAAGTGTAGCAGGATCTTGACCTTTCCAGCTGGCAGCTTATTGGAAATGTGAATCCAGCCATACTGGCCTCATAATTGACTATAAATATAATACTCATGGAATGTCTTCAGTCTTTCTTCTGCCTAATCTCACAGTAGCTGTTCCAGTTGATGGTGGTGGCAAAACTATGGAATCTATGCCAAATAACCATGATTTATGGAAGTTCCTGGAACTCTACCAACACAGTAAAAATCATGGTGCTGGTTCCTAGAGGGTGTGTTCAGAAATAACTAATGAACCAAGAAATCAAAGCTCCATAGCAGCACATTTAACTGTGAAGGCACTTCCTTGTTGGGCTTGGAATTTAAACTGGTTGGTTATGGCTACAGACAGTCTCTAGTGAAATGAAGATGAAATGAAGATTTGTCTCAGACAGTTATATGTATGATGGTGTCCCAGACCCAAGGAACTCCACCAGAATCAGAATGCTATCAAATGTGCTGTTTCTTGGAAACTCATAAGTTCCATGCTTGTTTAGTTCCATTTACAGTGTATGTGTGTGAGTATGGAGTGTATATGAGAAAACACTGTGAGTGAAATGAAAATTTGCTGTTGTGTGTTTCAAAAAGTTAATTTGCCAAATTCGCTGTTTGTAATGATCTAAGTTATACTCAACATTTATTTGAATTTTAAATTCATTGCAAAATTATGTGTGCAATAATGCTGTTACTATGAAAGGCATTTCAGTTAAAACTTACCAACATACATAACTGGTCCATATAAAATAGACAATGATTCCTTGAGGTTAACTGGGGGAGGGAGAATACTGCAGTATGCCTGGTGGCTCCCCCATACCATGGTGGCAGGAGTTAAAACTGCTGTGCCCCTTCAAAACAATGGACAAATGGAAGCTCATCCCAAGTGGCCATCATACAGTGATCATCCAATGTAGTGCAGAAACACAGTTCATCATTGAATGCATTGCAACACCATTAATCAACAGTCCATGCTTCCCAGCCATGGCACTGTCCCAAATGCAGTCATTTGTTGTGGTACTAATGTGGCCTAGCCATGCCAGGGTAATTCCCTAGTCCAGCAGTTGCTAGGCTGCTACCATTAGTGTGGGATGACACAGAGTGTTGCATGGAGTCCATTACTTGTTCTTGTAGGGCAGCCACAGATGTGAAGAGGTTACAGTGTAATTGGTGCACAGAATCTACTATGTAGGAATCAACATGGATTCCGGAAACAGCGATCATGTGAGACCCAACTCACTTTATTTGTTCATGAGACCCAGTAAATATTAGATACAGGCTCCCAGGTAGATGCTATTTTTCTTGACTTCCGGAAGGCGTTCGATACAGTTCTGCAATGTCGCCTGATAAACAAAGTAAGAGCCTACAGAATATCAGACCAGCTGTGTGGCTGGATTGAAGAGTTTTTAGCAAACAGAACACAGCATGCTGTTCTCAATGGAGAGACGTCTACAGACGTTAAAGTAACCTCTGGCGTGCCACAGGGGAGTGTTATGGGACCATTGCTTTTCACAATATATATAAATGAGCTAGTAGATAGTGTCGGACGTTCCATGCGGCTTTTCGCGGATGATGCTGTAGTATACAGAGAAGTTGCAGCATTAGAAAATTGTAGCGAAATGCAGGAAGATCTGCAGCGGATAGGCACTTGGTGCAGGGAGTGGCAACCGTCCCTTAACATAGACAAATGTAATGTATTGTGAATACATAGAAAGAAGGATCCTTTATTGTATGATTATATGATAGCGGAACAAACACTGGTAGCAGTTACTTCTGTAAAATATCTGGGAGTATGCGTGCGGAACGATTTGAAATGGAATGATCATATAAAATTAATTGTTGGTAAGGCGGGTACCAGGTTGAGATTCATTGGGAGAGTGCTTAGAAAATGTAGTCCATCAACAAAGGAGGTGGCTTACAAAACACTCGTTCGACCTATACTTGAGTATTGCTCATCAGTGTGGGATCCGTACCAGATCGGGTTGACGGAGGAGATAGAGGATAGAGAAGATCCAAAGAAGAGCGGCGCATTTCGTCACAGGGTTATTTGGTAACCATGATAGCGTTACGGAGATGTTTAATAAACTCAAGTGGCAGACTCTGCAAGAGAGGCGCTCTGCATCATGATGTAGCTTGCTCGCTAGGTTTCGAGAGGGTGTGTTTCTGGATGAGGTATCGAATATATTGCTTCCCCCTACTTATACCTCCCGAGGAGATCACGAATGTAAAATTAGAGAGATTAGGGCGTGCACGGAGGCTTTCAGACAGTCGTTCTTCCCGCGAACCATACGCGACTGGAACAGGAAAGGGAGGTAATGACAGTGGCACGTAAAGTGCCCTCCGCCACACACCGTTGGGTGGCTTGCGGAGTATAAATGTAGATGTAGATGTAGATGTAGATGTATGCTGATCTTCCCTTGCAGTGTTCATACAGGGCCAACCAGAACCTTCACAATGAGTATGCATGGTGTCATGTTCCCAAGTAGGCCAACCTCTGGTCATTGTCATATCTGAATGCCACACAAATCTAGATATTGCACGATTTGACCAGCCAGCAAATGAAACTCTTTCAGCTGTTGATAATGCTGTCTTACATGAGTGTATGGAATGTCCAGGTCTTTCACAGTTATCACTCAACATCTGATGCAATTCATGCCATATATATACCCTATCAGGCCTTTTATTGAAAACATAGTGTAACTGGACAGATAAAAAGTCTACTGAGAAACAGCAGCAAGAAAACTAACACATACTAGACCGAATCATTCTTTATCTCTCGTCCTGTCTGGTAAGTTTCTTCTGACCTGGGGTTCTGGGTGACTTTTCCATACTCTCCATCTTTTGTAAACCTCACCATCCCTTTCTCTTTATTCCTCTTCAGCCCTTCTGCCAGGAGGAGAAGCCATTGGCTCCAAAAGCTTGCAAACTTCCATAACCTTGGCATGTGTGTGTTCTCCTGCAACCACTTCAGTGAATAGATTTTTATTATCTATTCAGTTACATTGCATTTTCAAAAATTTAAAACTGATATTTTGTTGATGTATTCAGTCCACCAGGCCTGTTAACAATACAAAACACAAACAATAGTAATGAATTCTGGTGGCCATTCTTCCTGTAACAAAGAATTGCAACTTTGATAATTTACATACCAGCAGATGGTGTGTACATGTATGAAGTTACATTGACATCCAACCATGTCTTCTGGGTTCTTCAGTATTTTGATAAGGCACTGAAGTTTCCTGAACATATAAATCTTTCTGCTTGTTTTAATTGCCCTTTATACTTTGATAATAACAGTTGCTGCCTTTGCTTCTAGGTCACTAATGCCAATTCCAGTGTGGATATCCTCAAAGAAGACATGTCCATTTGTTGCCATTGGATCCACTATATTTCCATTATGAATGGGCTTGTAAAATACTTGTTCTGTATAGTTTTCAGAGAAGGTATTTAGTAAGGATTCACAGGATACCTTGTCACAACCAACACTAACAAAATCATAATTTTCCCAATTGATTGCTGGATCATTAAAATCTCCTCTGATAACTGTTTTATGATTGGAGAACTTACATAACATCAAACTGACTTTATTTATTTTAAAATTTATTCATTGACTGTGAATTCCTTGATATCAGCTGTATTAGGTATAGACTCACTACCTAATAATAACATATGAAAATTTGTTCTGGACTGGGACTCAAAACTGTATTTAGAGCTTATCACAAGCAGTCACCATAACCACTTTGGCTATGCATGCACAGCCCCTGGACTGACCCAAACTTCCATGTGTCAAACTGTCTACATCCTTGTATCACAGTCCACTATATTCATCACCTAATGCTTACATCATTACTTGGATTCCCACAGGAATTTGCAGTCAACAAATGAATATCTAAGTGTTTTGTACAGCTGTGGATCATCAGCAGTGTCTGTTCTCTTAGACATTTATGTAAGTATTACAAGCCTAGGTGGTCATATGACAATAGCAACATTGGTCTTCATTCCTTATTATCTCATTCTCTCTACTGCGAGAATTCACAGACAATGAATAAATTTTGCAATACTTGTACAGATGTGGATTTCAATAGTGTCTGTTCTTTCAGACATGAATGTAAGTTTATTTATTCGTTTATCTGAGTCCAAAGTACACTAAATCTAATATTAATTAAAGAGAATTTCACACCTTATGAGTCCAGTGTTCAGCAGGCAGATTGGTAGATCATTACTTGCAAACAAGAGTTTCATGTCACAGGTTCACTCAGATTACTGCAAGCCAACAAGTGCTCAGAGTGCTACCTTGCCCTGCAGTCACAAAATTCATCATCACTCATATCACACTCCTTCAAATTAGCCTTGTGCCTTGTCACCTCTTATTCTCACCCTTTTGACAGTCTTCCAGCAGATAGAAGTATTGCATACAACCTGATAGCTTCTCTTTTCCTGTCCGTAATTCTCCAGCCCAGTTCAGCAGGTTTCTGTTGAACTTGGAATTGTTGCTGTTGTAAGTAGGAAGCTTTCTTTAGATTTCAGCTGTGATGTACAGTGGTGAGTTCCAAATGATGGATGCCTTGGATCTGCTTCCTGCTTCTTCTTTTCAGTCTCTGCTTCTTATATCTGAAGGTGCTACTCGCATGAGTGGAAAGATCTTATTGTCTGGGGTTGGTATTGGGCACCCTGTGACTATGTGGCCTGTCTCTTCAAGAGCCATATCAATTTGGTTAGCATGAGCAGAGTTCCTCCAGACTGGTGTGGCATACTCTGCAACAGAGAAACACTGAGCAAGTGAAGACGTGCAGAAGATGCTGGGCTGCACTCCCCGTGTAGTGTTTATCAGTCTGTGGCTAAGTTTGTTCTCGGTACATACCTTCTGTCTGGCATCTATACACTGTTGTTTGCAGGTTAAGGCATGATCCAGCTTTAACCCCAGGTACTGACAGTTACACAGTGGTTTAGACTGTGTTTTTTCTAGGTAATGTTCAGCTTTCTGCTTGCCTCCTTATTGTTTAGGTGGAACACACACACCTGAGTTGCAAGTGGTTGTCATCATAATAGATGGCAAGTTCTTTGAGAGCAAATGTTGCTTGAATTCCACTTCTTCAAATGTTGCTCCCTATGTAGCAACAGCTGCGTCATCTGCATAGACGTTTCCTGTAAACTTTTTGGTTACTTCAAGGTGAGTCTTGTGACTGAAAGAAGGATCCAATTAAGAGTTTATGCCTAACCCTGATACTTAGGTTTTCTTAGACAGTCTAAAATGCAGCTTCAATTTCTACCTTGATGGAATTAAGTTTCTTGTCTACTGTGACTGACAGACTGTCTCTATTTCCCATTAGCCTATCCTTTCTACATATACTTAAATTTTCCACAAAAATCTTACTGTTATCAATTTTTTATTTTAAACAGCTTTCTCTAACTAGTATTATGTGAGCTCACTGCTTTTTGCGAGCACTTTAAACTCTGGTTGAGAATGATTCAACAGTTATTCACTAGAATTTTCATTCTCTCACCTGTGGTGGTGGGGATTTCTTTGAATCTTACACTGATATCTTTGGGTCTCATATAGATGTTGTTATATTGTGTGGGTGGAGGGTCACATAATCTAAAAAAATCCTTGTGTGTAAACCACACATAATCAACTAACTGGGTAGAAGACTTTGATGTGTAGTACACACCCGATCCACATAGGGAGACTCTTCAATTCTCAACCTTTTGGTGCAAGTCTAGGAAGTCATAGCCAAGCTTCTCACAGAACTCTCGAAGTCTCTGGTTCAACCCTTCCACTTGACTCCGAAATTAATTCTGTCGACAATGCTGCCGATGGTGAGCTCTTTTGAAACTCTGTGAGCATGGCTGATCTTCTCAAGGTTCTCTGCCAGTCACTGAAATAATACAAGTCTAACCTTGGAAACCAAACAATGGGAATCCTTTGCTGTGACATGCACAAATATTGCAGTTGGTTGCACCCTATTTTCTCAATAGTTGCTGTAATAGTCTGTTCAGTGTGCTAAATGAAGCTCAGATCTACATAATGAGTGCACCCCATGCTTCTCCCCATCCCTTACTGCCATTTCCCTCAGGTGGTACCATCACTCACCAAATGTTTGAAATGCCGTGATTAATAAAACTCCTACTCTTTTTTGTTTGCCTCACTTTGACACAGGACACAGAACCCAACAGGTGGTGTGAGTGTTACCACTGACTTAGTTTCAATGAAAGACAGCATCTGGTTAGGGGGATAGGTATAACACCCAGAACTACTATTTACACATCACTCACAGTCAAGTGGATGAGCTGTGATGGCTCCTGGACTTGCTGCAAGGAGCAAACATCTGCAGGTGAGAATAGTTCCTAAGGTACCTTTGGTATCTCTGGTACATGACTTCCAGTAGTCCTCCCCACACACCTATTTGCAGCAGCTTCGATTTGTTTGACAATAGTCAGAGCAATTTCAAGCTGCTGACAAACATCAACTAATTCAATCCATGCCCAAGAATAGCATACACATTGGGGCTGCATTTGTATTTAAGAACAAATGAACATATCTACAAATACAATATTCTGAGTAACTAATGATTTGTATTACAAAAGGAGCTCTCGACTGACCATGCCATTTGCCATTTCAATGACCATGTGTAAAATATGTGTGTGTGGCAAGATTTCACCAACCTGGATTTTTGGGACCTCTCAATAGTATTTACTGTGCAAATTTGAGAAATTTTTTATGACTTTTTAGATACATTGAATAAGTGGTTTACTTCATATTTAATTAATAGGAAGCAAAGGATTTTGATAGACAGCTCTCATGCTGAATCTTCTTTTGAGTGGAGAAAAATTACTGCTAGTGTTCCACAGGTTCAATTCTGGAATGATTCCTGTTCTTGCTACATGCAAAAAATATGATATCCAATCTCACACTGGTACAGCAGAAATAGTGCTTCTTTGCTGAAAATGGATATTGATCAGCACTGCTGACTGAAAATAACATTTCAAATCTTGTCAATAAAATTCTTCTGGGTTTTGGACCACATTGTCAACTATAAAATTCCAATGTTTCAGTGACTATTGCAAGACGCCTTCCTCAGGGTGTACTGCTAACTGCTGAATGGGTGCTAGTTTAATTACTTATATACTACGGAGGAGTGTTGTCATTGGATATGAGGTCGAGAAGGAAAGGTATTAGGTATTCTTTATTGGACTTTGCACTGTGTGTTGTCATTGGCAGAAGTAGGCATTTTCCATTGGAGTTTCCTTTATTGCTTGCCATTGGTGGAAATCGGTGAATAGGAAATTGAGCAGCAGCTGCAGCATAGCACTGTTTACTAACTACCTAGTCTTGACTAGGGCACCTCAGCACTCTGTATACCCTCCACCGCTGTAGCCTACCATGCACCTGTTGCTATGCAAGAGCTGTCCTTCCGCAAAGCTGTCACTGCTGGCAGCTACAATGCTGGGAGTTGGTACCCGTCTTCTCTGTTCCTGTTGTCAGGTCACTTGGCTATTTCTCTAGCCTCTCTGATCTTCCTCCTTGAGCTAAATGGCTGTTTTGCCAGCATGTGGGCCTCTCGAAATTGTCTTCATCCTTCACTGATCCTGGTGTTCTGCCACTGCTGATTTGTTGTTTTGTTTGAGATGGATATGTCTCTCCTGTTCAGATAACCTTGTGCTTATTGGACACCTGGTCTTGACTGTGTACACCAGTCCACATTCACACCTGATTTCGTAAACTCCAGTGGCATGAAATTTGTCAATAGTATCTTACGTTGAGCCCAGAACATCTTTTATTTTGTTGTTACTACAAAAAATCGGATTGATACCTGCCTGACAGAGAATTTTGCCCAGACGCTCAGTGACCCCTTGTATGTATGGTAGCAGACAGCGTTCTGTGCTTCGTTCTGCATTTCCCTATTGCCCTCCTCCTTTCGTGCCATAGTTTTGTTTATCATCCTCATGTTGTAGCCATTAGCTCCAAAAATTAACCTGCGATTCTATAGTTCAGCTTTAAGATTGTGTTCACCACTAATCCTATAGACTCTCTTAGTTAAATCTTAGTTAAAGTTTGCAGGATGGTGGTGGGAGGATACATGCAGTTACCTGTCTGTGTTGGTGGTCTTTTTATAAACTCTGTGTCCAAGCTTCCCATTAGGCTCATGGTAAACTTCCACATTGAGAAAAGGCAATACCCCATTCTTTTATATTTACATGGTGAAGTGAATTTTGCTGTACTGCTGATTGAGATGTTGGTGGAAGTTCTGAAGCTCTTCTTCTCCATGTGGCCAGATGACAAAAGTGTCATCAACATATTCTGGGTGTAGTGGTGTGGACTAGAGTGCTGTTTCTTTGAACACCTGCATAAAAATGTCTGCTGTGACAGGCGATAGAGGGGAACCCATAGCTACACCATCTGTCTGCTCATAGAAATCCCCTTTCCACCTGAAATAGGTGCTCATCAAACAGTGGTGCACTAACTCATAGATCTCGAGTGCCATGGGTTCCTCTAAAATGTTCATTGTGTCCATCATGAGTACATTTGTAAATAAAGACTTCACATCGAAACTGACCAACACATCCATACCCATTCACCATTCACTGTTTTCCACCAATGGTAAGCAATAAAGGAAACTCCTACAGTAAATGCCTATTTCTGCCAATGACAACACGCAATGCAAAGACCAATAAAGAATACAATACATCCTTCCTCCTCACCCTCATATCCAATGACAGCACTCCTCCATAGTATATTAGTATTCAAACTTGTGCCCATTCAGCAGTTAGCAGTACACCCTGAGGAAGGTGTGTTGCAATAGTCACCAAAACATTGGAATCTTATAGTTGACAATGTAGTCCAAAACCCAGAAGAATTTTATTGAAAGTGACAACAGCCATGGAAGCCTACATTTAAATTTCAAATCTTCTCAAATTCTTGAGTTCATGACCATTTGCTCTATGTGTTATTACTTATTTTTGTGACAAAACTGTTAGAGGATTAGTTTATCTTGATTACTTTCTTCATTTATGTCATATGGAACAATTTTTCTTGAACAATGTCACACGTACACATGAAATATCCATTGCACAGAAACAAACTGTTAAGAATAATATCTGGTGTCCTTATACACACTGCATGTATTTGAAAATTATTGCAACATTTGCAAATATAATACTAGGAACAAAAACAGCATCCACCATTGACACATTAACCTTATCCTTGCATAGGAAGGAACAAAATATATTCCCAAAGAAAATTTGACCACCTTATTTGTGAATTAAAGTTCTGGCAGATAATGAAAGTTGTAAAAACTAAATAAGATGATTCCAGCTTGACAGCTCCTACTACTTCATAGATAAATTTCTGAATAGATTAGGCTACATTTATGTAATTTTGTTACAGATTAAGGTATTTTATTAAAGATTAAGGTAAGGTAAGAAATAAGGGAAACATCTTGTTATGCAAATGACTTTCATGTAAACATGTCTTATCAGAGAAAATGTATCTTGTTTTCCTTGAAGTTATCCCAGAGGGTCAAATGTTCCACCATTTTTTGGGAGTGTATCCAGGACACATTAACTCTTATACCAATATTTTGGCTGACAACCTTTCAGTCATTCCCAAGTCATGTCACTTGCAAAATTTTTAGAGCATTTTACACTGTGGAGTAAATGTGCATGCACATGTGTGTAAAGTACTTTAAAAGTCTTGGAAACAACTTAGCTTGGGAATGGCTGTCAGCCAAAATACCAGTACAAGAGTTAATAATATCCCACATGCACTCCCAAAAAAAAGGTGAAATAAAATGTATCTTATTTGTAAACCGATAGACATGATCCACATCAAAGTGAGTTGTTCTGGATATGATCCATAGAACATGCAAAAAACTAAACTAAACTGACACAGATTTTGGAGAGGAGGCAAAAAGTATGTCTTTACTAATTTTGTAAAGCTTTCATACGATCCTGGTTAGACTGTGGATGCACAGTTTATAGATGAGCAAGGTAAGTCTACCCAATGACTACTGACATTATCTGCCATTAGGGGATTTGGTTGATCATGGATGCCTATACCAGTCTCTCTGCTGAGGCTGGGGAGCCAACACTATTAGGTGCCAGTTCCTCATGGTTTGTCATGTGTTCAGTTTCTTAAGTGTTCCTGAATCATCAACATTTGTACATGTTGCTCACACTGCCATGAAAGGAAATTTTCATAAATTATCTACAAGCACAAGTTCACTTAAGATCCATGTGAAACACAACTTAGCACTAGATGTTGTAGGAGAAACCTTAACTGGAACAAAGAGTTGAGGCCAACTGCTACCCTTGTTACTGATGAGGCCTAAAATAATTTCATTTATTGAAGCAGAAGGACACACCCTATGTCTTTTACTTAATATTTCATGACATTTGCTTTTAAAAAGGGAACATGCCTCGGATCACGGAACGGATTTAAAGGAAACCGACCAAGCAATGGAAAAGGATTACGAGATGGTTTACGACTGGGCACCTTAAACGTAAGGACTCTAACTGGGAAGTTAGAAGAAATTGTAGAAATGATGGAAAGGAGGAAATTGGACATCTTGGGACTTGCTGAGACTAGGTGGAGAGGAGTTGGTGAAAAACCACTAAGTAAAGGATGTAAACTGTACTGGATAGGGAATGAGAGGGGAAGAAATGGAGTGGCAATAGTGGTCAGAGAGGGTCTGCAGGAGGAGGTGGAAGGTATCAATGATCGAATGATAAAAGCCAGAGTACAAGTGAAAGGAAAAAGCATTGAAATCATCCAAGCATATGCCCCACAGGTGGGGTGTACAAAAAAGGAAAAGGAGGAATTCGAAGATGACATGCAAAAGCAGCTAAATGGAGGTAATCAGATTATAATAGGGGACCTCAATGCACATGTTGGCACAGACAGGAAAGGGTTCGAGGAGATAATGGGACCAGAGGGCTGGGGGAACCGAAATAGAGAAGGAAAATTGTTGCTGGAATTCTGCAAGAGGAATGGGCTGGCAATCGCAAATTCCTGGTACAAGAAGAGAAGTAGCCACAAAATAACTTGGTACAGTGGAGACTGGTCCCAAACTTCAGTAGTAGACTATGTACTAGTGGATAGGCAGATGATGAGCAGCCTCACAGATGTTAAGGTCATTCCATCTGAGGCCTTAGACAGTGACCACCGGCTGTTGGTAGCCACCCTGAGAGAGAAAAAAGATAGGAGGGCAACAGATATACAGGAGAAAAGGTTGAAGACATGGATGCTGAAAGAGGATGAACGGAGGACCCAGTACCAGACACTGATCAGGAAGAAGCTGCCAAAGGAAGATCAGAGAACAGTGGAAGAAGAATGGGGAGATTTTAAGGGGGCTCTAGTTGAGGCAGCTGAGACTGTGTGCAGAAGAACTAGCACAAAGAGGAGAAGTAAGGAAACCCCATGGTGGAACAACATATGTAAAGAGGCAGTACTTCGAAAGAACAAAGCCTTCAGAGAATGGTTCCAGACCCGAACAGAGGAAGCTAGGGTAAAATATAAGGAAAGCAAGAAAGCGGCACAGACCATAGTAAGGGCGGAGAAGAAGAAGTGGATGGAAAAATGGACAAGAATGTTAGAAGAGGGCAGTGAAGGGAACAAAAAAGTACTTTACACCATGGTAAGAAATAAGAGGAACGACAGAAGCGGGTGCCTGAGGACCATGGATAATAATGGAAGAGTTGTGGAGGAAATGCATGAGCTCAAAAAGATTTGGAAGGAGTACTTTGAAGATCTGTTGAATGCCGCCAAGCGGGTAACTAACAGCGATGGAGAGCCTAAGGCAGCAGACGATTATAATAGTGGGGAAATTGATGATCTAACTTGGAATGAAGTGGAAGAAGCCATAAAGAGGATGAAAGGGGGCAAGGCACCAGGTTGGGACGAAGTAACAGTGGATATGATACGAGCAGCAGGAGTAGTAGGAACCCAGTGGCTATACAGAGTGCTGAGGGTGGTGTGGAAGGAGAACAGAATTCCTGAGGATTGGAAGAAAGGAATTATAGTCCCGATCTTCAAGAAAGGGGATAAAAGGAGATGTGAGAACTACAGAGGAATCACCCTGCTATGCCACTGTGGAAAAATCTATGAAAAGATCCTGGAGAAGAGAATAAGAAGCAGTATTGAAAGTAGACTGCAAGAGGAGCAGTACGGTTTCAGACCGGGAAGATCAACAACGGACCTCATATTTGCGGTAAGGCAACTGCAGGAAAGGCACTATGAGTACGGGAAGGACTTAATCATGGCCTTTTTAGATATTGAGAAGGCGTATGACAGTATCTGTAGGGACAAGCTCTGGGATGTGCTGAACGCAAAAGGGATAGATGAAGAGATAACACGAAAAGTCAGAAAAATGTATGAGGGAAGTGAGAGTTGTGTGAAAGTGGGGAGGGAACGTACTGCATGGTTCAAGCTGGAAAATGGGCTGCGACAGGGAAGTGCACTTTCGCCCTTATTGTTTATTATTGTTATGGATGAAATCCTACAGCAAGTATCAGATGCAATTGGAGATCATAAAATGAAAGCAGTGCTTTTTGCCGATGACCTGATGTTATGGGGAAATTGCGAGAAGGAGGTGCAAGAGCAGTTAGATGTATGGGAGGCAACAGCAGCACAATATGGAATGCATTTCTCTGCAAAGAAAAGTGAAATAATTGTCACAACAAGGAAGAAGAATAGGCCAAATGTGGATATAACTTGTGGAGGGGAAAAACTACAAGTGGTAGAGAACTTCAAGTACCTGGGAAGCACGATTGAAAGTAAGGGGGGAAACGCAATGGAAATAAATGAAAGGTGCAGAAAAGCAGGGCAGTTCTACAAATGCATTAGGGGGCTTATTTGGAGCAAGGAGGTGCCACAGAAATCCAAGGGAATTATATACCGAACCTACTTTGTCCCCATATTGACATACGGAAGTGAGACATGGGTAATGCACAAAAGTGACAAAAGTAGAATACAGGCTAGTGAAATGAAGTTCCAGAGGAGCAGGTTGAGTGTAACAAGACGAGACAGATTGCGAAATGTGTATGTGAGGGAAAGACTAAAGGAGGAACCAGTACAGGACAGGATAGAAAAATCAAGACTGCAGTGGTATGGACACATGAAGAGAATGGATGAGGGAAGAATTCCAAAGAGGATGTTTGATCTGCAACTGGAGGGGAAGAGGCCCAGAGGAAGACCAAGAGATAGATGGGTGAAGGGAGTGAAGGAATGTGTGACGAGAAGAGGGGAGAACTGGACGAAGGTGGAAGAGGGGGAATGGTGGAAAGACAGAACACGATGGAGAGGCTTGTGTTCCCGACAGACCCAGCCAGTGGCTGGAAACTGTCCAAGATGATGATGATCTTGATTATATGGCAATACCTTCTGATGGGCCAAAGCAGCGAACCTCCCTTGGTCGAACATTGGCTTTCCCTGAGTGTCTCCTCCAAATGAATTTACTGTATTTGATGCTGAATTACATGCAATATTGAGAACATTGGAATATAGGGAATGTATTCATGTTGAGAAATTCATCATCTGCTCTGATTCCCTGAGTGTCCTCAAACATGCACAATACATGTACACAGCAGACAAATATGACTAGAACATGTAAAACCGCCTTCACTAACTGCAAAGGCTGGATAAAGCCTGATGGAATCAATCCCTAACAAATTTTACGAGGGTTGGAAGTTAAATAGTGGCAAATATTTATTCACAACCGACACTAAACAGTTACATGTTTGCACCCATTACTGTCCTTCAAAGTAGTGTAGAGCCTGTTGCCAACAATGTGGAAGGCATAGTATACCATCAGCACAGCCTGTTCTGTTGATGGTGCAAATGGAGCAGACTACTGCTTGTTGAATCTCTGGAACAGTTCTGAAGCAAATGCCACAAAGTGGTTCCTTCATCTTTGGAATCAACTCAAAGTCACAAGGACTTAAGTCCAGGGAGTATGATGGATGGTACAGTACTTCCCAGTCCCATCGACTGAACATAGCAGCCACAGCTTGCATTGTATGCGCCCGCACATTGTCATGCAAAATGATGGGTGGGTTGTGCAGAAAGCATTGCTGCTGCTTTCACAAAGCTGATCACAGGTGATGTTCCAAAAATGAACAGTAATACTGTGCCTTGACGGTCTGCTGTGGAGGAATGTAATGCATTAGGATAACACCTTCATAGTTGTACACGAGAATCACCATACCTTTACACCACTCCATTCGCACCATCAACAGAACAGGCTCTGATAACAGTATACTATGCCTTCCACATCGGTGGCAACAGGTTCTACACAATGCTGGCGACTACTTTGAAGTACAGTAACAGGTCCAAATATGTAACTCTTTTGTATCGGTTGTAAATAAGTAGTTGCCACTATTTAAGTTCCAACACTCGTATATTGAATCTGCAGCTGAGTTTACCCGTCTTCAACTATAATATATACCACAGATCCCTCAGACAAAATACTGTGACCAATAATTGGAAGAAACCATGAGTCACACCTATCTACAAGGAGTGTAGCAGAAATGATCTCAGAACAACCATGCAACATTCTTGACATCCATTTACATAGAATCTTAGAAAATATTCTGAGCTAAAAAATAATGAGGAATCTTGATCTGAATGGCCTATTAGCCTACATGTCAACCAGCATGGATTCTACAAACATTGATTCTGCGAAACCCAACTCCCTCTTTCCTCACATGACATTCTGAAAGTCATGGATCAAGACAAATAGATAAAGGCAGTATTTCATTTGACTCTGTACTATCCTTACGCTTATTATCAAAAGTACAGTCATACAGGGCATCAAGTGGAATTTGTGACTGGATCGAGCATTTTTTGGTAGGGAAGATACATCATGTTATTTCAGATGGAGAGTCATCAACAGATGTAGAAGTAACTTCAGATGTGCCCTGTGAAAGTGTGTTAGGGTCCTAGCTGTTCATATTGTTTGTTGTCAGTAATAATCTTGTAGGTAATATTAATAGTAGCCTCATACTTCTTGCAGATGATGCAGTTATCTATAATGAAGTACTGTCTTCAAAAAGTTGCACCAATATTCAGAAGGATCTTGCTAACATGTCAAAGTGGAGCAAAAACTGATAGTTGCTTTAAATGTTCAGAAATATAAAATTGTGCACTTCACAAAATGAAAACTCATAACACCCTATAATGTCAACTAGTCACTATTAGAATCAGTTAATTCACACAAATACAAATACCTGGGTCTAACGGGTTGTCGGGATATGAAATGGAATGATCACTTAGACTCTGTCATAGGCAAAGCAGGTGGCAGGCTTTGAGTCATTGGTAGAACACCAGGGAAATGCAGTCTATCTACTGAGGAGGCTGCATTTGAAAAACTAGAATATTGTTCAAGTGTGCAGCACGTGCAAAAATAGGATTATCAGGGGACATTCAATATATATGGACTGTATGAATGGTTACAGGTTTATTTGGCCCATGGGACACTGTCATGGAGATGCTGAAGAAGCAGAACTGACAGACACTTGAAGATAGAAGCAAACTGTCTCAAGAAATCTACATCCAACGTTACAAAAATGAGTTTTAAGTGATGAATATATTACAACTCTCTATTCATCTCTCCCCCAGGGATTGCAATAATGAGCTTAGATTAATTACAGTGAAGACAGAGGCATCTGAGCAATCATTCTTTCCACACTGTGTAAATGAGTGGAATGGGTAAAAGGCCTAATAACTGTCACAGTAGCAAGTACTTTCTGACATGCACTTCACAGTGGTTCACAGAATATGGATGTAGATTTAGAGAAGGAAGTGTCTTTTTGCTGAGAACCATGACACCTGGGAATTCAGGATAATGAATTAGTGGATGCATGTACTCAGAATGTTGTGGTTCAGTGTGCTGTCCTCTTACGTGTTATACCTTTGCTGCCTAGGCACAAGGTCATACACTTATGTGAAGAAGAATGGTTGGAAATGATAGCCAATAGGCTGCAATTGATAAAGTCAACTACTCAGCCATGGTGGATCTCCTTCAGTCACTAAGGCAAGATGAATTTGTTCTCACTTGACTACAGACAGGGCTCAATCAAATAAAGCATGGATTTCTGTCCTGGTGGGAGGCTCTCCAATGTGTGGTGCTTGTTGTGTACAGAGTGTACAGATTTCAGCATGCTTCATTTTCATTGAATGAATACTATAGGCAGACAAGTGGGCAGAGGCTAGTTGTAACAGTTTAACTGTCCACTATTTTAAGCACGTGTTAAGGTAACTGTAGTAAGGCTTTTCACATTTTGTGAAATGTCTGATGATCTCACTGCATTAATTGTAAGAAGGTTTAAATTACTAGAGTAAAGATTTAATGTGTTAGGGTGGGTAGCTCACCCATGTTTTTTGTAAGTGATCAGCTAGCTACATTTTCCCAGTTATTCTTTCGTACTTTATTCTTTAGTTTAATTAGAATTTTTAACATTGATAAATTTTATATTCTGCATGATTGGGTATGACTGGATAGGTGAATCTGAGAGGAAATGGCAGAAAATGATTGTGATTTTAAGTGAATTTGTATTTTATGCGATTTTAGTTGTACCCATTATAACCAAGTGTACTTCAGATTATCTTAATAAGGGGACTAGTAGCCTTGCTCTGAGTGCCATCAATTCACAAATCCCCTGGATGTATCCATTGATACTCCACACTTCCCCCAGAGATGACTTTTTTAAAAAAAATGTTGACTGCTCAAGTAATCTCCAATCTGCTGAATAGAAACATTTTTCTAACTTTCTTAAGAAGCCTTTAAAATTCGACAGTACTTGCCGCCTCAGTTCCTGAAACAGGTGGCATATAAAAGCATCCAGTTAGCATGTATTACACACCTTTGAGAATTGCCTTCATCCAGGGCTGTACTACAGGCATGGCAAGACAATGGTGGGACAGGCACAGAGGCTGTGCAAAAAAAGTAGATAAATAAATAAAAGATGTTTTATGAACTAATCTGGTGAGGCAAGTGAGATGTCCTTCCACTAGTGTTCATATCTTATGCCTACAAGAACAAACCATTCCCTCATCCATTACTGTAATTGCACACTGCTGTCACTGTGTGATTTCTGATTCGTCATTTTGTCCAAGTAGGCATCATAATGAAATGACTACTACCCAGCAGTCATTTATCACAAACCTAATTAATGTTTCAGCAGTGTGCTGGGCTCACATTGCTGCCACCCATGTTCACCAATGCTAATATTTTACTAAGGTACTGAAGGATATTGAAGACTGATGAATGCATGTTATAGTAAATATGCTATCTGAATAAGGACCTCTGATTTTCAATAATTTCTGCTGAGTGAGGACAGGAACTAGGTGCAACAGTTAAAGAAACAAGCACGGAAGTTTGTCCCTTCAGCCTGTACTTTCACAGCTCCCAAATTTTGTTTGCTGCAATTTGCAGTAAAAATAGAAAATAATTCAAGAATAAGTCTCCTGTAGCTAATTAATAATATTATAGGAGCTGTTAGCCATTGAGCCTATTGACACCTGTACTTTGTTCAAGTAAGTTGAACCCTTGTGTAAACAAATGTGTTCTTCCATTGGTCATCAGCTGCTTTGCTGGTGTCATAAGACTACCGGAAGGAGGCCTTACTTATGTACTAAATATTTAATTATTATTCTAATGGTAGTGAAACTCTGAAACATGCTAACACATTGAAGGGATTAAGTTTCTTTGCTAGTCACTGTGCTAAACATGTACCCCATATAATTATTGTGTCAAGCCTCACTGGACAGTCATTTTTACTGTGCTTACCTGTCATGGCCTTACAAGTTTATTCATCCTACTTACAAAGTTATAAAATTTGCTAAATTTGCATACAAAAGATTGTAGAATGATAGTTTTAGGGGGAGGGGATGCAGCTTTGGCAGTTCTGCTAAGGATGCAGAATCAACATAATACAGCTCTGCAATCATTACAATTATTTCACATTCTCAATATGAAGAAACCTCATTACATACTATTTAGTTCAAAAAATGGTTCAAATGGCTCTGAGCACTATGGGACTTAACTTCTAAGGTCATCAGTCCCCTAGAACTTAGAACTAATTAAACCTAACTAACCTAAGGACATCACACACATCCATGCCCGAGGCAGGATTCGAACCTGCGACCGGAGCGGTCGTGCAGTTCCAGACTGTAGTGCCTAGAACTGCTCGGCCACCCTGGCCGGCACTATTTAGTTAGCAATGATAGTAAACACTTTGCCACCCATGGTATGTAGCCTATTCTTAGAATAAATTTTACAGTTGTAATTTAAGCTATGACTGTTATTACTGTCAGGTGTAAGCCAGTTTTCTGTTCCTAGTATTATATGGGCTTTAACACTGTTAATAAGTAAGACTAATTTTGGAACCTTACCATGGACACTTGTGCAGTTAACTAATACATATTAACATTTTCTCTTTCTGCTCTGGAAGATGTAATGTTCCCCTCTATGCTTAATGTAGAAGATTCACTTTCTCCAATTACATCAGATAATATATCGTCAAGTTTATGGTGGGGTTCATCTAATCTAATAAAGTCACATGTACATGCTGACACCTACTGTGCTATGTGAGTAGGCAAATTTTGTCTGTGGTTTATTCCTGATGTGTTAAGAATAGCCTTACAACATTCCATTTGATAGCGGATGTCCAAATATTTCCAATTTATTGCTTGCAAAACTGCAGCCCATTTGTTTGAAAGCTACTAGGAAAAAAATTATGTGATTTTCTATAAAGTTAACCCAGAATGTAAGGATATGTTGTCAGAAGGCTCCTGCAAACTGTAATATTATGATAATAATGTGGTACTTCATGTAATCAATTAAGTAAGTGTCAAATCAAATATGAGTAAAGTACTCAAATGTCTGGAGACTGAAGTGTAAGCTGAGTAATACTAGACAGCATACTAGTTATATTAAAACTGTAAAATAATGGCTGAGTTGGATGTCTTGAGTGTTATTCTCATATAAAACTTTCTGGTAAACAGGAAAAGAACATTTTTGTTTGGTGTTTCATGCTGAACAGCAGATTAAGTATTGAGTTTACCACTAGCCAGACAAATCTTCATAATTATTTGAGCAAGCTTCATTTGTATTAAACAATGACAAATATAGAACATGTGGCTTCAAATCAATGTTTATTTTAATGTATAATATCAAGTAAGTCATTTGACAGAGGAAGGTATCTGAAAGACTTGTAACATCAATTTCTGTGAATTATCTGCACTTCTTACAAAGACAATGATAAAACAAAAAACTCTATCCTTTGCTTGTGTAACACACCTCTGAGCATTCTACTAATCATTTTTGTTAAGAAGGCCAGAAATATTCTATGTGGTTTACATTTCACATTTTGTGTTTGTTGATTATTTTCATTTAAAAAATAAACGAAAGATAGAGACCACACAGCTTATTATGGTTGGCATGTGTGCATACAAAAGGTACCAATGACTCCTACCTTTGGATTCCAAAATCTTAATATTCTTCACAGTAAGAAGCAAGAAGATGATAGCCAACCCAATACCCATTTCCCCTCCACACAGATGTGGAAGCAGATGGTGGAAAGTTTTTTGCATAGAACACAAAGAGGAAGGGGAAGCTGAGGTGGGATACTATCATACAGGAACAACTTACAGGGGCAAGTGAAAGCAGGATCTGTACCACACAAAAATAGGATGGAAGTAGGACAGGGGTACAGCACAAAAAATTAAAAATTAAGTGAAAATATGGTGAAACCACCAAAGCAAGAAGAAATACAAGTTTATGGGCGAGGGATAGTTGCCTCAGATCAGAAAAGCCTGAAGCACATAGCTTAGAGGAATAGAAGGCCAGAGAAAGTAAAGCAGATTAGAGAAGCGGCTGAAGATAGTAGAACATGGAAGAGTACATATGGAACATATAAGAGCTAATAGAAACTTATAACAACACATCAAAGGGACTACCAACAATTAAGAATCTTTTATTTCATTTTACATTTGCATCTGTAAGCTACAAACTGCTTTAAAGAGTGTAGTGAAAGATATCATTGGTACCACTACCACTTTCCCCCATTTTTGATCCATTCATGAATGATGCATAGGATGAATGTCTGTTGGTAAATTTTTGTATGAGCTCCTATTGATCTAATTTTTTTAGTCATTTCACAAGTCACATGTTTGAAATTTGATATGAAAGCAGATTATTGATTTTGTATTAAAGAGCTTGCTCCCCTTTTAACAGTAGATACTGTAGGTCACTGGAACAATGGAGCATGCCAAGTGATTCAGGTCATTCCTATTTTCAAAAACGTTGTCAAACTGATGCACACACTTATAGACCAATATTACTGACGTCACTCTTTTGTACACTTATGGAACATGTTCTATTCTCACAAATTATGAGAGAATGAAGAATGAAAATCTCAGCTATAAAAACCAACATGGATGCCATACACTGAGATGACAAAAGACACTGGATATGATATGCACACATACAGATGGAAGTAGTATCATGTACACAAGACATAAAAGGGCAGTGCATTGGCAGAGCTATTATCTGTACTCGAGTGATTCAAGTGAAAAGGTTTCCTACATGATTGTGGCCACATGAAGGGATTTAATGCACTTTGAATGCAGAATGAGAGTTGGAGCTACACACACATTGTGTGTTCCACTTCAGAAATAATTAGGGGATTCAATACTCTGAGATTCACAGTATCTAGAGTGTGCTGAGAATACCAGATTTCAGGCATTACATCTCATCATGGACAATGCAGTGGTAGACAGCCTTCACTTAATGACCAAGGCAGCGGTGTTTGTGTACAGTTGGCAGTGTTAACAAACAAGCAACACTGCATGAAATAACCAGAGAAATTAATGTGGGACATATGATGAATGTATCCATTGGGTCAGTGCAACAAAATTTGGCATTGATAGGCTATGGCAGCTGACAACTGACATGACTGCTTTGCTAACAGCTGGACATCACCTGCAGTGCCCCTTCTGGACTCCTGACCATATTATTTGGACTCTAGATGATTGAAAAACTGTGCTCTGGTCAGATGAGTCCCAATTTCAGTTAGTAAGAACTGATGGTAGGGTTTGAGTGTGGTGCAGACCCCATGAAGCCATGGGCCCAAGTTGTCAGCAAGGCACTGTGCAAGCTGGTGGTGGTTCCAGAATGGTGTGGGCTGTATTTACGTGGAATGGACTGGGCCCTCTGGTCCAACTGAACTGGTCATTGACTGGAAATGTTTATATGTGGCCACCTGGAGACCATTTGCAGCCATTCATGGACTTCTTGCTCCCAAACAACAATGGAAGTTTTATGGATGACAATGCACCATGCCATCAGGCCACAATTGTTTACAGTTGATTTGAAGAACATTCTGGACAACTCAAACAAATGATTTAGCCACCTAGATCACCCAGCATGAATCCTATTGAATATTTATGAGACATAATCAAGAGATCAGATCATGCACAAAATCCTGCACCAGCAACACTTTTGCAAGTATGGATGGCTGTAGAGGCAGCATGCATAAATATTTGATGTGATATTAGGAGGTATCCCTGGACTTTTGTCACCTCAGTGTAAGCAGAGGTCTTGTAAAATCCAGGTCCTCTGTTCGTCCATGAGATACAGAGCACCACAGACAAAAGGCACCCAAATTGATGCCACATTCCTTGATTTCCAGAAGACATTCAGTACAGTTCTGCTCTACAGCCTTAGTGAGTATTGGAACTGGCTTGTGACTGTATTCAGGATTTTCTGAGAGAAAGAACTCACTACATTACTCTTAAAGGATAAAATTTTGAGATTTAAAGGTAATTTCTGGGGTGCTCCAGGAAAGCATTATATCCACTGCTGTTTGTAGTATGATAAAGTCAGAAGTTGTTTAAGGCTGCTTGCGTATGATGGTTGCAATGCCAGGAGACTGTAGCAAAGTGCAGGAAATGCAAGACATGATTGTTGCCAGACTGATAGTTGACCTTGACTGTAATAAATGTAATACAATACACCTAACTAGATAAGGAGATCCGTTACTGTTCAATTACACTACTGATGAAAATGCAGCCAAAATAGTTAAACTGCAAAATATCTAGTAGTAACTGTCCAGAGAAACCTAAATTGGAATGCAGCCACATAACATAAATTGTAGGGAAAGCACACATTCATGTTTTCATAATTATTTGGTGGTGCCTGAAGGCAAGGCTTTCAGCTTTGAAACCAGTACTGGAATAAATTAATAAATTTACTAGCAACTGAAGTGGATTTTTATTCTATAAATATGTTTCTCAGTTGCAATGTTCACACGATCAAATATTTTGCACAGGAAATGTGACTAGTTGATACTGGGTTGCATAAAAACTATTCATCAGGCTGAAAGGGGGATCTGTATAAAATTCAATGAGAGAGGACCTCTATATGGTAGCTGCTAGCATTGCTAGTTACAGATATGAAAGTAATCTCCCCACCCCCCAATTTACTGTAGGGAAGTGCAGAATAGGGTTCATCTGAAACTGGTAAGGTCAAACAAGAAGTTGCTTGAGAATATAAAGAATGAAACTGAAACCCACTCAGCTGAAGTAACATCAGATTGAAAAACTTCATGTGAGCCCCACATCATTTACTTTTATTGAGTGAAATACTTTCAGCACACACTGATGATTATCATTGTGAAATCATTGACAATGGAATGCTTATGAGATACCACAGAAAATAACTGCAGTGTTATAGTGGACTCAATGAACTAATTCTCCATCATACAGGAAAAATTCCAGCAATAATGTTGCTGTGCACTATTTTCATTAAGATCAGAATCAGCAGCATAAAATGAATACTTTTTTGTTAAGTAGTCATAATTTGAACAGTATTGAGAAGAAAGACAAAATAAATGAATAAGGAAAGAGTAACCACCGTATTCACTGGAAAAATACACAAGCTGTTTGTTTCTGGAGCTCTCCTGATTTTGGGTGCCATATGCAGTGTACACTATTTAAAAGGTTACTTAAAAAGACTGACTGTTGTGTTTTCAGAGAGCAGCTTTAATGTTACAGTAGACTATAAACAATGTTCCAATGTTCACTTGTTCTTGAGATGCTTTTATAAGATTCTTGATAATTTTGTTACTTGTCCAATAGTCTCATGCAAGAGAACGATTATGCAGCAGCTGGTTTCTCATTCAAATGTCACATTTGACTACTGCTTATTTATAAGAACTAAATGTTATTTTTCATGTTAGAATAAAAAACATTTAGCAACACATTTCAGAATTTGACTGTAACAGGACACTGACCTGTCACAACTACAGTTTATTGTTCTATGATTTTGTTATTCACATTGGTTGAGATCCCACAAGATTGATGCAGACGTGAAATTACTGTGTCAAGGAAAGCCATACCCAGCTCCATTCAAGACATCAAGTGCCCTGTATGAGAAGTGTCCATGAGGAAAGACATGCTGTTTGTTCATCTGTGCACAATTGAATAGCCACATCATAAACATCAAGTTGGGGAATTGGCTTGTATGGAGCAAGACAGGTATCTACATGGACAGTGAGGTACCACCACCAACCGTCAGTACAGTAACCACTGTTGTGGCTTCTGTTGACACAGCAGTAGACAAAGGCACACTATTAGTGGTGTGTTCAGTTGGAACATAGGACACAGGAGTGGTGTCATGTCACCTTTCAGACAAGCCTTAATTCTGTGTACAGCATCACAATTGATGTATCTGTGTGTGGATGCTCTGTGGAGAACAAATGTTGCCAGATTTTATTCTTATCAGCGTACAAACCAGCAACTGTTGTGATGGTATCATTTGCCATTTGGCACACAACAGGATTGTACCCGGTTTGCATAGCCTTTAATTTGGACAGCCACTGTCAGATCTCTGATGGCTTGAGGTCAGTGTCTGTGCCCTGTCCTTGATATCTCCATAATGTTATCTATCAACAAGATAATTCAGGATCATATGTAACCTGTGTTATTCTCACCTACCTCAGTACAGAGGGTGTTCTACCATTACCCTGGCCAGAATGTTCTCAGCTCCTTTACCATCGAAACAGCTAGTCGTGGGTTGCAGAGATGTTAGTATGCTACCATTTAGCAGCCACTATTGATGGACTGTGGCATAAAGTTCAAGCAACATGAAATGATACATCCTTGAATCCTAGTTCAGTTGGACTTGATGGCCAGGTGGGTTACTGTCACTGTTGCTGCTAGAGGTGGCAGCTTTGTGTGCTGAATTTCATGTCCTGTATACCCTCAAATCACCTACAAATTAAGTCATGTATTTTTCCTGCAACACTATATACTAACTCTAACTAACTCCGTCTACAGGCCGCAAGCGACCCATCGGGACCATCCGACCGCCGTATCATCCTCAGGTGAGGATGCGGATAGGAGGGGCATGGGGTCAGCACACCGCTCTCCCGGTCGTTAATGACGGTTTTCTTTGACCGGAGCCGCTACTATTCGGTCGAGTAGCTCCTCAATTGGCATCACGAGGCTGAGTGCACCCCGAAAAATGGCAACAGCACGTGGCGGCGGGATGGTGACCCATCCAAGCGCCGGCCACGCCCGACAGCGCTTAACTTCGGTGATCTCACGGGAACCGGTGTATCCACTGTGGCAAGGCCGTTGCCCTGCAACACTATATAAGCACAATAATTACAATTTCATTGTTTGTCACCCTTTCTGGCATTGTAGTTCTAGTGACCATCAGTGTATTTACTTTTATAAGAATACAGAAATTTAGATTTCATCGTTTTAATGTTCTGATAAAAGTTATGGATGTAAGTAGATTTGTTCAGAATGTCAAGAGCATAGTGTAAAACACAGGTTGTGCATGTACACAAGACAGATATCCTATCCAATTTAAATGGAACAAATTATTACTCTCAGATCTTATTACCTTCATACATTTATTTAAATATTCGAACATCCTATTGTCAAGCAATATATGGGAACAGAGTGTAGGAGACGAGGTACTAGCAGAATTGAAGCCGTGAGAACGGCTCCTGAGTTGTGCTTGGGTAGCTCAGCTGGTAGAGCACTTTCTCACAAAAAGCAAAGGTCCCGAGTTCGAGTCTCAGTCCGGTACACAGTTTTAATCTGTCAGGATGTATAATATATGGGAACTATAGAAATACAGAAAATTTTTATAACTATTGTTTATTGATAAGTCTTTAATAAATAATTTCATGCATAATTTTCCTTAGTTAAGCACTGATTCACCTCTTTTGATTTCAGAAGCCACCATTACCATGGAATTCATTTTAAGGAATGATGATAAGAATTTCAGTGTTATCCCAACTGAAGGTGTTCTGTACTCTGCTTCATCTGGCGGCAACACAATGGAACTGAGAGTACAGTTTTCCTCGGCCCAGTCGTAAGAGTTCTTTTTTTCCCCTCCTCCTTTTTCTTTCATCAATAATGATATAGATATGTACATTGTGGCATCTCTCGTTAGATATTTTGTGATGTGAAAAAGTAATCTAGAAGCACTTTATAGTCAAATGTGGTTCTACCTGAACATATGATTCCCATATGTTCTACATCCCCCCCCCCAAGAACCATGGGCCTTGCCATTGGTGGGGAGGCTTGCGTGCCTCAGCGATACAGATAGCCGTACCGTAGGTGCAACCACAACGGAGGGGTATCTGTTGAGAGGCCAGACAAATGTGTGGTTCCTGAAGAGGGGCAGCAGCCTTTTCAGTAGTTGCAAGGGCAAGTCTGGATGATTGACTGATCTGGCCTTGTAACACTAACCAAACCAGCCTTGCTGTGCTGGTACTGCAAACGGCCGAAAGCAAGGGGAAACTACGGCCGTAACTTTTCCTGAGGGCATGCAGCTTTACTGTATGATTAAATGATGATGGCATCCTCTTGGGTAAAATATTCCAGAGGTAAAATAGTCCCCCATTCGGATCTCCGGGCGGGGACTACTCAAGAGGACGTCGTTATCAGGAGAAAGAAAACTGGTGTTCTACGGATCGGAGCGTGGAATGTCAGATCCCTTAATCAGGCAGGTAGGTTAGAAAATTTAAAAGGGGAAATGGATAGGTTAAAGTTAGATATAGTGGGAATTAGTGAAGTTCGGTGGCAGCAGGATCAAGACTTCTGATCAGGTGAATACAGGGTTATAAATACAAAATCAAATAGGGGTAATGCAGGAGTCGGTTTAATAATGAATAAAAAAATAGGAGTGTGGGTAAGCTACTACAAACAGCATAGTGAACGCACTATTGTGGCCAAGATAGACATGAAGCCCACACCTATTACAGTAGTACAAATTTATATGCCAACTAGCTCTGCAGATGACGAAGTAATTGAAGAAATGTATGATGAAATAAAAGAAATTATTCAGATAGTGAAGGGAGACGAAAATTTAATAGTCATGGGTGACTGGAATTCAGTAGTAGGAAAAGGGAGAGAAGGAAACATAGTAGGTGAATATGGATTGGGGCTAAGAAATGAAAGAGGAAGCCGCCTGATAGAATTTTGCACAGAGCACAACTTAATCATAGCTAACACTTGGTTCAAGAATCATAAAAGAGGTTGTATACATGGAAGAAGCCTGGAGATACTGACAGGTTTCAGCTAGATTATATAATGGTAAGACAGAGATGTAGGAACCAGGTTTTAAATTGTAAGACATTTCCAGGGGCAGATGTGGACTCTGATCACAATCTATTGGTTATGAACTGGAGATTAAAACTGAAGAAACTGCAAAAAGGTGGGAATTTAAGGAGATGGGACCTGGATAAACTAAAAGAACCAGAGGTTGTACAGAGTTTCAGGGAGAGCATAAGGGAACAATTGACAGGAATGGGGGAAAGAAATACGGTAGAAGAAGAATGGATAACTTTGAGAGATGAAGTAGTGAAGGCAGCAGAGGACCTAGTAGGTAAAAAGACGAGGGCTAGTAGAAATCCTTGGGTAACAGAAGAAATACTGAATTTAATTGATGAAAGGAGAAAATATAAAAATGCAGTAAGCAAAAAGGAATACAAACGTCTCAAAAACAAGATTGACAGGAAGTGCAAAATGGCTAAGCACGGATGGCTAGAGGACAAATGTAAGGATGCAGAGGGTTATCTCACTAGGGGTAAGATAGATACTGCCTACAGGAAATTAAAGAGACCTTTGAAGAAAAGAGAACCACTTGTATGAATATCAAGAGCTCAGATGGAAATCCAGTTCTAAGCAAAGAAGGGAAAGCAGAAAGGTGGAGGGAGTATATAGAGGGCCTATACAAGGGCAATGTACTTGAAGACAATATTATGGAAAAGGAAGAGAATGTAGATGAAGATGAAATGGGAGATACGATACTGCGTGAAGAGTTTGACAGAGCACTGAAAGACCTGAGTCGAAACAAGGCCCCAGGAGTAGACAACATTCCATTAGAACTACTGACGGCCTTGGGAGAGCCAGTCCTGACAAAACTCTACTATCTGCTGAGCAACATGTATGAGACAGGCGAAATACCCTCAGACTTCAAGCAGAATATAATAATCCCGATCCCAAAGAAAACAGGTGCTGACAGATGTGAAAATCAATGAACAATCAGTTTAATAAGTCACGGATGCAAAATACTAATGCATATTCTCTACAGACGAATGGAAAAACTGGTAGAAGCTGACCTCGGGGAAGATCAGTTTGGATTCCGTAGAAATGTTGGAACACGTGAGGCAATACTGACCCTATGACTTATCTTAGAAGCTAGATTAAGGAAAGGCAAACCTACGTTTGTAGACATAGAGACATAGAGAAAGCTTTTGACAATGTTGACTGGAATACGCTCTTTCAAATTCTCAAGGTGGCGGGGGTAAAATACAGGGAGCAAAAGGCTATTTACAATTTGTACAGAAACCAGATGGCAGTTATAATAGCCGAGGGACATGAAAGGGAAGCAGTGGTTGGGAAGGGAGTGAGACAGGGTTGTAGCTTCTCCCTGATGTTATTCAATCTGTATATTGAGCAATCAGTGAAGGAAACAAAAGAAAAATTCAGAGTAGGTATTAAAATCCATGGAGAAGAAATAAAAACTTTGAGGTTCGCTGATGACATTGTAATTCTGTCAGAGACAGCAAAGGACTTGGAAGAGCAGTTGAAGGTAATGGACAGTGTCTTGAATCGAGGATATAAGATGAACATCAACAAAAACAAAATGAGGATAATGGAATGTAGTCGAATTAAGTCGGGTGATGCTGAGGGAATTAGATTAGGAAATGAGACACTTAAAGTAGTAAAGGAGTTTTGCTATTTGGGGAGCAAAGTAACTGATGATGGTCAAAGTAGAGAGGATATAAAATGTAGACTGGCAATGGCAAGGAAAGTGTTTCTGAAGAAGGGAAATTTGTTAACATCGAGTATTGATTTAAGTGTCAGGAAGTTGTTTCTGAAAGTATTTATATGGAGCGTAGCCATGTATGGAAGTGAAACATGGACAATAAATAGTTTAGACAAGAAGAGAATAGAAGCTTTCGAAATGTGGTACTACAAAGAATGCTGAAGATTAGATGGGTAGATCACATAACTAATGATGAGGTATTGAATAGAATTGGGGAGAAGAGGAGTTTGTGGCACAACTTGACTATAAGAAGAGATCGGTTGGTAGGACATGTTCTGAGGCATCAAGGGATCACCAATTTAGTATTGGAGGGCAGCGTGGAGGGTAAAAATCGTAGAGGGAGACCAAGAGATGAATACACTAAACAGATTCAGAAGGATGTAGGCTGCAGTAGGTACTGGGAGATGAAGAAGCTTGCACAGGATAGGGTAGCATGGAGAGCTGCATCAAACCAGTCTCAGGACTGAAGACCACAACAACAACAACATGTTCTACTTCTTTCATTTTAGGACACTTGGTGTTAAATCGTGGTTGTATAGTGTATGTAAGCTTTTAGCAAGTACTTTATTGTGACAAAACAAGATTCAGAGCCTCCTGGGTTAGTTCAAAAAAATTCAGAAAAATATTCCATAGTATTAATGAGTGACTTTTCAGCAATCAATTTCAGCTGTAATGTTTTTGGGTTGGTGCATAAGTCCGTAGTGTTCTTCCATAAGTTTAATAAACACAGCAGGTACACAGAATAGAGACTTAGTCATCAATAATATATTCTCCTTCACCACTTGCAACAGTCTGCCAATGCTGGTGTAACTTTTTGATTCCATGACTGAAGAAGTCACTTGGTTTTGAGATGAAGAACCTATTGTAGCCATGCTCAGAGGACATTTTCATGTGCAAAAGGAACTTTCTTGAAGGTTCTTTGATACTGTGTGGAAAAGGTGAAAATCTGAGGGTGCAAGATCAGATGAAAAAGGTGGGTGGAGAATGACTTCCAAATCCAACTCCTGTATAGTGTTTTCTGTCAGTCTAGCAGAATGCGGGCAGGTGTTATTACGGAGTAGCATAATTCATGAAGACTTCCTGGTCACTGTTCTTGGACTGTGTATGGAAGATGTCTCAGTTGTTGACAATACATGTCAGCAGTGACAGTTATACCTTAGGGAAGCAATTCATAGTACATCACATTATTGCTGCCCTACCGGATTGTAATATACTGTGGCAAAAACATTTTTGTGCTAAAGTTCGGGATGTGTATCATTGGATGTGTATCATTGCTTAACACAAGAAAAACAATATACCACCTCTTATTACAGATATCCTCCACCAAATAAATAACACATATCTTGTGTAATCCTGGCTGGTGCTTCTTAATGCTCAATCAATCAATCTCTTTATTCATCCGTCAACAATATACATTGTATGGATGTAGTCAATTACAATATAGTTTCTTATCTTTAATTTGTTTCAAAAACTTGGATAATAGATACAAATATTTTATATCAGTATATATAAATAATAGTACTTTTCCATATTCAGATATTCTTTAATGTTATAAAAACTATATGGCAGTAAAAATTGTTTAAGATCTACCTTGAATTTATGAAATTCTTTAATTTTCTTTATTGTAGAAGGCAATGCACTAAAATGTATTTTGGGCTGGTAGTGTACACTTTTTTGATAGAGTGCTCGCTGCTGTAGGTTCATCTTGATGTTACTGTATTGCCACAAGGGAGTCATGTAATGGTGTAAATAAGTTTCAGTACTTCTTGTTCACAAAAAATTTTATTTCACATGCTAGATATATGCTAGGTATGCATAAAACTGATCTGAAGACTGACTTAAGACTCTAGATTGCCTGATGGCAACGCACAAATTGCCTCTATTTATATGGTTTCAAACAATTACTGTTATTGTTACATAGTGAATTCTGTATGTTTAACGATTAAAGTTTTTACATATATCTTCCCAAATTACATAGAAAACCATGGAATAACACTGAATAATTTCATATAAAGACAGGAAAGAATCTGTTTCTATTAAGTCTATAAATTACATGTTTTATCACTGCAACCATATATTTCATTAATCTTCATATATTATTGTCTTAACTAAAAGGAGAATTATCCTTCATTTACATGTGAATAGCATGAGCAAAATTTTACATTTTCTATATGGTAATAATTGCAGTTCTATTAACTAACACCAATTAGAACATGACCATGTTTGATCTTGATTGAAAAATCATCGTGTCACATTTCTGTTAGGGATACAAATAATTTCTGATTTAATAAAACATAAAAATAGCTGTCTCTCAATCACTTGAAATATTGGAATTTCAATCATTAATTACTCCATAATTACAATAGCAATTTTATTCCTACCATGTGCAAGTAGTTTATATTGTGTGTAAACTGTGGTGGTTCATTAGTCCAACATGTTTCCTTCATTCTATATACTGGTGAGACCCAACATAAAAAAAAGTCAAAACAATAGTTTAAATTAGCATAAATTACTAACTTTCTGCACAAAAATCTTCAGCGTATTCGAATGCAGATCACCAGAAATGACAAAATCAAAGCAGCAGCTTAAATTAGTGTAAATTACTAATGCTACATATATGCCCTCTTTGGGAAAGTGGAGATGAGACTGGAATAGAATTCAGGTTCCCAAGGGGTTGTGGTATCAGAAAATACCAGCCAAAGAGGTCTGACTATTGCAGAGAGACAGAAAGCTCTTCTAAATCTCTGGCTAAAATGAAGGGACTATAATCATGATTAGAGGAACAAATAAACAATTTCACAATTAGTGTGCAAGAAAAATACATGTTATATGTAAAGTTTAGTCGGTCATTTTCTCATATACAAGATGATATTTTTTTCCCTATAGTAAAAAAAAGACAAGAAAAATACAAGCATATAAAATTTCAGTTTTATCAACTTGGTGTCCTTTTGATGCATTCCACTGACTGTTCTATTAGGGTTCCTTATCACTATATTCAATTCTTCATATATTACTACCTAAGAAATTATGTCTTACCTCTAAAAAAATGTTAATGTGAGTTGGATGTCAAGTTATGGATAAAGAATATTTTTCTTTTTTTAAATATGCAGTCACAAGTAAATTGTGGTCATACTTTCGTTTTTCCAGACAGGGACATGCCTCAACCAGAATACCAGACATTAGATGCTGCATGTTGCTTTCAATTTCAAAATTTCAGTAGACAACAGGAATGTATCATCTTCCAAATTTAATGATCAGAATGATCACATCTATATCAGTGTCCTCAAATAAGTGTAAATGTACATCAGTAAACAAAATTAATTGTTTCTCAGAATAATGCCCCTGGCATTGCAACCACTGTGCCTCGTACCTCTATGAGTTTATCAAATGCAATAAACAGTATATCAGTATAAAGTGCTGTGTTTTACCATATTCCATTGCACATCACTTTGCACCAACTCCTTCCTCGGTTCATTTCAAATTTGCATCAGTGCAAGTTAGTTTACTCATATATACCAGTACATACAGGGTGTTACAAAAAGGTATGGCCAAACTTTCAGGAAACATTCCTCATACACAAATAAAGAAAAGATGTTATGTGGACATGTGTCTGGAAACGCTTAATTTCCATGTTAGAGCTCATTTTAGTTTCGTCAGTATGTACTGTACTTCCTTGATTCACCGCCAGTTGGCCCAATTGAAGGAAGGTAATGTTGACTTCGGTGCTTGTGTTGACATGCGACTCATTGCTCTATAGTACTAGCATCAAGCACATCAGTACGTAGCATCAACAGGTTAGTGCTCATCACGAACGTCGTTTTGCAGTCAGTGCAATGTTTACAAATGCAGAGTTGGCAGATGTCCATTTGGTGTATGGATTAGCATGGGGCAATAGCCGTGGCACGGTACGTTTGTATCGAGACAGATTTCCAGAACGAAGGTGTACCGACAGGAAGACGTTCGAAGCAATTGGTCAGCGTCTTATGGAGCACAGAACATTCCAGCCTATGACTCCCAACTGGGGAAGACCTAGAACGACGAGGACACCTGCAATGGATGAGGCAATTCTTCGTGCAGTTGACGATAACCCTAATGTCAGCGGCAGAGAAGTTGCTGCTGTACAAAGTAATGTTGACCACGTCACTGTATGGAGAGTGCTACGGGAGAACCAGTTGTTTCCGCACCATGTACAGCGTGTGCAGGCACTACCAGCAGCTGATTGGCCTCCACGGGTACACTTCTGCGAATGGTTCATCAAACAATGTGTCAATCCTCATTTCAGTGCAAATGTTCTCTTTACGGATGAGGCTTCATTCCAACATGATCAAATTGTAAATTTTCACAATCAACATATGTGGGCTGACAAGAATCCGCACGCTATTGGGCAATCACATCATCAACACAGATTTTCTGTGAACGTTTGGGCAGGCATTGTTGGTAATGTCTTGATTGGGCCCCATGTTCTTCCACATACGTTCAATGGAGCACTTTACCATGATTTCATACGGGATACTCTACCTGTGCTGCTAGAACATGTGCCTTTACAAGTACAACACAACATGTGGTTCATGCATGATGGAGCTCCTGCACATTTCAGTCGAAGTGTTCGTACGCTTCTCAACAACAGATTCGGTGACCAACGGATTGGTAGAGGCGGACCGATTCCATGGCCTCCACGCTCTCCTGACCTCAACCCTCTTGACTTTCATTTATGGGAGCATTTGAAAGCTCTTGTCTACGCAACCCTGGTACCAAATGTAGAGACTCTTCATGCTCGTATTGTGGACGGCTGTGATACAATAAGCCATTCTCCAGGGCTGCATCAGCGCATCAGGGATTCCATGCAACGGAGGGTGGATGCATGTATCCTCACTAACGGAGGACATTTTGAACATTTCCTGTAACAAAGTGTTTGAAGTCACACTGGTATGTTCTGTTGCTGTGTGTATCCATTCCATTGTTTGTTGTTGTGGTCTTCAGTCCTGAGACTGGTTTGATGCAGCTCTCCATGCTACTCTATTCTGTGCAAGCTTTCTCATCTCCCAGTACCTACTGCAACCTACATCCTTCTGAATCTGCTTAGTGTATTCATCTCTTGGTCTCCCTCTATGATTTTTACCCTCCACGCTGCCCTACAATACTAAATTGGTGATCCCTTGATGCCTCAGAACATGTCCTACCAACCGATCCCTTCTTCTGGTCAAGTTGTGCCACAAACTTCTCTTCTCCCCAATCCTATTCAATACTTCCTCATTAGTTATGTGATCTACCCATCTAATCTTCAGCATTCTTCTGTAGCACCACATTTCGAAAGCTTCTATTCTCTTCTTGTCCAAACTACTTATCGTCCATGTTTCACTTCCATACATGGCTACACTCCATACAAATACTTTCAGAAATGACTTCCTGACACTTAAATCTATACTCGATGTTAACAAATTTCTCTTCTTCAGAAACGCTTTCTTTTCCATTGCCAGTCTACATTTTATATCCTCTCTACTTCGACCATCATCAGTTATTTTGCTCCCCAAATAGCAAAACTCCTTTACTACTTTAAGTGTCTCATTTCCTAATCTAATTCCCTCAGCATCACCCGACTTCATTAGACTACATTCCATTATCCTTGTTTTGCTTTTGTTGATGTTCATCTTATATCCTCCTTTCAAGACACTGTCCATTCCATTCAACTGCTCTTCCAAGTCCTTTGCTGTCTCTGACAGAATTACAATGTCATCGGCAAACCTCAAAGTTTTTATTTCTTCTCCATGAATTTTAATACCTACTCTGAATTTTTCTTTTGTTTCCTTTACTGCTTGCTCAATATACAGATTGAATAACATCGGGGAGAGGCTACAACCCTGTCTTACTCCCGTCCCAACCACTGCTTCCCTTTCATGTCCCTCGACTCTTATAACTGCCATCTGGTTTCTGTACAAATTGTAAATAGCCTTTCGCTCCCTGTATTTTACCCCTGCCACCTTTAGAATTACAAAGAGAGTATTCCAGTCAACATTGTCAAAAGCTTTCTCTAAGCCTACAAATGCTAGAAACGTAGGTTTGCCTTTCCTTAATCTTTCTTCTAAGATAAGTCGTAAGGTCAGTATTGCCTCACGTGTTCCAGTGTTCCTATGGAATCAAAACTGATCTTCCCCGAGGTTGGCTTCTACTAGTTTTTCCATTCGTCTGTAAAGAATTCGTGTTAGTATTTTGCAGCTGTGACTTATTAAACTGATAGTTCGGTAATTTTCACATCTGTCAACACCTCCATTCCATGATTAATGTGATTTGAAGAGAAGTAATAAAACGAGCTCTAACATGGAAAGTAAGCGTTTCTGGACACATGTCCACATAACATATTTTCTTTCTTTGTGTGTGAGGAATGTTTCCTGAAAGTTTGGCCGTACCTTTTTGTAACACCCTGTATATCCCATAACTGTTAATTAATCTAATCACTGTGTAACTTCCAATTCATAAGTATGGTGAGCTGTACAGTATAAAGAGTTATTCTGTGTATATAATACAGTCTGACAAAGCAAAATTCAAGTTGATAACATGAAATCTAACCTACTATACAGATAAAATGTAGATTTGTGGCCATGAGTGACGTATCAGATTCAAGAGTTATCCTACATCAAATCACAGAAAAACACTAATTTAAAGTATATACCAGAAAATCCAAAGGAAAATTCCCTGGAGTCTGTTAAGTGAAACTTAAGTAGTGCCTGTAACAGTATAGAGTTCATCCTCTTATAGGAAATGTGCTTGCAGAAAATGACTGTAAGGCCACCAAACAAGTTATATTTGAAGAAAATCATATATATAGACAACTAAAACTATACAGGAAGTCCAAAATCATGACATCACAACTGAAAAACAGATCAAATGGGTACAGAAAGCAAAACTAGATGAAACTAGAATTTGGCATGAGACATCTCAAACCAAATTGAAAATGTTCAAGGCTTACATTTGGAGACAATCAGACCAACCTGAAAAATCCAAACAGCCAGGTAATAACCAGTAAGAAAATTCATAATCAGCTAGTTCAAATCTCAAAAGGAATAAGTATGCAAATGTGTGAATCAATTTTATGTGTGCCTTCAAGTTCTAGACAAAAATGCTCAAGGGCTATGTTTGTGATGATCAGACCAACCTGAAAGTTACGACTTTCCATTCCAGGAATCAAGAACTGAAATATTTTATCCCGATCATAGAAACAGAAGATTATTAAATGTGGTTCATGAGGCATGAACTGGACTGTATGATAAGTTTTCTCACAAGAAATGTCCAGCAGACAATGATTATAACTGTCGTCAGCTATGGGAAAATTTTCCAGACAAACAAAATTACTTATGTTCATAATGCAATAAAATGTGGTGAAAATGATTTTGTAGGTGATGTTCAGTCAAAATCTAATTATTTCATACCACATTTTAATATGAATGGTTGTTTGTAGATAAATACATATGTTGGCACTTAAATGATTCAATAGGAAAAGCGATGTAAATATTCATTATTATCCTGAACAAGCAGCTGAGGAATCACAATGATATCACTGATATTGTGACATTGATGTGAAAGATTCTGTGGCAAACTCTGACATGGAGGTTAAATTGAGAGAGAAAACTGAATATATACATGTGTAAGCTATATGTAAGCAACTTTATGTAAGAGAAAATATGTTGGTCAGTTGGTTAAATGCAGAAATAAAAATGTTTAAATTGAGCATCAAAATAGCACATGACAATGTTGAGCATAAAAGTACTAAAGAACATATATGATGAATGCTAACAACCAATATAGAAAACATGACACAAAGCATACACAGAATCAAATATAGATAAAAGCACAAGCAAAATGCAAAGCAGAATAACACACTTGACATATTGAAACACTGCTTAAACTCCATGTGTAATTGGTGTGTTAAAGAAACAGTTGATGTCCAGCCAGAGCATTCAACCAAAATATCTCCTATCTGACTGATGCCTTCCTCAAAGTAATCCACCAATGCATATATCTCATCAAGACTGTGGTCATCTGTAACCATGCAGCCAAAGTCCACTAATAATACTATTGTCACCCTAGGACAACAGCAAGAAAAATACTCCTAAATCGTATTAATCAAAAGCTTTCAAAGACAGTACCAGCTTCATCGCAGAGCAATGGGATTCATTATAATTGAGATAAGGTAAATAATAAGTAAATCATTGAAATCCATTTGTGGTGGTTATCGACTGCAAGAGTCTACCGCCTCATCTTTGAGAACGAACTTCTTTGAAAACTGTTGATCTCAGTGTGTTCCAAACTCTGTATTCGAGCAGACGTGTTTGTACCGACATGATAAAAATAAAGTTAATTCATTATAAATGAGCGAATACTTAATGTTGGGTTTGATATTACCGTATGTAACATTGTGATTCCCACACTGGTGACCCCGACGCTCACGAACGTCGCTTACGATGCCAGAAATGTGTACTGGAACATCGCCATGGACAAACAATGCAGCAACCCTTTGTCGGATTTCTACGTCCATCGACTTCGCATCGCACCGCATCTGGATGCAGTGTACAGGAAGTGTAATTAGTGTTTAAATTCCCAACTCTTGTGTGAATCGTGCTGTTTGGTAACTTTCGTCACCTTCTCACACATCGACAATGGGACCGAGGCACACACGTCATCCGTCGAAACCCGCGCAACGCATCGGTAGTTTCACTTCCGGACAGTGCAGTGCACCTTCGCTGATTAATTTGGACCACTTTGACTTGCTTTTGCGTAATGAATTAACTTCGTGCAGTACTTCGACATCAGACAATCATACCAAACAATGGACTGCAACAAACAGGGACTATGTTGCAAATCCCAGTTTGCATGAACGCTGAACTACGGCTAAATCGCATACCTGGTCGAATTCACAAATGCCCATCATGGCTACTGTGTCTTCCGCACCGCATGCAAATTCGTTCGACCTGGTTTCTGCACAGCCCATCTTCCAGAGTTTGAATGTTCACGCCAACTTTTCCGCCGCTTCTCCGCACTTGTACACCAGAGCGAAAGCCGCTTTAATTCAGCGCCTGTCACCAACATCACAGGAACAATTTCATCAAGGACATCCTACTGATAAATGACAATGCACCAATTACACTGATGACAATGCCAGCTGTTTCTCGGTGCAACACTGGACGTGCCACGCCTCCTTCTACACAGCACCCGAGCCGCACCGACTCTGCTCGACCGCTACCGACAGCGACGTCACGGCCGCCACCTGCTGGCTCACCGATCTCGACCCTGTCAAAACAAACAGCTGTGTGACAAATGATCCTGCCACAGCTACCGCACCCGCATCTTGTCAACAGCAGACTGCTTCACAACATACATTTTTGCCTGAACAACTGCGACAGCTACGTGAGCAAATTGTGACATACAACTTGTTGGTACAAGATCAGTTACACATGTTGCAGCCGACACTGACCGAGCACAACATGCAACGAGATGCTCCTGTCATTGTTCCGCCTCCGACTGCTGACAATCCTTTGCAGTTACTACCAGCTACAACTAATACCCTGATGAACACGCTACATGGATCTGTGTCCCAGATGTCACAACTGTCATCATCACGCCGCCTCAAGTGGAAATTCTACGTTACTGATACGATACAAGCAACTTATTTACACCGCTGCCACCTTTCCTTGGTAGTTCCAGACACTTCGTTTCTGTACCACGGGACAACCAGCCGCATTCCAGAGCCACTTGCTTTACCGTCCTCTTCACTACCTCCACAATGTACAACCAACACATCTGCCGTTTCTGCTTCGACGAGTGAGCATCTTTCCGCTCCGACACACGACCATGCAGCAGTTTCGCGCAAGCAGCTTGCAGCCTTATGACTCGACCGCAGCACTGACAGCAACAGTACACACGCAGCTCCAGTTGCATCGAACTGTGTTGCCTCTCTGCCACGCACCAGTAGTTCATCCGCCAATTCGACTTCTTCACATTCACATCACGTCTCATCACCATCCTGCTCCGACCATGGTTTCACTGACCACGTCTGCCTTCCACCACCTCTCACCGTCACCATGCCTCATGCACAGGGCTCACGGCCACGCCCCCCAACCTTCAATCACGGCTGTTTCACACATCAAAACACCGACACTGTCAATTCTGCTTGGAACATCGTGCCATCTACCACTGTAACACACTCACCGTCCACGGACTCTGAGGTGACGCTTCTGTCTACACCAAAGTCATCTGCTGCCAAGGTCAGTCATGTGCAGCTTGCTGTTTTCTCCCCTGCTGCGATATCAAGCGCCTCTACAACTCCGTCATTGCCAAGAGTGTTGCTCATCCAGCATCTCTTACGCAACCTGTTAAGCCACAGCATGCTTGCTCCTTTATGTCGTACAGCCAGTAACTAACTGCACTTACCGCAGCACTCACCGGCAAATACTTTGGCAATACATCGCATCGCATCTTCAACGCATTCCGCGCCTTTGATTGGATCAAAACCCCGCTGCGTCGCACGGCCTCGGCGCGACAATGTTCTCCCCACTGACATGCTGCCGCCTTCTGCTTCCACCGTGCCATCAGCAGCATGGCACAGTCAACCTGTGGACACCTTCCGCACCTCCTTCCCTCCGCTGGTCATGCCTACCAAGACATCGAGAAACAGTCCAATCGCACCTCGCACTAGCGCCTGCCACGACACGATCAGTCACGCACACCTGCGCCATCTGCTGGCCAGGTGCACACACACCTCTCATCCTCCTTACCGTGCTCCGCACTACCGGCGGGGGTCTCTGTGGTGGTTATCGATGGCAAGAGTCGACCGCCTCATCTTTGAGAATGAACTTCTTTGAAAACTGTTGATCTCAGTGTGTTCCGAACTCTGTATTCGAGCAGATGTGTTTGTACCAACGTGATCAAAATAAAGTTAATTCATTATAAACAAGCTAATACTTAATGTTGGGTTAGATATTACCGTACATAACATCTCAATTCCCACACATTAAATATGTGTCATACATAAACTTCAAATAGCAGGCTGAGTGTATGCAATGTATAGTTACGTTGATTGTCATTAAAAGTCTCCATAATAATCATGCTGAACATTCAATCATATATGTATGAAGTATTTCAGATTCATGTAAAATTGAATAATTGTAAAATCATGAATATGTGAAGTAATACCAAAAGTTATACAGGTGACCAAGATTATACCATAGTTCCTGATGATCAACTACAGGGTGAAAAGTATTTAAACCGACAAACTCTGGGAGGTTGTAGAGGCATCAAAACAAATATTTTTCCCTAATGTCATTTTCTCCTATGACGATTATTTAAACTGGTGGAGGGAGATTTCTCTGGTGGCAAATTAATTAAACCAACAAACACTTTTCCATTTTTTATGACCAAGAGACAACACATTAACACAACCAAATTTCAATTACAGTAGATTTTCAAAAAGGCCTCCATTGACACGTAAACAAATGTTACATCGTCGGATCGTGTTCTGTCTGACATGGGTAAAAACTCCAGGAGTATCCTGAATTGTTCCTGCTGCTGCTACTATCCAGGCAACCAGATCCTCTTCTGATGCAACAGGAGTTGCATAAACAAGGTTGCGCATCTCTCCCCGCACAAAAAAGTCCAGAGGGGACATATCTGGGGTTCAAGCAAGCCATGGTACAGGACCACCTCTGCCAATCCACGTTTCTGGGAGCTTTCGGTCCAGGAATCGACGCACATGATGGCTGAAATGTGTTGGCGCCCCATCATGTTGGAACAACATGTGTTGCCTTGTAGGGAGCGGGACGTCTTCCAGCAATTCTGGCAATGCTCTGGTGAGAAAATTGTAATAGTGCCTGCCATTTAATGGCCTAGGTAGCAGATATGGCCCAATTAAACAGTCCCCAACAACAATGACCCACACATTAATGAAGAACCGCACTTGATGAGCGCTAGTAATTGTGGCATGGGGGTTCTCCTCACTCCAAACACGCGAATTATGCATGTTGAAGACTCCATCACTCCCGAACTTTGCTTCATCGGTAAACAACACAGAGGATGGAAATGTAGGATGCATTTCACACCGTTCCAGGTAGCACTGCAAAAACTGTGCTCTGGGTGGATAATCAACTGTTTCCAAGTTGTGGACACGCTGTAAGTGAAATGGACGTAACAATTGCTCTCGAAGGACTGTTCTTACATTCGTCTGATTCGTCCCCATGTTATGTGCAATTGCACGAGTGCTGATTAAAGGATCCCACTTCACATGCTGCAAGACAGCTTCCTCAAATCACAGTGTTCTTATCGTGCGACAGCGTCCCTGTCCAGGTAATCGGCTAAATGACCCGGTCTCACGTAGATGTTGGTACACTGCAGGAAAGGTCGTATGATGCAGGATATGATGATTGGGATATTGTTGTTGATAAACCCACTGTGCAGCTCATCCGTTGTGGTGCACTACATAGTACACACCAACCATATCAGTGTACTCACTCCAGCTGTATCGCTCCATTAGTATACAGAGACAAAGCACTACTACACTGGTGGACAGCAGTTGCCTGCAACTGAAGAGCATAATACACCCTCTAACAACTGAAGATCGTAATACGGCCTCTAACAACTGAAGAGCGTAATACGGCCTCCACCGGTTTAAATAATCCTCATAGGAAAAAATGACATTAGGGAAAAATATTTTTTTTTATATCCCCTACAACCTCCCAGAGTTTGTCGGTTTAAATACTTTTCATCCTGTAGAGTTTTAAGTAGACAGATGCATATGTATTATCCAGTTGACTATATTTCTCTTCAAAATTCGTATTGTTGTCAGTTCCTGTCAGTATGGATAAGGTACTATTTTCAAATCAGCAAAGCATTTCATGTACCAAGAATTGTTTTAGACATGTGGCTAGGAACAGTGTTAATGGTGTAAATAATGAATATAGTGCCGAAGTATAAAGATGTTGAAGCAGATACTACATTAGCTAGGGCCCTTGTGCTTGCCAGACCCATGGTACACAGAGAGTGTACCCACCTGAGGGTTGATCATATGAAACCTCAGAAAATATCATAGAAGTAGAGTGTATTAAGCAAATTATTGTACCTCACATCATCAAACACCAACATCATGACTCAAAATAGATAATCAAAGTCAGCATAAATCCAAAGGATAGAAGTGTGTATGAATGTGTGTATGTGAATGTAGTACTGATGTATAAGGGTGTTGAAGCAGATACCACATCAGCTGTGCGTGCTTGCCAGGCACAAGGTACAAACATAGAGTGTAGCCCCCTGAAAGTTGATCATGTATGAACATTTGGCTTCAGCTGTGTGATGTTTCTCGAACCAAATATACTTACATGACTTTGGGAAAAATTAAACTAAATGCATTTGGATGTGGTATTTCTAAGATCTTGAATGGTCCAATGTATATATCAAAGAACTTTTTTGCCTCTTTGTTAATTGCTTTTGACTTTTCATAACTCATAGTCAACATGAGGTCTCCTGCTTTAAACTATGTAACTTTAAGATTTTTGTCATGCTCCTCCTTCCTCTTACCATGATATGCCCCCACATTTTTCTTCACTGCATCTTCCCTCTCATCAGCAGTTAAATCTGTACAAGTTGGAAACTCAATACATTTCACCAACTAAGTTAGCAGGTTGGGCAGTTGATAATGCTTTAGATTGGCATTAAGTAGACACACCAGTCAATTTGTCTTCTTGTGTTGGAAAAATTAGTATAAGTGCTCCTGATACCAGTTTATTTTAATAATCTTACCTTCAAGACAAAGATATGACTTCAGTGGTGATATTTCAGGTGCACTTTGTTCCCCAAGCTCTTCCTTATTGCCTCTGTGAAACATGATGTTTGTGCCCACCAAGACTGTCTAGACTCCTCACCAACAATGCACTGAATGGTTAGAGGAATTGTTAAAGGAACAAATCTTGTTACTGAGTATTCCCGCCAGATTTAAGTCCAATGTCACAGCACTGTTTCAATTGTTGAAACCGCCTGTCAGCAAAAAAGGCCAATATCGACATTGGCCCTTCTTACAACAAATGTAAAATAAGAGGGAGGGCCAATGTCAAGATTGGCCCTTTTATGCTGATTGGAAACTTGATAAAACATTTTGGGCTTACATATTAAAACCCCAGTATCTCTCAACCTATGTGGCTTAGACAATGGCTGTTTAACATTATGAAGAGCACGTGAAAACTATAGGTGTACACCAATAAAACCAGTTTTGACAAATATTGACATGGGCCCTTTTAGAATAAAGCCACAGAAATATTGACTTCCTTTTCTTGGTAATACCTTTGGCAAAGCAAATGTCATTTAGCTCACACAGTGGTGCTACTTTGTTATGATCTCTGTCACTATTCTGACATATATCAACATAAGTTATTGTACAGAAGTGATGAATGCAGCTGCAACAAATGCATTAGTTTTTAAATACATCACATTGTATGTTAATGGTGTCTCACAGTGCGCAATGTCAGTTATATTTTGTATCTTGGATATGTACTCGTACCCTGTAATATGACAAATGGTTTATAATACCAAAAATATGAATTTTCAACAATGACATGTCACAGACACGTCAGACATTTTTAACATGTAAGTAATGTTTGCTGTATGTAATAACTGCTTGTTTCTGTGTCCTACACTACATGATGTGTGTGCTTTATTAATTTCCATTTCGACACACACTTGAGAATGATTACAAAGCTGAAATCATGATTGTGTACAATAAATAAACAATTAACAGTCAAATGGCAGAAAGTTCTTTCAAAAAACATTGTTTTCTATTTGCCTAAGTTTTGGTAATCATTATCTAAAAAGTATAATTATTGATTTCTTATAATGGGAGCGTGCAGACGATTTTAGCAGTACTTGATCATTATTTTAATGCAGTAAACCATATAGTGCAATTTCTAATTACTATTGTTTTGTTATTAGGAACAGTATGCCCTTTGAAGATGGCTTGCTGATTGTAACCAGTGTGCCTCAAGACTTTTTTGAAGTTGAATTGACTGCTACTGCTGTGCTTGATGAGAAATTCAGTTTTGAAAAATGCTAAATGTTTATGTAGATATAGATATAGTATGTAAATGTAAAGATAATCTATTGCTAACCATGAAATTTTATGAAATCTGTTATCAACAAAGAATGTAAATGAAGACAATAGAGTAGAACAAAATGTTAGAAATCTTTTTGATTAAATATTGCCATTCTAATATTTTACCTGAATATATTTACAAGTAAATGACTGTGCAATTATTTATTGTTAATTAACGGTAATGGAGTTCACTTTGAAAATATGTTAACTGACTCTCTAGTGATGGAAACTTATGTTGTACTGATTTTCTTAGGACATGTAGTGTGTAAGCATATATGTCATAGTGGCACAAATACATGGCAAAGTATGAGCTAAAAAGTCTTTTTAAAGTACTTATCAGAAGGAACTAAGGTAATATCTACTGATGGCACTGAATTTCAGTCAACAGCTGATTCATTTTTTAACTCATTATTCATGTTGACCTGTTTATATTTATTAATTTTAAATCTTTGCACATGTCTAGTATTTTGTTTGTTGTTCAGTGTAGCTCCTGTTGGGCAACCTGCTGGGTCCCATCCCAGAGGGAATCAACTGCAAAAGCACAGGACTCTGTTAGTCATCAGGAATTCTTATGTACATGTACAAAATAATGGAAGCAGAAAGAGCAAAATTTGGACTTACTAATTACAAATAATAGGATCAATAACATAGACATTGTTGTGGAGAAAGCAAACCAAAGATCATGATTTATTTGCAGAACACTTAGAAAATGTAACAGATCAGCTAAAGAGACTGCTCACACTACACTTGTTTGCCCTCTTCTTGAGTAGTGCTGTTCGGTGTGGGTCTGAATCAGGTGGGATTGACAGAGGACATCAAAAAAGTTCAATGAAGGGTGGTTCATCTTGTATAATTGCAAAATAATGGCCACAGATATGATATATGAATAGGGGTGGCAATCATTAAAATAGAGGTGTTTTTCACAGCGGCACGACCTTCTCATGAAATTTCAATCATTACTTTCTCTCCATAGAGTGAAAATACTTTTGTTGGCACCCACCAGAGCTCACACAGAAAGATTTAAGTGTTCATTTTCCCACACACTGTTCGAGAGTGGAATGGTAGAGGAGTGAGGGGAAAGTGAGGAGGAGGACTACAAATTTTCGTCAAAATCAAGTGTCCTTGTGAAGCACTTGACATTCAGAAATATTTTGCAGAGCAGCATTTTGAGGTATGTGCAGTTGAAATGGTGCAGATTTGTTCATGTGTAATAATTGTGGCCATTTACAGAGGTGTGGCAGATACAACCATAATATACAATTGAAACACGTAGTAAAATTTAGTGAATCTCAAATTGTCCTGCTGCCACTTGGTGAGTTGCCAGACAGGTAGAGGGTTGGAGATTAAAATACATTATTCATTTGGTTATCTTGTCATCTGCCATCCACTTCAGACAACGTAGTGCCTACTGATTTGGCATCCCACTTCTTGTCCTATGAACACGGGATGCCATGAAAACCTACAGCCACAACACAACACAGCACAACACCAGGTCTCCACCAACGACTGCCAGGGACAGCTACCCATTCATGTAGCCTGCAGAACAGCTTCACCAGAGGTCACAGCTAGCCAGGAACTACTCTGATATGCCAGGCACGTGATCGCAAATAGTTCTGGCAGATACATCCACCAAACAGTCTTTATAGGGCAGTGCTCAGGGAAGTTCAATGCACTGCTTGGAAGTATACAGAGCTGCCACCCCGGCAGCCACAGCCAGATGCCTCTTCTAGCTGGCCAATCACTCACAGTTGGACTTGATATAGTTGATCAACGTCTTGATATTGTAGAATTGTTTGATTGTGATCTCTCCCCGTGAAGAGTCAGGTCTTTTCTATTATGATTTGTTCTTTTATATTTGTGATGATCTGCAGTTGGGATCGAGTCTACTATTCTTTTGGATTTTGTATTTTTGTTTCATTTTGGTTAATCCAATAAATTGTTTTGGACTTGTGTTTCTGCATTCCTTTCTTCCAGTGTGGATACTTCATACAGAACTCCTCCTGGGAATTTCAGATACAGTCAGAGCATGCACTGCAGCACCTAAGAGGAAAAGCAAAGGCTACAACAGTTCTTGGTGATCTTAATGTCAATTTTCTACCAGGCTCATGTCACAATGGTGATCTTGAATGCCTGCTGCATTCTTTTAATGTTGTACAATTGATACTAAAGATTTCACAGACCTATGTCATGTTTCTGGACACTTTAGCACAACAAACCATACAAAAAACGTTGCAATTTAGGGATTTCTTCAAAGAGTGTATCCCTGAAACTGCATAGTTTTGCAGTATACAAGTATAAATATGACAACCAAATTATCGCAAAAGTCTTCATTTTTAATAAGCAGATCAAGGTCTCAAAATAAGGTTTTTTATGATTGATAGCACAAAAAGAGTCATGTACACATGTAAGATAAATACTCAAAACTTTTTTATTCATTGAGATATGGAAGTAACTCATCCACTTCAGTACAGGGGGTGGTATAAACATATTAATAGCACTTAAGGAAAACCCACAGGCTTCAGCAACCTGAGAGCAGCAGAGCACGGCAAGTTGACTTATCCTCAGCAGTCAACGGGGATATGTATTCAGTGTGTGTCACATCAGTCATGTGTTCTGTGATGTGATTGGCTGACAGCAGCAAACTGTGCAATAGCCATGTTAATTTCAGTGTTTGCAAAGCTAATATACAACATTTCTGTCAGGAAAGTCATTAATATCCTTTCTGACCCATAGTGCATTCACGGCACAGCTGAACCCACATGGAGAACAAGTAGGTTCATAAATATTGTTACAATTCATAAATTTAGACACTGCCTTGAAGAAGCTGACTGGTAACCTGTTATCAAGAACCTGAAGCCAATAACAAATTTAACATGGTTAATGATGAAATTGTGCAATTATTCAAAAATACAGTCCAAAAAGAAGCTAGGGAGGGCTCACCAAATAACTAACCTTGGATCACTATGCACATAAAAATACCCTGCAAAAGGAAACAGGAGCTATACCATGGGGCTTTGAAGTGTGTGTTCCAACTTCATGGGGTGTTGTAGTCTTTCAGTAGGAGCCTTGCAGTGATTTCATAAAAATAATAAGTTAGTTTCTGAGTAAAGAAACAGCATGTGCACTAGCAGAATATTTAGCGGGGCTGCAAATGAGTGTTTTTACTATGACACACTGGTAGATGTGACAAGAGGAGGCCACTGTATTCAGATCATGGGTTTTCTTCAAACTTCATACACTTTTAGTAGTCTGTCAAGACAACATAATGTGCAGGTAGTGAGGTGTACAACAAAATCACAAGAGAAGTTATATGTGGCAATTATGTACCAGTGCATTGTACTCTAAGCATGAGATGGCAGCTGTCATGTGGTTAGCGTTCACACTCTCTAATCAGTGGATTACTGGGTAAAGATCTGCTCCTCTTCTTTTTTATATAACACTGGTTATATTATTTCATTTGAAAGGTAATACATTGAAAAAACACATGTATTTGCTTGGCAATTTATTGAATTTCCAATGTTATTTGGCTGTTTACTAATTTTTATTATTACAACAAATATTGTATTCATAATTATTGAGAAGTAAATGATCACATGCATATGATTTTCCTGCAAATGCATGCCTATCATGATTTTCAAAATCCCTTATACTTGCAATCGGCAAAGTATTCGGAACTGCTTTGCATCTGGATGCTTTAACTTACAGACCCAGGTTTCAAGGACAAGGGATAGGCTTGGGAGGCCCACACCAGTCATTGATAAATAAAGATGTGAATAATTTTATTCAGTAATGCAATGAGACTGTAAGAGTAATGTAAATGTAATCATTAGATGTGCTTCCTACATTACAAGTTGCAGGATGATTTTTTGATACAGACCAGAAAACATAAATTAAAATGGCATCTACTAATTCTAATGAATGTAATTTTACCACATGCCCAAGGAACATTGAGAGTGTCTTAAGTAAAAACAAACCTCATTCATATTTTGAAAAATTTCTCTTTGTTTCGACAGTTTGATGAAAACCATGTGTAATGTAATACTTTACTAAATATCAGTGCTGGTAGTACGTGATGTCCAATAGTATGTATTTTCATGGCAGCTTCATGAGACGCAATTTTTCATTCATTGTCAATAAAATATGAACAATTATGAAGACATTCGATAAAGTTTTTAATTTGCCTACAGGAATAAACATTGCACGGTTGGCAAAATGGAGAACATTTTGACAGTGTGACTTGAACTTTGAACTGTGTGAGTTCCAGGATCTGCTTCACTGGTAAAGGTTGTTGAACAAACCAGGATAGAAATTAACCCCCCCCCGCCCCCCCCCCCCACACACACACAAAGAGAATAGAGTTAGCATTAATGTTTCTTGTCCTATGTAAGAAGGCATTACACTGGTTAAAAAAGAATTGCAGAGCTGTATGGTAAGTTTCCAAAGTTTCAAACTTGTTACAATGACATTTGATGACATTTGGAAAGACTGTTGCTAACTTTTCAACAGTGTTTTGAACCATTGCCCAAACTTTCCCAAGGTTTCTTGCAAATGCAAAAACACTTGTGGTAATAATTCACCAGATATAGTCATCACATATTCTGCTATGTCTGAGTGTGTTACTTTGTTTGTGTCATACCTTTTAATAAACAGAGTTTTTAACCTTTTTCTGTCATAAGTTGACTGGAAATGGCAACCAGTCTGGTCTGTATTAACCATAATTTTTTTTTGTCAAAATTTGGGTAACAACCTTCATCTATAATTGAAATTTTCTTGCAGTTTCTAGTGTTTCTTCCCAAGTCACAGATTCCCTGTTACTCACAGATGTAATGATCTTCCTCTGCCAAATTCTGTGCATTGTTTCAATTTTCTAACCAATGAAAGTGATGCTTTAAAGACAACGTCCTCCGACTGAAACTGGCCTGTGACAGACAAATCCTATTGACGTATGTTCCTTGTTACCTGAGAAGTAAAAACAAAGTTTCATTTCATTAACATAATTAGTTGCTCAAATATGTTTGTTGTAGATAAAAAAAATTAGCTGCCTCACAGTCTGGCCTCAGCAGCCAGAGACAGTGACCATGTATGTATGATGCATTTTCGTGAATGTGTGTATGTTGTCTAATTCAGAAGAAGGCCTTTCAGACAAAAGCTTATTTGTTTAGCAGTCTTTTTGTTGTACCAGTCTGCGACTTAACATCTCCACAATATGGTATGTAGCAATTTATCCTTTTTATAGTATTGTCATAATTCCATCCTGGATTTTCCATTGTTTAATTTTGCTTAACAACTTTTCTTCCATCCCGTTACCCAGTGCTTTTTCCTTTGGAACTATTTCCTATGCGTTACTATACTCAGTGTCCATTATTTTCTTTTCCCTTCTTTTCTGTGTTTTACATGATGCCTTCTAAACAGCACCATACATTGTGACTAACAAGCCACGCTGTATCAGCCATCTCATTTGCACACGACACGCATCTACAAGACTGCTCTGATTGTTAGTACAGCATGTTGTGTCCCACATTACTCCTGCTGATATCATTAACCCTAGAACATCAAATTGTTCTCTCTCTCTGTGTCACTCTCGGGTATTTTTGTGTGTTTTTTTATGTACCTTCCTGTGCCACATGAATTTGTACCTCACCCTATCACCCTCCCCCCCACACACACACTTTCTCCTCTCTTAGTCCAGTTTATACATACTAACCTCTTCTACTCTAGTTCCCCTTCCTCATAGATATCTGCCCACTGAGACAGGAGATCGGCACGCCTTCCTGCGTCTGTTGAAGCGGCTGGCAGCAGACGGTTCGGGAGAGCGATTTGGGGGTGCTGCACCAGGTCTTCTCGAGAAATCACAGTTTATTAGAAGTTAAGTGATTGGTGATATCTTGTTTGATCTACTCTTGTTAAATTCTACTTGTTTTCTTGGTGAGGTCACGAGCCGTTTTGCTTTGGGGTCGTCCCACCATTCTTCTCCGTTTGTCCACCCACAGGAAGGTGGTTGTTTATAAATTGGGTGGTCCATTTTTCCCTTGTGGTGTAGGGGTGGGTTAGAGCAACCTGTGGTTTGGGTTGCTCGGTAATCTCCCTATCAATCTACCATACGTTAGTAGCTGCCTCTGTCATGTTTGTCCGATTTGGTGTGTTAACGAGTTTATTGCTTTGAGTGTAATGGCCTAATACCTGAAATATGTTTTGACCTTTGGAAACTTTGATATTATTGCCTATGATCTTGAGAAATGGTATCCATGTACTGTAGAGCATCTTAAATATTGTTTAGCCAACCTTGTAGAATTTTATATAAGATTGCATTTCATGGGCTTTTATTTAAATGATCATTTTAGTATATAAAGTTGACACCCTTTCACCGTAAGACTTTTCTTAGAAGTTAAAATCAAGTTGCACCTTCGGTGGCAAGGTTAATATTTTAATTGTTAGTGTTTTCTAGTTCCAGATTTGCACCAGTATAGTCTTTCAGAGGCTGTTGTGAGCGGTCATAACTACGGCCGTGTCAAAAGGGAGTGGCAAAGTGCTCTGCCCGAAAGCTCATACAGTAAAAACTTGTTTCTTTCTGCCTCTGAATAAATTGTAACTCTGATATTTAGAGGGTACTTTCTGATTATAATTTTAAATCTGTTTCTTTTAAAAACTGCTTTTAGGTACTATTAAAGTGAATAAAATTCCCATTAGTTAAAAGGAATTTGGTTATGATTTCATCAGTTACTCCCTGGCAACTACTTCCATGCTTACATAGTGTGATTAAATGTGTTAATGTTCTTGATGAATCTCTAGTAAATAAAATAAATTCTTAAGAATATTCTTTGAAAATAAATCATGGTTCAACTATGTTTCCTGATGACACTAGCGTTGTGACAGAATACCTGCCAATCACAATTATCAACAACATTTTATCACAAGCCTCTAGTTTATTGTTAACTCCCTTTCTGCCAAACTACACAAAACAAATTTTTTCCAGTTCAGATCATGTCACAAAAACTCAAAGGAATACTCAGTGACACTCAACCAACAGTTACAGATAGTTGGCATTACCAAGTTACTAGGCATTCACTTAGATTGCAGACTAAACTGACATAACATTCATCAATCTGAAGAGATGGATCTCAGCCACTTTTGCATTAAGGCTGCTCTCTCATATTATGGTCCTAATGGTCATTTGGCAGCTTACTGTATTTTGTTCATGCACAACCTATCATGTCACATGGAATTATCTTCTTGGGGGAACTCTCCTCTTGCACAAAACACTTTCATTGCCCAGAAAGTTATATGTGGAGTAGGTCCAAGAACCTCCTTTCACAAATTATTTAGCCAGCTAGGAACACTTACCACTGCTTTTCAACACATTTTTACTCTGTTGTGCTTTGTGATAAAAGAACTCCATTCTCTTTGTATACATCTCAGCATCTCACAGGCAGGAACCTATACATAATAATGGTGTGTACTAGCAATCTAAAAATCTGTCCCTGGTACTCTACAGAGAGGTGCTGGAGCAAAGATTTTCAACTACTTCCCACTGAGCTTAAAAAAAATTTGGAATAGCTAATCCCTTTTCAAAAATAAACTACACAAACTTCTCTCAAATCACTCATTCTACTCTGTTGAGGACTCTGTGCAAGAGAGGTTACCCAAGATCAGATATAGCTAAACACCTTCATGATTATCAAATGTTAATAAAAATATGGTACAGAAAGTGAAAGTAAATAATTTACAAGTAAAAGTGGCCACTCACTAGATAGTAGAAGCGTTGAGTCACCGATAGCCACAGAGAAAAGAATAAAAACTCCTTATATTTCCGAGTAATCCTTTAATGAGCTAGAGAAAACTATGCTGCAACATTGTGCCAGTTGAACACACAATATCAAGATTACAGTTTGATAAGTGGATTGTGTCAGGTTGAATGGGTAGAGAGACAGAGGCAGTGAGCGGAAGGAGGGGCTAAGCAGGAGAAGCTGGTGGCTCGGTTGGAGGCAGCCAGTCTGCAGGATAGGTGTGTGGGAGTCAGAGGCAGCAGGTGTACACAATATGAATGCAACACATGGGCAATGGAGCCAGTGGGTTTATGCAGCACATAATGAGGGTTATGGGAATGCATGGATTGGGATGGGTGACAGGACAGAGAAGGGGAAGGTTGTAGGTAGAAGACGTGGATGCAAAGGGTTAGTGGAGATTGGGGAAAGAGGATTACATGAGAGGAGGACATGTTACAAAGATAACTCCCATCTGCATAGTTCAGAAAAGCTTGTGCTGGAGAGAGGGACCCAAATGGCACAGGTTGTGAAACAGTCGATGAACTCAAGAGTGTTGTAGTCAGCAGTGTGTTCCACCACTGGGTGATCAACTCAGTTCTTGGCACCAGCTGGGCAATGGCCATTTTGATGGACAGCTGGCTCATGATCATGTCCACATAAAATTCTATGCAGAAATTGCAGCAGAGCTGGTATATGGAATGGCTGCTTTCATAGGTGGCCCTGCTCTTGATGGCATAGAATAAGTCCATGACAAGACTAAGGTAAGTTGTGGTGATTGGGCAAACTGCACATGTCCCCCAATCCCTACAGCAGAAAAACTTCTTTGCTACCAACCCCTCCAACCAAAGCCAGTTTAATCTCAAGATCAAAAATTGCCTCTGCTAGTTTATACCACTATTCAACCGTTACCCACTCCACCCCAACTAAACACCCTCTGATCACCTTCCAGGAATTCTGTGCCGCCAACTTGACCTCACCATCCTTCTCAGGTCTCTTCCAAAGAACACAAACTACTCAAAAGAAGAAAGAACAGCCTGATTTAATCATTTTCGCCGGAGATAAAGGCTCCCCTCCTATCATGATAAATCACACTGATTACCTGAGAGAAGGATTCTGCCATCTGACTATTCCACCTACAAGCTCTGCCATAGTGATCCCATCCCACATGTCCAACATAATCCCTAATCAAATCCTTAGACCTACCCGGGGTTTCTCCCCAGAATCTTCCTCCAACCTCACCCCAGCTACATTCTACATGCTTCCCAAGACCCACATACCCATACATGCTTCCCAAAACCCATATACTCAATCTTGTGTCCCATTGTAGATAGCTACTGTGCCCCCACTGAAAAAATCTCTACTATTGTCAACCAACAGCTCCAACCAATTGCCCTTAGCCTAGACTCTCATATCAAAGATACAAACTGCTTGTTAGTTGACTCTCAACCATCCCCAGCCCTTTTTGACCTGGATATCTACTCATCACTGCTGATGCCACCTCTCCATACATCATCATCCCCCATGCCCATAGCCTTGCTGCATGTGAACACTTCCTATCTCAACATCCTTCTGACACCAAACGCACTATCTCATTCCTTATTCATCTTACCAATTACAGTAAAACTTCATTTATACATTTTTCAACGGACTACAGAAAAAAAAAATGTAAGTGTGAAAAATGTACATATCAAAAATAGCACCATACTCTCAAATTAATTGGTAAGCACAAATGAAAAATCCAGTAAATAAAGTTACATTCTACAAAACGTTTTATAGGGTTACTAGGTACCTTACTTACAAAGGTATAAAGAAAAACTAGCTGACCCGGCGAACTCTGTTACGCCTTAAAGCCAATAAGTAATCAGATTTTGGATGTTAAGTTGAATTTTTTATTACGAAATACAAATAAAAAATTAAGTATTTTAATAATTCTTTATTCTTTATGGTTTTTGCTGCATAGCATCCACTCTTCAATTAAGTACCTTGTGATACACGACATTTTTTGTTTTCAGGCGCAAGAACAAACAATGCAGATGGTCTTCCGATCCGTGAACATGTCACATATAATTGACCATGTGAAAAACATCGATATTCCAGATTTAAACCACAAACTTTCAAGGATTGGCCTTGTGATTTGTTAATGGTCAAGGCGAATGCAAGACGGATCGGAAATTGAAGTCTTTAAACTCAAACGGCATATCGGTTGGGATCATCGGAATCCTCGGAATGAGAACTTCCTCACCTTCGAATTTTCCTTTGAGTATCGTCGCGTAAATAACATTCTTCATCAATTTACTTACCATCAAACGTGTGCCGTTGCACAGTTTTGGTTTTGAAGCATGATTACTACGGAGCCAACTTTTGGGCGTAAATTGTGTGGCGGTATGCCGGGCACATCCAAGGAGTTTAAAAATTCAATAGATTTGAATGAATGCATTTTACCAATGATCTCATTCTGAATTATGTAGTTTAGGTCATCTACATCTTTATTCTTAGCCGCTAAAATTGCTTGCTCACTCAACCATTCATTAGGCTACTTTTGTAGTTAGTTATGATGTTTGGGAATACTTTGTTGATAAGTTCGTCTTTTGATGAGATAAAGTTACAGAAATTGTGAGGAAATGAAATCAACCGTTCGATTCTTCGACAGGTACTCGACCATTACTCGCATTTTACCAATCGAGCCATACTAATGCGGCGCTCATCACGCGCAATTTGTTGTTCTTCTTCAGTCCTTTCATTTGCAATGTTTTGTATCCTCCTTGCATTACGGCTTTGCCGAGAAATATTCTATCGTCTTCGTCGCGGCATTGTTAATGATGATTCAAAGAAAATACAAATTATTTCTTTACATTTTTAATTAATGGTATATAGTGATACTTAACCATAGCCGTTTAGCTATCATTTGCGTTTTGTTATTCCATGTCAGATGCGTTTTTGTTGTATCACGTTTTATAGTGACGTTTAGCTGACATTTGCGTTTTGTTATTCCATGCCAGATACGTTTTTGTTATACCACATTTTATAGCGGTCGAAGGGGATAAAAAGTATCCAATGTCTGTCTCCTGGTTCTAAGCCACCTCTTCACCAATTTTCAGCCAAATCGGTCCAGCCGTTCTTGAGTTATAAATAGTGAAAATAACACGACTTTCTTATAAATATATGTATAGATGTAAACTCTACACAGAAGAAAACGTTATTTTGTAAAAAAAGTCCATAATTTTGCTTGTTTTTTTCTTTGACACAGCAATAGCATACACTGTACCCACAAAACAGGATAACTCTGTCATTATTTCATCAGAAACATTGTGGCGCATCACAAATTGTTTATTTCTAACGCATTAACTCCATCGTTAAACGTCACGGAGTAATGCTGAGTCTCTTCTGTATCATTCTCATTGCCAGTTTCTTCCTCGTCCATGTCCCATGATGCACATTGAACTACCTCAGCAATAGTCATGGGTTTTGTAGTGAGGAGGTTTTCATCAACGTTCACGTAATCCTCAAATGATGCCTGCTCTTCAAGTAGATTCCATTCTTCATCATTAGGTGAAATATCGTCAGAATGACCATTTCCACCATAATCATGGACCTCATTTCCGAATTCAGCTTTTCCGAAACAGTTCCGAATGGTATCGTCTGAAACACTGTGCCATGAAGCTGCAATGTAGTGCATTGCCTATCAGAAGAAACAAACTCATTAAAAATTTCTTGAAGTGTTCTTTGGCTCCAGTGTTGTTGTTGTTGTTGTTGTTGTTGTGGTCTTCAGTCCTGAGACTGGTTTGATGCAGTTCTCCATGCTACTCTATCCAGTGCAAGTTTCTTCATCTCCCAGTACTTACTGCGACCTACATCCTTCTGAATTTGCTTAGTGTATTCATCTCTTGGTCTCCCTCTACGATTTTTACCCTCCACGCTGCCCTCCAATGGTAAATTTGTGATCCCTTGATGCCTCAGAACATGTCCTACCAACCGATCTCTTCTTATAGTCAAGTTGTGCCACAAACTCCTCTTCTCCCCAATTCTATTCAATACCTCATCATTAGTTATGTGATCTACCCATCCAATCTTCAGCATTCTTTGTAGTACCACATTTCGAAAGCTTCTATTCTCTTCTTGTCCAAACTATTTATCGTCCATGTTTCACTTCCATACATGGCTACACTCCATACAAATACTTTCAGAAACGACTTCCTGACATTTAAATCTATACTCGATGTTAACAAATTTCTCTTCTTCAGAAACACTTTCCTTGCCATTGCCAGACTACATTTTATATCCTCTCTACTTCAACCATCATCAGTTACTTTGCTCCGCAAATAGCAAAATTCCTTTACAACTTTAAGTGTCTCATTTCCTAATCTATTTCCCTCAGCATCACCCGAGTTAACTCGACTACATTCCATTATCCTTGTTTTGCTTTTCTTGATGTTCATCTTATATCCTCCTTTCAAGACACTGTCCATTGCATTCAACTGCTCTTCCAAGTCCTTTGCAGTCTCTGACAGAATTACAATGTCATCAGTGAACCTTAAAGTTTTTATTCCTTCTCCATGGATTTTAATACCTACTCCGAATCTTTCTTTTGTTTCTTTTACTGCTTGCTCAATATACAGATTGAATAACATTGGGGATAGGCTACAACTCTATCTCATTCCTTTCAAAACCACAGCTTCCCTTCTGTGCTCCTCGACTCTTGTAACTGCCATCTGGTTTCTGTACAAATTGTAAATAGCCTTTCGCTCCCTGTATTTTACCCCTGCCACCTTCAGAATTTGAAAGAGAGTATTCCAGTCAACATTGTCAAAAGGTTTCTATAAATCTACAAATGCTAGAAATGTAGGATTGCCTTTTCTTAATCTAGCTTCTAAGATAAGTCGTAGGGTCAGTACTGCCCCACGTGTTCCAATATTTCTACGGTATCGTAACTGATCATCCCCAAGGTCGGCTCTTACCAGTTTTTCCATTCGTTTGTAAGGAATTCACGTTAGCATTTTGCAGCCGTGACTTATTAAACTGATAGTTTGGTAATTTTCACATCTGTCAACACCTGCTTTCTTTAGGATTGGAATTATTATATTCTTCTTGAAGTCCGAGGGTATTTCGCCTGTCTCATACATCCTTCTGAATCTGCTTAGTGTATTCATCTCTTGGTCTCCCTCTACGATTTTTACCCTCCTCACTGCCCTTCAACGCTAAATTTGGCTCCGGTAGCCAACATGAAATAAATGGCAAGTAAAAATCTTACCGGCAAAGCGTTTATTTTCATTTCTTCCTTTTCTTTCGGTGTTTACACACATGCTGCACGAGCATTTTGCGATAATTCAACTTGACATTATGTATTACTCCAAGGTAAAGTGGCTGGAGGTCACAAGTGCAATTCGCTGGAAAGAATTCCACAGCCCCATTTCTCAAATAGTAAGTAAGGGGAGGATGTGCTGCACACCTGCCTTCAAACAATAAAATCTTCCAGCCTGCAGTACCCATTTTTGCATCGACACTTCAAAGCCAGCTTTCGAAAACTTTTGTCATAATCCACGATTTCTTGTTACTAGTGTATTTTGCAGTAAATGTGACAATATTCTTAAAACAACGGGGCTTGCCAAATTTTCCGATTCTAAGTGGGGGGGGGGGGGGGGGGAGGGAAGCTTCTCACCCCCATCGCTGTTAGCACATAACAACACCGTTACAAGTTGTTTACTTTGTTTTCCTCCGTGGCAGTTTTCGCCTTTGAATGCCATTGTGGGGTCAGGCAATACATTGAAAAACAAGCCTGTCTCATCCGCATTGAAAATGTTTTTAGGAGCATATTGGGATGTCAGTTCATTCAAACAGGTTTCCTTCCAATCTCGTACTGTCTCGGGGTCGACACTTTTGCTTTCGCCAAAGCTGTTTCACAGAGGAAGACCGCACTCCAGTTCCTTCTCTAAATTCTCACACGAACGAAAAAATGGCTGACATCGAAATGAATGTGCAAGGACTAGAATAGCAAATGAAATCACTCAACAGAGGAAAATCCACTGGATCTGAAGGGATACCATTTCGATTCTACACAGAATACGCGAAAGAACTTGCCCCCCCTTCTAACAGCCGTATACCGTAAGTCTCTAGAGGAACGGAAGGTTTCAAATGATTGGAAAAGAGCACAGGTAGTTTCAGTTTTCAAGAAGGGTTGTTGAGCATATGTACAAAACTATAGGCCTATATCTCTGACATCGATCTGTTGTAGAATTTTAGAACATGTTTCTTGCTCGCATATCATGTCATTTCTGGAAACCCAGAATCTACTCTGTAGGAATCAACATGGATTCTGGAAACAGTGATCGTGTGAGACCCAACTCACTTTATTTGTTCATGAGACCCAGAAAATATTAGATAAAGGCTCCCAAGTAGAAGCCATTTTCCTTGACTTCCGGAAGGCATTCAATACAGTTCCGCACTGTCGCCTGATAAATAAAGTAAGAGCCTACGGAATATCAGACCAGCTGTGTGGCTGGATTGAAGAGTTTATAGCAAACAGAACACAGCATGTTGTTCTCAATGGAGAGACGACTACAGACGTTAAAGTAAACTCTGGCGTGCCACAGGGGAGTGTTATGGAACCATTGCATTTCTCAATATATATAAATGACCTATTAGATAGTGTCGGAATTTCCAAGCGGCTTTTCGCGGATGATGCTGTAGTATACAGAGAAGTTGCAGCATTAGAAATTGCAGCGAAATGCAGGAATATCTGCAGCGGATAGGCACTTGGTGCAGGGAATGGCAACTGACCCTTAACATAGACAAATTTAGTGTATTGTGAATCTGTAGAAAGAAGCATCCTTTATTGTATGATTATATGATAGCGGAACAAACACTGCTAGCAGTTACTTCTGTAAAATATCTGGGAGTATGCGTATGGAACGATTTGAAGTGTAATGATCATTTAACATTAATTGTTGGTAAGGCGGGTGCCAGGTTGGATTCATTGGGAGAGTCCTTAGAAAATGTAGTCCATCAACAAAGGAGGTGGCTTACAAAACACTCGTTTGACCTATACTTGAGTATTGTTCATCAGTGTGGGATCCGTACCAGGTCGGGTTGACGGAGGAGATAGAGAAGATCCAAAGAAGAGCGGCGCGTTTCATAACAGGGTTCTTTGGTAAGCGTGATAGCGTTACAGAGATGTTTAGCAGACTCAAGTGGCAGACTCTGCACGAGAGGCGCTCTGCATCGTGGTGTAGCTTGCTGTCCGGGTTTCGAGAGGGTACGTTTCTGGATGAAGTATCGAATATATTGCTTCCCCCTACTTATACCTCCCGAGGAGATCACGAATGTAAAATTAGAGAGATTCGAGCGTGTACGGAGGCTTTCCTGCAGTCGTTCTTCCCGCGAACCATATGCGGCTGGAACAGGAAAGGGAGGTAATGACAGTGGCACGTAAAGTGCCCTCCGCCACACACCGTTGGTGGTTTGCGGAGTATAAATGTAGATGTAGATACATTATGACAGCTGATGCCATATCTTGCCTTAAATTTGTGCAGCCAACATGATGAAGCACTGAAATTTTCCACATCGAGTCAAATTGCAAATTCATTTGCTTTTTCACAAAGCATTGGGCTGCTCTGTGTTGCCTAAACCACTGCAATAAACAATTTCCAACGTCTTCATATTTCCCACCCTGAATGCTTATCCGCTTACTAGTAGATATTCTGAACACACATGCACTATCTTCAATTTCCTTTGCTTTTGCTATTATAGAATTTAAAGTAGGCGCAGAAATTTCTAATCCCTTGGCAATATCCACTCGCTTTCGATTACTGTTTTCCTTCACAACTCTCAAAATTCGAAGCTTTTCAGCGATAGTAATGCTTTTCTTATTTCTTCCACTCATGTTACCAGTTCTCAAAATAATTAGAAATATAGTAATACCATACTATAGCCTATACAGTATGGGGTGTGATGTGTTTCGGGGTTCCAGAGAGACATGCAACAATTCTTCTCCAGTTGTGCCCTAGTTTGGCAGAAGTCGTGTAATTTCGGGAAAACAAAGAAGTCTGCACCTACTATCAATCTTCCCTATGGCTTTCAACACTGCCATAATATTAAGCTTGATACGTTATACTGTACTTTCTAATACTGTACAGTCTCTGCATAACATCTGGTTTATGCCATTGTTGCGTATCTGTCAATCTATAAAACAATCTCAAGTCTGTCACATCAAAAATTAAGTGTTAGTTGGATTCGGCTGCTCGCAACAAAGCGATTTTCTTGTTGGTAACCATGGTGATGTGTTATAGATGGAGCTTAGGCCAATATTAGACTATCAAATTTTCTTTGACAAGTATCTTTGACACTTCCATCAAATATTTCGTCAAAGTTCCTTCATAATGGCCAACGACAACTTAATACTATTCTCTGCAGCTCAATTTTACTTACGGCATTGGCAGTGTAGTGTGCTGATGTTGGCAACACCATCTTCGTAAAACCCTAATGTCTTGTTGTGAAATGTTCATTTTACGAGTATAACTAATTTACTGAGTGGACAAGGGTACATATAAGAATCTGTCAGCCATACAGCAAGAACTGATTTAATTATTTACTTCGTGGTGAAATGAATTCCCAGCAATGAATGGTCGTTGCCAACATCAACACATTACGCCACCGATGCCATAAGTAAAATTATACCTGGTCTGCAGTTGCGTACACTGCAATTGCATTGTCATTGCATTTGCAAGAGAAGCGGAAGGAAAGGAAACATTCTTGGGTGAAGCCGTGGACTTCATGGCGAGGTGCGAAAGATTTGCTACAGGAGGTGCAAGTCGAGGACGTAAAAGCGCATGAAAATCCCTTTGACAATGGACAAGAGTACATTTCAATATGTGCTCAAGAAAGTGGCTCCTCACAAATGCTACATCCGCAAAAGACTGTAATACTGCTATTTCTAGCTACTCTAGTTTACAGTACTGGTGTAGCGTTCTAATGCTAGAGTGCACATTCAAGAAAATAATACTAGAAGCGTTTGAAGCTATTTATAACGCTCTGAGGGAAGAATATGTGAAGAAAAATAAATTTAATACAGTACGTACTGCAGTAACGAAAAATTTTTATTTCCACAGATGTTGTAGATTTTCTCCTTTATATTCTTGGGGGTCTACTTCACGGCTAATAGCATCTGCAGTTTTTTTTTATAGCTCTCACTTTTTATTTGTTTTTGTATTTGGGATGTCATAAGCTACACAGTGCTTCATCTGCCTCGAATATTTCTAACAATTTCGTTATATATGTGATGCACCATGTACATTTGGGAGTCATATTGATAAACATCGTGTGTCAGACAGCTGTAGCAATGCTAGCGCTACAAGCGGTTGATTTCTCCATCAGTAAAAATAAGTCGAACGCTTCCTTAGATCAAATCTAAGGCGAGGCGCTAGATTTTATCAAAGAAAATTTTACCAATGCCTAACATTGACAATGTTCCTTATTACACTATCAAATTTTATTATAGTTTAATATCGGCCTTACCAATCCACTTCCTGGCAACCCTCTCAGATACACCGCACCAAAACATGTGCCAATGTGGATATTTCGCCGGGACACGAAAAAAAAAGTATATGTGAAAAACATATAAATGAAGTTTTACTGTATATCCTCACACACTACTACTTCTGTTTTGAGGAGAAGAGGTATAAACGAATCCAGATCACAGTCATGGACATCTACATGCACTGTAGAGATGGGTCATTTGTGAACTAACGGGTCGAAAGGAACGGTTCACCAAGATGAACAGAACGAGCGAGGAACGAATTCTAAGGAACGGTCTTTCATAGTTCATTTCGGTCGCGGTTTTCTACTTATATTTCCCGGGAACGGGAAACAGTCGGTCTCGTTCCCGAATGGCACGTCGGCCGGTCTCGTTCAAGTCTTGGTCCCGTTCCCGTTGGTCTGTGTCTCGCTCGGCCGGACTCGTCCTCCTTCGCATGGCCACTCATCGAAGTTACACTGCCCACTGCTCATAGTTAGTTCAGTAGCGAGTTGTTGTTCGTTCTGTTCACTTCGCGCACCCGTTATGGATCAGTTTCAAACGTTTTTTTGAACTCTGAGCTTATGGTTCCTTTCGTATTCCATTCAACGTCCACGACCGGTAGTTAAAACGAATTTTATAATTAATACATGCATCTTTTCAGGTAACAAACCAGCGTATCAGCTTACTTCACTATTTCGATAAACAGCGTAAGAAATACTTGTAAAAAGGCAAGATTTTTTGTTATTACACATGCAAAGGATGTCGGCACGGCACACGAGTGACCATTTTTCATCTTTTTTTTATCCAATGTAAGAGAGCATGTTCATTGTTATGAAGGGCAGACCGACTTACAACCGAATGAAGCCCGCACTTCATAATCGAGTGTATGGTGTCACATTTTGTAAAGAGAATATGATAATTCCTACAATATTATTTCAGTGGTACAGGGTGGTGCACAAAAAATCGGCCCCGAGTACTAGACTGCTCATTGTCGCTTACCAGTCATCGTCTATTTCTTCAAAGCTGTTTGCATTAGCTTATTTGTTATTTCTTCACTGCCTAATTATTACATGTTTATATATTCTGCTTGTAGTGGTCAACAAATCGTGCGTAATTCGTGAGCAGTCTGTAGTCGGGGCCAGTTTTTCGTGCGCCACCTTATATTATTTCACTGCGATCAGCCACACAATGCTACAGTTGACTAAATGAGATGTTTTCCAGAATCACGAAAATTACAAGTGTGTGAGAATTCTGTTATGAATAAAAACTCTGTACTCCAGGTGGGAGGCAAGTGCCCCCTCTTGGTGCCTACCATTTTCATTCACCTATGCCACTAATTTTCAATTTTTCATAAGAACCATGTACCAAGCACAATGAACGGTGAACGAGTAAAAATGAACGGTTCCCAAAAAAGAGCAATCACCAATGAACTAGTTCTCAAGGATGAACGACTTTGCCCATCTCTAAGGCCTCTTACACACGGGCAATTTTCAGCAGCGTTGCTGAGCAGCGTGCGTCGGTTGCTAACTCTGCACATAATCGGCGCTGCTCATGCCTTGTACATCCCGCTCAGTCGATAATGTGGACTCAGACGAAGAAGTATTGGCTCTGGCTTTGTTGATCAAAAGATGATTCAGGTGTGAACGTTGTAAATATAAATACTGGCAACACCCAATGTGCACCACTCGTATAATATACGGACACTTCTATACTGTATATCGTAAGTTACGTGAAGACAGTCCAAGTTCAACTACTTCAGGATGTCAGGACCGACCTTTGAGGAACTACTACATTTGCTGAAAACACATATTTCACGCCAGAACACTTGCATGAGAAACAGTATTTCTGCGGCGGAAAGGTTGGCGATCACATTAAGTACAAATAGTTTATGTAAAATGGTTTTAATTTAGCAATTTGTGTTACATAAGAAAAACAATATGTGTAGACATCCTAAAACAAATCTTTGTACACTGATGTATCAGAAGGCTGAGACGGTGATTCCAACGACGCCCTTTGTGCTCACTGAGCCAACTGTTCCTCGTTAAGTGACCATGGAAGCAGATGAGCCATGTTCGACAAAGTGCATTCCACTTACATTTCCCTGTGATACAGCCACGTTTCTATGAGCAGTATCGTTTGTAATGTATTTTTGTAGCACACTCGTAACTTCGAGCCGGCTGCTGCTACAGTTGCAGGTTCGAATCCTGCCTCGGGAATAGAGGTGTGTCATGTCCCTAGGTTAGTTAGGATTAAGTAGTTCTAAGTCTAGGGGACTGATGACCTCAGATGTTAAGTCCCATAGTCCTCAGAGCCATTTAAACCATAAGTTCGAATTTCACATTAAATCGCTTTTTTTCAGGCATGGCCTTGAAATGAAGTAGGAGAGACAAGATTAATAATTTATCAGGATCTTCCTCCATCAATTCTGATTTCTTTTGAACACTTTCTAAAAGTATCCTAAGCAATTTCTGCTCTTCTGAAAGTCTCTTTTTGGGAACGCTAGAACCTGAGACATTAGGAGATGGTTCTTGATAAGTGCTTGACTCTTCATTTGTCATATTGTCTGTGTCTTTCTCAACAGGAGGTTTAGTTTCACATACAGTCACTAAAAACGAAAATTGCTTGAAGAAAATGTACTGCTGCTGAACCACTCTTCACTTTTTTCTGTTTTTGCAGTTCTCGAGTGTCCGAATGTCTTACATTTTTCCACCTTTTTTGCAACTGTATTGCTGAATTAAAAAGATTTCTTTCCTGATTTCGGGTATTTTGCATCACGAAATACATTCATAGATCTACATTACACATATAAATGTGGAGTTTCTACCATCTCAAATATAGTAAAGGACACTTGTCAAAATATTTGGAATGTTCTGAACGAGTCTACATTTCCGATGCTTACTGAAGAGGACTGGTTGAATATTGCAGAAGGGTTCAAGACAAATGCAGATTTTCCAAACTGTATAGGGGCAATAGATGGTAGATACATGTGTTTGATAAAGCCCCAGCATAGTGGCTCACTTTGCTTTAACTACAAACACTTTTTCTCAATTGTGTTATTAACAGTTTGCGATGCAAATTATAATTTCGTTTACATAGATGTCGGATCTTACGGCAAAGGTTCAGATTCATAAATCTTCAAAAACAGTAAGCTATTCAATAAGATAAGAAACAACAAACTGAACATTCCTAGACCAACACTAGTATGAGCTGGAGGAGAGCCACTGCCATTTACATTGTTTGGTGATGACGCATTTGGTTTGACAGAATATATGCAAAGACTCAATGGTGGAAATAATTTGCCAGTCATCACAAAGATATATAATTATCATTTATCACGAGGGAGACATTTCATGAAGAGTACATCTGGAATACTCAGCAACAAATGGAGAATATTCCATCGTCCACTCAATGTTTCAATTGATTTGGCCTCAGAAATAATAAAAGCATCCTGCATATTACATAATTTCGTTTGTCACAGAGATGGGTATACATTCGAAGGCACACTGAACATCGCTGGACTATATGGAGTCGAGGAAGCTAAGTGCCGAGAACAAGGAACAAATCAGCTGCTGTTATCAGAGATAAATTTGCTGAATTCTTTGCAAGCGAAGGAGGTCAGTGAAATGGCAATTGAACAAAATTCGATCTGGGGACTTCTAAGATTTGTGCATAATAATATAACATATTGTACATGTAATTCTAAACACATACCTTTTTGGTTTTTCAAATCTGTTGTTTCATTTGCAAATCCTGGAATAAACAGTTCACACAATTCTTCCCATGCTCTGCGTTTCACAATCCTGTTGCTGTATTTGCTACATCTTGAGTCCCAAATAGCACGACGCATTTCTACCTCATAGATGAAACGCTCAGTATCAAAACTCATGGTGCTGAAGAATGACTGATACGCTAATGAAACGCCATGTGTGAAAGGTAACAGGTGTGAAAACGCCACTGCCAGCAGCGGGCAGCCGCTCTTGCACAGATGGTTGCGCAGTTGACTCTGTCGATGGCGTACGAATCGCCATGTGTGTAAATGCTCCATCTATTTGCACTATGGAATGCTGACTGCTGCCGCCGCACTGCTCAGCAGTGCTGTCGGAAACCGCAGGTGTGTAAGGGACCTAATGCACTGTCCTATGCCCACGTCGTATGGGCCATATAGAGGAAACCTTCGTAGCCTACTAAAACGCCAAATCCCTTATCTGGTTCAGGTTCATTGATGGTATCTTTGTGATCTGGACACTATCCTCATTCCTCTGCAACCTGAACATTTGCCTCCCATTTCCCCTGGTCCCCTTCAACACAATGTGCCACCTTCCTGGACATTGACCTCCTGTCTGATGGCTCCTCCTTATCTCTGCAGATATCAAGCTACTAATAACAGATTTACCTACATTTTGACAGGTGTCACCTCTTCCACACATCTTATTTAACATGGCCAGCCATTGATGGTGTGTCTGCAATGACAAGAATTCCCTTGCCCAGTATTATGAAGGTCTCACAAAAGCCTTCACAGACCCAAACTAACCCCCAAACCTAGTCTGCAAACACATTTCCAACACCATATACTCAAACACCCATAATCTTCCTACCACCCTCAAGAACTGCCTGCAAAGGAGAGCACCTGCCCCTCCCCCATCACCCAGTATTGCCCCAGATTGGGGCAACTGCACTACGTCCTTTGCCAGGACTTCAACAATTTTTCATTATGCCCAGAAATGGGAGACATTCTACCTGTGATCCTTCCCTTCCCTACTTACTTCCACCACTGCCCACCCAACTAACACAACATTGTGGACTGATCAGTTCCCGTACCACACCCACTCCCAACCACTTGATGGCTTGTATACTTGGTGGAAGAACCAGGTGCAAGACCTTTTCAGTTCACCAACCCAGCACATCTCACTCTACTCTTCACAGGTTTACCCTATCCAATCACAGGTAGGGCCATCTGTGACAGCAGTCATGTTACGTACCAGCTCTACTTCAATTTCTTCATAAAATGTTAAGAGGCATGACCACCAATCAGCTATCCATCAGAATGAATGGCCACTGCCCAACTGCATCCACAAACTGAGTTGATTACCAAGTGGTGGAATGCACTTCTGAATACAACATGCTCAAATTCGATGACTGCTTTACAATCCATTCCATTTGGATCCCTCCCTCCACTGCCAGCTTTTCTGAATTATGTAGATGGGAGTTATCTTTGTAGCATATCCTTCTTTCCCATAATCCTCTCCTCCCTCGATCTCCACTAATCCACTGCATCCACATCCTCTACCTACAGTCTCTCCCTGCTCTTTCCTGTCACTCATCCCAATCCGTGCCTTCACATCACACATCGTCATGTCACATGAACTCACCAGTTCCATTGGCCATGTGTTGCATTCCTTTCATGTGCACCTGCTTTCTCTCTCTCACAGGCATGCTGCCTTCTTACGAACCACCAGCTACCCTGCCCCAACCCCTCCTTTCACTCCCCACCTCTTTCTCTCTCTAACAATCCCATCGACCACAACCTCCTACCCTGTAAACCCATCAAACTGCTAGATTCACATTGTGTGTTCAGCTGGTACAATTTCGTAGCACAGGTGTGTATGTGGGGGGGTTCTGTTGTGCTCTAGCTTATTAAATAATTTGTCCAAAAACTAGTACGTTTTTCTCCATTTTTTGTGTATCGATTCAATGCTTATTGTATTCGGTGAGTTGTCTCCTTTACTCCTAAATTCTTTGCAAATGATAATATAAAAATATCATGTAGACTGGGTTATTTCATTTAGTCATTGTGTGCTGTGGATACGTATTTTTATTGCATATATTTTGCGACATGATTCCCCAATATTGTTGAACAACTACTTCCGTTAATCTGTTATAAAAATATTGTGATCGAGGAGTGAAGATACTAATGAAATTTTGTTTTATTTGTAATACTGTAATACTTGTTGAGTGCTAATTTGTAATTTAATATACATGTAAATAATGTAATCATAATCTTGATGTATTCCACATCCATGGTGAATTCATCGCTGCATGGATTCATGAAACACTAAATAAACAAACTTGTTCTAGTCTGTTGGCATTTATTACTTGTGTCACGCAACTGCTGTATATGATGCCTCCCACTTCCACACTTCATAGCATGGGCAACCAGAAGCAGAGTGGGCAAAAAACACTGTACAACTATAATTACATCTTCCATTCGAGTTTTTTGCTTCAGTGTGATATTTATCCTGCATTTTAACTTTGACATATTTTGACACACACAACATTAGCTAAGATCTTTAATATGTTGCAATTTATTTCTTTTTATGTTCAAATATGAAAGTGTACTTCCACAAAGATTTTGAAGAGACCATTAAAATAATCCACAATTAATTAGAATTTCATAACAATTTTAATGTAAAAGCTTCAATACAATTTCTTACAGAGAGAATACAGATCACAGACACCATCAACGGTGGTGCAGCACTTTCTTTTGAAAACGAGCAATAAAGAAACCAACAGTGTCCGTATCACAGCCCTTAACAGAACCCTCCACTGGTGGGCCAAATCTCTGAACACATTCAGTCTGTTCTTCTGTCAGGTTTCCAGCATGAGGAATTCCAGGTCCTCCAATACTTGGTATTATTGGCTCAAGAACAAGCTCTGGGTATGCCTTAAGTGCCCAGCCAACGATTGCCTCGTTTTCTGCTACATTCACTGTGCATGTACTGTACACAAGATAACCACCTTGCTTCAGCAAAGTGTATGCCTGATGATAAAAAAATTGTAAGGATTGGTTATTTTTTGCCCTGAGTATATGCATATGGGCAGACATTAATAATAATGACAAATTAATAATAATGACAAATTTCAAAGATTATTGAATCATAGGAGGTGCACTCTGCCAATCTTGGTTTTGGTTCTCTGTCACAATGTACAATAGTGTTGTTGTTACATAATATTAAGAATCATCAAACACAAAACTAAAATTTCACCTGGTCTTTTATACAGTAAAAGGAATAATAAATGGTTTTGACCAGTTACTGATAGAGCTCGAGAAACCTTCATAAACAGAGCAAATACTCTCCAAGATAAGTGTGTGTGCTAGGGACAAGGTGATGTCAATCAGAAAAGACGCAATGGGAAACAGTTATCATCAGTACATAAGAAAAAGTAAAATATAAGGTATTTATTGTTCATGCTTTTACTTATGTTGACTGGTCACTAACATCTCGAAAACTGCTTCAGCTTTGGGTGTGCATATGCTGCCATCACCACCACCACCACCACCACCACCACAACCACTTGTGGCAACTACCGGAAATTTCCTATTAGATTTTTTACCTGCTGCCATAAAGAGGAACAAAACTGGGTCATCACAGTTTTGCCAAATGCTTCTGATTTGTAGTGAGGTGGGAATTATTGTGCTTACTGTGATTTTTGTGAAATATTTTTCTACTTTAAAGCAATGAAATCAAAACCAGTGAACAAATAGCCATCCCATTCAAGTCAGATTCTGATCTTAACACTCACTGCTTGGTAAGCAGAACAATGGTAGGGTCTCTAGCCTTGTCGGATGTAGTAACCAGTGTCTTTAAGGTTTTCTGCTATTTTCATTTCAGAGAATTATTTTTGTTGTTGTTACTTGACATGGTCAAACTGGATAAATGTGATCTGTAATTGTTTATATTTATTGGATTCATTGGGCAAAGATTGCAGTTTATTATTTTATTGATTACTAATTTCGGCTGAGGTTGCTAGTCATCTCCGAGTCTGTAATTATACAGAAAATTGCATATACGGAAAAATAGTATGGTACAAAGTGACAGCAGAACAGTACCACAGTGTAAATGCATACCGCAGGATAGAAAATATTTCTCTGTGAATAATCACCAGCCAGTAGGACACTGTCATAAATTTTGCACAAGCTGCATAACTCAGTCTCACTACACAGTTCAATAAAATATTAATGTCAGATCATCTCAAATATGTATTGACATCATGAATAAGTATTATGATTCAGAACATTATCTGGTGAAACACTGTTTTCTTGTAGGCCCTGATGCATAATATCATTCAGTGTCCTGCTTACTATGATATAGACATTTTCATTGTTGTTCATCAATTCTACTTGTCATGGGCAACTCATTCTATAAATTGTGTTGTTCTCATGTTTCACATGTGGAGTCTATGTAATACAACACTTGCACCGTGAAGACTACATCCTCATATAACAGGGTGAATATTATGTATTGTTTTCTGGTGCTGTGAGTCTAGAGCAGTGGTGGCTTGTGAGTATACATTCTGCGTGTACACAAATTTTTAGATTCAGATAAATTTGAGAGTGCGAACTTAATAGCATCTGCTGTATAACAGTTACGCTTATCAACAATTTTATACACCTGCAGCAACTGCCAATAATAATAATAATAATAATAATAATAATAATAATAATTAATAATAATAATAATAATATCCAAAACTTACCTGACAAAAGAAAGAATTGTTTTGTGGAATTTTGTTGTTTTTACATAATTACGTAAAGTTTAGGGCAATAACAAAATAATGTGTAAACTTTTTCAACTCTCCATTCTGCATTTTTGTGTAAGTGGGAGCTTTCATGCTTTTTCCATTTTCTTGGGTAAATGTACAAGATCCCTAAGAGATGCATTAGTTCATAAATTTCCTTCCACGCTGAAAATGAGACATTCTTACACTGCACCCACACAGAAAATTAGGCTAACTGTACACTTCCTTGTTAAATGTTTGCTTGTAGTCACATTTATTTAATTTCATCACTCTCTCAATCAAAGGATCTGTTTTCGGAGGCCCCAATTTCTTTACAGCTAACTTCTCCTGGTAATTTACTTTTCTGTTCCCAGAATGAGATTCTCACTCTTCAGCAGAATGTCCACTGATATGATAGTTCCTGGCAGATTATAGCTGTGAGCCAGACAGACAAAATCGCGACCTTTGCCTCACAGGCAAGTGCTCTACCAACTGAGCTACCCAAGCACGACTCACAACCCATCCTCACAGCTTTACTCTTCTGTTAGCATTTAAAATAGATTCAACATAGTTCATGTTTGCACTGCAGATGAAAGCAGAGTCCTGCACAGTAAACGACCAACTCCAAACACAAAGTGCTGTTTGTGGAAATGATTAAACTGAAGTAGTAACATCTGCCAACATGGTCACTTGACTAGAATGCAAATGAGGTACTGAGACACATATAAGATGACTTATGCAAAATTTCTATTTGATGTAACGCATGGCAGCTAGTTCATGTTGAGAAACATACATTAACACAGATGAGTAGGGAAAAACAAACCCATAATGTTCAGATACAGCATTAATAGTATCCTGCTTGACAGGTATAACATTGCAGCAAAGTTATATGAAAGGGAAAGAGCATGTGAGGACTGTGGTAGACTTTGTTTCACTGAGAGAATTTTAGATAAGTGTGATTCATCTCTACAAGAGACCAGATATAGGACACTAGTGCAACCTATTCTTGAGTGCTGCTCAAGTGTTTGAGAACCATGCCAGGTCAGGTTAAATGAAGACATTGAAGCAATTCTGAGGCATGCTGCTAGATTTATTGCTGGTAGGTGCGAACAACATGCAAGTATAACGCATAAGCTTTGGAAATTCAAATAGGAAGGTGATGTTCTTTTCAAGGAAAATTATTGAGAAAATTTAGAGAACTGGCATTTGAAGCTGACTGCAGACAGATTCTAGTACCACCAATATACGTTTCACGTATGGATCACAAAGATAATATGCAAGAAATCAGGAGTCATATGGAGGCACACAGACAATTATTTTTCCCTTGCTCTATATGCAAGGGGAACAGGAGAGGAAATGACTAGTAGTGGCATAGGGTACCCTCTGTCATGCACCGTACAGTGGCTTGCCTCCAGGTAGAAATATCAACAATATAGGAAAAGACAGATTGCTACTTACTGTAAAGAAGACACATCAAGTTTCAGACATGCACAATTAAAAGACACTTACAAATAGCTCTCGGCCACAGCCTTCATCAGTGCAGGAGAGACACACACCATTCACACACACAATCAAGCACACCTCATGCACACATGACTGTCAACTCCAGCATCTTAGGCTGGAATGCGATATCGGTCTTTTCCTACATTGTTGTATGTATGTATGTGTACATCAATGTAGAACTACATATGGTCAAAATTAATGGAGTCATAGAGCACAAAATTCTTCACACCCTCCTACTTCAACGGTGGCCCACAGGTATGAAAATCATGAGGAGGTGCCCTGTGCAGAAAGATCATTTGATTTTGTAGAACCATGACGCGAGTTGCATATTCAGCTCACCAAAAAACATTGGTCATTCATGGGCAGAGAGAGAGACTATCTAGAATTTTGCAGGTTATGAGTGTATCAGACCTATGCCAATGTGCTCAGATACACTTTGGCCAAATAATCAGAACCATTTAAGAAGACTACATCAAACATCAGTGACACACATATTTTCAACAACCAGGCGCTTTGTCTGTCATAGAATACTGATTGATGGCTGGACATCCAATGAATTTTGGTTAAATGAAAGTGCTAACACCAATCTCTAACTTCTGGGACACAACCTCAAAAGAAATTAATAAAGTCAAAATTGCCTAAAATCTTGATGATACAACTCAACTCAGACTACTGTTGGAGCAATGGAAACTCTGAAATATGCATGTCTGTTACAGTTCTCTTGTCATTTGCCCAAGGATTTTTTGCTTAATTTATATAGTGGGAAAAACTGAAAAACTATGTTGTAAAGAAAGCTCAGTACACTTCACATTAGTTTTAAGAACTGTTCTCCCAGAATCATTATTATGGATATGCAAACTACTGAAAACTCAGTGACATATGGAATCAGCCACTTAATACTGAGTGACTGCATAGGATTATACATCAGCATGGAAACAAATGCACACCATCATCGACATCAGTGTAATCTCTGGTTACAGTCTGCAGTACTATATCATTTACATCTGTGTCATTCAATTCCTTACTTGACCCTCAATTGGCTTCCTATAATAGACAATTATGTACTTTATCAACTGGTTTGATTTTGGCAGGGAATTACTGTGATGAGTGCACCAAGAATATTTGATACAAGAAATCTGTCTCAGAAGACTGACAATGTAATGTTTACATGGTGTCTCATTTATTGTATTACTCTTTTAATGGGATAATACATACGTTTTCCTCCCTGTTTCTGGTTTACAGTATATTGACCACTCTACGGCTTTCGTACAATGTTGCCTCTTTGCATTTGTTGTAATTCTGCTACAAATACATCATGTTTGTTGCATGAGAAAGAAATTTTGGAAGCTCAAGAGGAAAAAATAGCTCAGTAACTCACCTCAAACTTTTTTAAAGAATGGTTGTATTTTCTATTTAAAGAATGGTTGTATTTTCTATTATCATTATTTTAAAATTGGTAATCTAAAGTAAATACGAAAAATAAATCTTGAAGCTTGGTCTTTTTGTAGTATATATTGCTCTTGAAGATAAATCAGTTAAATATGTGGCTGGTTTTAATCTTCTTTGAGGTTCTTGGGAGCTCAGACTCTTCCCTTATGCACTTTTTGGCAGGTCCCCCAGAACCCGAATCCCGAACTGTCACCATTGTTGTTAAGTATAGCACTGGACGAAGTGATCAGGCAGTGGAGAGCAATAAACGAGGAAATGGGAATACCAAAGACACATGTGGGGGACGAAAAGGACAACAGGGAGTGGACTGCCTAGCCTTTGCAGATGACATAGCAATAGTAAGAAAGATGGAAGAAGACGCAAAGACACAACTCGACAACTTAAGTAAGGTAGCCAGAAAGGTGGGACTGCTGAGACGATGACACTAGGAAGAAATGGGGCAGAACAACTAGAGAAAGAAGAGAGAAAAATACTAGGTCCCAAAAGAGGTGGAGAGAGATGGATGCAAAGACCTAGGGAAGAACTGTACCAGAACATGAGAACAATATCCGGGGAAATCAGACTCAAAAGGGCAAGGTTTGCTGGACATGTAATTAGGATGAGTATGGAGAGAATGACAAAGAGTGTGTGGAAAACAACAGGGAGGACAAGGGGAAAGACAGGAACCAAGTGGGTTGTTGAACTTCGGAAAGACTGGTTGGAATTGCGGATCACGGTCGAAGGAAAGGAAAATTGGAGGGACAAATATACACTGACCAATATGCTGGAGATCAATGACAGAGAAGAATACAGGAAAAGATCAGAGTGTCACCAGTGGAGCCGAAAGGAGAAAAGGACACTGAAGATCTTTGAAGAAGAGTGGGAGAGAAGAAGAGAAAGAATGAAGAGGTTCTGGGAGAAGAAGAGGAAAATGCAGTCCACGAAGGGGCTACCCATGGTCCTACAGAGGCCATAACGCAAGAAGAAGAAGAAGAAGAAGAAGAAGAAGAAGAAAGGCCATAATGCAAGAAGAAGAAGAAGAAGAAGAAGAAAAATAAATGGCCGGTTTTCTTGACCCAATATTCTTCTAAGCAGCCAGTTTCTGAAGTGTTAAGGAAAGGATCTGATTTACCCATCAAAAATTGGACTTTATTTCTGAACAACTGTATCGCCTCCATCTGAAGATGTCTGTAGAGCTATCCTATGGCTCATGGAACTGGACAAATGGAACAACATGGGCCAAATCAGATAGGATTTGGTCACATCGAGACAGACAGCAAAGTTTAGATGGCTTGAGACATCTTTCCAGTAAGGAATTGTTATTCTATGCTCCATCATTAATATGATGGGCAATCTAGACAATGCTACAATGATGGTTTTAGGTAAAGAACTGAACTTTGCCCAATGTCAAAAGTTTTGTCAATACCTGTATTCTTCAGTGCCACTGAAGAAGCTGTTCAACCACTCCCCATGGTGTCAGCAGATGAAATAAGACATAAAACGTGCCAAGCTGTTATGAAGACTCACCCACAAAGGAGTGATATTTCTGTGGCAGAGAGAGCTGCCACAGATAGAGCTGCACTATGTAAGCTTCATCAAGATGTCTATATGGTAGTTCTTCCAGTTGATAAATGTAATGCCATTGTTTTAATGTCTTGTGATGACTACCATAACAACATGTACAGTTTATAGAGTGATAGCAATTACTGGAAGACCAGTAAAGATGCCACTAACCAGGTGGTGGGGAAGATTACTTCACTTCTTGATGACTCCACTCTTCCACCAGGAGTTGTGTAAGGATTGAAATCAAGCGGTGTGCAGTTCCTCTGAGGCTTTATAGGCTTCTAAAGGTTCATAAGAAAAATGTTCCTATAAGTCCACTAGCGAGTAACAGTGGCTCTCCAAACAACGACTGTATCAATCACTGCATGCCATTATTACGGCCTGTTGTGAGGAAAATGTCCTCATCACATATACAACTCAGCAGACTTCAATGGAAAACAAAAATCACTGAAACTGAACAGTTCTGATCTATTAGTCTGATTTGATGTAGTGTATTTATTCACAAAGGTTCCCTTTCAGATTCCTTATCTCTCAGTGGTGAAAGTTTTGATAAAGAGATTTCAGCTTTGTAGCAAAACATTACAAACTCAACATCCTTTTTGTTTAATAATGAATGTTTTGAACACACTGATGGGTGTTTTACACCTGCCACCTTCAGAATTTGAAAGACAGTATTCCAGTCAACATTGTCAAAAGCTTTCTCTAAGTCTACAAATGCGAAAAATGTAGGCTTGCCTTTCCTTAACCTATCTTCTAAGATAAATCGTTGGGTCAGCATTGCCTCGCGTGTTCCAACATTTCTTTGGAATCCAAACTCAACTTCCCCAAGGTCAGCTTCTAGCAGTTTTTCCATTAATTTGTAACAAATCTGTGTTAGTATTTTGGAACCATGATTTATTAAATTGATAGTTCAGTAATTTTCACATCTGACAACACCTGCTTTCTTTGGAATTGGAATTATTATATTCTTCTTGAAGTCTGAGGATATTTCGCCTGTCTCATGCATCTTTCTTACCAAATGGAAGAGTTTTGCCAAGGCTGGCTCTCCCAAGGAAAATCAGGAGATCTAATAGAATGTTATCCACTCCCAGGCTTAGGTCTTTCAGTGCTCTGTCAAATTTTTAACACAGTATCATATCTCCCATTTCATCTTCATCTACATCCTCTTCCATTTCCATAATATTGCCCTCAAGTATATCATCCTTTTATATACCCTCTATATACTCCTTCCATCTTTCTACTTTCCCTTCCTTGCTTAGGATTGATTTTCCATCTGAGCTCTTGGTATTCATTCAGGTGTTTCTCTTTTCTCCAAAGCTCTCTTTAATTTTCCTGTGGGCAGTATCAATATTACCCCTAGTGAGATAAGCCTCTACATCCTTACATTTGTCCTCTAGCCATGCCTCTACAACCTCTTGTTCTTTCAGTTTACCTAGGATACAGGTCATATCTCCTTAAATTCCTACCTTTTTGCAGTTTCTTCAGTTTTAATCTACAGTTCATAACCAATAAATTGTCGTCAGAACCCACATCTGCCCCTGGAAATGTCTTACAATTTAAAACCTGGTTCCTAAATCTCTGTCTTATCATTATATAATCTATCCCAACCTTCTAGTGTCACCAGGCCTCTTCCATGTATACAACCTTCTTTCATGATTCTGTTGGGTCTCAGCGGTGGAATAAGCAACTGAAATTCATTTTGTGACAAATTTAATTATTAGAGATAGTGGCTTCAGATTGGATAAGTAAAGGGAGCCAGCACTTTCCATAATAAACTTGCAAAGGTTTCACCACTGTGCAGTTCCCAGTGATATGACGACATCCCAGTGTGGATTGACCATGCAGCCACAGACCAAATCTTGCACATGTGTAATTATTTGCCATCACTCATTGTCCCTGACACCTGTGTGTCTGTGGCCACATGTTCAGTGGTGTGGTCCGCAAGGCTAAATCGACAGAACAATTGTTGGAGCGGTAGTCTTCCTTCTCAACTGTACTGAAGGTCACTGCATCGAGAGACCAACATGACAACAATAGAATGCCCTTCTGGGTTTTCTTTTAGGACTCCACCACCAATTCTGTAGCAGGATCTCAGAGTGATTTGTAACACAGTGATTCTGTACATTTCTTTCTGTCCATGTACAGTTTAACTCTCTGTAGACAACCTCAGAATGAACTGAATTTTTCAGAAGTTTCCCTCAGGTATCTAGCAAATTCAGTTTTTCAGAGTGTTCCAGATGAAGTCAACAACCTGTCCAGTGCTACTGTACATTTAAAAGTTGAAAAACTACTCCTGGATTAAAAAAATTTAATTCATTATCCAGGAAGGAAAGGAGGATGTATTAGGAGAGCTTGGGGAGGAAGACTCAATCACTCAGGCCATAGGTTGATAGGATGGGTCCCTCTTTACTTGGAATTACGGTGGCCTGCCATTTCATCCTAACATTCCCAAACATACCCCTCTTTCCTCACTGAGAAAGGAAGTAACAGGTTGAAAAGCTAGGAATAGCTTTTTCTGCAGCAGGGAAGAGCCAGTTTCCCAAGGCAGAGGTAGTTTTCTGGGAAGAGCTGGTGGTTTCCCGGAACTGAGGTAGAGGTTAGTTCATTTTGTTCAGTAATCTGAAATGTACAGAAAGTCCTTTTCAAAGCTCTCATTCCAGTCATTTATTATTAGACTCAGTTGGTTACAGGACTATCAATATTGCAGCAGAAGTGGAGAGGTGTTGAATGATTTTTTTAAAATTTTTTCTTCTTCACAAAAGCATTGTCAGTGTCAAGTTTTCAGCACTGTCTGCATTCTTCTTGTTACTGTGAAAAATTTTTCTTCTCTTACAAAAACATGAGCTTACAGAATTTCGCCTAACTATCATGCTAATGAAGTTGCAACTGTAATGGAATCCTGATCACAGTACATTATTAAACAAGCAGCTAAGGACATGTCGGGTCAGCAGATTACAAAAAGCTCTTTTTCAGTATAATAAAACATCTATTTGTTCCCTTATGTTGTTGCAAGCTGACAATTTCTCCTTCCATCAGCTATCAGTGGCCCTTAAAACTTTAATTATTCCTTTGATAAATCTGTAATTACGAAAGTTTCACATATTACTGAAATTTATTTCTGAAATACAACTTATTTGTAATAGGTATAGATGTACTACCTAAAGCAATATATGAAAATTTATGTCGGACTGGGACTCAAACCCACATTTCCCACTTACCACCAGTAGTGCCTTACAGCATACGCTATCCAAGCATGCACCCTGGAGCAACCCAAACTTTCACACGTCACACGCCTATCGTCTACTTCTCCTGGATTATTAATTCATTTACCCATTCTCACATATCTTGTGATTCCAGCGCAGGTTTTTAGACTCAAGACAATGAGGAGTCGTAAGATATCATTGCCATTTTTGTCACAGATCGGTCTGCAACTTATAATTAGTTTTTATGATGAACTGCAATTTCAAATATTGAAATTTTTTCCTGAAATTCAACTCAACTGGAGAACAGCAATTAGTCACAAAATCCGTTATTTATTAGAGCAGATCTAGATTTCAACTATTACTAAAAATGCAATGACAGGTAGAGTTAACAACAGACATAACTATGCCGAATACTACGACTACAGGAAACAGTGTGTGTGTACATAGCAATAACGTTCCAGTTACCAAAGAATGACACAGGTCCCAACATGTCAGGGCATAAACAGTGATAAAACTGATGCAAGCCTTTATATGACCAACACAAAACTAATGTTGCTGCTTACATCCTTTACAAATGGCACAAACATACAAAAATACGATAAGGCGAAATGTGGATTTGTTCAAATATTTGGTTTTGCAATATAAAGCTCTTTGAAATAGAACATTACTTAAATGTAGCCCAGACTGGGTGCCCCATGACCTTACTTTATGTTTTTATACTATTTTACTTCACAGTACATTTCCATGGTTACTTAAAACATTTTATACTGTTTAACATACATTGAGTCAAATGTTGTATGAATCTTTTGTAAGTGGATTTTAAGCCATTAGTCTTAATATTAAATTCACTATGCATTTATCGTCATCTTATTACACAGAGGATGCTGCATATTCTTTATGATTTTATTTGCATGTAAATTTTGTTTTTTGTTTTTATAGATTTATATATTCTCTGTGTAATTTGTAAATTCCAAATATACAATTCAGCTACATCTTTACTAAAAATTTAAACACATTTTCTTGGCTACATATTCCAGTAGACACCACTAGAGGTCCTTAACAATGTATGTTCATGTTGATTGCAACAAGTGTAAGTAACGGCCTTAGTTTTGTGTCCGTCATGCAAAAGCTTGTGTCATTTATCAGTGTTTATGCTCAGATGCAGAGAGATCTATGTCACTCTTTGGTAATTGGCATGTTCCTGTTATGTACATACATGTATGGTTTCCTGTAGCTATGGTATTAGACACATTTATACCTGTTTCTGATTCTTGATTCCATCCCCCTTTTATTTTTAACACCAATAATGACTATATAATAGTTGCAATCTAGATCTGCTCTGATAAATCATGGATTTTGCAACTGAAGGCTGTCCTCCTCTAAATTTGAACACTCAGTGGTAACTGTGCTAACAAGGATCTAATAGATTCCAACTTAGTTAACTATCATAGGTACAGATGTATTGCCTGAAGCAGCAACATGTGAAAATTTGTGCTGGGCTGGAACTCAAATCTGGATTTCTCGCTTATCGCAAATGGTTGCCTTACCATTTCAGCTATCTAAGCATACTCCCACGACTGACCCAAACTTCCACACGTCACATGCCTAGCCATTTCTTATCACAGATTTTTAATTACGTTAACCCATACTCACACAGCTTGTGAGTCCTGTGCATGTTTTTAGAATCAAGATAATGAGAAGACATAAACTATCATTGAGATTTTTATCACTGGCCTGGCTTCACCTTATACATATTTATATTACATCTTTATATATCTGTGGAATGTTCTCATATAGCCTAAGTGGTAAAGCAACAGGATAATCAAGAAGTCCATGACTGAATCCCGGTCAGGCACAAGAAATAAATTTCAATATTTGAGTTGTAGTTTGTCAGCTAATAAAAATATTTCAGATATTAGTCAGACAACACAGTACTCTAGTCTTTGAAAATTGTATTTGCCAAAACATCAGTTTTGATATGAATTGTTTATGAAATAGGGCTGATGTAATTGATAACTCTCTGTCACGCTACTGTAAGGCCTGCAAGCAGAAGCAGGTGCAGAACATATAATTCATCATTTTGAGATTAGAGATAAGATATATACCTCCTCCCAAACCTGAAGACAAATTGTATATGTTAGCTACATTTCATAGGCAGTAAAGTATGATGTAACATGCAACAAACATAAACTTGTAGTGACTCCCACATTGCAAACTACTATACTTTCATGCAGTGGCCTATGTAACTTTGAAATATCACAATAACTGTGACCATTGATGAAAGATAGACAGTCCAACATGAATCTGATAAATGAGGCTATAAGTAACACAATTTTTCACCAAATAATTTATTTAAAATAGTGTGAGACAGACTACAGAGCAGCTGGTGAGCATGCAGTGCTGTTTCCTCAGTGTACTGTGCCAGCCACCTGCCACATCAAAGCAGGCAAAGAATGTTTAATTTAATTTGGCTAGGCAGGTCGCACCTACCCACAGTGGTTGGCACTGCCATCCAGTTTCCACAGTATGGTGCCCCATTAGATAACACGGCAATATTTTTCATGCTGCTGCAAGCTGCCTCACATTGGCCTCCATTGGGTGATTAATGTGCATTTTTTACATACACCCTTACCTTTCTGTGGTTTTCCTAAATCATTTCAATCAACTGCTAGGATGGTTCCTTCATCAATGACAAGGCCAGCAGCCTGTCCTATCCTCATACAGGCATACGTGTATATTCCACGTGGATGTATATTTTTTCATTGTATTATTATGAAAAATGCTATATCATTGGGAAATGATCCTTGGATGAATATATAAATTCACTATTGCAAAGAGCACTGTTAGCAGCAACTTTTCACAAAAGACCACTGACAGAAGTCTTTCAACTTCTATCAGTTCTAAACTGAGGGGTTCAAATGCCAAGATAAGGCACCTATGTAATATAGAGAATTATTTTATGAACTTTAGTATATATTTCTTAGTAGTTCATGCACACTATTGTATTTCTGAATAAATAAAATTGAGTTACTTTTTATTTATCCCACACTTGTGAGTACCATTTCACTAGAGATCTGTGGAATGAGCTTTACCTCTTAAGCACCTACTTCTTGTGTAAATTAAGCATTATGTGTTCTATTTTCACGTTGCCAAGTATCTCCTTAAGTTTTGATTGTAGAATAAACTACTTATCTAACTAAATGTAATCACAGTAATACTTACAGCTTTGAAAAGTTTACGCTGAAGAATAGGGTATGACTGTAACTGTTGTATGCTGATATCATTGCGTAACTGTGGCCTCTGCCCCAAAGCACTGCATGGTGCATCTAACAGGACACGATCAAATGATTCAGGAGGAAATAGTGGGCAGTGCGGCAAGGAGTGATCTTCACCTGCCTTACACATGTTTGTGTCAGGGGTTTGAACTGATTTTGTAGTGTCTCCAACATATGTTTCCACACATTTCACAGAGAACTCTTCACATTTTCTTTTAATAATATTCACTTTTCCCTGTGTCTTGTCAACAGCAACAATCCGTCCCTGTAATAAAACACAATCATGACATATTTACAAGGAAAATAACAGTTCAAAATGAAACTACAATCTCTCTCTCTCTCTCTCTCTCTCTCTCTCTCTCTCTCTCTCTCTCTCACACACACACACACACACGCGCGCACGCGCGCGCTCACACACACACACACACACACACACACACACACACACACACAGAGAGAGAGAGAGAGAGAGAGAGAGAGAGAGAGAGATAGAGAGATATGCTGAAGAAACTGAACTGGAAGACTCTTTAAGATTGACGTGAACTATACCAAGAAAACTTACTTACAAAGTTTCAAAAACCAGCTTCAAATGATGAATCTAGGACTATATTATGACCCACTACATGACAATACTGTTGGGGTTATGAGAACATAGTTAGATTAATTACAGCAAGCACAGGGTCATTTAAATTACCATTCTTCCAGCAATACAAGGTGCATTCCACAAGTAATGCGACCAAATTAATTAAAAAATATCATTTATTGAATATATTTGTACAAATAATCAAAAATTTTCAAAATAGCACACTCTTGCATCGATACATTTCTAGAGGCAGTGTTTCCATGCCTGGAAGGCATCCTGGAATGCCTTTTCCGGAATTTCCTTTAGAGCTGATGTAACATGCGCCTGGATGCTTTCAATTGTGTTCCAATGTTTTCCTTTCATGACTCCTTTTAACCGAGGAAACAAAAAAAAGTCAGCAGGAGTCAGGTCAGGACTGTAGGGAGGCTGGGGAACCAACAAGGTCTTGGTCCTGGTCAGGAAGTCATTGACAATGAAGGCGCTGTGACTCAGCGCGTTGTCGTGGTGAACTTTCCACGTGTCCTTGATGTCGCTTCGGCAGTGCGAGACACTCCTTTTCAGTCTTTTGAGCACTTCCAAGTAGAAAGCTGAGTTCACTGTGGTCCCGGTAGGTACGAATTTGTGGTGGACAATGCCTCTGACGTCAAAGAAGACAATGAGCATGGTTTTGATTTTGGACTTGCTTATGCATGCCTTCTTGGGATGGGGCGATGATGGGGTGTGCCACTCTGAACTCTGCCTTTTTGTCTCAGGGTTGTACTCAAAAATCCACAACTCATCACCAATGATAATTGAGTATAAAAATTGAGGATCATTTTCACACATTCCCAACATTTCTCGGCACCGAAGTACTCGCATGTGCTTGTGTTCGTCGGTCAACACTTTTGGGACAAGTTTGGCACACACCTTTCTCATGTTCAAATCTTCGGTCACAATGCGGAAAATGGTTGTTTTTGACATGTTTAGAGTTTTTGCTATCAATTGAAGGCTCAGCCGTATGTCAGAGTTCAAACAATCGTGCACATGCGTCACATTTTTGTCGACTCGTGCGGTTGATGGCCGTCCACTGCGAGGTACGTGGGTGATCTCCTCTCGGCCCTCCATGAACAACTTGTGGCATCGGAAAACTTGTGATTTGGACAAGCAATCATTCCCAAAGGCATGCTGAAGTAATGGAAACGTTTTGGTGGTGGACTTCCCAAGTTTAACGCAAAATTTGATAGTGTACCGTTGCTCTACAGAATGGTCCATTGTGCTGTGTTACATAAACTCAAAACGGGGTTGACGGAAACGCACGTCCTGACTCTGGCAGCTCGCAGCCGAATTTGAAGCTAACACCCTCCTACACTTAACCCAGCCAGTTACAACATGCTGTGGTGTTTCGTTGCGTCAGAAAAAAATTGGTCACATTACTTATCGAACGCACTCTGTACATATGTGAATGGAACAGGGAAATAACTGGTACAATGGGACATACCCTCTAGCATGCACTTCACAATGGTTTGCATAGTGTAGATGTATATATACCATGACTGAATTCAAAGTACATGTAGTAACATAATATCTGATGAATCTGTTTAAAATTTCTACGGATAGGGTATGTATGTCATAAACTTCATCAATCTTTGTGACCGTTGTACCATTAATTAAGACGGTGACAGTACCACTGGGTTATTCTCCCATTTTTATTTCAGCTGTGATTGGCACGAATTGCGATTAGCCTTCTTTCCTGTGTGGCTCCTGAATGTATAGTATTTGGTGAGCCATTTTTTCAGTGAGCTTTCTCACTTTTTACGACATGGTAGCAACATACATATCTGATTTATTTTGATGTTCCATATGTTGGATACTTTTTGTCCTTTAGCTCTTCCAATTAGCTCTTCAGTTGTCATTTCTGATGGTATATCATATAGTATTACTGAGGGCTTATGTTTTCTTTGTGGCCCACATTTTAGAACTTTATTTATCCTGGTATTTTCTAGAAGATTTTGGTATCAGCTTCTGCTTCTCTTTCTACAACTACAACATTGTTTGCTGCTCACATGTTCTTATTTCGATTTTTTCTTTCCTGAGGCTGACTAGTTCTACAAAGTGCTGCACAGCATTTTTCACAACATTGTTTTTCTTTGGATGAATCAACTGTGTGGCCTTGTTTAATTTTTCTAGACTATGTTCAGAACTATGGTGAAATTCTGAGGTGTAACTCAATAACTCTTGCATAAAACTATTACTGTCCAGATATTTTTTTCTTCAAACCTCTGACTTTCTGTTTCTTGTTCTGGCATTTCTTGTCCAAGTCTCATGTTCTCTTTTTCTAGCTCACTGGCTGCCCATAACACTACTATGCTCTTAAGTCCAGATGTTTTTCTCAATATTATCTTTTTTGAATGGTTGTATTCCATCATCTATAAATTTTGTTTCCTCTAAGAATTTGTCCACTACCTACACTCTGGTTATGCTAAACGGTATACTAACTGTACTGAATGATCCATCCCCAATGGGACCAGGAGCATGGTGAGAACACAAAAAAATCAGATTATCCAAGGAATATTTCCACTGATCTGTAACATCACAATACAGTACAGCACAACTCTAATTTTCAACTAGAAACACTGTCTGAAATATTGCTCCATGTTAAAACTGACAAAATAAAAAGACAACTTCCCACAATAAAAATTTTTATACAAAAGTGTAATACACTGTAATACCTGTACTGTAAAATAAGTCCGTATTGTGCGATAAGACACTATTACTGTGAGTGAAAGTTTAACAACTGTACATGCCTTATTACAGTACTGTATTGACACACAGCTGACTTGAACTTAACTGTTTAAAACATGAGAAATCATGTTCTGTTCTTGAAAAGGATGAAAAAAGTCTGTAATGTTCTTTTGCTTCACTCCTGACAATCTTGATTTTGCTGTGATGTTCTGTCATTTCCAAATCCACAAAAGTCTATTGGGGTAGATGTAAGGCTTTGTTAGACATACTGAATGGCTATTTCAAATGCATTTTCAGCATCTGTATGTGATATCCAAGCAGTAGGTTAATTGTCGTCATCACCTTTCTCATTCTCATGGGTTGTTCGAACTACAGGCATCAATAATTTGCTCATCAGTTAATTCTTCTTCTGCTTTGCAGCCAAATTCAGCGTTACTGATACACTCACTCATATCACTGAACTCATATTCTGGTCGTAAAGTTCACAAATCCCTCAAAATCACTCAAGTGTCTACGTCTTGACTTTCACTACTTGTTGCACAGGCTGTTTCATTTTGATTCTCTCCACTGGTTTCTTCTGATGTTTCATCTTGATTTTTCATTCATTTTTGGCCACAGTCTGAGCCAAGATTTTCATGTCTTGGTGCCAGCATTTTTTCTCAAGTTTTGGCAATTGTATAGCTCAAATCTCTTATATTTATTGATTTCATCACTTGAAACAAGGTGCTGCCTTCTTGAGCCCTCTTTAAAATTGATCCAATGTATTTTCAACAGTATTGCCTCTTCAGTCACTCAGTGACTCCCTGATGCATGAGTTGGATTAAACACATTACTTTGGCAGAAATAAAATAAAGCTTAAGTTCATTTTCAGATGGATGAGATGTCACAGTGCCATATCAATATGGCTCTTTATGGCAGGGATGAAAGGAATTAATTGGTCTTAAAACTATTCCTTAAAGAGACTTAATTCCATCCATGTTGACTTTTGGTTATGATAATATACAGGTAGTGATACCACATTAATGTTTTTGAATGTCCTTGGTTCTTTTCTTTTCTTTTCAGTCCCAAACAATGGCATTTGGGGCTGCCACTAGCATTACTACAAATAATAATAGTTACTCTATCTTTGGCAAATTAGTACCTGTTACAGACTAACTTTTTGCAGCAAGAGTCTTTGTACGGAGCAGAGAGAGAGATGGATGGTTTTTTTTGTATTGTTGTTATTCCATCCTAGATTTTCCATTGATTGATTTCACCTTGGTGAATATGTTGGATTATGCTAACATCTCTAGTGTATTAGGCAATGCAAACAGGAAATTGTGGAAACACAGGTTTTAAAACTTATCTTTATCAATTGAATGAACCTTTTTCAAACAGAGATCTTTCTGAAATGTTAGAAATATCTCGATTCTGGTCCATTTATAGACTTCCAAGAAAGATATGATAAAGTAGAGCCTCACTAAGCTTCACAAATCCCTCAAAATCACTCAAGTGTCTACGTCTTGACTTTCACTACTTGTTGCACAGGCTGTTTCATTTTGATTCTCTCCACTGGTTTCTTCTGATGTTTCATCTTGATTTTTCATTCATTTTTGGCCACAGTCTGGGCCAAGATTTTCATGTCTTGGTGCTAGAAGCTAGAAGCTTAAGTCAAACTCTTCACTGTTATGCACTTCATCAGAGATCATCTCAAGCTCTTGAACTAAGTTTTCAAATTTCAGAACAAATTCATTGGCAGCAGTCTTGTCAGCAGACCGCTTCTCGCCAGAAGTAATAATTACATTCTGAATGCCATGGCATTTTTCCCACCTATTTAGCTGCTGTCATTCATTGTAAACTATTCATTTTCATTGTCTGCATCTAATTTTTCATACAAAACCAGTGCCTTTTCTTTTATGATTGGTCCATACAATGGAGTTCCTATTCTTCTCTCCTGCTCAAACAATGTCCAAAAAGCATTATATAGAATTTCACTTTTAGGCTTTTTCAAAGTCTTGTGTACTTTCAGTCCTTTCTCATTATCAGTCATCACTGTCTGACTTTAAAGAGTTTCTCTACTGCTTTGAAGATACTCACCTTTATCTAACCTTTCAAGAACTTTCAGTTTCTCCACTAAAGACAGTATCACATGTTTACATTTAGTTAACTGACTGTAGCAGTGGCCCGTGTATGTAAACAAACACAATAAATGGAATGGTCGGACTATTTGCATGCGAGAAGTTGGGCCATCCGAGGATGGATTAGTGAGGCTCTACTTTATCATATCTTTCTTGGAAGTCTATAAATGGACCAGAATCGAGATATTTCTAACATTTCAGAAAGATCTCTGTTTGAAAAAGGTTCATTCAATTGATAAAGATAAGTTTTAAAACCTGTGTTTCCACAGTTTCCTGTTTGCATTGCCTAATACACTAGAGATGTTAGCATAATCCAACATATTCACCAAGGTGAAATCAATCAATGGAAAATCTAGGATGGAGTTTCCTGTTTGCATTGCCTAATACACTAGAGATGTTAGCATAATCCAACATATTCACCAAGGTGAAATCAATCAATGGAAAATCTAGGATGGAATAACAACAATACAAAAAAAAAAAAAAACATCCATCTCTCTCTCTCTCTCTCTCTCTCTCTCTCTCTCTCTCTCTCTCTCTCACACACACACACACACACACACACACACACAACACAACTTCCCTCACCTTATCATTCATCAAACTTGCTATGTGCAATGTTTTGTTCCCAGGAGCGGCACAGCAATCAAGAACATAATGCCCTGGTGAAAGATCCAGTGCATGACATGTAAGTATTGATGGCAGGTTCTGCAGGATTGCCATACCCAAAAGTGATGGAACAGAGGGACACCCTGAAGGACGAGACAGCATCCTTACAGCCACTCCACTGAATGACAAAGAAGCACATTGTATAAACCACAATTCTTTCCCAAAGTCATGTTAACAGAAGCAATTTTTCAACCAAAGCAACTTAAAAATTACTATAATTAGTCACTGTAACTTTATTGATGACCTAGTATTCTTAGGTATTAAATCACTACCAACAGATGGGCAGAATACATAATATTACATCAATATTTAAAGGAAAATTGCTCTTATGAGCATTCTGCTAACAGTATGTTAATCAAATAATTTTATGACATAGATTAAAAGTTCAAAAATATATGCTTAGAGAGGGGAAGAAGGTTGGTGAGAGGGGACATTGGGAAGTGAGTGAATGAGTGTGAGTGTGAGTGTGTGTGTGTGTGTGTAAGCGTGGTGCGCACATGCACGTGTGTCCGAAGGAAGGAATTTTGGGTTTAACATCCTGTCGACATCGAGGTCATTACAGATGAGCACAAGATCAGATTGTATCAAGGATATGGAATGAATTTGGCCACTCCCTTTCAAAGGTACCATCCTGGCATTTGCCTGGAGCGATTTAGGGAAATCACGGAAAATTTAAATCTGGATGGCCAGAAGTGGGTTTGAACCATCGTATTCCCAAATGTGAGTCCAGTGTGCTAACCACTGCGCCACCTCGGTTGGTGTGTGTATGTCCAGCATCTCCTCCTAACTACTGGATTGATTTCGACCAAATTTGGTACACACACTTTTATATGAGAATCAGCACTGTGGGGCTTAAAACCTCCTAGTTTACTGTCATTAGCATTCTCTGAAATTGTACACACACTGTCCTATGAACAGCAATCTGTATAGTAAGTACTGGTGTCTTACTGTTAGTCTAATCTCCAATTCTCATGGCTGCAACTTGTAAAACTGAAAATATTACTCTGCATTAGAATAATTTGGCAACAAATACACTGACATAAAAAAATCACAGCACCAAGAAATAATTAAGGTAGAGTAATGAAATTCTGGGAATACATCTGTCTAGGTAAACTCAAACTGGAAACTCCAGGTAGGAGTATGAACAAAGTAGGAGAAGTTAGATTGCTACTTACTGTAAAGATGGCACATTAAATTGCAGCCAGACAAAATTAATAGACACTTACATACTGCTTTCAGCCACAGCCTTGATCAGCAAAAAAGAAACACACATCATTCATACACACAAGCAAGCACACCCCACGCACACATAACTGCCAACTCCAGAAGCTCGGGCCAGAATGCAACTATCATGTGGTATGGAAGCAGAAATATGGAGGGGGTGAGGAAGGGGAAGGGATAGTAGTGTAGAGGTAGGGAGAGAGAGGAACGCTGTCTGGCAGTGTGTGGAGGGGCTGGAATGACAACAGGTGCAGGCTATGAGGCAGGGTAATTGGGAGAAAAGGAGCAAAAAAGGAAAGGAGTGGGGAAAGATGGGTGAGTGCATTGGCAGAGGGTGCAAATAAAGAGGGCGGCGGTGAGAGGACAGAGGGGATGGAAACCTTTGGGTGGAGGGCGTAGGGGCAGTATGTTACTGTAGGTTGAGGCCAGTACGGGAGCTGGTGGTGGAGGGGAGGATCTGCACAACTCGGGTAGTAAAGTAGCCATTAAAATCAAGCATTTTATGTTCAGCTGCACATTTTGCCACATGGCAGTGTACTTTGTTCTTGGCCACAGTTTGGTGATGGCTGTTCATCTTGGTAGACAGCTGGTTGGTACTCATACCAATATAAAAAGTTGTGCAATGACTACAGCACAGTTGGTAAATGACATGGATGCTTTCACAGGTGGCCCGGTCCATGATGTGGTAGGATAAATCTGTGACAGAACTGGAATAGGAAGTGATGGGTGGGTGGATTGGGAAGGTCTTGCACCTGGGTCTTCCACTTGGATATGATCATTGTGCAAGAGGTTGGGAATGAGAGTGGCATAAGGATGGACTAGGATGTTACGGAAATTGGGTGGGTGACAGAACACCACTTTAGGAGGGGCAGGAAGGATCTCAAATAGGGTGCCTCTCATTTCAGGGCATGAGGATAGGTAATCAAAGCCCTGGCAAAGGATGTGGTTCGGTTGTTCCACTTCGGGGTGGTATTGGGTAATGAAGGGGCCACTCCTTTGTGGCTGGTTCTTGAGAGTGGTTGGAGGATTCAAGTATGAGGGGTTATGGTACAGGAGAACTGTTTGCAGACTGGGTCTGGAGATAGTGCCTGTCTGTAATGCCTTAGTGAGGCCCTCAGCATACTGGGTGAGCGAGTTCTTGTCAGCAGATACGCCATCTGTGGGTGACCAGGCTGTACAGGAGGGATTTTTGGTTTGTGTCGAAATGCAGTTACTGTTGGTGGTTTTAAAGTTGACATAGTTGTATGTGGAGCCATCAGAGACGTGGACATCAATGTCTACAAAGGTGGGCACACTGGATTGAGGAGAACCAGGTGAAGCAGATGGGAAAGAAGGTGTTGAAGTTGTGAAGGAATGAAGATAGGGTGTCTTGGCACTGAGCCCAGATCATGAAGATATCATCAATGCACCTGAACTACACTAGGGGTTTGGTGTTTAGGGAGGCTAGGAAGGTCTCCTCTAGATGGCCCATAAACACTGTGGCATAGGAGCGTGCCATGCACGTTCCCATGGTAATGCCACGGATTTGTTTTTATATGCTTCCTTCAAAGGGGAAGTAATTGTGGTTAAGACATTGGCAAAGGTAGTGTTCTACAATGGTAAGACCATGGTCATGAAGGATGTTGGTGTATAGGGAGGTGGCATCAACAGTGATGAGTAGGGATCCAGGAGGTGAAGGGGTGGGGATGGTCGAGAGTCAGTAAAGGAAGTGGTTGGTATCATTGGCATGGGAAGTTAGATTATGGACAATTGGCTGGAGGCGTTGACTCTAGGTAACATACATTGAAGTGCCAAAGAAACTGATATATGCAAACATATTCAAGTACAGAGATGTGTAAATGGGTGTGGGGTCATTGGAATACAATTTACAGGGCATATGGCTTGCACCTGTCCTTGATGTAACCAATTTCTAATAGTTCAGTGTGCCACTTTGGTGCCAACTGCTGCTCAAATTGCTGCTGCAGATACAGTACGATGCACTACAGCCATACATCCAACACAATGGTCTTCCATCTCGGTAGCATCATGTGGTTGTCCGGAGATCATTCTTCTTGCAAATGTATCTTTTTGTGACCACTACTGCCCGCAATCAAGTACAGTGGTTACATTCCTGCCAAGTCTTCCTGCAATACTGTGAAAGGAACATCTAGCATTCTCGTATCCCTATTACACGACATTGTTCAAAGCCAGTGAGGTACCGATAATGGAGTTTTTGTCATCTTAAAGACATTCTGGACTAGTATCAACTCACTGCATCCAGTCTCAAAGGTGTGTAATGCCCATGACCATTTTAGCGCGTATTTACAGCAAATCTGATTTGCATCCTCATAGTGGCGGTATTAGGGCGACTCGTATGCAAACGACACAAATTTGAATAGACATCATTTTTCACATTGTAGTGATGCAAGGGGTACCAAATTTGCTGTAAAAGTCAGTAAACCACTCAACGGACACTATTTTTCAGTACAGGTATTTCGTTCATTCCAAGCAAGTGTCGATTCATGATGTCATCGTCCAGACACGAGTTAACTGTAATCTGAATCCGTTTTAGCAAACTAATAGTTTCTTTCAGACGATAAATTTTATTGATTATGAAATACAAATTCTTGACATTTATTCGGAATCGGAAATGTTTAATTAGTAATTACATGCCATAATTTACATGTTTAATATAAAGATGTTCTGATTTTTGTATGCATAAAAAACTGTGAATTTATGTGCAGCTTTTACTCTGAGATGAGTTGTCACTTAAGGCTGCAACAGTGCACACGTACAGTTCGTTGACCTGTGTGCTGAATTTAATTTTTTGTACGATTTTGACTCAGATGGACACAAATCCAGATCCAGTTAGACTTTACGCGAGATCACATTATTACAAAAGAGACGTTTAGCCCTTTAGGGAAAAGTGAAACTTACGCACTCGATTTAAAATACGTTACACGCCAGTGCATAATTGAGATGTCATGTAAATTGCATACAGTATTTGCCAATGCGCTTGGACTCAATTCACTGAGTTGGAAGTTAATTTTGAGACTGATTTTCACAAAAATGAACCGAAAGTTTATTTAAAATATTGAGGTTCAGTTCTAATTGAGACATGTATCACTGTGTTGATTACATTGCCTAGCAACACTTTAATGCAGCTTAATTAATTTATCAGAAAGATTTGTGATGCAGTAAGTCCCATTACGCACACAAAATGTTACACGTGACTGCACGAGAGTATGAGAGTGTTTTTCTTTCCATAAATGCCAATAAACCGGCAGTTCCAAAAATTAAATCACCAACTGTTGCGTAACTTCATTGTATCACTATGGAACTTATTATATCATCTCTCTTCATCAATAGCTGTCAAGAAGCTGGAACAAACAAGATGATGACTAAAAGAAGAGGCATCGGTAAAATATTTGGTGCCCAATGTGGGTCCTGAAAAGGATATACTAATAACTTCAGGCCCAAGGCATGAGCTTCAACCCGTTGGAAAGACACAGCTAACGTGTGATACTTGTAGGTATGGGTAGGATAGACATAGTATAAAAGATATACAATCATTTTGTGTGTTGTGTAGGTACTGATATTTTAACTGTGTATAAAATATTAGGGAAAATGTATACCCGAACAAGGAGAGCACGAGATAATGCAACCCAGAGTTTGGAAGTGATGGGTGAGGGGAGTAAAAGTGGATATAATCCTCATGAGGAGGTAACTCAGGAACCAATTATGGAACAGCAATCGCATAATTTGAGTGAGGAAAATCTTGGTGAAGGAGTCCCAAATGTAATAAATGTAGTACAGCAATCACATAATTCAAGTGATAATAATGTCATTGGTGTGGAGGTGACAGTAGAAGCAGACCCAAGTACAAGTAGAAATAGTAATGTACAGGAGTCTATAAATACCAAAATTACACAGGAAAGTGTGAATCTTACATCAAATGTTACAGAGATTAAAGATGATATGATTACTAAATTCATGGTGAGTATGCAACGTCAGTTAACTGAAAATATGTGACATTTATATGAGAAGTGTGATACCCAAAATGAGAATATTGATGCTATATTTGATTCCCAAACTGAAAAATTCGACATCCAAATGGGTTTACTCAATCAAAAACAAGTTCGAGTCACTTATAGAGGATACTAGACAATTAAATGAGAAATTTGATAACTTAAAAGTTGAGTGGGAAGAACAATTAATACTAAATTTAGTGTATAATGACGATCTGGACCTGAGGGAGGAACTAATTGAAGAAACACCTTACATTTCGAATAAGTGTGGATGAATTTTGCAGGCAGCAGTTCAAGCAGTAATAAATAGTATTGATGTTGAAATTTTGATTGATCCTGGTGCAACCATTAGCGTAATGACGCAATTGTTTCAAACAAATTAGCCGAGGAGCAAAAGTGCTTACATTTCCTGTTACTGCATGTACTGTATCTGGAGCATTTAGTGCAAAAGCACAAAAGGTCTCAAAGCAGGCACAAGTCAACATCATGATGCAGGGGGCTTCAATAGAAAGTACCTTCTTAATTGTTTCAAGAATGACCGTACAATGTGTTTGGGGTCTAGATTTTTTGTGTGATGCTGGAGCAGTCATCAATTTAAAAGGAGGAACACGTACCTTGGACTCCGATGGCGACATTTTGACAGTCTCTGTGATAAAGGGCAAAGTAGTCCTGGATCAGTATTGCATGAAGTTAATGGTTAGCTATATTGGTACTGACTGTAATTTAGTTGATGATATTTTCTATATTGAATATACTGGAGAAGAAATAAGTCAAGTTACACTTCAGGAGAAAATCTCTGAATCCGAATACCTATCTGCAAGTCAACAAGAAGATTTGTGTTGCTTGTTACATAATTATCTGCCCATATTTAGCAAACGTCCCAGAATAATCAAAGGTTTCGAATACGACGTTAAGACGTATCCTTATGAATCTTTTTGTTGTACTTCCTATTCTGTTCCTTGGTCAAAGAGAGAGGCAGTCAAGAAAGAAATTAACAAAATGTTAGAGTGTGGAATTATAGAGCCCCTCATACTGAAAATTGTAGCCCTTTTTTGGTGGTCCTCAAAGTCAACTGTGACGCCAGATTAGTTCTCGACACCAGAGAGATAAACAAGATAATCATACCAGTACAGACAATACCTGAGAATTTGGATGAGTTAATTCAGAAAATCTGTTGTGCCCGCTTCCTGACATCCCTTGAGGACATCTTGAAAGTTTACTTAAATCTACAACTTCATGCTCAATTATGAAAAGCAAAATCTGATAAAAATGTACAGAAGATAATAACCTATTCTGTTGGAGAAGAAATATTGTTGAGAAACCATCCAAAGGCCTTGATAAAGAAAAAGTTAAATAAGAAATGGCAGTATTTATATACTGGACCATACAGAATAATACAAATTCCCCATGAAGGAAGTTATATACTTGCCGACTGTGATTCTGATGTGATAAAAGGTGTATTCCACCACACAGAGAGAAAGAAATATTATCAATGAGAAGAGTATTTACTAACAGGACACCGATATTAGACTTGAGCCACACGATGAGCTACAAGATGTATTATTTTGTTCATTATTTCATATATAGTTAGGAGGATTATCTTATTCAGTTATTATTAAATATAATGTATGTATTATGACAAACACACCACAATAATATAATTCAAGAAGATTGAAATGAAAAAGTTCACAGAAAAGATAATTTCTGAAAAGAGAAAAAAAAAGAGTGAATAGATTGAAGAACAATAGAAAGCAAGATTAACTGACTTCAGGGTGGTTAGTTAAGTTTGAAAGAATGCTATCCTAGAGGCATAAGTATTTTATGTTCATGAACTGTTGAAGGAATTTTATATGAATTAATGGTAGAAAGTATATTTCATGTGTGTGTAATGGGCATGATCAAAGCTGGAGGAAATATGAGAAAGGAATAAAAAAGGAGCTGATGTAACTGTCTAACCGACTTTACTATCTGGAAAACATAATTTTAAAAAATTAAAAAATAATTAAAAAAGCCATGTATTGAAGGCAATGAAAGTATGATACAAAACACATGGAAATAATTATTTGAATTTTACAATGGAAAATTTCCAAGAATGATTGCCTGTCGAAGTCACGTGGTCCAAACAATACATGTGTGATCGTAAATCGATCGTGCAACTCTGCTGGCGTTATGATCAATTATTTGTGATCGTAATTTTTATCTGTTTTCCGTCGTTCCCTTAGTTGCTCTAAATTACATACCTCTGGGAATTATTTGTGAGTTGTTAGGGAAACCCAGACAATTTATGTCGGTAGTGAGTGGGATGTCTGGTGTTCTTGATGTTTCTTCGGCAGATTCTCTCAGATGGAAAATTCTAATTCCATGCCTATCCCCCACAGAAAATTGTTAGACTTTTTGTAGCAAATATGGAGTACTACCGGATGACAAAAGGAGAGACTGTATAGACAGTGGTGGTGCGAGGTGTGTAAAACTTAGTAAGAACAGTTTCAATGCTGAAATACCGTTACAATTTCATTGTGGACAGTGAAGAAAATGAACGAGTAAAAGGAAGAATACATGGTTTGACTCTTCCAAATTATCCATCCAGACCAGCATAATGGCCTTTTACATGATGACAAAACCGACGATGAGCAAGGTAAGTTGTCTCCTTTGTAATTACAAGTATTTTTGTAATGCTCTTATGTTGTCGTTGCTGTAGTGACCACTGTAAACATACTCATACTGCCCGCCACCAGAGTCGCAAGATCAATTTACGATCGCAATTATTCTTGGAAATTATCTCATGATGAACCAATAACCATTATGGTAAGGAAACTGAATACAAATCTCATGAAGGTATGGTGGTAGGAAGATAGAAGGACCATTGTCTAATATAAACCGAGGAAAATTATGTGTCGGAACAAACTTCAATATTGGATGACAATGTATACACCTACAACAACAACAACGAAAATATGCACCAAAACAAATACTGATGATCCATACTTGCAGTGTTTATGATGAAGAACGCAAATCTGCGCAATAAGGGAAAGGCACACAAGCAGATCTATAGCATGCTTTTTTATAACAATAAACCTTTTAAAGATAGCGGAACATCACGATGCACACATCGACGAGAATATTGCCGGTCTGCAGTAAGCGACTTCAGGCCATGAAACAGACAACGAATGCTGTAATCCAAATTTCAGGAAAACAATCTTTATTAAACAAATTATGAAACACATTCGCAAATGAAATGGAATAATTGTGCATTCACTTTGTTTTTCTGCTGACAAAACAATATCAGGTGAGGACACAACACTTGCTCCAGAGAGACTCGCGAGACACGCAGTTGAGAAGCAGAGATGATGATACCAGCAGATATGTCGTTCAACCCGACGCTGTACGCGGCTCGTTTGGAAAGCAAGAAAGAAGAAGATGACTGAGCCGACTATGGCTGCTTATATGGCTCAGTGGTCATCACAGTTCCGTCCATTTTCTATAGGAACTGGCTGCAATCCCAGCCTTGTGCAGCCCGCTGAAACATCTTCTCATCAAATAGTGAAGTGTTGTGTGTGTGTGTGTGTGTGTGTGTGTGTGTGTGTGTGTGTGTGTTGTATAGTGAGTGTAAAGTGTATCATGTTAAAAAGTGAAATTCAAACAAATTCATTGACTTTTGGAGATTCATTTGAATGGGCAATTTCTGTTAGGCCCCCATTTACAATTACTCATGTAAAATTTGATGTAAAGTGTATGTTACAACTTGTGATATGAATCTTGGAATGCCTAAATTAAGGTATAACAGCACAGAATATCACCCTAGCAAGCTCCAGTGAATCCTGTAACATCTTGGATCTTATTGGAACATTACAGACTGGGGGGGCAGGGTAGCGATACCAGGGGTATCAATTTTGTCGTAAGAGTCAGTAAATCATGCAATGGACAGTATTTTTCAGTACAGGCATTTCTTTCATTCCAAGCAAGTGTCGATTCGTGACATCATCGTCCAGACATCAGTTGACTGTAATCTGAATCTGTTTTAGTAAACTAATAGTTTCTCTCAGACAATAAATTTTATTGATTATGAAATACAAGTTCTTGATGTTTATTCAGAATCGGAAATGTTTAATTAGTAATTACATGCCATAATTTATCTGTTGAATATAAAGGTGTTTTGATTTTTGTATGCATAAAAAAATGTGAATTTATATGTGGCTTTTATTGTGAGATGAGTTATCACTTAAGAGTGCAAAAGTGTGCACGTACAGTTCATTAACCTGTCCACTGAATTTTATTTTTTATGATTTTGACTCGGATGGACACAAATCCAGTTCCAGTTAGACTTTACGTGAGATCACGTTATTACAAAAGACACATTTAGCCTATTTGGGAAAACTGAAACTCGCACGCTCAATTTAAAATATGTTACAAGTGCATAATTGAGCTGTCCTGTAAATCACATACAATATTTGCCAATACGCTTGAACTTAATGCACTGAGTTGGAAGTTAATTTTGAGACAAGTACTGATTTTGACAAAAATGAACTGAAAGTTTATTTAAAATATAGAGATTCAGTTCTAATTGAGATACGTATCACTGTGTTGATTACATTGCCTAGCAACACTTTAATGCAGCTTAATTAATTTATCAGAAAGATTTGCGATGCAGTAAGTCCCATTACACACACAAAATATTACATGTGACCACATGAGAGTATGAGAGTGTTTTTCTTTCCATAAATGCCAATAAACTGGCAGTTCCAAAAGTTAACTCACCAAGTGTTGCGTAACTTCATTGTATCACTACGGAACTTGATATACCATGTCTCTTCATAAAGGGATCTCAAGAAGCCAGGACTAGCAAGAAGACGACTAAAAGAAGAGGCATTGGTAAAACATGCAGAAATACACCTACCAACTTTCATTTACATTGCACAACTCCTTCTGGGTGTTATCATTTATTTTTTTTTTTTTTTCCGTCAGTGTATTTCCAAGAAATAACTTAAACTTCTTGTTACCTTCAAATAAATTCAAATGTGAATTTTTTTAGATTCCCATTTGAGTCACAGGTGCCAATTATTGCACTACATTGTCACATGACATCATATAACCCTATAAAGCTAGGTAGTTGCAACTAGTATGAAACTCAAGAGTGTAGTTACTCTCAAAAGTTTACAAGACTATAACAAACTTTTTTAGAGTCCTTTTGATTTTTACTTGAAATTCAACAAACAGACAAAGGCATCTACTTTTCATCATTTTACTCTCCACCAGCTGCTGCAGCAGTTCTACTCTGCAGCTCGTTCAGTTACTCTTTGGTTACCAATAGATTTATCTGAAGCATATTTATCTGATTCCAAATTTACTTTATTGCTTGCAACATTAATTCCAACACACAAACACAAAACATGACTGAACATTTATATTTACCATATGCAAAATGTTTCTCACTTGTTTCACTCAACTCTTGATATAATACTTAAGATACATAAATATGGACACGAGTTTATGTATGCGCGGTTTACATGTGTCCAAATTCAGAGCTCTAACAATAACCACTGTTACATACGATCCTTTCTGTTTCAGGAATGCAAAACAATGAACAATGGTTCTTTGGCAGTTATTTTGTCATGTTTAACTGAAATGTAAAGTGCTGTCATTCGATTGCTGTTTATTTAAAAAAGACTGTTTGCTAATGTCCTGCTGTAAACAATAATATTGTTTAATTATAGTATCAGAGGAGTCAACATATAGTTATCTACAAAAAGATGTTCATCTGATACGTACTAAAAGGAGAGAGGAGGAAAGATAGGTGTTCAACATCCCATCAATCATTATTCATTTGAGAGTAAGCACAAGCCCAGGTTTGAACAAATGGGGAAAGAAATTGGTTAAATCCTTATCAAAAGAACCATCCTGACCTGTCAATTGCCTTAAGGAATGTTTGGAAACCACAGAATGTCTAAATGAGAATATTCCAAGGAAGTCAAATGGGGATATTCAAATGGAGATTTGACTCCCACTTCTCTCAAATATAGGTCCAGTGCATTAACCATTGTGCCACCCTGGTCAGTCAAATATAATAATAACGAAAGAAATACACATAGTGGAAATATGTGGATTTCATTGTAGAAAGATATCATTACAAGCTTCTGACTGTATAAATAAGTTATGTTACTGTATACACCTTTTACTAATCATTATGCACTTGTCTTGGTTGACAAATATTTGTTATTTAGCTTCTCATAAAGTGTTAGAGTTGCCCCATCATTGGATTTGCAGCATAAGAACACAATGTGAGACAAAACTGAAAAAGGAAGGAAGAATGATTTCAACTCCAAGGTTATGAGAGAGAGAGCAAAAGCTCAGACTGCTTCAAGGATTGGAAAGGAAACCTGCTGCGCCCTGTCACAGGAACCATCCCAACATTTGCCTGGAGCAATTTACGGAAATCGCAGAAAACCTAAATCTGAATGGCCAGAAGTAAGTTTGAACAAAAATCCTTCAGAATGCGAGTTCAGTGTGCTAACCAACGTGCTGCCTCACTTGACACGATGAAATTGAACACTGCACATTACAATAAACAGTTAAATTGATACGAATTATTTAGTCGTTTCTATTCTTCTGCAACACCATCAATGTGCAAACTGTCTCGGACAGTACAAAATGTCGTAAGGAAAACAATTTTTCCTAATAGGTGGCATTAGTGACAGTGGCATAATGCCTAGAACAACAGGCATACCTGCAATATGGCTGTTTGGGGGAGGAGACCAGACAGCGAGGTCATCGGTCTCGTCGGATTAGGGAAGGACGGGGAAGGATGTCGGCCATGCCCTTTCAATATCTGCAATATGATAACACTTATAATAAGTACTTGTATTATTGAACTTACAGTTATCCAAAAAATTAATAAAAAAAGGTGTGGCACTTTGTTAATAACAATGTAACCGATGTATGTAAAAGCTGTTTGTATATTTTCAAAAACGTTAAAAGCACTATTACATGAAAATCTAATCATAATACTCTCTCATAAATTAAAAAAAAAAAAAAAAAAAATCAAAACACTTACTAGGTAGTGTTGATATAGTAAGCATACAACTGGATGTGACATTCTTGGTTATGTTAGTGTTCTTTAACGTCCCGTCGACAACGAGGTCATTAGAGACGGAGCGCTAGCTCGGGTTAGGGAAGGATGGGGAAGGAAATCGGCCGTACCCTTTGAAAGGAACCATCCCGGCATTTGCCTGAAACGATTTAGGGAAATCACGGAAAACCTAAATCAGGATGGCTGGAGACGGGATTGAACCGTCGTCCTCCCGAATGCGAGTCCAGTGTCTAACCACTGCGCCACCTCGCTCGGGTGACATTCTTAGCAGCTTTGAAGACAATGATATTCTATGAAGGTCATTTCTTACACTCATATCCAAACAGATTTTCAATGTAACAGTTACATCCTTATTAACATAATGTAGTTATAAAATGTTTATATAACTGGAAGTTGAATAACACAGGTGATAAGCATTGTCATATTACAGATACGCCCACTGTTGTAGGCATTATGATACTGTTACTAATTCCACCTATTTACAAAAATTGTTTATCTTATAACTTGTGCTGCTTGAGCCAGTTTGATCACTGGTACACTACATTTCTCAGCTTCATTGCTTTATTATAACAGAAATTTCTCAATTTTGTCTTACACTGTATTCATATGCCACATACTTGATAATGGAGTAACCGGAAACATGTTATCAGAAATCTTAATAAAACCATTTTGATGATCAAGACAAATGTATAATTATTAGTGGCAACATACTCACAGATCCCCTCAAACACTTCTTGTCTAAAGTGATGAAATCACTGCTTACGTTGGCTGAGCATCCTTGCCATAGAGTTGTCTTCTTGACATCCTCACAATACCATTCCCAACAAAATATTTCTGGTCATCAGGATAGACACACTGCAAACCTTTCTTGCAATTTTTGGAGACATCTGCAAAAACACTTACAATATCTCCAATCTGTGTACCTAAAACAATATTGACAAATATGATTGTGTTTCACCAGACAAGAACTTATCATACAATTTCATTCATTTATTTACATTTTTATTGGCTTTTAACATACATACATTTTGCCATCACATGTTAAAAGCTTTAAAAAATATAGCAAGTAATATCCGGCCATCTTCATAAATACATTTTAGGGACACATTGTTAAATATGATGTCAGGTTGAAATTATTACAGAAATAAAATTATACCACTAGATATAAATTGATAGCTAACAATGGTACGGCAAATATTTAATTCAGTCCTTTGATTAAAGTCAATGTTTATCATTCCATTTAGATTTCTGTCTCTTCTTTTGCTATGTGGCTTCATATGAATGCCTAATTTTAACTCCAAAAACTGTGATTGTGCAAAGGTGGCCAGCGGTGAGCAATGCTCGAGAGCTGCTTAAAATTTTTACTCTGCTTCTCTTTTTTCCACTAACTGTTATACTAGCACACTGTCAGTATGCTTACCTTAGGGGGAAAAAGGGACAGGTATACACTCGCACACGCACGCACGCACGCACACGCACGCACGCACGCACACACACACACACACACACACACACACACACACACACACACACACACACACACACACACACATCCATCCACACATATACAGACCAGTATATGTGTGTGTGTGTGTGTGTGTGTGTGTGTGTGTGTGTGTGTGTGTGTGTGTGTGTGTGTGTGTGTGTGTGTGTGTGTGTGTGTGTGTGTGCGCACGCGAGTGTATACATGTCCCTTTTTCCCCCTAAGGTAAGTCTTTCCGCTCCCGGGATTGGAATGACTCCTTACCCACTCCCTTAAAACCCACATTCTTTCGTCTTTCCCTCTCCTTCCCTCTTTCCTGATGAAGCAACCTTGGGGTTGCAAAAGCTTAACGTTTGTGTGTGTGTTTGTGTGTTTTTTATTGTCTCCTGTCAACATACCAATGCTTTCGTTTAGTAAGTAACAGCATCTTTATTTTTAGATATATTTTTCCCACGTGGAATGTTTCACAACTCACACACACATGTCCACAGTCTCTGGCTGTCGAGGCCAGACTGTGAGCAGCAGTGCATGATGGGAGAAACAACTGCGTGGGAGGGGAGGGGGTAAGGAGTTGGCTAGGATGGGGAGGGGGAGGGATAGCAGAGTGGGGGAGGGGGTGAGAAAGTAAAATGCTGCCTGTGCAGCATACACGGATGTACCTGGTAGGACAACACCACCAGCTGTCAGTTTTATTTTTTGGTCATCAGTCTACTGACTGGTTTGATGCGGCCCGCCACGAATTCCTCTCCTGTGCTAACCTCTTCATCTCAGAGTAGCACTTGCAACCTACGTCCTCAATTATTTGGTTGACATATTCCAATCTCTGTCTTCCTCTACAGTTTTTGCCCTCTACAGCTCCCTCTAGTACCATGGAAGTCATTCCCTCATGTCTTAGCAGATGTCCTATCATCCTGTCCCTTCTCCTTATCAGTGTTTTCCACATATTCCTTTCCTCTCCGATTCTGCATAGAACCTCCTCATTCCTTACCTTATTAGTCCACCTAATTTTCAACATTCGTCTATAGCACCACATCTCAAATGCTTTGATTCTCTTCTGTTCTGGTTTTCCCACAGTCCATGTTTCACTACCATACAATGCTGTACTCCAGACGTACATCCTCAGAAATTTCTTCCTCAAATTAAGGCCGGTATTTGATATTAGTAGACTTATCTTGGCCAGAAATGCCTTTTTTGCCATAGCGAGTCTGCTTTTGATGTCCTCCTTGCTCCGTCCGTCATTGGTTATTTTACTGCCTGGGTAGCAGAATTCCTTAACTTCATTGACTTCGTGACCATCAATCTGATGTTAAGTTTCTGGCTGTTCTCATTTCTACTACTTCTCATTACCTTCGTCTTTCTCAGATTTACTCTCAAAACATACTGTGTGCTCATTAGACTGCTCATTCCGTTCAGCAGATCATTTAATTCTTCTTCACTTTCACTCAGGATAGCAATGTCATCAGCGAATTGTATCATTGATATCCTTTCACCTTGTATTTTAATTCCACTCCTGAACCTTTCTTTTATTTCCATCATTGCTTCCTCGATGTACAGATTGAAGAGTAGTGGCGAAAGGCTACAGCCTTGTCTTACACCCTTCTTAATATGAGCACTTCGTTCTTGATCGTCCACTCTTATTATTACCTCTTGGTTGTTGTACATATTGTATATGACCCGTCTCTCCCTATAGCTTACCCCTACTTTTTTCAGAATCTCGAACAGCTTGCACCATTTTATATTGTCGAACGTTTTTTCCAGGTCGACAAATCCTATGAAAGTGTCTTGATTTTTCTTTAGCCTTGCTTCCATTATTAGCCGTAACGTCAGAATTGCCTCTCTCGTCCCTTTACTTTTCCTAAAGCCAAACTGATCGTCACCTAGCGCATTCTCAATTTTCTTTTCCATTCTTCTGTATATTATTCTTGTAAGCAGCTTCGATGCATGAGCTGTTACGCTGATTGTGCGATAATTCTCGCACTTGTCAGCTCTTGCCGTCTTCGGAATTGTGTGGATGACGCTTTTCTGAAAGTCAGATGGTATGTTGCCATACTCATATATTCTACACACCAACGTGAATAGTCGTTTTGTTGCCACTTCCCCCAATGATTTTAGAAATTCTGATGGAATGTTATCTATCCCTTCTGCCTTATTCGACCGTAAGTCCTCCAAAGCTCTTTTAAATTCTGATTCTAATACTGGATCCCCTATCTCTTCCAAATCGACTCCTGTTTCTTCTTCTATCACATCAGACAAAACTTCACCCTCATAGAGGCTTTCAATGTATTCTTTCCACCTATCTGCTCTCTCCTATGCATTTAACAGTGGAATTCCCGTTGCACTCTTAATGTTACCACCGTTGCTTTTAATGTCACCTGCACTCTTAATGTTACCACCGTTGCTTTTAATGTCACCAAAGGTTGTTTTGACTTTCCTGTATGCTGAGTCTGTCCTTCTGACAATCATATCTTTTTCGATGTCTTCACATTTTTCCTGCAGGCATTTCATCTTAGCTTCCCTGCACTACCTATTTATTTCATTCCTCAGCGACTTGTATTTCTGTATTCCTGATTTTCCCGGAACATGTTTGTACTTCCTCCTTTCATCAATCAACTGAAGTATTTCTTCTGTTACCCATGGTTTCTTCGCAGCTACCTTCTTTGTACCTATGTTTTCCTTCCCAACTTCTGTGATTGCCCTTTTTAGAGATGTCCATTCCTCTTCAACTGTACTGCCTACTGCGCTATTCCTTATTGCTGTATCTATAGCGTTAGAGAACTTCTAACGTATCTCGTCATTCCTTAGTACTTCCGTATCCCACTTCTTTGCGTATTGATTCTTCCTGACTAATGTCTTGAACTTCAGCCTACTCTTCATCACTACTATATTGTGATCTGAGCCTACATCTGCTCCTGGATACGCCTTACAGTCCAGTATCTGATTTCGGAATCTCTGTCTGACCATGATGTAATCTAATTGAAATCTTCCCGTATCTCCCGGCCTTTTCCAAGTATACCACCTCCTCTTGTGATTCTTGAACAGGGTATTCGCTATTACTAGCTGAAACTTGTTACAGAACTCAATTAGTCTTTCTCCTCTTTCATTCCTTGTCCCAAGCCCATATTCTCCTGTAACCTTTTCTTCTACTCCTTCCCCTACACCTGCATTCCAGTCGCCCATGACTATTAGATTTTCGTCCCCCTTTACATACTGCATTACCCTTTCAATATCCTCATATACTTTCTCTATCTGTTCATCTTCAGCTTGCAACGTCGGCATGTATACCTGAACTATCGTTGTCGGTGTTGGTCTGCTGTCGATTCTGATTTGAACAACCTGGTCACTGAACTGTTCACAGTAACACACCCTCTGTCCTACCTTCCTATTCATAAAGAATCCTACACCTGTTATACCATTTTTTGCTGCTGTTGATATTACCCGATACTCATCTGACCAGAAATCCTTGTCTTCCTTCCACTTCACTTCACTTCACTGACCCCTACTATATCTAGATTGAGCCTTTGCATTTCCCTTTTCAGATTTTCTAGTTTCCCTACCACATTCAAGCTTCTGACATTCCACGCCCCGACTCGTAGAACGTTATCCTTTCGTTGATTATTCAATCTTTTCCTCGTGGTAACCTCCCCCTTGGCAGTCCCCTCCCGGAGATCCGAATGGGGGACTATTCCGGAATCTTTTGCCAACGGAGAGATCATCATGACACTTCTTCAATTACAGGCCACATGTCCTGTGGATACACGTTACGTGTCTTTAATGCAGTGGTTTCCATTGCCTTCTGCATCCTCATGTCGTTGATCATTGCTGATTCTTCCGCCTTTAGGGGCAATTTCCCACCCCTAGGACAACAGAGTGCCCTGAACCTCTATCCGCTCCTCCGCCCTCTTTGACAAGGCCGTTGGCAGAATGAGGCTGACTTCTTATGCCGGAAGTCTTCAGCCGCTAATGCTGATTATTTATCAAAATTTAGGCAGTGGCGGGGATCGAACCCGGGACCGAAGACGTTTTGATTATGAATCAAAGACGCTACCCCTAGACCACAGTCTATCTCCTTCATCCACTTACAAACTCTGGCACAGTGACCCCATTCCAGAAATCCAGCAGGATCTCCAGTCTCTCCTCAAATCCTTAGGTCCATCCCAGAACCTCTCCTTGGAGTCCATCTCTCTCTTCACCACTACCACTCTCCACACTCCTACCTTCTACATGCTTCCATAAGTTCAAAAACCCAACCACTCAGGATGCCCCATTGTGGTCAGTTACCTTGCCCCCACTGAGAGAATCTCCACTCTCATAGACCAACACCTACAGCCTATTACTCACAACCTAACCTCCTATATAAAAGATACCAACCATTTCCTCCACCGACTCTCCACAGTCCCTGTTCCTTTACCATGTGGAGCCCTGCTCATCACCATTGATACCACCTCCCTTTACACTAACATCCCTAATGCCCACGGTCTTGCCACTATCGGACACTACCTTACCCAACATTCACATGCACACGCGCAAATATGATGGGGGAAGGGCGACAAGTGAGGGTAGGATGGAGAGTGATGGTTAGGAACTTCTGTCCATTATCTCCACAACAAAGTTGTGGTATTCTACAGAAAAAGTTAAATCTACAGAAAGACATAGCAATTGGGTGCTGTATTCAGTGACTCAGATATCGAGACTATTTTGCTGTGCCACGAATAAGTACAACACAATCTTGTGCAGCTATGGCTGGAAGGCAGTAATTAAGGGACTGACAGGCACAACGGATGGCAGGTGCAAGCGATGTTGATATTTTGCAAATGATTCTGTGAGGCAGGTTTACAACACCACTTGCAGGCTAGAAGGCATGGCCTGATGGGTATGGTATACAAATGTAGCAGCACACAGTACAGACATGCTGTGTAGAACCCATACACTGCAATTACAACAGCACCTAGTGACCTGTGTGTAGGGGCCGAAGCAGGCTGAGGAAAGCCGATGATGGAATTATCAAAGAGCACTCCACTTGTCCCATCCAGAGGAACTCCAACAGAGTCGTAGCTAAAGGACGTATAAATAAGTGAGCCCAGAGGCTCAAAGCAGGCAGTCGTGTCACCATTTTGTCTGCGTCTAGAACTGGAGAGAATGACGATTGTTTAAGCTGTAGACCAACTACGATGACCTTTTGGTGAAGGATATCGGTGGCCAACCAGCCCGCTGAAGCTACTCCCGACCTCTGGTGTACGGACGTGTCATTGCTGTGGCAGAGTGCTTCACACCTTGGTGCTACACTGGTGGCACGAGGAGTAAGAGGGCTGCTAGCCTCCGCTCTCTGGGTGGCATTGTGTGGTGGACTGCAAGCTGCCATCCGCAGGGACAGGGCAGGTGTGAACTTGCTGCCTACTGGATGCAGAGAGTCTGCGGGCAATTTACAAGCTGGCCTGGGCAGATGGCTGGAGCTGCTAAGGCTCACTACAACGACAGTGGTCAGCTGCTTCCCTTTGGCACTTTACATGGGGTCCACGAGTCACACTTGAGGGAGCAGTCAGCCGTGTTCCACGCCGCGGGCACAGTTAACGCACACAGCGGCCACTTGGCCATGGTACGAGTAGGATCGCTACATCCACAAGGCTGGGCAACCGGATGCCGACACTGCAGATTCTGGCATTCACGTTGGCACTGACCTACACATGCTGCGTGGCACCATCACCGAGTTCAGTGCAAGATCGATGATGTACTTTCAATGTAATAAAGTCAATGACACACTTGCTTCCCCCCCCCCCCCAAAAAAAAAAAAAAAACTATACCTCTCAGCTGTTCTGACATATTACAATCTCTGTAACAATTTACTCACTCTCACAACCAGTGGCACCATAAATGTGTAGCAGGCAATGAGCACATCACAACCGGACAGACACATGCCCTCCTCTGTCACTTCACATTGCATTATCCATGATCTCCAGAGTGAAATAAAGCTGCCCAAATAGTGGCAAAAAGACAGTGTCAGATTCAGACTATATCAGACCTGGCCACAGTTTGTGTTCCTGGAGTGAGTTTGCACTCTGTGAGTGCAGCTGAGCCTGCTCAGTGCTCAGGCTTCCCCCACCACTGTGCTTTTCCAAGGAAGTATTTGAGTGAGATGGCTATATGCTGAAGGCTGCATACAAGAGAAACTTCAGAAGATGTGTTTGCAACTACTGCTAAAACTGTAGCACACTTTTATTAGTTGGATTTCATCACAATTGTGTATTTTCAACTTTCGTTTTTCTGTGAAAGCAATAACTTTCATTACTTGATTAAAGAAGTACATCACATAGAGTTAATATGGCAAGCAGAATTACAAAAAGCTTTACGTACAGGCATTTAACATTAAGTTGTGACATTAATAATTTTACACACATTTCCGTTTTATAATATGTAATATATCTAGAACTATGGTCTGTGGTCCAATCAAACACATGGAGTGACACAGATTAAAACCTGAACGCTGGTGGGACATTGTCCGTTTCATTACAGAAAAATAGTTCACACATGTTGAACCAAACACTGAAATAAGTTTGGCAGCTTGCCTGTGCAGTCCAGGATATTGCTCTTGGGATGACATTTTAAGTCTCATAAATACCAGGATCTGACAAACAGGTCATTGAGCTTTGTGTTACACTGTACATCTACGAGATCAGGTTGGAAGTAATAAGGTACATTGGAAGCCAAAAGTGAGAAAGATCTGACAAATAAACTGAATTCCATCTTCAGCTGTGCAGTGTCTTGGAATCTCTTTGAGAATTCGTGAGGAAATGTTTTAATTACTGAAACATATTCAGTCATGCCTGGTCCATAAATGACTGCCTTGAATTACGGGAAGTACTCTGTGTAATGAACTTTAAACTGGTTTTTCCATAGGATTATTTTTCTTTTGATGGCATCAGCCTTGTCCACCATGTGTTACCAAATGATTATACCCTCGCATTAAGACACTTAATGAGTACAAATAATACATGCTGTTAACCATAAAATATTTTGTCACCACACTACGCACCCTTAACTCAGTTTTTTCCTAATGGTTGCCTTCGGTTCAGCCAGCATTCCCTGTTGTTCATCAGAACACAAGTGTGTCATATTATCTTTCTAGCTAGTGTTGAAGTGATGATCCAGTAATTATTTTTTCCAGCCCATAATAGTGTGATGGCATAAGCACTATGCATGGCCTTTAAACAACACAAAAAGTAAGACAATTCCTATTCGGCATTGAACAATGTGATTGAAAAATGTGGCTTCTCCATTTTTTATTTTTTAGACAAGTGCACAGATGCCATAGTATTTGTAATGCAAAACATAAATCTAATTTAATGCAAGTAATATTGTCAGCAAACTGCTTGGCATCTGACAAGGTGAATGCTTTGCTCAAGTGGCGTCTGGCTGCACCCTTCATTCTCCTCTTATCCCTCAGTCCCCAGCCACACTCATGGCAGCACTCTGAGCACTAGGCGGAAGCAAGCCAGAGTGCTCATGCTTGTGAAGTGCTGTTTGGCCAGGCTTGGTCTATATGCTACCCTCTTGTTGATATCCTACGCAGTAAAATTGGACGATGTTTGGTGTTTGATTATGGCTGGATTTCTCATTCCAGTAAAACAACCTTGGGCTTTATTCACAAATTTGCAGTATTTTGCAGACTTGTTCATTATGTGTGTAATCATAGCCACCAAGAATTTTGTGCTGTACAATGATCTCACTTCCTGTTCTTAACCTGTAACTGTGGTGTTGTTCAAATAATGGGAATGGAAGCACTGTTCCCCAAGAGTCAACAATGTTCTGTGTATCAATGGCATAGTACAATGGATCGTACATTCCTGAAATCCTTCAAATCTCATGAGCAACGACACCAACAACAGCTGATATTGTAGGAAGAACACCAACAACAGCTCACCCTGCAACAGCAACTCATCACCTTGATTCAGCAACAGCCAACAGCATATCAAGTATCAGCCTTGGCAGTGATGGCCATGCCTCCATTCTCACCATACCGGAATGGCAAGGATGATTGAGATATGTACTTTCAACGGCTGTGCCACCACTTCATGTTTAAGGTTAGTGATCCAGAAGCTGAAAAGTCTCTCTTTTTGTCCCGATTCTCTGAAGACTTTTGCATTTGCTTTGTAAGTTCCACCCATTAGATGAGCCAGAGGGAGACTTATTTATTTAGAATGCAAGAACTATTGTCAGATTATTATAGTTGCAAGGCTCATAAGTATTCACTAGTTTTGAATTTGCTTGGCATTACAAGTCACCTTCTGAATCATACTACGAATGGTTCATAAAACTACAATACTTAAGTCAGCACTGTAAATTCGCACATACAAATAAGACATGTAAACAGTCTTACACAGACACTTTCATTCATGACTACATTATTCGGTATTCTCCAGACACAGAAGTTACCACAAAGGCTTTTAAAAGTTCATATCCTTCACTAGAAAAAGTTCTCACAGAATTTCGGATTTTTTCAGGAAACTGAACAACAGTGGCAATATGATCCTGTATTTTCCCACTGACTTCAGAAGTGATAGACAAACAAATAGTTCAATGAGAGTGCAACCGACAGCATCCGGCATGTGTTTTTACTAGCGTACAACTCCACCAAGACTCAGAGACATACACAACCAACCACCCAGTGACGTAGTTCAAACTCAGTCATTCTCTTCTGATTCTAGCTCATTTTCTACATCAACAAACTGTGAAAGACAGTTGCTGTCTTGTGCTAATTGTTTCCGATGCCACACTCACCACCGATGACCTAGTCATTACAAATGCCATTTTTGTTGTCAGAAATACCACCACATGTGTAGGTTCTCCAATTTCTCCTTCTATAGAATTATGGCAGGTAACCAGGATGAGAATTTAGTAAATAAAATTGAAACCATCATAAACCCAGAGACAGGCGTGCCATGGAAGTTATTAAATAAATTGCAAATTTTTGACAAATTGATGATATTTCAAATAGATACTGGGGCTTCAGCTTCACTCATAAACTAGAACACATATACAGAGTTTGGTTCACCAGCGTTACAAACTTGTACAAAAAAAAAAAAAAATTGTCCTACAGTGGATATGAGCTCCAGACTTTAGGCACTTTTCAAACAGAGGAAACTTACAAAAGTATGCCATGATGACTCATCACCCTTATTGTTATTACTTCCCTTGCAACAGGTAATATTTTCTGTTACCATGGGGCCTTCGAGATCTTTTGGGCAAGTGTTTGCTTTTTAATGCATGTAATCTGTTTGGATTTCATAGATGATCTCTGCACATGTTTTTCACAGTAGTTTTCTCTATGGCTAGGCTTTGCCTGACATACATGCCAAAATAATGTCCAACCCAATATAGCCTTCCATTTTGTATGAGCATGTCCTTTACCCTACATTCTGTATGAGGACATTAAAACAGAACTTATTTGCCTCCAAAAATAGCAAGGGATCACACCTGTCTCATCTGGTTCATGGCCACTCCTTTACTAGTGGTACACAAAATGAACGGCTCCCTCAGACTGGGTGGAAACTTTAGAGTAGTTAATTCATAAGTGGTGGATGACAAGACACCTATCTGATTCTACATTCTGAGCACATTTTTCCAGACTTAAAAGGTGACAAAAGTATCTAAAATTGATCTGTCAGAGGCATACTAGCAATTACTTTCAAATTCGGACTGCACATGAGTGCTTGTTTTGACTACCACCATTGACCTCTACCAATACCTGTAGCTACCTTCTGGTGTTTCTAGCACACCTGCAATTTTCCAAAGATGCTTTGACCAACTGATCTCAGCGATTCTACCACATTTCAGTTTTCTCAATGATATAATTGTCATGGGGTGTGACACCCAAGTGCATCTCTAAATCCTACAGTCTCTCTCTCTCTCTCTCTCTCTCTCTCTCTCTCTCTCTCTCTCTCTCTCTCAGATGCTGCTGCTGGAAGCCAGTCTAAAGTGCAATCACAAAATGTGTCTTTTTTTTCAACATCTGGCCGAATACAGGAGTTTCCTCATAAACAAAAATGGGATATTTCTAACCAAATGCAGATCAATGACAACATGTCCCCACCTCAGAACTTCAAAGACTACAATTTTTCATAGGCAACAGGAACTACCGTTGAAAAATTACAGCAAACTTAGCAGTGGCTTCACAACCCCTGAATGCCTTCTGAGTAAAGGGAGCTGAGTTCATTTGGTCACCTGCATACAACAATTCATTCTGCACAAATAAATGGGCCTTGCAAAGAGAGCCTTTTTTTGCACCTAACTTCCCCTAGAAACCCATTCTTGCCACAGATAGTTTCCAGCATGGGGGACAGGGGAGGGGGACAGGGGGGGGGGGGGGGGGGGAGACCAGACAGCGAGGTCATCGGTCTCATCGGGTTAGGGAAGGACGGGGAAGGAAGTCGGCCATGCCCTTTCAAAGGAACCATCCCGGCATTTACCTGGAGCGATTTAGGGAAATCACGGAAAAACCTAAATCAGGATGGCCGGACGCGGAATTGAACCGTTGTCCTCCCAAATGCAAGTCCATTGTGCTAGCTATTGCCCACTATATTTGGCTCTCGCTCATCATTGTCTGACAAAAGGCATAACACTTACAGTAGTGTTCCCTCTTTTTATTTGCTTATCAGTATTCCATTGTGTACAAATCAACAGATCAGCACACGAACTGACTAACAGTTCAAATGCTTCCACTTCGATTTGGAGGATCTTTTCACTTAAAACAATTATCGTGTCATGGTAGCCACTACTGTAACAGAATCATGGTAAAACCCCATGATGCATCCAAGGTTTTAAGTGGGTGTAGTCAGGCTGACCACACCCCCACTTTATGAGACTGAACCCACCATTACGATGTTACTTTTCTTTGAAAAATCTGCTTTCAGCTCAGGATGGTGTCCTCCTACATGCTACGGAGAATTGGATTCTGCCCTTGCTCTGCACTTGGGTCCTCGCCTGGCTTCATACAAAGCATCATGCAATCAGGAACTTCACCCACTGCCATGCTTACTGGCAGGCCATAGACAAATACATTTAGGAACTCACCCAACTGTGCCCCCCAACAGGCATTACCCTCCCATAAGATTTTTCTTTTTTTTTTTTTTTTTGCCCCGGCCAGCTGATCCTTGGAAATGAGTTCATATAGACTTCACAGATCATTTTCCCATCTCAATGTGGCTAATCATCGTGGAGTCTTTTTCAAAGTTTCCATATGTCACCAGGATCTATTTCACAACGGCAGAAGCGATTATTGATATCCTTGCATAGGTGTTCACAAGTGGAGGCTTCCAACAGGCCAGGGTGATATAACAACCCCCCAAGTTCACCTTTGCCCCCTTTGTAGAGTTTAGCACCCAACATGGCATATCACATCTCTTCATCGCTTCGTTTCATCCTCTCTTCATCGCTCCCTCCCACCCTTGATCACATAGCAAGACAGAGAGGATGGTACACACTTTTCAGGACCACTTTTTAGGTCAATTCTTCACACCCTTGGTCCGAAATCACAAATTCAACAGAAGTTCGTATTGTGTGACAAATCCTCCATCTGCGATGAACTTTCAAGTGATGGTTTTGTTCAAAGAGACTGGTAGCATCATTCCAACCTAGGGCAAACTGCTACAGTATAATAAGTCTGTCTTGATACTCTTCACTCACTGCTGAGTAATTGTGTAACTGGCAAAACTTAGTCTGGATTATAAACCTGCTACCATTATCTGCTGTTAAAGAATGGTGGCAAATTGACACCATGGATCAGCAGCAACCGCATGTATCAGGCCATTCTAGTACCATCTGTATCAATGTATTCATATGCTGACAAGCATGTTACTTTACTTATTACTGTAATGAGCAACATGCTGCTAAGCGAAGAAAATCCCCTACAACGGCGATGAGCTTTCGGTAAGTTTATTTGCTTCTGATTGTCAAGCTGGACACAACACTCAGCAAATTTCATGAAGCAGGCAATAACAGTGAGAGGAGCTCAGAGATAATTTTGTATGTATAGAATTAAATTACAATTAGATTAAATACCTGAATCATTTTCAATTGCAACTGAAGTGCTACTCAATGAAACAGTCTGCTTAGCAATTTAGACTCAATAATTTTCATATGAATAATCTGATGGCCTAGGGACATTGTTAGCATTAACTTTCAGGAACTACATTAAGAGCAAACTGGGCCAAATTCGAGGCATCGTACAAAAACTCTGTCCTCACACTGAGCTTTGTAAACTTTCTACTCTGACTGTTATTTTGGCTTCTTCTTGTCTTAAGGGTACTGCAAATTGAAAATCTTATTCAATAGATACTTTTCACTTTTACTGACAAAGCTACAATGGTGTTATATTGTAATCATTGCAAGTAGATGACTTTTTAGATAACTTGATTATTGTAGACTGAAAGATATTTTAGTTTAAGAATGATATGTTAACAGTGTTTTGTAATTCTTTTTACATGTTTAAGTTATAGCTGCTTCCCTTTTATTTTAGCAGTGGCTCAAACAGAACTTGCACTCCACAGATTCAGTGATTTCATTTCTTCATTGCTTTCTAGGCTTCCTTCTTTATGGCCACTGCACATGGTTTCTTTCCACAGTTCACTTCCTTTATATGAAACTTTCTGTTACCCATGCGTTCCAAAATTTCTATCACTGTACAAAATTTAATCTTGCTATTTTGTCAAAAACTGACATTTTGAACCCATGGCTGGGTACAAAATATAGGTTGACTCTTACATAAAATATGACACCAACTAGGCACTTTTTACAACACTATTATTTTATTTATTTATTTATTTGGTATACATACTTCCATATGATGAATCTTCTTGGTGTGCGAGTGGTGCTTTAGACTGTGTGTATAGATATACATAAAAAAGTGTATCATACAGTTTTCACTGCTGCATGATCACAAGCCATCAGCACTGAACATAATGACATGGATTTTTCAATGGCACCACCACTCCAAGGAAATTTCACCAGTTAGGAAAACAAAACGTGAAAGCTAATGCAAAATGTATCTTTACATGAACTAGGCATCTGAAGAGGAACCTGTTGGTTTGAAACTGGTAATGGTGCTATTTAAATAAATAAATAGCACTATAAAAAGTGGCTGGTTCCTGTTATCTTCTATGTACGAGTCAACCTATAAACTTAATCTTACTCTGTCACAGAAATCAGTGAATTATAATGCTATAAAACATAATGCTACCATTACAATTAAGAGACGCTGATGAACACCATAATCATCATCATTATGCTGTTTCCCCAACATCCAAATGAGTTTTAATCAGTGGCATAGTCAACCTTTGATAATACAGCCTGAAAATTTAGATTTAATAACTACTGCTTTAATTGCAGCAAACAGTAAATATTATTCCTAAGATAAGAAAGAGAGATCTTAGTTTAAATCACCAATCACAAGGGCAATGTTCTCTGTGAAACAGTCAATCTGAACATTACAGACAAAAATTAATTACAGTTGACCAACGAAAAGTCTCTCAGCATGCTTCAGAGAAGAGTTGGGACTGACTGCAAGCTAATGCCAATACAATGTCAACACAACATTTTTCTGAAATTCCAGAGACATGTCAAGCAAAACAGGAAGTAAATGCACATGGAGCAAAATCCAAGGGTAAATCATAGACCCTATAACAACTAGTCTACCACAAGATGCATGGATGTACATTTCCTAGCAATTGTTTTCATAAGCATTTGTGTATTGTGTAATCTGTTAGAAATCTGGGAGGACAAGCCATTTACAACAAAATTCTAGTGACCATTTAAAACAAGACTAATTCACCATGTGGAGAGGATTCTCTCTCTCTCTCTCTCTCTCTCTCTCTCTCTCTCTCTCTCTCTCTCTGTGTGTGTGTGTGTGTGTGTGTGTGTGTGTGTGTGTGTGTGTGTGAGAGAGAGAGAGAGAGAGAGAGAGAGAGAGACTCCATCCCCATCACCACCCACTCCACTCAATCTTCAAGTGGCTGTTGGTATCAAACTCTTACAGTTTTCGGAGAAACTTCTTGCTTATATCTGTCAACTACAAAATCAAATTCAAGAAACACCAGAACATTTTGGCTGATGTAGTCACAAAAAAAAGAGTTGAAAGAAAGGAAATTGCTGCAGGCAGAACTATGAAAACTTTTTGATAAATTTCTTGCTGGCTCAGGTGAGAAAAAGAACGTTGTTATTGCAACAGCATCCATCAACATTTCATCCATATTGCTGCCAGTTCAAAGCATAGCCCAATCAGCATTAAAATTTCCACTGAAAATCTCACAAAATGAAATGGTCCACAGTAAAGTTTCCACAGTAAAGACCCAGATTAAGTCCTGAGATGGGGAAAATATTTTGGTATGAGATGAGTTGTTGTTGTTGCTGTTGTTGTTTCGGTCTTCAGTCCTGAGACTGGTTTGATGCAGCTCTCCATGTTACTCTATCCTGTGGAAGTTGCTTCATCTCCCAGTACATACTGCAGCCTACATCCTTCTAAATCTGCTTAGTGTATTCATCTCTTGGTCTCCCTCTACGATTTTTACCCTCCACGCTGCCCTCCAATACTAAATTGGTGATCCCTTGATGCCTCAGAACATGTCCTACCAACCGATCTCTTCTTATAGTCAAGTTGTGCCACAAACTCCTCTTCTCCCCAATTCTATTCAATACCTCATCATTAGTTATGTGATCTACCCATCCAATCTTCAGCATTCTTTGTAGTACCACATTTCGAAAGCTTCTATTCTCTTCTTGTCCAAACTATTTATCGTCCATGTTTCACTTCCATACATGGCTACACTCCATACAAATACTTTCAGAAACGACTTCCTGACATTTAAATCTATACTCGATGTTAACAAATTTCTCTTCTTCAGAAACACTTTCCTTGCCATTGCCAGACTACATTTTATATCCTCTCTACTTCAACCATCATCAGTTACTTTGCTCCGCAAATAGCAAAATTCCTTTACAACTTTAAGTGTCTCATTTCCTAATCTATTTCCCTCAGCATCACCCGAGTTAACTCGACTACATTCCATTATCCTTGTTTTGCTTTTCTTGATGTTCATCTTATATCCTCCTTTCAAGACACTGTCCATTGCATTCAACTGCTCTTCCAAGTCCTTTGCAGTCTCTGACAGAATTACAATGTCATCAGTGAACCTTAAAGTTTTTATTCCTTCTCCATGGATTTTAATACCTACTCCGAATCTTTCTTTTGTTTCTTTTACTGCTTGCTCAATATACAGATTGAATAACATTGGGGATAGGCTACAACTCTATCTCATTCCTTTCAAAACCACAGCTTCCCTTCTGTGCTCCTCGACTCTTGTAACTGCCATCTGGTTTCTGTACAAATTGTAAATAGCCTTTCGCTCTCTGTATTTTACTCCTGCCACCTTCAGCATTTGAAAGAAAGCATTCCAGTCAACATTGTCAAAAGCTTTCTCTAAGTCTACAAATGCTAGAAACGTAGGTTTGCCTTTTCTTAATCTAGCTTCTAAGATAAGTCGTAGGGTCAGTATTGCCTCACGTGTTCCAATATTTCTACAGAATCCAAACTGATCTTCCCCAAGGTCGGCTTCTACCAGTTTTTCCATTCGCCTGTAAAGAATTCGGGTTAGTATTTTGCAGCCGTGACTAATTAAACTGATAGTTCGGTAATTTTCACATCTGTCAACACCTGCTTTCTTTGGGATTGAAATTATTATATTCTTCTTGAAGTCTGAGGATATTTTGTCTGTCTCATTCATCTTGTTCACCAGATGGCAGAGTTTTGTCAGGACTGGCTCTTCCAAGGCTGTCAGCTGTTCTAATGGAATGTTGTCTACTCCCAGGGCCTTGTTTCGACTCAGGTCTTTCAGTGTTCTGTGAAACTCTTCACGCAGTATCGTATCTCCCATTTCATCTTCATCTACATCCTCTTCCTTTTCCATAATATTGTCCTCAAGTACATCGCCCTTGTATAGACCCTCTATATACTCCTTCCACCTTTCTGCTTTTCCTTCTTTGCTTAGAACTAGCCCTTGTCTTTTTACGTACTTGATCCTCTGCTGCCTTCACTACTTCGTCCCTCAAATCTACCCATTGTTCTTCTACTGTATTTCTTTCCCCCTTTCCTGTCAATTGTTCCCTTATGCTCTCCCTGAAACTCTGTACTGAGCTCTTGATATTCATGCAAGTGGCTCTCTTTTCTCCAAAGGTCTCTTAAATTTTCCTGTAGGCAGTATCTATATTACCCCTAGTGAGATAAGCCTCTACATCCTTACATTTGTCCCCCATCCATCCCTGCTTAGCCATTTTGCACTTCCTGTCGATCTCATTTTTGAGACGTTTGTATTCCTTTTTGCCTGCTTCATTTACTGCATTTTTATATTTTCTCCTTTCATCAATTAAATTCAATATTTCTTCTGTTACCCAAGGATTACTACTAGCCCTTGTATTTTTACGTACTTGATCCTCTGCTGCCTTCACTACTTCGTCCCTCAAATCTACCCATTGTTCTTCTACTGTATTTCTTTCCCCCTTTCCTGTCAATTGTTCCCTTATGCTCTCCCTGAAACTCTGTACAACCTCTGGTTCTTTTAGTTTATCCAGGTCCCATCTCCTTAAATTCCCACCTTTTTGCAGTTTCTTCAGTTTTAATCTACAGTTCCTAACCAATAGATTGTGGCCAGAGTCCACATCTGCCCCTGGGAATGTCTTACAATTTAAAATCTGGTTCCTAAATCCCCTTCTTACCATTATATAATCTATCTGATACTTTTTAGTATCTCCAGGGTTCTTCCATGTATACAATCTTCTTTCATGATTCTTGAACCAAGTGTTAGCTGTGATTAAGTTATGCTCTGGGCAAAATTCTGCCAGGCGGCTTCTTCTTTCATTTCGTACCCCCAATCCATATTCACCTACTACGTTTCCTTCTCTTCCTTTTCCTACTATCGAATTCCAGTCACCCATCACTATTAAATTTTTGACTCTCTTCACTATCTGGATAATTTCTTTTATCTCATCATACATTTCTTCAATTTCTTCATCATCTGCAGAGGTAGTTGGCATATAAACTTATACTACTGTAGTAGGCGTGGGCCTCATGTCTATCTTGGCCACAATAAGGCGTTCACTACGCTATTTGTAGTAGCTTACCCGCACTCCTATTTTTTTTATTCCTTATTAAACCTACTCCTGCATTACCCCTATTTGATTTTGTATTTATAACCCTGTATTCACCTGACCAAAAGTCTTGTTCCTCCTGCCACCGAACTTCGCTAATTCCCATTATATCTAATTTTAACCTGTCCATTTCTCTTTTTAAATTTTCTAACCTACCTGCCTGATTAAGGGATCTGACATTCCACGCTCCGATACGTAGAACACCAGTTTTCTTTCTCCTGATAACGACATCCTCTAGAGTGGTCTCCACCCGGAGATCCGAATGGGGGACTATTTTACCTCCGGAATATTTTACACAAGAGGACACCATCCTCATTTAACCATACAGTAAAGCTGCATGCCTTTGGTAAAAATTACGGCTGTAGTTTCCCCTTGCTTTCAGCCCTTCGCAGTACCAGCACAGCAAGGCCGTTTTGGTTAGTGTTACAAGGCCAGATCACTCAATCATCCAGACTGTTGCCCCTGCAACTACTGAAAAGGCTGCTGCCCCTCTTCAGGAACCACACATTTGTCTGGCCTCTCAACAGATATCCTTCCGTTGTGGTTGCACCTATGGTACGGCTATCTGTATCGCTGAGGCACGCAAGCCTCCCCACCAACGGCAAGGTCTATGGTTCATGGGGGGCATGAGGTGAGTATACTAACACAATTCCCTCTAAAGCTTTGAATCTGACTCTTCAGAAGTAAATATACATTATATGAGAATTTCGTTATCTTGTTAGCTGGTGACTTCTGGCAAACACTGTCAGTCATGAAGTGAACCATTAGACAGGATAAATGCCTATTTCAAGAAATTGGTTTTATGGACTTGTGTTGAAAAGTTTTATTTGACACAATATAAGAGCATTCACCATTATAATGACTCCAGTTGCTGGAGATTTCTCAGCTAAGTTGTTCAATGGCAGCAATGGAACCATAGCTGCAGAAAAATATGGAACACTGTATTTCTGATTATTTTTGAAAATCTCCTTAATCTACCCGTGAACTAATCTTGAATGTCTCCTGAGTATACAGAAGATCAATCTTTCACCAAAAAATGGCATTTAACACTTTTAACAGCAGTTTCAGTCTGACAATATCTTATCTGTCCACCGATACTGTCATCAAAGTGGATGAAGTACAACATTATCTGGTTGATTTTGTTAACACTATGGAACTACTTTAAGTGCCCTCCCATAAACTTGCTCCAAAAGTGAGAGTTCCTATTATGCTCTTGTGGGATTTGGAAGCACTCACACTGTGTAACAGGTAAAGGTGATTGGTGAAGTCATAAAAGTGAAAAGTAATTGAAGTCAATATTTTAACTGTTTGTGCTAAAAGGGAAGTCATGTTCATTCCCTGGATCCTGATAATACCACCAGACATGTTCTTCAAAATCAAATATCTTAAGCTTCCAGTGAAAGCTGCCTTTTCTTAAAAGGTATGCAAGTCTCTGGAGCAGACTCTTCAAATGTTAACTCATGTTTTAAGTTTTTTGCAAGGGAAACTTCATGAAGCTGAACTTCAGATGTCAAGTGAAACAATATGTACTTCCATTTTCCAGAATGAAATATGAAAATAACACAAACAAACATGTTACATAAATGCCATTCTAACACACTGTTTAATTAAAAAAAATATTAAGGAATACCAGAATGACAAGTGGTAACCTCAACACGGTGTTCCTTGGGTAACATACAATTTACTTTTCATCCTGCTCTAAACATAGGAAATCAGTTAGTGCTTTAGTCAAGCTCTTGTGTATCAAAATTTTCAACATATAACGGATATCTGTGATTAAGATTGCACAGTCATTGTACAATTAAGAGTGTAAGAGAGGAAGGCAGACCAAAAACACCAAATAATTGTTAGAAGCAATAAGTCACTAGTTTATAAAATACCTGTTTGCATCCCCATCACACCAGGTGCAAAAACATCAGCTCCTCTTAGAACTGCAATGCCACAAGCTACATCAACAATTACTTCTTGTTGCTTTACATCCAGATCAAGTTCACTCACATTCCATGGACAAACAACAACAGTTTCTGGTAATTTAGGGTGCACAAAGACTTGTGGCATCTCATCAATTCCATATTCCTCACACTGCTACAATTTAATGAAACACATATAAACATCCAAACATTTTTTTATCACAATTTTAGCATTATTTCTGAGACATTCATAACTGCAATGCTTAATCAAGAATAATTATTGATAAAGTTATGTGTCTTTGAGAAAATTACAGGTAAATACAAAGAAAAATATCAAAATCAGAACTGTTCACAGTGAGTAAAATATATAATACCATATACTTAATAAAACGCTGCATGAGCAGCTTCCTCTTAGCACAGAAGTGTCCCAAAGTTGCCATTAAAAAAAGCTGTGACTTAACTACATCAAAATTTTTAACAAAATCAATTATGAGGATATATAATAAATGTAAATTAAGTACAATTAAAGCTTTTAGACAAATTTAAACTGTGTCCTAGTAAGTACTCTGAGGCAGAACCTGCTATGGTTTTGGATTCAACCTCAACCATACCTTTTGGTTACAAATATGCTTCATTTGTAGGACAATAGGAGGTCAATAGAGGCTAACAGTGATTGAGACCAGTGCAGTTGTGGGAAAGTAGGATGTATTACAGGGAAAGTTACCAAATGTACAACACTGAGAAGTCTGTGTCCCAAGAGCTGCACACAAATGTTTTATAGGTCCTAAAAAAGAACATAAGATTTGTTCCACTGTAGAGGCAACATCCCTCTGTGATCCTATCAGTGCAATGTAATACATTGTTGGTAGATTTTTTCTGAAGCACCTGAGGTCAGACAGGCCACGTATCATACTCAGGCATGTTTGAGCACCTCAAGTCAAGAGGGGACAAATCTGCAACAATATATGAATAATGGTGATGCTGTAATCCTTCCAGTACAAAAAGGCAACACACCCTTATTGTACCTGAAAAATAACCATTAGGAAAAGATGAAATGCATATTTGCAGGTCCTGCCTATAAAACTTAACAGCAGCAGCCTATACAGAACATCCATAAGAAATCACAGGCACTTCCCTGAAACATGAAATGTATCACTGACTGCGAATACAGTACCAGAACAGCTATGTAATTTACTGGAAATTTATCCTGATTTCCCGCTTGTCACAAGTGGTTGTGTTAACAACAGCTATACAAACATGCTTCCACGACTGACCCAAGTCTCCATATGTCCTTGTGTCTGCTTTCCATAGGTATCACACAATTATGCAACTCGTGCAAAGGGAGACATTTCTTTATTTTTCTCAACAGCTTTCACTAGGTTTGGCATGAAATAAATTAGTGCAGTGTCTGTATAGTTTGATGCAATGTTCCTTTTGGGCATCCATGCATGTCTGAAAGATTATTGCATCTAACTATACTGACACTGTCAAATACAGTCACTGCACTAATGTAATTCTTTGAAAGTCTGGTCTGCTGTATGAAGCTATCAAGAAGTTCAGAATGCAAGAACAGACACTACGATTGTGAATCCCAGCATACTGTCTTTCAGTACTTGTAAGGCAATCCCAGCACACACAGACATTCAAACACTATCTCCATATCTGCAGCTCGTACAACTTTTGTATAACGTCTCTGCCAAATTAAACTTAATAGCACAGCTTGTCACCTCCTCATTATCTCCTTCATGGGTGGGGGATGATTCACAGAGAATATGTTTCACTGTTAATTGAATCTGACTCGGCTGGCTAATAAGATTGTGTGTCTCTTTACTTTATTAATATTAAAGTTCTTCAGATGCAGGTGAAAAATGTAACCTTGAAAGGATAGCAGTCCACACATCATTTATTGGTTTTGTAAGAAACACATTTCCTAATAATGCCTACACCCAACCATGTTCACATTAACAGTTAAATTTCATTTCAGCACTTAAGTTTGGCATTACTGTATTACTTTTCCGAATTAATCATTCAATGTTATAACTATCTGTGGTAGACTTTTTATAACCGGTCAAATACTAATATGATCTGCCAATGGAAGCTACTGACACAGAATGACAATACTGTTCATCCACTGACATCACAGATAATTATGTGCACCTTCCACAAATAAACCGAATCATTACTCACTATTACCCTGACAACCAACAAAACATTTCCAAACTCTTAATTCATCATCACTTTAGCAAACTGTCGAAATAAACTTGGTGCAATGCAATTACATACAACTGGTTCTCTCGAAACCCAAATGACAACTCTCTCCTCGCATTCTTGTCCGTGACCGTTACATTGTTGAACATAACATCCCGACAATATCCCTTCTGGAAAAAAGCATGTTCAGTTCCGAAGATTCCAGAAAACCAACAATGCATAAGGGGTACGATTTACTGTCCTACCACTATCAACATTAATGCACCTCACAAGCAAAGAAATTCCTGAAAACTAACATAATTGTATTATAAGTATAGGCAACAATTGCTTCCGTACTAACATGTCTAATTCTAGTAATACGATCCCAGAAAACAGGTCTACAAGTTGGCATCATTTAGTAACCAACTATATCAAATTTAATTTGCTACATTCTACTAATTCTCATCGTCTCTGCAGTAGTCTAAGAGTCTGTAGATGTGGAACACCCACATGCGTGGATACTGTAGGGTGTCAAAACATGCATGCTATGCCCATCATGACTGCAATCACACATCTTCACTGAGATATCTACTATCCAAAAAGGACTTAAACAAGTCTGTCATCAATATCCTACCATGCCTACATCCATAATGGTTTTGGCTATGCCCAGAGGCACCATGCAGTTGTAAATGCTTTGCTGATGCACCTTAGCCAAAGTTACATAGTTTTCCACTTGAGGAGTCTCGAATGTTGAAATATTCAAGAACAAAACTGATCTATTTATTCATGTACTTACTTTAAATATATTTTCCCTTTGACAGAGACAATTATGAATATGACAGTAATGAGTTGTCCCCATTTCCCTGTTAGTGTAACTCGTGTATGGCAAACACTGAGTAGACACCACTAAACTAAGCAATCTTTCTACAAGCTGTGCTGCTCCCTGCTCTGTGGTTCTGTTCTGATGCATTGTTCTTGGAACCACGAAGGGCATCAAATAAACTGAAAATTATAGTGCTTTATGTACCATTTTTGCTATGATATATGAAATGTGGCTTGTTACTCTGGCTTCCTTTTTTTATTCATCTTTGAAAACTGACATACTGCCACAGATCAGACAGGCACTTGAGAAATTTGTGGGCACTTGTGGAACTACATGCCAATTACTGTTAAAGAATTATGTGATACTGTAAGTAAACACATACACTGAGATCACAGGCTAAAATTCCTGCAACCTGGTGAACATGGAGCTTCATGCAATCATTCCAAGGCAACATCCACAACAGCTGTCCAAAACAAAAAAAACTGCACATCACCCCATTTTCTTCATGAACCATTTGGTAAATAATTAACATCAAAGCTTCTTTTTTATAGGAAGAATATTCAGAAACTTCCAGTGGCAAAGTGGGGAACTATGTGTGGACGTCCAAACAAACAGCCATGGAGATTTCCTGGTTCGTGTTGATGATATGGTAGAGATAAGTACAAAGGAAAGTATGTCATTTTGCTCAACAACATTTGCCATGTAGTTTTGACAACTGCACCCAAAGAAATACAGTATTTCCAAACTTACAACCTCTTTTCGCTTGGTTCGCAACTAACTTGTGAATTTTGTGACCAACACGCTTTGTTTAGATGGAGTAATTCCATAAAATCTTTATAATGTGACCATTTTACCTATGAATTAATTTCATAATCTCAAATAAAAAGTCCATTAGACAGATCTTCCAGCCAACACTTCACCCCAGGAGGCAAAATGTGTAGTATTACCAACAGATACACACAAAAGTGACACTTCCTGGCTTTTGGAACCAAGAGTTCCTTCCTTGGTAGGGGGTGGGGCGAGTGACCTGAGGGATAGAGAGGTTGGGGAAGGTTAAAAAGAAAGGGCAGGTCACCAGACTTAATAATTTGATTGACTGGTACTAAGCTCAGTTATCCAAGGCCATTGATGTTAGCTCTTTTCACTTAAGCTATTGTGAAAATTGTTGATAGCGCCAGCAAGTGGTGGATGTTGCTATATTATTGCATGGCCGATTTTTTAAAATTTAAAATCATTTTTTGCATTTACAGTGGGCCTCACCTGTACGTAAGTTCTGTGCACTGTATATGTTTAACATTTTGAGAGGTCTCACTTATTACAAACATTTTATTGGCCATGACCAGGGAATTTAATTGTGTTAAATAACATTTATTACAAATATTTGACTGGCCGTGGCTGGGGAATAAGTGTAGCCTGTCCGCCAGCAATGGCTCATTTAGATTAACATTATAGACATATTTCTGGTGGGCCTTCTTGTATTCTTGTATTATTATTATTACTGTTGTTGTTGTTGTTGTTGTTGCTTGACTTGAAGCTCTTGGGTCAGCATCCATGAACCAGAGATCTTGTGGCAGTCATATGGCATGCGTGTCTCAATGATATAGACAGCCATACCATAGTTGCACCCACAATGGAGGGGTATAAGTGGAAAGGCTAGACTAACCTGTGGTTCCTGAAGAAGGGTAGCACCACTTTCAGCAGTTACAGGGGCAACAGTATGGAAGATTGACTGATCTTGTCTTTTAAGATTAGCCAACATGGACTTGCTGTGCTGGTACTGTGAATGGCTGAAAGCAAGGGGAAACTACAGCCATTTTGTTTCCCAAAGATAATGCAACTCCACTGTACGGTTTACTGGTGTCAACATCCAGCTGAATACAATATCCTGGAGCAAAAATAGTCTACCATTTCGATTTTCAGAGAGGGAGTACTTAGAAGGATGTCGTCATCAGGAAAAGAATATTGGCATTCTACAAGTCAAAGTGTGGAATGTTTAATTCCTTAACGGAGACACACATCAGAGAACTTAAAAAGGGAAATATAAGTTAGATATGTGGGGATTAGTGAAGTGGCGGCAGCAAGAATAGGTCTTCTAGTCAGGTGAGTGCAGGGTCATAAACACAAAACCAAATAGGGATAACACAGGAACAAGTCTAATAATAAATAAGAAAATAGGAAAGCAGATAAGTTACAATGTACAGCACAATGAACACATTATTGTGCCAAGATAGGCATGAATCTAACAGCCTCTACAGCAGTACTAGTTTACATGCCAACTATTTCCACAGATGATTAGGAGATTGAATGAATATATGATACAATAAATGAATTATTCAGTTAAAAATCAAACAATGGTAACTTCAGGTTGGAATATCAACAATGTAAGGAAAAGATAGATTGCTACTTACTGTAAACATGGCACATTAAGTTGCAGACATGCACAATTAAAAGACACTCACACATTGGCTTTTGGCCACAGCTTTCATCAGAAAAAGAAAGAAACACACACACAAGCTAGCACACCTTGTGCAAGCATGTCCATCATCCCCGGCAGCTCAGACTGGAATACAAATGTCACATGAAATGCAAGCAGCAATCTGGAGGGGGTGGGGAAGGGGAAGGGATAGCAGTATTGAACTGAACCAAATTGAATTGAATTTTATTTGATCCTGTAAGATTACATTGTGTACAGTAAATGTATGTATAATATAGGACATGACAAAGTATTAACATTCATTATCACTTATTTTTCTACACCTTTAGCTTACATTTTTACATCATTGATAATGAATAACAATATATACAAATTTAATGGCATAAGTATTCTGCGATGCTGTAAAACTTTTTCAATGAGATAGTCTTTCAGTTTCTTTGGAAAATCACTGTGAAGTACACTATCTTGCAGGTTTTTAGGCAGACTTCTTAGTTGTCTGATACCAGATTACTGGGGTCCTTTTTCTAGCATTCCGCTCCGTACTTCATTCTTCCTTCTTGTATTGTGGGTGTGTACACTAGCATTTGTAATCCAGTCCTCACTACCTTTTGTGATGTACATTATTGTTTTGTATATATACACCGATGAGAAAGTTAAGATACCCAAATTCTTGAAACAGTTTCTGCACATTTCAGAGGTCTTTCTTCTTAAAATGGTCCTAATTGCTTTTTTTTTGTACTGTGAACACTCGTTTTGTCTCTTGTTTGTTTGAGTTTCCCCACATAGTCAATCCAACAGTAAGTATGGTTCAAAAAGTCCATGATAAACTGTACACAGAAGGTTCTTGTCTGAATACTGTGATAGCTGCATGATTAAGAATATGACAGAGCTCAGTTTCTTACAGGCATTATTAATATGTTTTTTTCCATTTCAGTTCATTATCCACAAGAATACCTAAGAATCTAGCAGATTCTACTTCTTCCAGCCTTGTTCCATCAACCTCTAAATCCATGTCTAAAGCCTTTTCCTTGTTTTTAAATGCTGCATACACAGTCTTTTTTAGATTTATAACCAGTTCATTTTCCAACAGCCATTGAGCTGTGACATTTGCAGATATGTATACAGGTGGGGGGAGGGAGAAGAGTGCTGTTTGGCAGAGTGTGCAAGGTCTAGACTGCCAACAGGCACAGCATCAGGAGGCTGTGTGGCAGGGAGATGTGTAGGCGGAAGGGGAATTGACCAAAACAGGAGAAGAGTGGGGAAAGATGGGCGAGTGCATTGGCAGAGGGTGGCACACAAAGAGGGTGGGAGATGAGAATAGGGAGGAGGTGATAAGACAGAGGAGGGAGGAAACGGCTAGGTGGAGGGTGTGGGGACAGTATGTTACTGTAGTTTGAGGTCAGGTTAATTTTGGGAGTGGAGAATATGGTGTAAGGATAACTCCCACCTGCACAATGCAGGAAAGCTCGTGGTGGAGGTGAGCATCCAGATGGCTTGGGTAGTGAAGCAGAAATGGAAATCAAACATGTTATGTTCAGCTGAAAATGGTGGTCTACTTTGTCCTTGGCCACAGTTTGGCGGTGGTCTGTTACCCTGGTGTACAGCTGGCTGTTAGTCATATTAGTATAAAAAGCTGGGCAATGACTGCAGCAGAGCTGGTACATAACGTGGCTGCTTTGACAGGTGGCCCAACCTGTGACAGGGTAGGATAAGAGTGTGAAAGGAGTGGAATAACAAGTGCTGTGTGGATGGATTGGGAAGGTCTTGCACCTGGGTCGTCCACAGGATATGATCCTTGTGGCGAGGGGCAGTGGTTGGGAGTGGCATAGGGATGGACTAGGATGTTATGGACGTTGGGTGGATGATGGAACATCACTTTAGGAGGGGTGGGAAGGATCTTGGGTAGGATGTCCCTCATTACAGGGCATGATGATAATTAATCAAAGCCCTTGTGAAGGATGTGGTTCATTTGTTTCAGTCTGTGGTGCTAGTGGGTCACAAAGGGGCACTCCTTTGTGGCTGGTTCTTGAGGGTGGTGGGAGGACTGGGGGTGTGAGGGGGAAACGACAAGGAAGAATTGTTTGTGGACTAGGTCTGGGGGTAGTGCCTGTCTATGAAGGCCTAGGTGAGAGCCTAAGCATACTGAGCAAAGGAGTTCTTGTCACTGCATATACACTGTTCCCATGTGGCTAGACAGTATGTGAGGAATTTTTTGGTGCAGAAGGGATGACAGCTGTCGAAATGCAGGGATGATAGCTGTCGAAATGCAGGCGCTGTTGGTGGTTGATGGGTTAATATGGACAATGGTGTGGATGGCGCCATCAGAGAGGAGGTCAACATCTGGGAAGTTGTCACACTAGACTGAGAAGGACCAGGTGAAGTGGATGGGTGAGAAGGCTCTCCCATACACTTCACCTGGTCCTCCTCAACCCAATGTGCCACCTTCCTATATGTTGACCCCCTCCTCTCTAACGGCTCCATCCGCACCTCTGTCCACATTAAGACCGCCAACAGTACCTGCATTTTGACACATACCAAAAAATCTCTCCTATACAGCCTGCTCACCCATGGATGGTGTATCTGCAGTGACAAGGACTCCCTTGCCCAGTATGCTGAGGGTCTCACAGATAGGCACTAACCCCCAGCCCTAGTCTGCAAACAGATCTCCCGTGCCATTTCCCCTCACACCCCAATCCTCCCGCCACCTCCAAGAAACAGCCACAAAGGAGTGGCCGCTTCATCACCCAGCACCACCATGGACTGGAACAACCGAACCACATCCTTTGCCAGGACTTTGATTAGTTATCATCATGTCCTGAAATGAACAACGTCCTCCCCAAGATCCTTCCCAATCCTCTTAAAGTAGTGTTCCATTATCCACCCAACCTCCATAACATCCTAATCCATCCCTACACTGCTCCCAAACTCTATGCCTTGCACAAAGATCATATCCCATTGGAAGTCTCAGGTCCAAGACCTGCCAAATCCACCCATCCAGCACTTCCTATTACAATCCTGTCACTGGCTTATCCTACCCCATCAGAGGTCAGGCCACCTGTGAAAGCAGCCATGTCATATACCAGCTCTGCTATAATCATTGCACAACCTTTTATATTAGTATGACTAAGAACCAGTTGTCCATCAGGATGAATGGCCATCGGAAAATCTGGCCAAGAGCAAAACAGACACCCTGTGGCACAACTTTCAGCTAAACATAACATGCTCGATTTCCATGGCTGCTTCAGTACCTGGGCCATCTGGATCCTCCCCTCCACCATCAACTTTTCTGAACTGTGCAGACGGGTGTTACCTTTACAACACATTTTCCACTCGCAAAATTATCCTGGCCTCAGCCTACAGTAACATATTGCCCACACACACACCCTCCATCTAACAGTTTCCACCCCTCTCTGTCTTATCTCCTCCCTATTCTCGTCTCCCACCGTTTTTCTGCCAACACACCTGCCCGTATTTCCCCACTACCCTCCTTTCCCGCTTCACTCCCTCTTCTGCTCCTGCTCCCCACCACCCTGCCTACAGCCCCCGATGCTGGGACTGTTGGCAGTCCATGCACACACTGCCAGACAGCGCCCTTGTCTCGCCTCACCTGTACACTACTACCCCTTCCACTTCCCCATCCTCTCCAGATTGCTGCTTCGGTTCCACATGACAGTTGCATTCTCGTCCAAGCTGTCAGAGATGATGGTCATCCTTGAGTGAGGTGTGCTAGCTTCTGTGAATGTGTGTGTGTGTGTGTGTGTGTGTGTGTGTGTGTGTGTTTCTCTTTCTTTTTCTGATGAAGGCTGTGGCTGAAAACTAATGTGTAAGTGTCTTTAATTGTGCCTGTCTGCAACTTAACGTGTGATCATTATGGGAAGTAGCAATCTGTATCTGCCTGAAGTTATTCAGTTAGTGAAGGGAAACATAAATTTAATTATGATGGACGATTGAAATTTGACAGGAAAAGGAATAGAAGCAAAAACAGTTGATGAACATGAACTGGGGAAAAGGACAAAGAGGAAGCTGTCTGGTAGAATTTTGCATAGAGCATGATATGCTAACACTTGGTTTAAGAATCATGAAACAAGGTTGTGACAAAGCAAGCTGGGATATTTTTACTTCCCCTCTTGTTTTGCCATATGCCTCCTTAAAATTCATTTTTTCAGTTTTAACTAATTACCTTTAACATATGTGAACATTACCTGCATTTTCATGAAAGAGAAAAGTTGGCCCTTAGTTTTAAAGAATATAACATGAGATTCAATTTTGTGCTTAGTTTTATGTATGTAATTGATTTTCTAATTTCTTTTGACTATTCCTAGTTAGTATCTTTCATTATACGGCAAAATCAGTAATTGTTTCGTAACTTAAATTCTATTGTTGATGTATAAACAAATATAAATTCTGTACTAATTATAAACATTTGGAAGACAAACTAATAATATTCTTAAAGTATTTATTTGGCTCTATTCGAAAACACGTTAGCAAAGCCAGCACTTAATTAATTCCAAAGTAATTAACAGTTTTGTCAAAAGTATTGTTTACGTAACTATGTGTGTTAATTTCATCATTTAAACAAATAATTTGGCTTAACCCTTGTAGTAGAAGAAACTGTTAAAAAGACTGAATTTTTCGATGTATTCCATTAATTTAATGAGTTAAGTTTTAATTGTAATTTCCGTAAATTTAACTTTGAACAATGTGTAGTTTCAGCCCCTATTATTGTGAGGAAATATAAGGCCCAATTTTTGATCCTGTGACAGTCAGTCCACAGCCGAGTTTCAGACGAGGAACCTGTGTTGGTTAGAACGACAACAATGCATCAACTTAACAGTATAATAAGTGTTACACAATTACGCCGTGTGTTAAAACAGTGACTATGTCTGCTCCATATGTACCTTTCTATTCTTCAAGAACTGAACTTTTACTGCTCGTAGATGTTCAACAGTAAACTATTGTAGCAGTATGTGGATTTTTGCCTGCTAACTATTAATGAAGCTCATGGGAAGTTAGAACAATAGTGCACTGGCCATATATAACTGTGTATTATTGGGGGACTGTGAAAAGTGAAAGTAAAAGACTGAAACGCAACTGTGCAACTGTCGGCTACAGTAGACAGTACTGCATGTCCACCTCCTATTTTTTCAGCCAGTACATCAACATCAAGGACAATCAACGAAGAAACAAAGTAGGTGAGCCGCTACAAGGTATACACTTGGAAGAGACCTGGGGACACTGGATGGTTTCAGACTGATTAAATAATGGTTAAAGAAGGGTTTTGAAATTACAGTTTTATCAGCAAGATAATTCCCAGTGCAGACTCTGACCATAATTTATTGCTTATGAACTGCAGACAAAAACTGGAGAAACTGCAAAAAGGAGATGGGATCTGGATAAAATGAAGGAACAAGAGATTATTCAGAGTTTCAGAAGAAGCATTAGACAATATTGGACCGAAACAGTGGGAAGGATTAAAACAGAACATGAATGGATATCTATAAATGAGGAAATAGTGAAGGCAATAAAAGATCAAACAGGTAAAAAGACACAGTCTAGTTGAAATCCTTGGATAATAAAGCAGATATCGACTTTCCTGAAGAAATGAGAAAATATAAAAATGCAGCAAATGAATCAGGTGAAAGGGAATACAGATACCTAAAAAATTATGCCGCGTCCACACGCTTCCTGCTTGCCGCAAACTCCAAGTCTCTACAAACGCTTGGCTACATTTGGGGAACTATCCACATGCTCGCGAGTGTGCTTGTTTGTTCTGGAGAAGCAGGCATGATGGATGTAGAGGTTGTGTCGGCCATAACCTTTGGCTTAACCTATCTTTACTAAAAAAAGAGGAAAGAAAATGAAAAATATGGCAAAGAAGATGATGGATATTAAAAATTCATAGAAATTGTACCAGGTAATTGTTAAATTATAGCATCATTCATGTATAATGATCATTATATAGTTTCTTATGTGTATTTCATTCAATATAAGTAGGCCTATGAGAAAATTATTGATTTACAATTTGTGTTTGCGGAGAATTTATGGAAGAAAACTGTAATGAGCTTCTTCATGAACCATCTGGACAGTTTGATAATTACTGTAGGATGAGCTACGCTGATTTTGAATATTTGCTGAATGAAATTTCACCTCTGATTTGAAGAAAAATACAGACTTCAGAGAAGCTATACCAGCTCAATATCGTCTGGCAATAACACTGAGATATTTAGCAACTGGAGACAGTTACAAAAGACTACACTATTTGTTTAAAGTATCCACCCAGGCAATATCAAAAACTATACCTGAAGTCTGCAGAGCTATTAATAACGTTCTGAAAGATGCAATAAAGGTAATGTGAAACATGTTTGATATTTTGTTTTTAATATTTATAAGTTTGAAGAGCTAAATGTACAAAAATATTAATAAGTGCTCTGTACAATTGTTATTACTTATGCACTAGTATCATACTGCTCAAAATCTTCGTAAGCTTTCTGGAATGCTTCGTTAATAATGTTTTGTGTCTGAGGCACGATTATTTCATCAGATACCGGTACCGGTATTACTGAAATTGTAGAGGTGGGCTTTGAAGGGCTGGATTCGGTTGAGTAAATAGTTATGATGTCATCTCTATTTCAAGGATGTGGTGGTGGTAATGGTGTGGAGGATCTTTCAAAATTGGAGATGGGATTGGTAATGAAGGGGTCATGATTTGGGGTAGAAGGTTCAGAAAATGACATCTGAACACATGCTGAGTGGTTTGGTACTACTGTATATCCACTTTACACTGATGATGGTCTAGAATATTGAAATGAATTATGAGGGGGTGGTGTTTCAAACGAAAATGACCTCTGTTTAATTCTTCTGATAAATAAACCATCTATTTCATATATCATTAATTTCCTGTTGTCTTTAAGAAGTTCCCGCATCTTTTTGGCTAATAGCTTAGCATACAGATCACATTCATCATCTTCAGCATTTGCACATGAAGGACACTGACTAAGTACATTCGTTAATTGACCAAATGCTGTGGCCATTTGCTCTTCTGCTATATTTGGAGTCGAGGAACCCGCCACGCTGTTATAATTTTCTGTCTCCTCGGCTTCATCCACCGTTTCTTTGCCAGCTGTTTCTGATGATCTTGATTGCTGCAAAAATTAGATTTTATTAATAATTCTACAGTACAAAAAATTATTTCAAATTTTAATTATTATTTTAACATTATCTTTTCAGATGCCCTCTACAGCAGAAGATTGGATTAATATAGAAAGGGGATACAGCAGTAAATTCCCACATTATGTGCGATCGTTGGATGGCAAACATACTTATCGAGTATCCACCTCATAGTGGAACTGAATATTTCAACTACAAGAAAACTTTCAGTATAGTGCTTTTGGCATTCGTCGATAGCAATTATAACTTTATGTTTGTTGACATAGGATGTCAAGGGAGGATTAGCAATGGTGGTGTTTTTAATTATTCATTATTATGGCAAAGAATCTGCAGAAACGAAATGAACTTCCCCATACCATGCCCACTTCTTGGATCGAATAATAACGTAAATGTGCCATATGTATTTTTAGCAGATGGTACCCTTGCACGCAGTACACATGTTATGAAGCTTTTACCCTGGACTTCATGAGATTGGATCGCCAAAAAGAATATTTAATGAACAATTGTCTAGAACCTGGGTTGGAGTGGAGAATACTTTTGGCATTTTAACTTCAGTGTTCAGAATTTTTCGAAGACCTATTAATTTAGATCTCGAAACTGTGAAAGAAATTACTATGACCCGTGTGCTACTACATAACTTTCTCGGAAAAAGTAGATCATCTTCAGAAAGATATAGTCCACCTGGAACTTTGAATTTATGGGATAGTAATGGGAATCTGATAATACCTGGAGCATGGAGGAATATAGAAGAATATAATGCAATACAAAATTTGCCACTTGTACCTCAAAGATCACTGCTAAATGCCATTAAGATTAGGGATGAATTTACTTCATACTTTTGTAGGAGTACAAATGCTTCATGAGGAGTTCTGACTTCTTAATTTTGAAGCACGTACTTCATATTATAGAAACAGTAAAAATCAAAATCGATGGCGTCCAAAATACTGAAGTGTTTTTGCTTACCGTATCCGAGTTCAAACCAATCTTGTTGGTATATATTTGCAGCAGAAATGATTCCATAAGCTGGTATGCAAACCAAACTGGTTTGTAAATACCTTCAACTCCTGAGGGAAAATAATTACTTATTATTTACGTCATATACATACTTATTTTGTTAGTAACACAACTATTTTAGTAAAAATAAATATAGAACTTTGAAAAATATACACTTTGTTCCAATCATCTATTTATCAAATTTATTGTATGTATTATGTAAATATTAAAAAAATAAAGAAATTTGTACCTGAGCCAGAATGAATAGAATCTTGCTTCTTCTTTAAATGTTTACGAAATGTGACCATAAGAATTTCCTTTTTGCTTTTAATCTCCTTGACAGGTTTCTTTAAAACTTCACCGAGATGACTCCAGGCATCAGCCACTTTTTTTTTTTTTATGGTCTTTGTTCCTCAGGTCCCAAATGCAGGGTTCTGCTTGATAACATTCGATGAATTGTAAATTTCCTCATTGGACCAGTCACCAGTATTCATTTTCCCTGCTGTAGCCTACTTCTACACAAAGAGGAACGCACTTCTATCCATCGCCAGTGCACAAACAATACTAGGTCCACAACAAACATGTGGAGGCGTCGCAAGTACTTGCCGCAAACCTCCTTCGATTTGTGCCAAAAAACCGACACTCAACCGGATCGACAACAAGTACTAGCAAGCCTACATAAGTCAGCCAAATGTCCTAGCCACACATTTGAATTGTGATGGCTTGTCGAGGTTTGACAAGCATGTGGACGCGGCATTAGGTTGACAGAAAATGCAAAGTGGCTAAGCAGAAATGGCTAGAGCACAAATGCAAGGCTGAAGAAGCATACACAACAAGGAGAAAGATAGATGGTGCTTAAAGAAAAAGGAAAATGACTTTACCAGAAAAGAGAATCAGCTAAATGAATATTAAGAACTCAGATGGCAAGTCAGTACTAAGCAAAGAAAGGAAAGCTTATAGCTGAAGATGGAACGAATATACACAGTGTCTACATAATGGAAATAAATTTAGGATAATGTAATATAGAGAGACGGCAGAGTAGGTGAAAACAGGGTGGAAGATATGATACTATGAGGAGAATTTGACAGAGTGCTGAAAGACCTTTGGACCCTGCAGCAGACAACACTCTTTCAGAATTATTGAGATCCTTGGGAGAGCCAGCCACAACCAAATTATTCTATCTGGCTTGTAAAATACAGGAATGATTTACTTGCAGAAGAATGGAAAACTGGTAGAAGCAAACATCAGAGAAGGTTGCTTTGGATTCTGGATCAACATATCAACACCCAAGGCAATAATTACCCTACAACTTGTCCTAGAACATACGTTGAAGAAAGGAAAAATATGTTTATATTTCTTGTAGATTTAGGGAAAGGTTTCGACAGTGTTGGCTGGACTACACTCTGAAATTTTAAAGGAAGCATGGATATAATATATGGGGCAAAAGGTTATTTATAAGTTGTACAGAAATCAGACTGCTGTTATTAGAGTTGAAAGGGAAGCCATAGTTGGAGAAGGGAGTGAGGGTTGTAGCCTATTTTCACAGTTACTCAACATGTACACTAAGCAAGCTGTGAAGGAAACCAAGGAGAAACTTGGAAACGAAATTAAAGAAGAATTAAGAAGGAATAAAAACTTTGAGGTTTCTTGATGACATTGTAATCTTGTTAGAGACAGCAAAGGACTTGGAAGAGCGGTTGAACAGATTGGACAGTGTCTTAAAAGGAGATTATAAGATTAACATCAACAAAAGTAAAATGAGGGTATTGGGATGTAGTCTAACTAAATCAAATGATGCTGAGGAAATTAAATTAGGAAATGAGACACTAAGAGTAGTGGATGACCACTGAAGTAGAGAGGATATAAAATTTACAGTGGTAATGGCAAAAAAAGCTTTTCAGAAGAAGAGAAATTTGTTAATATCAAATATACACTGCAGTGTTAGGCTATCTTTTCTGCAGGTATCTGTCTTGCATGGATAATAAGAAGTTCAGAAAAGAAGAGAATGGAAGCTTTTGAAATGTGGGACTATAGGAAGATTGTGATGATTAGATGGGTAGATTGAATGACAAATGATGAGGTACTGAATCGAACTGGAGAAAAAAGAAACTGACCAAAAGAAGGGAATGGTTGATAGGACACATCCTAAGGTATCTGGGAATCGTCAGTTTGGTAATGCAAGGACACACTGGGGGAGAGGGGAATGGGGGTTAGGTGATAAAAACTTTAAAGGGGGAATTAGGTTTGAATATAATAAGCAGGTTCAAATGGCTGTAAGTTGCCATAGCTATGCAGAGATTAAGATATTCCCTCAGGAAAGTCTAACATGGGGAGCTGTACAAAACAGTCTTTGGACTGAGGGCCAGTACCACAACAACAACAACTTTTGTCACTGTAAAGCAGCTACAATGGGAGAGCCAAAGTGGCTTGCAATGTTCACGTATACAAGTGATCTTAAACTGCTGGCTTTGAGAATGCCATGAGAAGGAGTAGAATGGAAGAGATTACAGGGTAATAAAGAAGATCACTAATGGATGCCTGCAAGGCATAATTTGTGGAAACTTCAACTTTGCTAGTAACGTAAAAACTTACCATCTATCAATCACTTCAAGAATACCTCAAAGAATGATTTTTGAGAGTACGAACTTAATGAAATCCTTTACTAAAATCTATATTTTCTCAACAAGGGCCTTAAATCCAATAATACCCTATTCTTATGTGTGAATTATCTGTCAGAACGATATTATTACTTTTGACATGTTACAACAGTGATGAGTCTTTGACTGTCATGGGGAGTATATCTGCACCAAAGGCAAACAATATGTCACAAGCAAAACATACCATAGGTTGTTCAGGTGTGTTCCATTATTACATACGTATTCCTCCTTTTTTTCCAGGTAAAGTATCTGAGAACGATCTTCAGTGTTGCTGAGATCACAGCAAATAGGAGTACTTCAATAATGATACTATTAATAATAATAAAGATTTTATCCTAAGTGGGACATTCTTACTTTTTGAATATGATTGATTCTAGTGTGCAGCCATGCTATGGGGGCCGACATGGTAGCAGCACACAAGCTAATTTACTATAGCAAGGTTGAATAACGTATCTCAATCCCATTTTCTAATGTGCTGTGGATAGTGTTCAACAACACGTGACATTTCTAGCTATTGCAGCCACGATTACATCATTATTGATACAACATCCTATGTGCTTCATCAGGCAGATGATGTCATTAGAAAATACTGATTCGTGTGCGCAACCACGAAACTCAACATTTGTCAACATGTTTTAGCTTGCTGGGTGTCTTTACTTAGCTGATATGGTACTGGAGGTGCAGTACTATACTTATCGACTGCTGAGGGGGTGCATGCACACCAAAACTTGTAACTTGATTGTTTATTATTTGTTAAATAAATGTCAAATAGGAATTTTTATATGTATGAAGGGTCTCTCATCAACTTAGACATGATGAAGTAGTGATGAAAATAATGTGACAGCTACATTTAAAACATAAGATAATACACTGAAGTGCCAAAGAAACTGGTATAGGCATGTGTACTCAAGTACAGAGATATGTAAACAGGCAGAAGATTGCATTGCGGTCGGCAACAACTACATATGACAAGAAGTGTCTGGCACAGCAATAAGATTGGTTACCGCTGCTACAATGCCAGGTTATCAAGATTTAAGTGAGTTTGAAAGTGATGTTATAGTTGGTACACAAGTAAAGGGACACAGCATCTCCAAGGTAGTGTGAAGTGGGGATTTTACCATATGAAAATTTCACAAGTGTACCGTGAATATCAGGAATCCAGTAAAACAACAAATCTCCAACATCACTGCAGCCAGAAAAAGATACTGCAAGCACAGGACCAATGACAACTGAAAAGAATCTTCAATATGAAAGAAGTGCAACCCTTCCACAAATTGCTGCAGATTTCAATGCTGGGCCATCAACAAGTATCAGCATGCAAGCCATTCAACGAAACATCATCGATACGGGCTTTTGGAGCCGAAGGCCCACTTGTGTACCCTTGATGGCTGCACGACACAAAGCTTTCACCTCGCCTGGGCAGAAGAGATCTCCACCCCCTCATACTCTTGTGGATTTATGGGCAATCCTGCAGAATTCATGGTGTCAATTCCCTCCAGCACTACTTCAGACATTAGTCGAGCCCATTCTGTGTCATATTGCAATATTTCTGCATGGTCGCAGGGACCGTACATGATATTAAGCAGGTGTACCAGTTTCTTTGGCTCTTCAGTGTAAATGAACAGCTCAAATCACCTCATGAATTGTTGAGTCATTATGAACAGTGCCCTGTTGTAGTGGCCTGTGCATACTATTGGTAAAGTTCAAGTCACACTGGTGGCCAATAGAGTTTAGTATGAGCAGGCTAGGCGGTTAGAGTTCAGATTTAGTTGGCAGTCCGTAGAGATGAATTTCTTGCTAAGAGTCTGTGAGCAATGTGGACTAGTTAGATGCTAAGAAAGTCTTTATCTATTGTTCATTAGTGTGCGAGAGGCACATTAATTATACAGGGTGTTCAGAAATTATTATTATAAACTTCTAGGACTCATAGAGGGGAGTGAGTACATAATGTTTTGAATAGGAACTCATGTCCAGAAACATACTGTTTCAATTCAACTATGGTTTCAATTAAGATTTTATTAGATTCAGTTTTCATTACATAGACTCAAAAATGAGATGATTCTCGTGGGTGTGGAACATGGCAGAAAATATAACTAAAAAAAAAAACTTTTGAATATAATACTTAAACCCTGATCATTTGTCAGGAGATTGTCAAATTAGGTGAACGCAATACAGTAAGCTGGAACTGCTAATATTTACAGAATTAATAAACTGCCAGTATGACACGCCGTTATGCATTTTTAATAAATTTACCTCACACAAAATACCTAATCTTGACTAACCTTAACTCCACCGCATCTGCTTCAGGAATTGAATTGGGTATGATGCAGTATTATTATTAGGTAACAATTTGTAAGGAAATATAACAAAACATCCATTTATCACTTAAACACATTTGTTGGTGTTAACATGAAAACATCACATCACATTCTGTACACACAGTATGCTGGTGTCTTTTTTGTTCTGGAATAATGTAAACATGTAATGTTTAAGTATTAATAGAGACAAATAAGCTTAAGTGATAAATGGAGGTTTCCATTATGTTTCCTTTCAAACTGTTACCTACTAATTGTATTACATCACACCTAATTCAATCCCCAAACAGAAGCAGATGAGTTAAACATCTGAACTGAAACTGTCATAACGGAAAACTACATTTATGGAGATGGGTTCCAATCCAAAATATTATGTATTCACTGCCCTCTAAAAGTCCTAGCAGTTTGTGATGGGAATTTCCGAACATCCTGTAGGTTTGGATTATTTTGCCCTTGGATTTATAGAACACATACTGATGTGAACACAACTTCACAATGACTTTATTTTTAACCAGCATTAACTTCATGAATAAAATAACTAGCACCCCTTTTGAAATCTCAACTACATTACTTAATAGTCAGGCTGAGCTCAAAGAATCATATCCTTTACAAAACCACTGCACACAATCACAGAATCTGAACAAGAAAGTTTCCACGAAATGGATACTTTGTTATTTCAAAAGAAGTTCAAGTGCAAATCCATATGCTGAGAAATGCATGAGAAACTAAAATTAATGAACTAAACGATACTTCATTACTGATGAAGACAGATCAGTCAAGTCAAAAAGAATGAATAAGATTTGGAAAGAGAGGAAGAAGAAGAAGATGATGATGATGATGATGATGATGAAAAAGTCTAGTTAATATTTTTAACACTTAGTGTATATTGACTGATTATAGTGCTCCAACATTGATGTAAACTATCTAAATAAATACAAAACATAAAATACTTGTGAATTGCCTGTTCAACTGGAAAAAAAAACAGGGTAATTCAATGACAATTCCATGCAGAAAAGTAACATTTCAAACAAGACCATTTCAGGTTTCTCTCAAATTTGGTGCATCCCATGGTCCAGAATTTGTAGAGGTATATGACAGCTGTGAAGAAAGTTCAGAAACTGTGTGAAATTTACACGTGTTTGTCTCAACATCAATGACAGTAATTTTGGTTCTAATCCAGAAGCAATAATGAACCCTGTGTCATTGAAAAGCTAACGAGTAGAGCTTTACACTGGCATGCAACATGGCAGAATTCTAAGAATTTTCACATTCAAGGTCATTGACCTTAAACTTTGACCTTCAATATCTCAAAACACCACACCTTAAATTTTCTTGAAAAAGAAAAAAAAAGTATTCTTTTGTTCCAATATGCTGCTATAAATGACGTAAATATCAAGCAGGCACACCAAAGGCATCATGTCCAAGAATTTATTTTGTCAGCATCAGAATACTACCAAAATGCAAAAGATAGCACATAAATATGTAACACAAATTATTATAAATACAATTCATACATAATGTTGTGCAAAGATATGTCTTATATTGTTGTAGTGGTATTATGAACCACTGACAGTGTTGCATCTATTAAAAGGCAATAAAACATGGTTATATCTCATTTCACAAATCTCCAATTAAATTGTTAATGTTCACCATATCTGACACAGGGAGAGTGTACGTCCTTCCAATTAGTGTCAGTGGATTCAGTCTTGTGAAAATGTCACTTCTTCTAATAATACAAATGTATGGTTTGACAGGAAACACAAATGATGCTGATGGGCCAAGAGGCTGTATCTATTTCTTCATAAATTTGTAAGACATGTGCAACCCACTGATTACTGTCACAATACAGGAAATAAATCCATTTCTGTATGTTAACAGCATTTCATTCACTATAGCAATCACAACTCACCTCTGTGCACTAAAGAAGCAGAATATGTCTCTGTTTTTACTATACCTTTGTAAACAGGTATTACACTATGAAGCTTACAACAAGTGGTATCTCTATTTGTATTTTTGAAATGTTACTTCTGCCTGACTTGGTTTCAATCATGATGGGAAGCCAATGTACAATTGAAGACACATGAAGGAATATTTCCTTTGCTCCGCTAACGCAACGGTTGTGGTGCCAAAATATGGTTTTCATGAAGCCACATGAGGATGGCAAGTGTGGCTAATCTCTTTTACAGTCCCTGCAACCCCATCACAAGGTCCTTTATCATGTGCTGCAGGGGGAAAAAATGTCACTCTGCTGTAACATCAAAATCTTCCTGATGTTGGACAGATTCACAAAATTCTTTCTGTTTTTGTACTAGGTAGCAATTCTGTCCATGCGCGCCCACACACACACACACACACACACACACACACACACACACACACACACACAGTACCATGCTGAAGGCAGTCAAATATTTGCACATATGACTTACGGTGTATTTCATTAGAATGTGTGTGTCTGCAGTAAGCTACACATGCATGAAATCCCTGAACTTCACCCTGAAAGGTGAAGTTTTAACTCTCTGCAAAATCACAAACAATACATACACACACTTTGAGTAGTTCTTTAGAGGTTTCAAAGATCTGTGACTGCTGCTGGGTGATATACAAGTGTGCTATGAGCTGTTGTAAACTCAATACAAACACCTCAATGAAATCATATGACAGTTTTGTTATAGTCTCTAGAACTACCAAGCCCATAATTAACCAAAACTTATATGTAATTTTTTTGTATGTAATTTACACAGAATGGATCTCGCTGTCACTGGCAAGGACACAGTGCTTTGGCTACGACACAAAATTGTGAGAACCAATATTTAATCAGTACACTAAAATTAAGTGACAGTTAAAAAAAAAAAAAATACCTCGAAGGAATTGCTACTAAAAATGAGAGAATGTCCGAGCTGTATTAAAGTGCAAAACAATACCTAAAAACTAAGTTGATTAAGATTTTGTAACACTAGCAGCACTGGCATCACATGGTTCAGTTATGATCACAGTAAAAACCACATACATGTGGAATAGTTTTTTCACACAATGCCTTACATGGATTTGGATTAGGTATCACTAATATACCATATTCTGCAACCAACCGTTTTGCTCTTCATACCATATAATCTGAAGCAGAAAATTCTTTCATGGGTTTCTTTGTACTCCAGCTCTTTGGAAGTACTGTCATGATTTCTATTTTGTCACACACACCATCTATGTGAAACTTATGATTTCTTTTCTCTCTCTCTCTCTCTCTCTCTCTCTCTCTCTCTCTCTCTCTCTCTCTCTCTCTCTCTCTCTCTTTCTCTCTCCCCCCCCCCCCCCCACACTCTTCTTTTTCCAATTGTTTCATGTAAGTATGCTGCAACACTGAGGCAACCATTTTCAATTTTTGTTAATGGTACTTTTCCTCACACTGGAGCTTCTTTTTTCCTTTTTCTTCATCGGAGTTTCAACTGAATACTGAAGGCTAGAGATGAAACAATTCAATGCCCGATTCGATTTTATCTTCACTTATCATGTCTGGAAGTACCTAGAACAGCTGAGTAACATTTACAGGTGTTGATGGGTTTTGTAATATTTGCTTTCTACATTTGCTGCAAATTTTTCCACCTAGAAATATGACGTTCATTCAAATGAAACCTGGTCACTGCATTTACCTTTACCTTACATGTAAGGTGGCACCACATAACTGCAGGTATGGTGGTGTCATATAATGGTAGAGAGACTTGAAGCGTACACACCGTTTGATGTGGCATAGCGCCAGCGTGGTTTCATGCCAAAAAGAAGGTGGTTACATAAGTTATCCACTGCCGAACATGCGGGCAAGTAAGCAGGAACAACAAGGAGTGATTCAATTTTTGGCGGTGGAGGGAGTTGGAGGCCGTGAAATGTATTATCAATGAATGAATGCTGTATATGGTGAGTACAGTCTTGAGTCATTCAAGTGATGGAGAATGGCGCAAACGATTCCTTGAGGGGAGCGAGTCACTGGGCGACGATACTCATTCTGGACAGGCTCATCTTGTCATCACACCAGAAATGGTTGCGGAAGTGGATGCTTTAGTCTTAGACAACCGCAGAATCACCATGGACGACATCCATCGGTTACTGGGTATTAGTGTGGGCACTGTCCACACCGTAATGCATCAACACTCGAACATTTGAAAAATCTGTGCACAGTGGGTTCCCCACCAGCTAACTGCCGAGCAGCACAATACTAGAATGGCACTTTCTTTGAGTCACCTGCAACGTTATCATCAGGAGGAATATGGCTTTCTGTCGCGTATTGTCATAAGTGATGAAACATAGTGTCACCATTTTGAACTGGAAAGCAAGTGTCAGAGCAAGCAGTGGAAATATCTGACTTCACCACCTCCAAAGAAATCAAAGGCCATGCACACCAGTTCTGGTAAGATCATGATGTCTTCCTTTTTTGACCCCAAGGGCCCAATGATTGTCGAATTCCTGGGACAGAGATCCACTGTCAATGCCCAGTGTTATGAAGCCACTTTACAGAACCTTAAACAGGCCATCAAGTCGAAACGCCAAGATATGTTGTCAAATGGTGTTATCCTCCTGCATGATAATGCCTGCCCACACATGGCCAATGCGGTGAAGACGACATTGCAGCAGTTTTAGTGGGAAACTGCTGGAACATCCACCGTACACTCTCGACCTTTCACCATGTGACTTTCATGTGTGTGGACCTCTAAAACGAGGTATTCAGGGACATCGATTTGCAAAGGATGACTAAGTGTGTGACTGGGTCAAGGCGTGGATCCAACAGCAGCCGACTAGCTTCCTCATGGATGGCTTGTGTCGCAATGGGATGAATGTGCAAACAGTTTTGACAACTATTTTTTAGTATGTGTACTGTGTATAACTAAATTTTCGAGTTAATAAAATTGTTACCATTACTTTACAATAGTGACCAGGTTTCATTTGAATGCCCTTTATATATTACAACAATTGCCATGACCTTTAAAAGGATTGCTGCAATATAATTTTGAAATGAAATCCATTTTTTATGAACTTCTGCTAAATACTACTTCACAGTATATGTACACAGCAGTGAGTAAACAAGCCACACCCACGAGACAAGCTAATGGTGACTGGTTGAAATAAACGTCTGACTGACTGTTCACTGCATAAATATTCACCAGTTTCTCAAAGTAATAGTAACTGCTACTGTCTGGTGTCCTGGAAAAACCAAGATACTTAGCTGCTAACTGCATTTTCTTAGTGTAATGATGTGGATGAAATAATTTTTTGGGCATGATGCCTTTGGTGTGCCATCTTGATATTTACTATATTTATAGCAGCATATAGGAGGATTGTAATATATTTTAAAAAAATAAAAAATGTGGGCTATTTTGAGGTATTCAAAACCAAAGGTTAAGGTCAATGACCTCGGATGTGAAAATTCCTAGAAACCTACCATGTTCTGTATCAATGATACAACTTCACTGATGCACCTGGATTAGAATCAGAATTACAGAGTCATTGATGTTGAGACAGACACATGTAAATTTAAATTTCACACAGTTTCCGAATTCTGCAGATCTGTAATTTTCTTCACAACTGTCAAATACCTCTGCAATTTAGTAGTTTTTCAGCTCTTATTTGGATCGGTTGGATTGAGTGCTGCATTGAATTTAAGCTGAATTATCCAAAAGCTTTTATTGAGTAATTATAAAGGACTTTTCCATTTGTGTTAAATATGCTACTTCTTAGGACATACTTTCAGTGCAGCTACGGAAAAACAATACAAAACAGTTGTTTTAGATTTGCTGTTTTATACTGCTTTTATTAGTATAAAAAATTAAAGCTTTTACTAAAAATCACTAAAAAAGGAATTAAATAGGATAGCTAAGGAAGATAAGCATCAACTGCAGGTCTGCGAGAAAGCAGTTAAGGATCAGAGCTTTGCAAAACAGATTCATAGACCTCTTAAGACTGCAACAATCAAAAAGTAAACAAAAACATAAGGACAATGCTGAAGTCTATGTAAGAAGTTTTCCATTAATTTCTTCATTCTCTCTACATCATGTGTGATGTCATTCAATTGAATAAAATTTTAACTCAGCTACTAGAAATCATACTGTTGTTGGAACAAGCAAAATAATACTAAGTTTGTTCACTGATGAAGACTTACAAAGTTTCTCAGTCGCATGACAAATATGAGATGGTGAAAGCATATCTATATGGAAACAACTACAAGCTCTGAATAACAGCAATTCATCTGCATTCATATTAGACTCCAGTTCTGTACAGTAGTTGATCCAATCTGTGTAACTGTAAATCATATTATCTATGTCAGTTTCCTGCAAAATTCTTGGATACATCATAGTAACATTTATGGGACTTTCTGTCAGCATTTGGAGAAACACACATATTAAAAACTGAAATATATAGTATTAATGTTCCTCAATATTTATGTTTCATAAACTGGCTTTTGCTTTTCAAGGTCAACATTAGACAGCTGAGGACTGTTCAGTCTTAAGTTGTCTGTTGATGGCCTAGAAAGTCAAAGGTGGTCCACAAACAAAATAAATCTTGTAGAACATTAATACTGTATTTTACTGTTTAAGATATCAGAGCAAGTTTTTCCACAAATCTAATCAGCACTCATATGGTACTTTGCATTGATTTTGAAAGCAACAATCATGGGCAGACCATCTTGGTTTATTCACAAAATTCAAAGATCTGTGAATACAGAGGTTAATTGGATAACATTTGTATTGGTTTTCAGAGTGCAAGTCATCAAATAATAGCCAGTTAAGATAACTAAGTACGTAATAAACTGACTTCATGACAGGTAGATCTTAATATTTAGTTTGGGAAAACTAAAAAAAAAAAAGGTGCTGAGACAGAATTGTTGGCAAGTACTTACTGTCAACAGCCCAACTGTTTAGTACTGCCAATACATACACAACAGTACACAACTGTCCTGACACAAAGGGAGGAAAGAAGGATAAGTGCATAAGGTAGTAAATAAATAAATAAATCGTCATTCAATTTCAGTATAAGAGTCCCACTTCTTGTGATGATGAGAGCTGACTGAGATTTTCCAATGAAAATTTCTCAATATCTTTATGTATGTAAATATACCGAGTTATTAGACTGAATGGCTTACTTTCTGCAGGGCATCATTTATTGCTGCTATAACGTCTTTCACCGACGACTTCAATGTATTAACCCTGAGTGTTGTGAAGTGAGGTGTCGTCATCAACCAAGCCAGAAGCCTCTGCTTGTCATTCTGCAATTTATTTACAAACGGCAAACAATCAACAACAAATTCAGTTTTTCTATTACACTTTACATTTCTGTAAAGGAAGAAAGGTATCACTATAAAACTTACCGGATTGTCACTGTATTCAAATTGATCTGTCAGGAAATGTTCTACTTCGCGGGAGTGAAATGGGCTGCAGGGACCCATGCTGTCATTTGTTCTGGTAATATCCGCCTTACAAGCTCACTATTCCAAATGACGATGCAAGTACTACGCTATCCACTTCGGAGGAGAGGACATTCAGTGACCATAGCGTCATTACAGTGTTGTCACTTAGCGATATCGGCTTGTATCACTTTTCACACCCGCATCTTGAATTCACTTTACCTCCCATGACCCCGCAGAACTGCACACTACGGATACGCCGCTATCCCTTATGGGAAAAACAATATCAATTCTGTCGCTACATTCTAGCCTTCACGCTACCTCCCCGTTCCCACTACATTTAAAGCATCCCGCTACCAAGGAACATAGAATAAAAACCCGCTACTACATAGCTTCCCCACAGATTTATATACAATATTACAAGGAGTCTCACCAGCAATGCACAGTAAATAAAGTTCAAAGGAAAACACACGGGACGAAAGAATTATGTAGGGAACGCAGTCCTACTTGGAGCAACCAATACTTTTACAAGTTTTCGTAATACAGGATCTGGTCATAACATTCGCTACTTCTGTTTAATATGCGTGTTTTCTGATACGAAAGATATCGCCGATTCTCTAATTTTTTTCAGGGGTAAAAAGTACCTGGAGTTCTTTCGTACATTATAAAATATTGCCGAACTCAAGTTTTCATACTCAAGTACGAAACAGAATTTTCAAATGTCTCTCAAGTTATAGAAAGTGAGCAGAAATTAGAGAGATGTAAAGATTTTACAAAATTGATCAGTGAGTACTAGTTCATTACGTTTTTAAGAGAAGAACGGGGAAATCACCACTCCACTTTCAATTATCTCTGCTGTAAGCCGCATGTGACATGTGTTTCTACGATGTGCCTTGAAATGGGTCGATCATGGCGTCGACTATTGTGTATCGGTGCATATAGATATGTGATTGTTGCTGATTTCGTTCAGCGCGGATTCAATTAAATCACTTGTGTACCTTTCAAAAAGACGTGCGTGCAAGATTTCACAAATGCTGAAACAATTGCAAATGGGCCTTCGCGCGTTTTTACTCCTAGCGTCAAGAGTATGGACCTGTATTTGTTTCTTATTGAAGAAACAGGTTAGAGCAGTAAGTACTAGTAGTTCGCTTTCGTGGTATTTTTACACCACCGACTGTGCCGTTCTCGTTAGTCGACGTTTTAAGCGTGTCGGACTGTCTAAGACATAGTTAAAAGCTTTGTTATTTTGTATTTCGTGTTGTTATTGCCATGCATATGAGCAAATTTTTATGGTCTCTCACCTTAAAAGCTAGAGTTGTTATGATTTCTTCGCTGGTTTAACCCACCCTGCACCAACAGTTGCTTCAACAATTAAATAATTGATTTGTTTTATGTGGTACTTGAACTGATGGTCTGCACCAAGGTTTTTTCTGTTATGATGCTTACTGCGAATCCCAGGCTGTGAATGAAATTTTATAACGCCAGAGTTCGCTGCATGTCAGTTTCATCTTGGAGAAATGCTTGTACTGAAATACGATTCAATGAATGTATCATATAGTGTAAATGGATGAAATTTTTCTGTCTCTTAGAGACCAACTGAAACCACAACAGCAATTGGAGTGTTATATCATTCTGAAAACTTAATTCCTCCATACACATACGCTTCATCTACAAAAATTATAGTCTCCCCCAATGTTAGTCGTGCAAGATACAGGTAGATGCAGAGAGGATTGTACTTTGGATTGTATTAGCCCACCATAAAGGTCGTAAGACACTAAATTAAAACTGTCTGGTTTACAAAGTGTGTCTTTTAGGACTGACATGGATAAGGCTGATTATTATTATTATTATTATTATTATTATTATTATTCCATCCAGGATACTACTTGCTGTAAGAATTTTTAAACTTCCTTGACGTACATTTTAGATGCTTTAACATTGTATGCTGACCCTTGTGATTTGGCACTGAAATCCTCACTTAACTGTTGTGATTGAGGTTTTCTTTACTTTTGCTCAAATCATTCCAACTCAACACTGAGCAGAATTGTTTCACCAAAAACAATTCTGAGTCTGCTTTTTGTGTTCCACTGGATTTAATCACATTGTTTTTCGGTCATTAAAACTTATTTAATGCTCATCGGATCAGGTGCAGACTGTGAATCTGACTTTCAACTTGGATTGGTGAGGTAGTGAAGATGGTGATACATTTTCCTTCTTTGTCATCCCCATTTAATGGGTCCAAAACTTAATCTGGAACATCTGAGAATAGTTGATATGACATTTCCATGTCAAAGTCTTATTATAATTCTCAATTTCTAACTATCCTGATGTGTAATGGAAACTACAGTAGTCATGTATTGTACATTTTCCATTACATTACCACAGATTGTTTCTGTGCCTTGGTTATCAATGGTTTTTAGCACAGATTTGATTGAAACAGTCGAAAGCTTTCTCTGAATCTGTACCTCCAGACAGGTTGGTTCTTCGTACTCATTGAGTTGTTGGGTTAACGGAAGCGTCCAGGTTCACCTGTCTGCTTTGACCCGTAATGTAAGGGTTTTGTTGTGTGTGACGACATTATGGCAGGGAGTTTGACTTGGTTTTAGTTGTAGATGTCCTCTTGTTGTGTTTGATGGTGCTCTCCAGTGGTGTGTGTGTGTGTGTGTGTGTGTGTGTGTGTGTGTGTGTGTCGAAGAAAAATCCAAATAATTTTGAAAGTAACTTTTGTTTTGCTTTGTTTCTGGGTTTAACTATTTTGCATGTGCTTGTCATCAGGTAGCTCTCGTTAATTACTTATAAGATGTCCTTTTAATTGAAGGGTATGTGGAACCCAATTCCATGTGGCCCAGCCGGGATGGTTATGGATTTGGTAAATCTTCAGTTCTGTAACTGTAAATGATGAGTACCACAAGCTTAGCATGTGTTATCACAGCAGTGGAATGTTGTGATTTACAGGAAATGGAGGTAGGCTATTGTTATAACCATGGTATCCTGAGGAGATGACCTCAAGTAGGTATCCTCAAGGTTCTACACCAAATACACTGCATAATTCAGCTGACAACTTCAGCCTTTCTATCTTTGTCATAAGCTTTATTAAAAAAAAAAAAAAAAAAAAAAACTGAAAATGACCAGTGATTCTCAGACATCTCTTCTGGCAACCGCACTCGCCTAATGCGACTGTGAGGCAGTACAGATACTTCCCCCATAAATAGATTTAGCACCTGCCAATAGATCACAAGCCCTGGCATCATCATTTTTAATCTCTATAACTAAATAATAATTAAAACATAAATGAATTGGAAGTTATGTTAGAACACTTCTCAATATGTTCATCTATTATCCCGACAAAGGACTCACATAGTTGTATTAGACAGAACTTGGCAGAATCACATTAGAGAAATCCCTCCTCTCCGCTTCCCTCCCTTTCCTCATAATTGAGTATCCCATAAGATACATCACTTCACTTGACCAAATGCAGTTTCATCCATTTTCATAACCTCCCCAGCCCCCCCTATTTTCTCCTTTGCTCACTGATATCTATGTCATGTGCACCAAATTGTAGGGAAGCCCAGTAACAAAAATACAGTAACATGGGTCAATGTCTCGAATTTTTGAACCAAAGAGGCAACTTGGATCAAACTTGTATTCTTGCCACTCCTGTGACCTTTAGCATAATCAACAAGAGCACTACTCTTTTGTATAAAAGAAATGATGGATGACATGTCCAAGATTTTCTTATACAACATTCCACTGTTAAATTTAACCTATGGATCCTTGTTGGTAATCAGCACAAGCAGTAGAACCACCTCGAAATTCATTTTACTATTTACTGGAGTTTGAAACTTCCCTCAAGACTGTCACATCCAACAACACTTCTTCGTGATGCCATCTTCACACAAGCTAAGTTTCAATATATCATGCATGTATTATATCACATGCTACAACATTGTAACATCGCAAGTCAAAGACAGCTTTTGATTTCACAGCTAAGAAATAGTGAATCAGTGTAATTTATCCATCAGGTGAGTGTTTTCTCAACAGTGTCGTATCAAGGCTTGCCTGTTTTTATTTATTTATTTAATGTAGCAAATATTTCCAGCTGTAACCATGTAATGGAAGCCTCAGCTTCTCTGATACATTCAAAATTTCCTGAACTCAGAATGAAAATCATTATTTTATATTTCACAAGAACCAAGAACTTTTATTTGTTTTAACAGTAATACGAAATGAATAGATTGCTACTTACCACATAGAGGAACTTGAATTTCTATTAAGTATTTAAATAAAAGAATTAAGGAAGGCATGATAAAGCAGACTTTTATCAAAAATAATTTTCTTTTGACTATATTCTATTACTTACAAATAAATTTGTAATGAGTTGGGTGATCATTTTCATTTTATTTGCAGAATACATATGGTATAAAGAAGCATGCAGAATCACAAAATGTTTACAAATTACATTTTCAAATCAGAACCATGAATGACTAATATTGACAGCCAGATTTCAGTGTGACAAGTATTGTCATTATTGCTAAGGAACTATTTGTTAGGTTACACCATGTAGTAATTAATTAAAGAAATACTGAATCCCGTCATTGTGACATTCTGAATTGATTAAAGAGTAATAAGCATGAAAACTGATTACTACTGGCATAATGATGCTAGAAAAGCAGAAATGGTTGCACATCAACTGGAATGGCCTACCTTGCTAGTTAAAGTACGTTGGCTTTGCACCTTGAAGGGACTAGGCTCACAGCATGCACCTAGAGGAGACATCAAATACCCAGCGTCTGCGTTGAGGCTAATGGACCACCATTTACCACCTGGCTTCAGCTGCTGATGGTGTATGTGGTATGCGGTTTCTTCATTGTTCCATAATCACTGGCATACTAAACCACTGATTTTCATGAATCATTCACTAACATAAAAGCCATTTGGGAGTCTTACAAAGTGTGACTTAGTGGCACTAAGTGTGTAACAAATGCATAATTCACAGTAGAGATGGTGCTTACTGCCATCCTGGATACCAAAGAGGTCCAGAATTATTTTAGTTTTACTAAGGTAAAGGAAAGAATGCACCTTTTGTAACTCTTCTTTTATAAAATTTTTAATGTGATGTACAAAAGGATGACTATTTATAGATGGTCTAATCAGGGGTACTCTGTTAGATGATCTGTGTTTAGTGACTTGTTTAAACAGTTGATTGGCCAAACAATGTGTGTGGTGTTTTATTCATTTATTTATTTTTTCAATTGAATGAAACAATCAAATGAAAGTTTTTTCTGCCATCTCTGTAGGAAAGGTTTCACTCGTTTCTGTATGTTAATGGTTCTGCTTAATGTGAGACTACCAACTGAAACAAATGTTGGACAGTTATGTCCAGCATATGGATTTTCTCACTCGGTCTCCAAGTAGAAGCGTTTTCATGAAAACACTTGTTCAGCCTTTCTGGTCAAATACGAGCCATGAATGGTGTTCCAACTTATTTTTAGCGACAAGTAACATCTACATTCAAAGAGAGGTCAAGTCAGTATGCTACATATGTAAAAATTAAGCATTTTCAAAATTTATTTAAATATGAGTTTTTCATGCTTCTGAAATTAAATATATTTACAAGTTTAACAACTGGTATTTCATTGTAAATTTATGTCACAATGGGCATCATCCATTTTTTTTTTTTTTTTTTTAACTTACTCAAGTTCTTTGTCTCTTTTTCCACTGGGTTGAACCTGTCACCGATAATTCTCTTTTGATAAATATCAAGGTAACAAAGTCACTATGAGCATAGATATACATTGATGGTAAAAGAAATCGCAGTGCCAAGGAGGAGTGGTGTGTGACAAACAGAAGTTGGTAGGCATGTTACTGCATACGTAAGATGATGTCTATTCAGATTTCATGCTAGTCCCATAAGAGTGATGTTAGTGGTGCCACTATGAGGATACAAATAAGGTTTTCTTTAAATACAGGCTCTAACGGTCGTGAGGGTTAGTTACCTGTGAGATTGGATGTGGTGAGTCCATCTTAGTAAAGAATGCCTTTAAGGTGACAAAAATGCCATTATGAACTTGTCCCAATTTTGAACAAGATCATGCAATAAGGTTTTGAGAAGCTGGATGTTCCTTCTGTGATATTACAGAAAGACGTAGCAAGAATGAGACACAGAAAGACTTGGCAAGAATGTAGCCACTGTATGTGATTGCTGGCATTGATGGTCACGAGAATGTACAGTCACAAGAAGACAAGTCTCTGGATGGCCACATAGGAGTACAGAGAGGAAAAGACATCTTGTTGTTCACTGTATGGGCATCTGCAGCAGCAATTTGAACAGCAGTTTACACCACAGTGACTCAACGAACTGTTATAAACTGGTTTGCTTCAAGGGCAACTCCAAGCCCTATAGTGTGCATTCCACTCATCCCAAATCACAGACATTTGCGACTTAAGTGGTATCAAGTGAGTACTTATGAAGGGCAGGGTGGAGGTCTGTTGTGTTTACTGATGAAGCTGATTCTGCATTGGTGCCTTGTGTTGGTTATGCTTGGTGGACACACTGGGCCCTCACCTGGAGTTATCATCTGGGGTGTGACTTCATACGACAGCAGGAACACTCTCATGATTATCCTATGCACCCTGACTCTAAATTTTTACATCAGTCTGGTGATTCGGCCTGTTGTACTGCTATTCATGAACAACATTCCAGGGGATGTTTTCTAGCATTACAGTGCTCACCCACATACCACTGTTATAACCCAAAATGCTCTACTGAATGTTGACATGCTGCCTTGGCGTTGTCGATCACCAGAAGTGTCTCCAGTTGGGCACATGTTGGACATCATTGGATGGCAACTCCAGCATCACCCACAAACTGCATGAATCATCTCGTATGTCGACAGATCAAGTGCTTCAGACATGAAAGTCCATCCCACAAACTGACATCCGGCACTTGTGCAGCACAATGCATGCACATTTCCATGCTTGTATTCAACATTCTGGCAATTAAACCGGTTATGAATGTACCAGCATTTCACATTTGCAGTGACTTGTCTTGCACTTACATTAACCTCTGATCTTGTGATGTTAACCACTTAAATATTTGCCTAGACAAATGTATTCCCAAAATTTCAAATTACTGTACATTAATAATTTCTGGTGTTGTGTTTTTTTCCATCAATGTATTTGATTTGATAAGCTTTTGGGGTAATTATAAATTATTATCATTGGGTATTCATGTGTTTATGATTTAGTTTGTGTAACACAGAATACATAGGTAAGTATTAATTTTTAATGAAAGCTCAAAATATTATTTAAGCACATTTCTGTTACAAGAGAAGTCCTAACAGTTTTAATCAAACCATAGCTGTCAGGTGGTGGTACTGTAGGTCGTTTACTTAAATTTACTTCGGTAAGAGTTTAAAAGCACCATCTCGTCCAGGTTCTTAGATTTCAAGTGGTTCCTCCTCTTTGTAGAGGTGTCCAGTGTTTGAAAAAACACGCTCTGAGGGAATCGAAGCAGCTAGAATGCACAAATACTTTAAGGCAGTGTCAGACAAAAGATGACATGGACTGTAGTACTTCTTCCAACACCTAGTGGATCAGGTATATCCTCCAAGTGTAGTATCTTTTTGGACTAGGGGAACTGCATTTCCTCTTGGTCATTAGTAAGTATCCATGATGCTGACTCATTTTTGGTTTTCTGTTCCATGAAATAGTCCAAATCTTCTTCTTATTAACTTGTGTTTCAACTATCTGTACTTGAACAAACATGCCATCTACCACAACAGTGTCGTTGTTTGGAGTTTGACTAAGCTGTCTTATGAGTGCACTCTGCTATTTTCAGCACTTTCACATGCTCAAAACCCACACTTTCTGAGCCTAAGTGATACCTGCCTCCATAGTTGTGGTTGTGTCAATCACTGCTCTTGGGTGTCCTTTAGCCAATAGCACCACTATGGAGGATGTTTTGAACTGCTCCTCAGATGTTTATTCTATTAACTCAGAGGTTCTAGTCCAGGAAGGCAGTTGAAACAAGCCACTATCCTGCCATCATAGCCTCCCAGTTGACATTGGAAATTGTCTTTATGATGACATCTTTGATCAATACTAAGTGCTGTACATAAGGAAAGTAGAGTTCCATCTGGTTGGGGCCTCCTATTTCAGCTTTAATTGTCTCCCCACACCCCCAACTGAACTGGGCAGACTACCAGTTTCACATTGGCTACAGTGGTGCTTTTGAAAACCCCAAAAATTTTGCAATGTTTCTATCACAAGAAACTCAGTGCTGCTGGTTCAGGATTGTTGAACATATATGGCAATACTAAATTACATGAGTGTGTGAGTAATGCAAGACAAATAAACAACACTTGTTTTCCTTGCACATTTGTCAAAAGAGCAGACTGCAGTTTGTAGTGCTGAGTCAAGTGTACTGTCACTGTCAGAAACCTTTTGTTGGTCCACAGTCAATGCAGCATATTTGGTTTCAGCCAGCTTATTGCCCATAACTTCCCTGATTTCAAGAATTGATCATTTAACAGTTTGATCGTCAGGTTCTTTCTTGGAGGCAGAGAATATCTTGGTTCTAAGGTCTGAACTATAGTCTGAATGAAATTACTTGATCCTTGACACTTCGCACATTGGAGCTGGTTTCCTCCAATCAAAGCACTCAGTGTCATGCCCGAACCATTCGCTGTTGCCAAATTGCCACAAAAATTGGTCAGTTAACTTCCAAATACCTTGTCCAGCATTGTTTCGTGATATGTTTGTATCCTGAATCATGGGTCTGGTACTTTAATTTTGTATTCCATCATATATGTATAACCACACCACAAACAACACATACACATAATTATGCTAATGAAATACACATATTTTATACACAGCACTAACTAAACACTGGGTCATACATAATTATGCTAATGAAATACACATATTTTATACACAGCACTAACTAAACACTGGGTCATTCCATGTCAAGTGGCCTGAGGGCCCCCACTCAACCATCTCCAATTTTAATGAAATTTTTACAGGATATACATATAGACCTTACATGAAGCACTGCCAAATTACAGCTGCATAAGTAGTATGGTGGGGCCACTAGCCACCTTTTTGTAAAGGCTCGTTTTTTGACATTGTGACTGAAATGAATAAATGATCAACTTTGTTTTACCATTGTTCAGGATCTAAGAGAACTGTCATGCTGAGACTTTGTGATCCTGATCAACTTTTTGGGTACAGTAGCTTAGTTGTAGTACAAAAGGTCAAACTATGGTAAATTCATCATAGTGTGCTATCAAAGTGGCTCATAAATATTGTCATACCAAATTTTGACTATGCTTTATTGCCTTGTATCTACTGAAAGAATAACTTTCTGAAGCTGATACTTTAGTTATCTGCAACCTGTCAGCATGTTAGAAAGCTCTGCAAGTGATATCCAGAATGCAAAAATAATAACTGGGTTATCTGAGCTCACCTTGTCTGATAAAAAAAAGATTTTATATATATATATATATATATAATTTTTTTTTTTTTATATACAGACCAGTTTAGTCTCAACAGTGTTTAGTGTCAGCAGTGGAGTTTGGTAACGTGCTTCAACAGTCAGTCTGAAGCACACTGTTGTGTAGTGAAGAGTGTTCCACATCCATGAGGATCTCCTCAGCACGGATCTATGGAACGAAAACTAATCTAATCTCTCTCTAACCATTCTGTTAAAAAGGGTTTTTGGATTGTCAATGTGGAAACAGCCAAATAATTGCAAGCCAAGACTAAGATCAGTGTGAAACCTAGTCAGAAGATCTGTCTAACTCGCAGAAAACAATTTTTAGCAAAGAAAACAGAAAAATCACAGTCAAATTCAAACCAGTCAGAGGATGAAGCATATCCAGAAGTATCAATCGATTCAAGTCTAATTGCTTTTGGGGTCTCCTCACTAAAATTTCAGAGTGTATCAAAAAGGGATGTGAAAGGTTACACAAAATGAAAAATAAGCGAAGCTCAAGAGGCAATTGCGAATAACATTGCTGCTGCTGAAGGATTCACCCCAAAGATCTTCAAGCACCTAGTACAAGCAAGACATGTCCCGATTGTGAAGATTATAAGCATCTGATTAAAGAATTGAAAGAGAAGTTGCAATTGTCAAGGCAGCCTGAAAAATTTCAAATACTGACATTAGTACCACAAAGCTGGACTATAAAAGAGACAATGCAAGAATTTGGTGTCTCACACAGGATGGTAAAAGCAGCTAGGAAGTTACAGGCAGACAATGGTGTATTAGCTCTGCCAAAGAACAAGTGTGGCATGAAGATTCCAGATCCCGTAAAAGAAAGAGTGGTAACATTTTTCAGAATGAAGATTTTAGCCAAATTTGTCCAGGTAAAAAAGACTATGTATGAATTAGAATATAAGGAAAGAAAGTTTTGATGCAAAAATACCATCTTCTGAATAATTTGAAATAAATGTTTGCTGCTTATTGACTTCAGCATGGGCCTGAAATTGGCATTTCCAAATTTTGTGAATTAAGGCCAAAATGGTGCATCACTGTGGGTGCTGCAGGAACGCACTCAGTCTGTGTTTGCACTTTACACCAAAATGTTAAAGTGATGCTTGCTAGCACTCCAATCAAAGAAGATTATAAGAGTCTGACTGCTAAAACAGCGTGTGGTTTGGAATCCAAAGACTGCATGCTTGATCGCTGTGAAATCTGTCTGGGAAAAGAACTGCTGGAACAGTTTTTAGAAAGTAGTTTTGAGGACAGTGATCCAGATGATACCATTGAGTTCAAACAGTGGATGCACACCAATAGAGATACATTAGAAACCGAGCAGATGACCACCGAGGATTTTATTGAAGATCGGATTTCAAAAATTGACAAACTTTCCACTCATCATGATGTTGCAAAGCACCAGAGCAATCACTATAAATGGACAAAAGAAAGCTGTAAGCCAACTGAACTGATTGTATTAATAGACTTTGCTGAAAATTATTCCTTCATTGTCCAGGATGCCACTCAAGGTTTTCTCTGGAATAACAGCCAAGCAACTTTACACCCATTTGTTGTGTACTTCAGAAATAACTTGGACATCAGAAGCATCAGCTACTGTATAATAAGTGACAGCCTGAAACATGATGCAATCGCTGTACATGCTTTTATACTGAAATTAATAGAAGATCTAAAGTGTCTCCTTGGAAAAATCACACACATTTACTACTTCAGTGATGGGTCAGCAACACAGTACAAAAACTTCAAAAAGTTTCTGAATCTCTGCCACCATTAAAATGACTTTGGAATCTCAGCTGAATGGAACTTTTTTGCTACAAGCCATGGAAAATCTTCATGTGATGGAATTGGAGGACCTGTAAAGTGCCTGGCAGCAAGAGAAAGCCTTCAAAGACCAACTGAGGACCAAATTTTGACACCAAATGATTTGTTTAAATACTGTACAAAGAATATCAGAGGAATCCAAATAATTTCTGTTTCAAAAGAAGAAATTGAAACAGGAAAAACTGAGCAGGAAGCAAGATTCAAAAATGGCTGTGCAGTATCAGGAACAAGAGAGAATCTCCATTTTGTGCCATTAAATGAAAAGCAAGTTTGTATTTGAAGAGTATCCAGTGATACAAATTTTTTTTGTGGCAAATGTTGACCAAAGTCAAGCAACAGATTCATTCAGAAATATTACAGCCTTACAACCGGGCCAATACGTTGCTTGTATATATGATGGAAAATGGTGGATTGGTAATGTGTCTGAAGTTTCAGAAGAAGAAAATGATGTTTTAGTCAGTTTCATGCACCCTAATGGACCTGCACATTCATTCTATTGGCCAGCTAGGCAGGATGCTTGTTGGATTCCAAACCAACACATTATTTCTGTCATTCCAGCTCCATCAGCAACAAGAATGGTCCGACATTATAGCTTGTTAGAATCAACTGTAATTGCTATTAATAACACATTTCAGCAAATGAATTAATAAGAACTGAAATATTTGGCTTGGGAACCATAAAGAGTATGACTGGTACGTGTATTTTTTAATGTAATATAAATGTAAGTTTATTTGATACAAAAAATTTATGGGCCACTTTGATGGCACACTATGATGAATTTACCGTAGCTTGATCTTTTGTTTTACAGCTAAGATATTGTACCCGAAAAGTTGAACAGGATCACAAAGTTTCAGCATGACAGGTCTCTTAGGTCCTGAGTAATGGTAAATCAAAGTTGATCATTTATTCATTTAAGTCACAAGTTCAAGAAATGTAATGTAATGAAAATGTAACTTTATTTGTTCTTAAATGCAAAGTCTCCAAAATAGAAATAACTTTTTTCTGATCAAACAAGGTGAGCTCTTTTCAATGATGCTGAGAAAAATCAAATTTGAGCGATCCCTTTTGAGATACGACCTTTTGAAAGGAGTCAAAATTGATGGATTAAATTTTTTAGCACACTTTGAACTTCGATAACTCAGTTATTATTTGAGCAATCTGGGTGCCACTTGCAGAGCTTTGACATGCTGGCAGGCTGCAGATAACCTAAGTATTAGCTTCAGAAAGTCACTCTTTCAGTAGATACAAGGCAAAAAGTATAGGCAAAATTTGGCACGACAAGACTTGAGCCACTTTCATAGCACATTATGATGAATTTACCATAATTTGACCTTTTGTACTACAACTAATCTACTGTACCCAAAAAGTTGATCAAGATCACAAAGTTTCAGCACGACTGGTCTCTTAGATCCTGAACGATGGTAAAACAAAGTTGATCATTTATTCATTTCAGTTACAATGTTAAAGAAACAAGCCTTTATGAAAAGGTGTCTAGTGTCACCACCATACTACTTATGCAGCTGTAATTTGGCAGTGCTTCATGTGAGGTCTATATATACATCCTGTAAATTTCATAAAAGTTGGAGATGGTCGAGTGGGGAGCTTATCTTAATTTAGGCCACTTGACATGAAATGCCTCCACTACTGGATACTTTTGCAAAAGATGTGATTATCATCATCACAGAGATAGGGCTACATTAGATAAGCTTCACATCACATAGTGAGAAACAGAGTTTTTCAAGGCTGCAATTCATCATTGTGACTGGATGGTCACAATCAAAAATATAACAGCTTGACTTTGTGTTGTACTTTAGCGCAGTGGTTAGCGTATTAACCTGTAATTTTGAAGCTTGTAGGTTCGAACTTCTTCAAATGTTGTGAATTTTTTTATTTGTAAATCTAATTGAAAGAGTTTGATTTTCATTTTTATTAAATTAATTGGTTTAAATGTTTTTCTTATTTTTTAATTCTTTGCCACATCATTTTGACTTTTTTAGTTGCTCTTATTTTTCTGCCTATAATTCTATTTTGGTCTGGAACCTGCCTGTGCCGTCTATAATCAGATACCAAGTGGCAATGAGGATTGCTCATTGGTTAGTAACTCGGCAGCTTGTGTAGCCAGTGAGAGAATACTTTAAGGTAACCAATGATAGCAAGAAATTACAGTTTGCTTTTACCACTGAAACTGAACTTTATCTGCTTTTTGTTTGCTCATAAAGGTGAGCTGTAATAGCTGTGAACAAAGCAATCATGACTTCAGTTCTGCTGCAGATTGTTGATCACAGCTTTCTCGGATACATTACACATCACGAGTTTGCAGTTAGTTACTTCCAACATTGCTACGCATGACACATTAACAGCATTTTTGAAGTGACTTGCCATGTTTGAGTGTTACCTATAAAAACGTGGTAGCTGGTGGCCAGTGTGGCAACACCATAGTGGCAAGTGACCAACCTCAATTGTCAAGTAATTTTAAATGGACTATACTTGGTGCTGTCAACTAAATAAAATGGTAGAACCCCACCGTAGGGCTCACAACTCTCTTGTGAGTATATGCTTGGCTACCATAGGCCCCCAACTTTTGCAGTACTACTTCCTTTCTTGTACTCCAAACCCGTATTTCCCTTTTCACCGGATGGTCTTTCTGGTGTAGACCCCAAATGCACCTGATACTTGATTTAGGACCCTGGTTTTCCATTTTCCTTCCAGCAGTCTCTGCACCTTTACATTAGTAAATACATGGTCCCCATTGTTTGGATTGGCCTGCCACCACTTTTCCAAATTTTTCAGAACTGCGGATCATGCAAGGAAGGTCGACCAATTTGGTGTCTGTTCCACCTTTGTGCTTTTCCATCTTAGTGCCCTTCCTTTCCAGTAAGGTAGTACACCCAAAACTCAATATGGTAGCCATCCCATTGTGGGGGAGGGGTCGTCAATTAGATGCACAGTTGTAGCCTTTTGACCATGCAAGGATTGTACTGTTGGTGCCTGAACTGAAACCTCACAATGTACCAAGTATGCCAAGGAGTATGTGCTCATCTTAACTGGGGCATGGAGCCTCCAAGCAATAGAATACTGGCCAGGCTGGGTGGCTTCCATTGGGAGAGCCCCCATTCAGAGTGTGTGGCACCATGGCGGATGACTCGCATCTGAAGCAGATAAAGCTTTCTCCCACTGGTGATCATATGGACCCAGCAGCCTCTTCATAAGGGAAGAAGTCTTCAGTGTAGAGAGATGTGACCCCAAAATGTTTCCTTCCCTGACTATGCCGTGGGAGGAACGTCGGACTAAGCGACAAGTAGAAAAATACTCTCCCCCAATACCTGCTTTGTACAAGGACAGATGAGTATTCTTGTTTTGGCCACAAAGCCTTCATTCTTTGTAGAGACTATAGAGGACAAGTTTGGGGAAGTTGCGGGTTGCTTGTGACAAGCTGGGGAACATACCAGTGACAATTGTTCCCTTAATAGTCCAAATAGGGTTCAAGACATCATTTTCCATCATGACCATCTTTTGTAGTCTGATAATGAGCTGCATGCCAACTTGGAGCGACATGGTGTACACTCTGTCCGCTATGTACATAGGGGGTCAAAGGAGAATATGGTTGCTACTGGGACCTTCATTTTGGCCTTTGAGGGTGATTTGTTGCCGGAAATGGTCAAGGTGATGGTATACCAATGTGACATGAAGCCCCTGTCCTTCATGGCTACTGGGGATATTTTAAGAATCATACCAATTATGATTGGATATCAGGCGGGGTTTGCACATATGTTCTGAACTCAGTATGTTGCAAACATGTGCCTCTTGATACAACTTTGGAGGCTATGCCATTTCAGGATTTTACCATCTGTAGTATTTATCTCCCTCCCAATGGTGTCCCTCAGAATTTATTGTCTGCATTGGTTTTTCAGCTCCTCCCACCTTTCCTAATCTTGGACAATTTCAATACCTATAACCCTTTGTGGGATGAAACCATGATCACTGACCACAGTAAAGATATCGGAAACTTACTGGCAGAGCTTGACCTCCATCTCTTAACTACTGGTGCCTCCACACTGTTCAGTGTGGCACATAGAATTACTCGGCCAATGATCTTTCTGTTTGTTCTTCTCCCGTCCATCCACTGGAGGGTCCACGATAACCTTTGTGGTAGCAGCCACTTCCCAATCTTCCTGTCCCTCCCTTCACATCACTCCCTTGGGCGTCTATCTAGAGAGGCTTTCCATATTGCCAACTGGAATACTTCTACCTCCATTGTCATTTTAGCTCCCTGCTAAATGGAAGCATTGATCAAGCTGTCCAGAATGCAACAGCAGCCATTCTATTTCAAGCCGACAGCGATCCCCTATTCTTCAGAGTCCCCTTGTTCGAAGGTAGTACCTTGGTGGCTCTGGGATATTGCCGAGGCCATTTGAGATCGCGGGGAGGTCTCTCCAATGCCATAAGCAGCATCCATCAGTCCAGCACCTCATTGCCTTTAAACAGCTACATGCCCTGGTCAGCCACTTAATGAAATGACAGAAGCAAGAACACTGGGAACATTACGTTTCGATCATAGGACCACAAACACCTCATTTGCAGGTCTGGGCGAATATCAGATACCTCTATGGACACCAGTATTCTGCAGGTGTATTTGGCATTTCGTTGGACAGTGCTTTTTTTCACTGATTCAGATGCCTTAGCTGAACATTTTGCTCTGTGTTATGCTTGGGCCTCTGCATCTGAGAACTATCAACCTGCCTTTTGTGTCCTTAAACAGCAACTGGAGTGATTGCAGTTCACTATATTCCACATGGAATCCTATAATGCTCCATGCAGGGAGTGTGAATTCTTCACTGCTCTAACCCCTTGCCCTGATACAGCCTTTTGGCCAGACTGCATCCATAACCAGATTCTCGAACCACTATCAGTAGATTGTCAACGTCACCTTACCATCGTCAACCGTATCTGGAGTGAGGGTGCACTCCCACCTCAATGGCAAGAAAACACCAGGTAAGCATCCTCTGTTGATGCACAGCTGTTGTCAAATTAGTCTCACCAATGTTCTCTGTAAGTTGCTCAAAGGCATTACAAGCCAGCGGCCGTGCTTCGGGCCTTTATGGCTCCATCCCACGGCAGTTTTTGCCAAGGCTCTTCCACAGCTGATAATTTTATTTGCATGGAGTCTGCCATCCAGACAGCTGTTAATCACTGTCAACACCTTACTGCTGTCTTCCTCAAGCTACAAAAGGCTTATAACATCATATGGCGACGCCACATCCTCGCTATCTTACTGACTAGGGTCTTCAGGGTCTGTTTCTGATTTTTGTCCATAACTTGTTGTCACTGCATACTTTATGGGTTGGAGTTGGTGCTTCCGACAGTATCTCCCGTATCCAAGAGAATAGGGTGTTGGAGGGCTCTCTATGAAAGTGTCCCTCTCTTTTTAATGGCCATCAATGGTCTAGCTGCAGAGTCTTCAATATGCTGATGATTTTTGCATTTACTGTTGCCCCTCCAGTGGGCATTTCTGAACACTGACTACAGGATGCCACTCGATAGGTGCATTCATATCCCTCACCCACAGCTTTCAGTTTTCTGCTGCCAAGACTTGCACATTTGCTTCTGTCACTGTCATATTGTTCATCCACAACCAGAACTTTACCTTGGTGACCAGTTACTCAATGTGGTGGATACCTATTGCTCTTTGGGACAGTCTTTGATGTCTGGCTGATGTGGCTACCCCATCTTCGCCAACTTAAACAAAAGTGCTGCTATACCTTAATACATTTTGCTGCCTCAGTAACACCAGAAGGGGGGCAGACCACACTACCCTTCTGCAGCATTACAAAACCCTCATCCTGTTCCATCTCGATTATGGGAGTATGTGGTTTGGCATCACCCTCAGCTTTGCGGCCACTGGACCCGATACACCACTGTGAGGTCCGACTTGCTGTAGGAGCCTTCTGAACTAGCCCTGTGAACATCCTACCTGAGAAGGCTGGAATCCCTCATCTATCAATCAGGTGCCAAGAACAGCTGCTCAGTTATGTTATCCACATTTGCAGCTCCCCTAACCATCCAGACTATTGTGTCCTTTTTCCTAGTAGGGAAGTCCACCTCCCACAATAGAGACTCAGAACTGCGTTACAAGTGCAGTTTGACTATGGTGTCTCTGCTCTGAACTCCAACTTCCCCCACTGTTGCCTCTTGTCAGGGAGCAATCGCATTCACCCTATGGTTTATACCCTGATCTCACATCTCTCTCAGTTAATCCTGTGAACTGAAAAATTCAGTTGACACCATGATGTTTCGCCACCTGTTCCTGGCTGTTCTCAGTGGATTACTAGGTTCGGAAGTGCTAAACACTGACGACTCAATGGTTGATGGGAGAAACTGTTTTGCATACGTATGTACAAGGTGCAGTAAAGTATGCTCCTTAGCAAATGAATGCTATGTCTTCACTAATGAATTGGTGTCTGTCAAATGAGCCTTTAGCCATGCTTGTTCTTGCACTGGCAGTATGCTTCTAACTTGCAGTGACTCCCTGAACAGACTTAAGTCTATAGACCAGTGCTAAACTAATCATCCATTAGTCATGACTATCTTCTTCTGATGTCTGTCAAGCTGGACAGCCAGTTGTTTCAACCCTTGGTGGACATGTTGAAATCTCAGGGAATGAGCATGCCAACTGCTTAGCAAAGTTGGCTACCAGGATGCCACTTCTGGAAATAGAGCTCTCAGAACTGTACCTTTGGTTAGCTCTATCCCCTCAGTTGTTGAATGCGTGGAACTCGGAATGCTTCACCCCGGACTCCCCAAACAAATTGAGGGCAATAAAGGAGACCACGACTGTGGCAGTCTTCCCTTCGCACTTCTCGCAGGGAATCTGCTGTCCTCTGTTGACTATGCATTGGCTACAATTAGCTAACCCATAGCCACATTCTCCAGCGTGAGGACTCAAGTTACTGCCAATGTGGTGCCTGCCTGATGGTGGCCCACATCCTGCTAGACTGCTCAAATGTGGCTATTTTTTGCAATCTCTTAACCTTCCTGATATGCTACCTCTGGTCCTAGTGGACAGTACCAAAGTGGCTGACCTGGTTTTAAGTTTCATCTGTGAAGGTGGGTTCTACTCATCTCTGTAAGGTTGGAGGGGCACTTCTCGCCAGCTGTGAACCAGGGATCCCATGGCGGCTCTTCCTTGGCGGCCTGGCTGGCCCCTACGTTTCCCACCTTTATATTCTCCTTGTTCTTTTATGTTTGCCATTTTTAATGTTTTCTCTGTACTAAAATTTCACTATCTTGTCTGTGCTTCTCGTTTTCCTTTGTTAATTGATATTGAGATGGTGCTGGTGGGATGCAGACGGCACGTCCCCCACCGTGTACCATGCTCTGGGGACCTCCAACTGCATTCTGAGTAGAATAGCTCATCCCTCTCATACCCTTCCTACTTCTCCTTGATTTATCTCTGTCTTATTGTATCTTACTTAAAATTGGGCTTCCAGGATTTGCTTTTGTATCCTTCTGCTGAGGATTACTCCTGATTCGATGCACATTGAATGAAGGGACTGATGACCTCACAATTTGGTCCATTTAACTCCAACAACCAACCAAAATGGTGGAAAACTCTCAGCCACAGTATCACTGGGTAGATTCTCACGTCTTTAATTTTACCACTAGATATTTTACCTTCACTGTATCAAAAATCATCACCTGCCTTGATATTTTTCATGACGCTTTTGGGACTTTAGCACCTGGACAATTGAGTGGAGGGGGGGGGGAGGATTAGTTTATTGCTGTTGGTTCAGTCGTAAAACTGCTTGTGAAATAAGATTGCGTACTGGACTTGCCTTCACATCTGTGAATGTGTCAGCAGCAACAGAGGAAGAGGCATACATTGTGGTTCCAGTATAGACATGGTGCCGGTAGTGGATGGACAAGTCGGCTGCCGGTTGTACCTTCTGACAAATTAGTCACAGATACAATGTTTAAGAACTGGGTAGTGCTTCCTTTTCAACTCATCCATTAGATTATTGTATGAACCATGTAAATTTATTTACTTTTTAAAGATCATGCCGGCCATAACATGTCCTTCAGTTTTTGTGTAAAGCTGCGTCAGGACTGAACATTTCACCATTTTGATCCAGACACTCTACACTGGTGTCCAAAATTAAAGCAACAAATGGAAATGTTGCAATATCATGCAGACCATAACATCTCTGTGAGGCATAGTCCATATCAGTCCAGGCAGGTTAAGAAAAAATCTTACCTTCATAGACTCAAATGTTATTGAATTTAGTGTATGTTAAAGTGAAGGACTAAGTGAGGAACACGTATTTTTTTTGTTTTCTTCAAAAAAAATTTTTACTCAGAGATACAGCCCTCCAAAGATAACACTGCGCATACCACTTTGAAGATGCGAATTTTGGAAAAAATTTTAAAATATCTGGAACAGTTCCAGATATTTTGTTGGTTTTTTTATTCGCAATTGAAAGATAATTGCGTTAATATGATTACAAAGAAATCCTCCATTTTGACTTATCTGTCAGTGTTCTTTTACTATAGTGTTCTGAACTTTTTGTATACTTTATGGATATATTTTTTTAAATGCCAATCTATAAAATTTTGATTTTTTCTGTTTATTAATACCATATAGTTCTAAATTCTCTGAAAAGAAGAGCTTCCACTTTTAGGTTGAACAGGTTTTATAAACAATTGAAATTTTTGCCATACATAAAACCTGTTTTATTATCACATAACAGGCTCCAAAAAAATCAAAACCTAGCCTCATTTAACATAATTTTAGTTTTGAAAGATGAGTAAGAGACTCATTTTTCAACCATTTTAAATGTTTCCAAAATGTATGTGAAAGGTCCAAAGACTTAAAGGTTTCAATTTATACAACTTCTGTGCACTCTGTTTTGTACTGAATTAGCCAGTCAATGAACTAAAAATGTGTTCCACTGCTTCAGTATCTTCCTTTGATATAGAGTGATGCCTTCCTGTTGAACAAATAGGAGCTGGAGCACTAAGTCTTCAAAACATTGTGAAGAGGAAGTGAGCACTGATGGCGTTGTTGCTGTCCTTCAGCTGGAAACCTATATCCAGCAGCTCATCCTTGTGGTAGCATAAAGGTCACTACAATGTCGTTTAACTCATAACTGGTTTCTACAATCTCTGCAATCCACCAGTCATAGTCATACACAAACGTCATGGTTAGTCAGGGAGATCAGTTGACTATGAATGTCATCACGTATGAGCAGCATGATGCCCCCATGAAATGGAATGCCAACCTCAGGGGGAATGTCAAAACGAATCAGTAAGTAATGTGAAAGCTCAAAGTGGTCGTGAGGGCACAATTTCGTTTCCTGAGGGCAGAGTACAAGGGGATGCTGTGATGCTAAAAGCAGCTGTAAATCCTCATTGTGGGACCGAAGGCCATGAACGTTCATTGGAGGATAGTCATGGGGAGAAGAGTTGTAGGGGTGTCAACTTGGTGGCCACAGAGTGACAGCCAGTGTAGAGTTGCTACAACAGAGCACAGAAGCAGGAGGATTCTGCTCCATGGGGTCCATAGAAGCTTCGGCTTGCTTGTGTGGTCGTTCCGTGGAGTCCAATGCTGCAAAACACTTGGTGGTGCGCACCGGCAAGACAGAGGCAGCTCAAGCTAAGGTACCAAGTGGCGACACCATCGAACAGGATCTTCGATATGGCGAAGGAGAAGACCATTTGGCTTTGGTGGACTTCTTCAAGCCTTTCCAGTTAGAGGAAGACTCGGGTCTTGTCTGGCAGGAGGGACGGAGGAAGTATTCATGGGAGTACTCCTTCTGTCCTTCCCTGCTTAATGGTTGCGTAGCTGGTGGCTTCATCCCTTGAGGCGAGAGTTTGATGGTTTGTTGCACAGTGGGACGGGGGTGTGAACCCTTCACCACCTTCGCTTCGTGAAGCAGCCCATGTTAACCTTGGCCTTCATTCGCTTCCTAAGGACACTACTCCAGCCTCGCTCTATCCCTTTCAGTTTCACAACCTTCGCATGCAATTTTGCAGTAGTACCTTTGTGTACACTGATGGCTCTCATACTGACCATGGTGTCAAGTGTGCCTTCATCATTGGCGCCTACATCTTTTGATACCAATTTCCGGCACACTGCTCAGTATTTACAGCTGAGCTCTTTGCCCCGTATCAGGCCACAGAGTACATTCGGCAACACAGAATTTTCATTTGTGTCCTCTTGTCAGATTCACTCTGCGCCCTTCATAGTGTATGTGCATGGTACACTGCCCATCCCTTAGTGCAGTGGGTCCAGGAAAACTGTCACTTGCTCACTCGTGGTGGAGCCATTGTGATGTTTCTGTGGGTTCCTGATCATGTCGGTCTGCCAGGAAATGAGGCTGCTGACACTGCTTCCAAGGCTGCAGTCCTTGTACCTCAGCCGGCAGGAGGAGGTCGTTTTGGCCCGGTTATGAATTGGACACAGCCAGTTCAGCCACTGCCATCTGCTGACGGCTGCGCCGCTGCCGTTCTGCCCATGTGGGCAATTGCTGACGGTACGCCACATTTTAACGTCCTGTCCGAATTTTAATACATTGCACATTGATCTTGGCCTGCCATGTACTCTGGATGAAATTTTAGCGGATGACCCAGGAGCAGCTGCTCACGTTCTTTGTTTTATCCGCTTGACAAACCTGTCTAAGGACATTTGATTATGCTGTTTTCTTTTAATCCCGTGCCTGTTAATGTGCCTTTTATAGTGTTGTCCTTTTTAGTTGCTGTTTTAACATTGTGCCTTGCAGTCCATTCATAATTTAGTCTGGGCGTTAATGACCACTGTAGTTGTTCGCCCTAAAGTACCTCAGCCCGATAGTTCATGTATTTCCTCCAGTGATCTCTGTGTTGCCATCTGTCAAGAGGTATTGTCCCTTTGGCATCACCAATGGTCCTTTCTTCACAGGTATAAGCTCCAGTTTATTAAGCCTCTACCAGCAGTTTGGACGATCTCGTCTTGGCCCTCCAGCTGGTAGGAGGTCATTTTAACTCGGCTGTGTATTGGGCACTGCCTTTTTAACCATCGTCATTTGATGAGTGGCGCTACCCCACCACTTTGTTCACATTGTGCCGAAGTTTTAACTGCCTGCCACCTCCTGATGGAATGTTCATTTTTTAACTGTTTACATTCCCACTTGTGTTTGCCGTCTGAGTTATTGTCTGTTTTACCAAACGACGTGCGGCCTGTCGACCGCATTTTACTTTTTATCCGCCAAAGTAATATGGCGAAGACCATTTAATTTTTAGTTGTGGACCTCCGTTTCAGTATGGTGTGTTTTGTAGCTCTGTCTTCCCATCCCTGTTTTTATTTGTCTTCTCTTACGTCAGTTGGGACATAGTCGTTTTTTAACTCGCTCTGGCTTCGTGTCCTATCATTTTGACTTGGGTGTGTATTACCCCAGTTGTTTTTTGCACCCTAAAGCAAAACAAACAAACAAGCATGTGAGGATTGTGGTTTAAATGTGAATAGTTGACTTTGATTTGTTGGGATAGTTCTAAGAAAGTGCCACTCACCTGTAAAGGAGACTACATGCTGGACGGGACGCTAATGTGAACTACTCTTGAACACTGCTCGAGTGTTTGGGATCCATACCAGGTTAGATTAAAGGAAGACATCAAAGCATTTCAGAGGTGGGTGCTAGATTGGTTACTGGTAGGTTCGAACAACACACAAGTGTTACGGAGAAACTTTGGGACCTCTGCTGTTCCTGATCTATATAAATGACCTGGGTGACAATCTGAGCAGTTCTCTTAGGTTGTTCACAGATGATGCTGTAATTTACCATCTAGTAAGGTCATCCGAAGACCAGTATCAGTTGCAAAGCGATTTAGAAAAGATTTCTGTATGGTGTGGCAGGTGGCAGTTGACGCTAAATAACGAAAAGTCTGAGGTGATCCACATGAGTTTCAAAAGAAATCTGTTGGAATTCGATTACTCGATAAATAGTACAATACTCAAGGCTGTCAGTTCAACTAAGTACCTGGGTGTTAAAATTACGAACAACTTCAGTTGGAAAGACCACATGGATAATATTGTGGGGAAGGCGAGCCAAAGGTTGCGTTTCATTGGCAGGACACTTAGAAGATGCAACAAGTCCACTAAAGAGACAGCTTACACTACACTCATTCGTCCTCTGTTAGAATATTGCTGCGTGGTGTGAGATCCTTAACAGGTGGGATTGACGGAGGACATCGAAAGGGTGCAAAAAAGGGCAGCTCGTTTTGTATTATCACGTAATAGAGGAGAGAGTGTGGCAGATATGATACGCGAGTTGGGCTGGAAGTCATTAAAGCAAAGACGTTTTTCGTCGTGGCGAGATCTATTTACGAAATTTCAGTCACCAACTTTCTCTTCCGAATGCGAAAATATTTTGTTGAGCCCAACCTACATAGGTAGGAATGATCATCAAAATAAAATAAGAGAAATGAGAGCTCGAACAGAAAGGTTTAGGTGTTCGTTTTTCCCGCGTGCTGTTCGGGAGTGGAATGGTAGAGAGATAGTATGATTGTGGTTCGAACCTGTGGTTCGAACCCTCTGCCAAGCACTTAAATGTGAATTGCAGAGTAGTCACGTAGACGTAGATGTAGAAGATGGAAATCTCTGGAGGCAAGGCGACATTCTTTTTGAGGAACATTATTTAGAATATTTAGGAACCAGCATTTGAAGTTGACTGCAGAACGATTCTGTTGCCTCCATCATGCATTGCATGTCAGGACGACGAAGATAAGATATGAGAAATTAGAGCTCACACAGAGGCATATAGGCAGTTGTTTTTCCCTCATTCTGTTTGCAAGTAGAATAGGAAAGGAAATGAGTAGTAGTGGTCCTGCATGATGTTAGATGGATGTGGAGTATCAATGTAGGTGTAGATGTAGATGATACTTTGTTAAGAATCGCCTTACATCTTTATGAACAATGACAATATTCTGAAAATGGTAGATTGCTACTCAGCATATAGTGAAAATGTGGAGTTGCAGACAGGCACAACAAAACGAGTGCTAAACAAGTAAAGCTTATGGCCACAAAGCCTTTACAAACTGAAATAAACAATACTGATTGTGCATATATGCTGTAGTTACAAGGAATAATCTTCAGAAAATTGGCCTCTCATAAGTATCATAATAGAATGAGGACTTTATGAAAACTTCTGTATTCTAACTTCTACATGTATTCTGTACTTTAGTTTCTGTATTACCTTTGTCTTTTCAGTGTATATTATCACAGCTACACAGTTCGAGAAACTTTTCATATCTTTAATATTTCTTATTTACTTAACTGCTGTAGTCTTTTACAACTTGGACAGCTATTACTCTGCGCGACATGGGAGTGAGTCTCTAAAGTAAAATATTTCATTGCTATTGAAATTACGTTATACTACTCTCAGTTCATTTCCCAAACTTATCGGTCTTATTTCATGCCCAGTTTCTTTATTTTCTCTTCAGATGGTACCACCATGGGATGACGATCAGTGTGTGGGGAACAAATCACACCTGGGTTGTAGAAAGCCAGCACCATAACTGCACTTCATGCTTCAGCAAAACCATAAATCAATCAAGGAAGTGAAAAATTGCTTAAATGTTGTTCATAAATGAAACCGAAAATGGCTTACGCATTGACATATTTAATAAACATTCTAACTGCAGCAGTTGTATATGTTTATCGCCAGGAATGGAGACAGTATGAAATAGTGAACTACAATAAACCAACACAGCAGACAACTGTGCCTACCTCTCACTGCATTGTAGCATACCAGCCATTTATGGGCATATTAGTGTGAGTCTGGGTTGTATATAATCAGCAGTTCTGACAGTGAGTGAGTGAAAGATGTTGCCACTAAAATCATCCAACAAGGCCAGTGTAATGTTGCAAGGCAGCTTAGCTTGCCGAAACAGCGAACTCACTGGTACTGCAGAGACTATTGTAGCAAGAGGTGAGGCAGATTTCCACACTGACAGAGACATTGGTGTTTTGAGATACGTGACTGATAGTGGTGCATATGCACAAAAATGTGCCACTGCCGACTATAAGTGCTGGATGTTCTTGTAATGGAATTATTATTAGTCTTGCAGCCCACCCAAGATGGCAGGGCTATGCAAGACAAGGACACCACATGGACCTGCCAGTAAAAGTCACCTGTTCAAAGCCATAGCAGGGCAACAACTCTCTGCACTTAGTCCTTCTCCAGACTTGGTACTCCCCCTGCGGGTACGGGGGCTAGAATAGGCCCGAGGTATTCCTGCCTGTCGTACGAGGCGACTAAAAGGAGTTTCACGTGTTTCGGCCTTTATGTGATGGTCCCCTGTCGAGTTTGACCTCCATTCTTCAAAATTTTCCCAAAGAGCAAGCCAATTGGGGAAGGGCGCCTTACAAGGTGCATCGTGTCCATCTTGCATAGAGATTTTTAGCCCACTTTCTCGTCGTCGCATTGCAGTCCTGCCCATTCTCCATCTCTTGGGCGAGTACACCTTCCTGGGTGTGTTTTCCCCATGCCCTATGCAGTGTCAATTTCTGCATCGACAATGACCATGAACTTCTTTGCACCTGATATCCAGCACGGTAGCCAGTCTGTTATGGCGGGGCCACCATATACCCTGTTGGTTGTAGCCCCTGACCACACAGGGATTGCTCTGCTGATGCCTGCGTCGTTAACTCCCCACGTATGCCAAGGGGTAGATGCCCATGCCCCTGGGACATCGGGACTCCCAGCAATGGCCATCCTGCCAGGTGGCTTTTGCTGCGGCTGGGTGGTGCCTGTGGGGAGGGCCTCTGGTCGGAGTGGGTGGCATCAGGGTGGATGACATGCGATGAAACATAGTCCATCATCTCTTGCTGGTGGTGAAACACCAGCAGTCTCTAGCGATCATGAGCTCAATTCAGCGCGCAGAAGTAAGACCCCAAATTGTTCCCCTCCCTGGCCACATCATGGGAGGAACGTCAGGCTACGGATGGTTGTGGATCTTATTCGCACCGGTACCTTGTACGTTTGAGAGCTGATGAGAAATCTTTCATGACGATGAAGCGTCGGTTTTTTGTTGAGCACTTAGAGGAATTGTTCGGGGAGGTGGAGGGCTTGTCCAAAATGAGATCTGGGTCAGTCTTGATCAAAACAGCATCCTCTGCCCAGTCACGGGAGTTACTCACTTGTGACAAGCTGGGGGATATTTCTGTAACCATCACGCCCCATAAGAGCGTAAATATGATCCAGGGTATCATAATTTACAGAGACCTTCTTTTGAAGTCCGACAACGAGCTGCGCGCCAATTTAGAGCAGCGATGTGTACATTTCGTCCGGCGTGCCGACCGGGGTCCGAAGGATAATCAGGTTGCCACCAGTGCCTTCATCTTGGCCTCTGATGGTGATACATTGCCCAAGAAGGTCAAGGTGATGGTCTACCAGTGTTCTGTAAAGCCCTATATCCCTCCCCCGATGCGGTGCTTTCAGTGCTGGAAGTTTGACCACATGTCTTCCTGCTGTACTTCCAGTGTCACATGCTGAGATTGCGGATGCCCATCACATCCCAATACTCCATGTGCCCTGCCTCCCATCTGTGTTAACTGCGGAGAGCACCATTTGCCTTGCTCGCCTGACTGCAGGATTCTCCAGACAGAAAGGAAGATCATAAAGACCCTGGACCGACTGACCTACACTGAGGCTAAGAGAAAATTTGAACGCCTCCATGTTGTGCGCATGACATCGTCTTACGCCGCCACTACAACAGTTCTGGCACCATCAGCTCCACCAACCCATGTCACCTCTCAGAGCCGGAAGACTACACGTGACCCATTGATGGTGGGGGGGGGGGCATTTCCCTCCCTGTCTCATTTTGGACAAGCCCTCCACCTCCGTGAACTTGTCCTCTAAATGCTCAACAAAAAGCTTCGGGAGCAACACCCCCCCCCCCCACACACACACACACACACACACCATCCCCCCACCACCAACCAGTGGGGACATCCATCCCCACTTCTAAGCCAGAGAAGCTTAAGTCTTCTTCGGCTTCTCTCACTACGAGGGGTCCCTTGTGTCACTCCCTTCCCAGGTTTCATTTAATGGGAAAGATGACACCCACCAATGGCTGAAGAGCCCAAAAGCAGCTGGTCGTAGGGCTTCACGCTCATCCTCAGTCCAGAGACTGAGCCAATGAAGTCCTCCCAACCAGGGAAACCAAAGAAGCAGCGAGAGAAACCCAAAAAGAAAACCCCTAAGACCAAGGAAATTGTGGTGGCACCCACACCACCGCTACCTACAAGCTCTGCAACTGAAGATGGTGTGGAGATTTTATCATCCGCTGAGGACCTAGATCTCACCAGACCCTCTGACACAATGGGTACAGACTGCTCAGGCAATAAGTCAGTGGCAGCAGGTGACTCTGAGGTGTAAACTGCCTCATTGAATCTTCCATGCCTTCCCAGTCTCATGATGTCATCCTCCAATGGAATTGCGGTGGTTTTTTCCACCGCCTGGCTGAGCTATGGCAACTATTAAGCTTTTCACCTGCTATCTGCATTGCCCTCCAGGAAACCTAGTTCCCAGCAATGCGGACCCCAGCCCTCCACGGCTATAAGGGATATTACAGGAACCATAGTGACTATAATCGAGTGTCAGGTGGGGTTTGCGTTTATGTCCTAAACTTGGTCTGTAGTGAACATGTGCCCCTTCAAACCCCTCATGAAGCTGTGGCTTTCAGAATGACGACGCAGGAAATAACTGTCTGCAACGTATATCTTCCTCCAGATGGTGCACTACCCCTGAATGTATTAGCTACGCTGATTGATCAACTCCCTAAATCTATCCTACTTCTGGGAGACTTTGATGCCCATAACCCCTTGTGGGGTGGTACCATGCTTACTGGCCGAGGCAGAGATATCAGAACTTAACTGTCGCAGTTCGACTTCTGCTTCTTAAATACTGGGGCCACCACACATCTCAGTGTGGCTCATGGTAGTTACTCAGCCATTGATTTATCAATTTGCAGCCCAGGACTTCTCCCATCTACCCACGGGAGAACACATGACGACTTGTGTGGTAGTGACCACTTCCTCATCTTCCTGTCACTGCCCCAGCGTCAGGCACACGGACGCCTGCCCAGACGGGCTTTGAACAACACAGACTGGGGAACTTTCACCTCTCGTTTACCGCTGAATCTCCCACACACGGTAACATCGATGTGATGGTTGAGCAGGTGACTAGCACAATTGTTTCTGCGGCAGAAAACGTGATCCCTCGCTCTTTAGGGTGCCCGAGGCATAAGGCAGTCCCTTGGTGGTCGCCGGAAGTCACTGAAGCAATTAAGGAGCGTCGGCGAGCTCTACAGTGGCATAAGCGGCACCCTTCCCTGGAGCACTTCATAACCTTTAAACGGCTCCGTGCCCGTGTTCGCTACCTTATCAAACAATGGAAGGAGTAGTGTTGGGAGAGATACGTCTCCACCATTGGGTGCTAAACGTCGCCTTCCCAAGTCTGGGCAAAGATAAAACGTCTTTTCGGGTACCAGGCCCCAACAGCTGTCCCTGGTGTTACCATAAATGGCGAGTTATGTGCCTACGCAAACGCGATTGCCGAGCACTTTGCTTGAGCCTCTGCATCAGAGAATTAACCCCCCTCCCCAGCCTTTCGTACACTCAAACAGTGGCTGGAAGGGAACATCCTCTCAGTCACTACATGCTGCAGTGAATCCTATAACGCCTCATTTAAAGAGTGGGAGCTCCTCAGTGCCCTTGCACATTGCCTCAACACAGCTCCTGGGCCTGACCGCATCCATAGCCAAATGATTAAACATCTCTCTTCTGACTACAAGCGACATCTTCTTGTCATCTTCAAATGACTCTGGTACGATGGCGTCTTTCCATCGCAATGGCAGGAGAGCACCACCATTCCGGTGCTGAAACCCGGTAAAAATTCGCTTGATGTGGATAGCTATCGGCCCATCAGCCTCACCAACATTCTTTGTAAGCTGCTGGAACATATGGTATGTCGGCGGTTGGATTGGGTCCTGGAGTCATGTGACTTGCTGGCTCCATGTCAGGGCGGCTTCTGCCAGGGTCGCTCTACCACTGATAATCTTGTGTTCATCAAGTCTGCCATCCGAACAGCCATTTCCAGACGGCAACACTTGATTGCCGTCTTTTTTGACTTGCATAAAGCATATGACACGACTTGGCGACATCATATCCTTGCCACATTGTATGAGTGGGGTCTCCTGGGACCATTCTCGATCTTTATCCAAAACTTCCTGTCGCTCCATACTTTCCATGTCCAAGTTTGTGACTCCCATATTTCCATCCATATCCAGGAGAATGGAGTCTCGTAGGGCTCTGTATTTGAATGTCTCTCTATTTTTAGTGGCCATTAACAGTCTAGCAGCAGCTGTCGGTCCCTCTGTCCCACCTTCTCTGTATGCAGCCGAATTCTGCATTTCGTACTGCTGCTCCAGTACTGTTGTTGCTGAGCAGCGCCTTCAGGGAGCCATCCACAAGGTGCAGTCATGGGCTGTAGCCCATGGCTTCCAGTTTTCAGCTGCAAAGTTGTGTGTCATGCACTTCTGTCGGTGTCATACCGTTCATCCAGAACCTGCGCTTTTCCTTAATGACAATCCGCTCACTGTAGTGGAGACATATCAGTTCCGAGGACTGGTTTTTGATGCCAGATTGACTTGGCTCCCTCATCTCCGTCAGCTTAAGCAGAAGTGCTGGCAGCACCTCAATGCCCTCCGTTGCCTGAGCAACACCAATTGGGATGCAGATCCCTGTACGCTGCTGCAACTGTACAGAGCCCTTGTCCAATCCTGACTTGACTACGGGAATGTGGTTTATGGTTCGGCAGCGCCTTCAGCATTGCATTCACTCGACCCTATACACCACTGTGGGGTTCGATTAGCGACAGGAGCTTTTAGGATGAGTCCGGTGACCAGTGTATTGGTGGAGGCTGGTGTCACTCCACTGCAGATCAGATATGCGCATCTGCTCGCCATTTACGCAGCACACATTCATAGTTCCTCTGAGCATCCAAATTACCGCCTCCTTTTGCCACCCACGGCAGCCCATCTCCTGCATCGGCGGCCCAGATCGGGGCTAATGATTGTGGTTTGCGTACGGTCCCTTCTCTCCAAACTGGAGTCCTTCCCTTTACCAACTCTACTTGCGGTCCCTTTATGTATGCCTCTATGGTGTATGCCTTGGCCGCAGCTTCGTCTGGACCTTTTGCATGACCCTAAGGACTCTGTTAACCCTGCCGCTTTTGTTGGCCTGCCCCCTTTTAGCTGTGGTCAGGCAGACATTTGCGCTGCCTGGTACGCTCCCTGCCCTATTAACTGATGACCCTGCTATGGCTGGCTTAGTTTTACGTTTTATTCAGGCAGGGTTTTTTTTATCATTTAATATGAGTGTTTTATGTTTTATTTTATTGGTTTGTGTTGATTCTGGCCTTTGGCCTACGGTTTTAAACTGAGTTTTTAATATGTTCTCGGTGGTTGGCTTTTCCTTTTTTATTCTATGGTCGGCCAACTGCCGCCACACTCCGTGTGATTTTTAATTTGTTATGTCTGTTCTTTGTCTGAGGTTTTCTTGTCCTGTGTTGTCTGTTGTCTCTATTATCCGTTTTTTACTCTGTGTGGTAGTTTTTAAGTTTTGGAACAAGGGACCGATGATCATTGCAGTCTGGTCCCTTCAGTCCCACAAACCAACCAACCAACCCCGCCGCTCTCCTCTGTCACTTCCTCTCGATTCTTGACGTGTTCCGGGACTCTGAAGTCGGTCACGAAGGCTTCGCATATGTTCATGGAGGACATGTTGAGCAGCACTCTTTGCCAGTTGGCTGCAGTGTTTTCACTGCAGAGCTGGCGGCCATATCTCGTGCTCTTGAGTACACCTGCTCATACCCTGGTGAGTCATTCCTCCTGTGTACTGAGTCATTGAGCAGCCTACAAGCTATTGACCAGTGCTACCCTTGCCACCCTCTGGTAGCATCCATTCAGGAGTCCATCTATGCCATGGAACAGTCCCGCTGTTCCGTGGTGTTCGTGTGGACTCCAGGACTCGTTGGAATCCCTGGCAATGAACTTGCTGACAGGCTGGCCAAACAGGTGACGCAGAGATAGGCATCACAGAAGCTGACCTGCGTTCTGTCTTACACCGCAGGGTTTTCTGGCTTTGGGAGATGGAGTGGCATAACAGCATGCACAACAAACTGCATGTCATTAAGGAGACCATGAATGTGTGGAAGTCTTCCATGCAGGCTTCTCGCAGGGAATCAGTTGTCCTCTGCTGGCTCCGCATTGGCCATATGTGGCTAATGCATGGTTACCTACTCTGTCGCGAGGACCCACCTCTGTGTCGCTGTTGCTCCCAAATGACAGTCGTCCACCTCTTGCTGGACTGCCCACTTTTAGCCGCTCTGCAGCAGACTTTTAACTTTCCCAGCACCCTGCCTTCGGTGTTGGGCGACAGTGCATCCACAGCAGCTTTAGTTTTACATTTTATCTGTGAGTGTGGGTTTTATACTTCTATGTAGGTTTTAGCACATGTCCTTTGTCCCTCTGTGTCCTCCACCCTAGTGCTTTTAGGGTGGAGGTTTTAATGTCTTGCAGAGTGGCTGGCTTTCCCTTTTTTTCTCGTGGTTGGCCAGCCACTGTAATCTGCTTGCATGCTTTACTCTCTTCTGTTTCTAGCGTCTCTCTGTTGTTTTCTTGTCCCCTTTTGTTTCTTTTAGTGTTCGTTGCCTTCCCTTCGTTCTTGTGGCTTTTCCTTTCTTTCCGTTTTGTGTTATATGTTTCTTCCATTTTATTCTCACACTTGTGGCATTGTTTTATTAGGAACAAAGGACCAATAACCTCGTAGTTTGGTCCCTTCTCCTGCCTTTAAACCAAGCAACCAACCAACCAGACTTGATACCAAACGAGGTGGCACAATGGTTAGCACACTTTACTCACATTCGGGAGGACGATGGCTCAAACACAATCCAGCAATCCTGATTTAGGTTTTCTGTGATTTCCCTAAATCACTTCAGGCAAATGCCTGGATGGGTTCTTTGAAAGGACACAGCCTACTTCCTGCCCCATCCTTCCCTAACCTGATGGCACCTAAGATCTCGCTGCTTTGTCCCCTCCCCCTAAACAACCAATCAGACAAGCCTGACTTGGTGCCACGGTGCAGCTGGCCATCCCAGGTCATATTACGCAGCAGGGGCAGTAGGTCGCACCCTGTGCACGCCAGCCATCGTCGACCATCGCTGTGTGGAAATTCCAGTGCTGTGCGCCTCCACCGCTGTGACACAACCAGGCATCTTCCTGTGTTGTAGCAGATACGCCATTGTCGAGTAGACGCTGTTGGCACAGGGACCATGTGGTTGGCTTACATAACGAGACCACCAGTGCTCAGGCTATCCATGTCAGCATCAAGGCCATCAAGCCAACCAAACAGAATTCAGCAGTAGCCTCCCAGCGACCAGTGTATCAAGCAACAGAAACGGGTCAATGAAGAACTTGTTACATTCCAGCTGGCTTTCTCTGGAGCCTCCAGAGCTCTCATCTCACGTCTGTCACTTACTTGTACCATACTGGCTCGTAGTTGCCCCACCCCGCACTGGGGGCCCTATAGTTTGGTATCTGAGTATGTGGCGTCATCTTTACACAGCATGGTGTCTGGACCATGACCTGTAGTCCTACAGTGTCAACACAGCGCAATGAGTTATGAACTATTTGGTTATGTTTTGGAGAGTGTAATAGGCATGGGAGTGAGGTGTGACTATAATTGTAACTTGAAGAATATCTTGTTTAGGCCAGAGGAGTCAATTGACTTTCAAGAGTTTAAGGGTAATTGTGAGGAGCAGTATTTGGTGTCTTTAAGAGGTATATCGTGTAATTTATTTGGGCCATTCACAGAGACAGTGTCTCTAACCTGTTGTATATGTTGTCGACCTGTTCATATTGCAAGGCAATGCAGAGAGTCTTTGTGGCCCCTGACATAAGGACTAATTTGTGATTATCTTTTGGAGCTGTAATTTATTTTTGAATTATTATATTTCACGGGGTGTAAATGTGTCACAGTGGTATAGCAGAAAGGTTCACCCGAGGTGAAAGCAGTGTGAATATTGTTATAATAGGTAGCACAGCTGACAGTGGAAAATATGCAGCTACATGGGCAGTTGGTAGCAATGTATGAACAGTTAGTATTGCTTCCTGTTTCACAGCATGAGGTGTAGATCCAGTTGCGTTAGGATTGATTGTTTCCATGTATGGAAAATCATTTGAGGATTTGCAGTCATGCAGTTGAGGTGCAGACCATGCCTAGTGAAACCCAAACTATTGATAGACTCACCTGGCACCACTCCAGTGTGAGCCACATCCTCCGCCATCAGTGCCTTCTCAAACCCCATGTTAATATGCCTAACAGCAGCATTAAGATGAGGGCAATCGTGACACTGAAACAGTTTCACAAGACACACATTTGTGCTACCATTTTGAGTAGCTGTCTTTTCCAGGTCACCACCTACATCATATTCCCTGTCCCTATCAAGACTCTTCCCAGCTTCACCCACAATCACTACCTGATTCTCTTTCGTAAAATTCCTGCGTAACTCCCCTAAGTTAACAGTCACTTGAGCCAACTCTGCACTAGTTTTCACACTGCTGGTTGCCTGTTACTCACTCCTCAACACTTCCTGCAACTGCTGGCCTACACCTCTGCCATGTGAACTACCTAATAGCAGAACATTCTTCTTTCTGTTTGAGATTGCAAGTGTCCTATGGCCCTTAACTACTGAGGTCTGCTGCATATTTCCTGCTGTACCTACACCTGCACGTACAAGAGGCCCCTCCCCACTAAACTCTGACAGTTGGTCAGATCTGCTGGTGATGTGTAAAGCGTGTAGCGCACAACTGTGTGAAAATCTCCTCCTCCTAGCAGCCTTCTGATGAAATGCCAGTTCCCATTCCCCTGCACTCTTCTCTCTCCTCATTCTATCTAGTTCCTCCTTTACATTTTGGAACTGCACCTGAAGAGCACAGATCTTACACTTCTGCTGATCTGTCAACTTATTTATGCTACAAATTCTGCATTTCCAGGAGAGGATCTCCCTAGAATGCCCACTGGCTTCCCCGCTACATTCCCCACACTTTGAACAAATCTTGCCCAGTAACCCACTACTCACAAACCTACTTCTCACTCATGGTAAAATGCTAACAATTACTGAAAAACTAAATGGATACATTACCTAAGTTCAATTACTATAGTAGAACAATTTAAAGAACTAGCAACAGTTACCTCGAATTTTGCTCTCTATTAAGAAAGCAACTACTTCTATTAATACTACTAAACCACAACTCATACCTGTACACAAAAACTTCACACAATTTCTTGTCTAAAACAGAAAATTCAAGTGTCTGCTGGAATACTCAACAAAACTAAACACAGTGAGCAAAAGTATTTCTGAAATATTTCACCAAGAAACATCAGCAGGAAATAACCATGCTGAATTTAACAAAAGCCTACAACACACAAACAGCTGTATAGAACACAGTGAGTGAAAGTTTCTGAAAAGTTATTCAACCATTATTTCACCAGGAACAGCACGAGACACTGTTGGAAATTACTACTAAATTTATTAAATGAATACAGTGCACAAACAATTTTGTCAGTACTTCAGAACCGCTACAGCTGCAACTGCGTGCTGCGAAATGTAAACACATGGTTTGATATTTCAAGGAAAGATTGAAAACTATTAAATTTAATAAGCTAATACAGAGCCCAAACCACTTAATCAGTACTTTGCATTAGAACAGCTACAGAGTACAAGCTTTTATTAGACACAGGAGCGCAAGTGTCGGTTGCCAGTAGAGGCTTAGTTGGTCGAAGGCAATGGAACCCACCACGTAGTAGGTTATGTGGGATTGTGTATACAGGGTTATTACAAATGATTGAAGCGATTTCACAGCTCTACAATAACTTTATTATTTGAGATATTTTCACAATGCTTTGCACACACATACAAAAACTCAGTTTTTTTAGGCATTCACAAATGTTCGATATGTGCCCCTTTAGTGATTCAGCAGACATCAAGCCGATAATCAAGTTCCTCCCACACTCGGCGCAGCATGTCCCCATCAATGAGTTCGAAAGAATCGTTGATGCGAGCTCGCAGTTCTGGCACGTTTCTTGGTAGAGGAGGTTTAAACACTGAATCTTTCACATAACCCCACAGAAAGAAATCGCATGGGGTTAAGTCGGGAGAGCGTGGAGGCCATGACATGAATTGCTGATCATGATCTCCACCACGACCGATCCATCGGTTTTCCAATCTCCTGTTTAAGAAATGCCGAACATCATGATAGAAGTGCGGTGGAGCAACATCCTGTTGAAAGATGAAGTCGGCGCTGTCGGTCTCCAGTTGTGGCATGAGCCAATTTTCCAGCATGTCCAGATACACGTGTCCTGTAACGTTTTTTTCGCAGAAGAAAAAGGGGCCGTAAACTTTAAACCGTGAGATTGCACAAAACACGTTAACTTTTGGTGAACTGCGAATTTGCTGCACGAATGCGTGAGGATTCTCTACCGCCCAGATTCGCACATTGTGTCTGTTCACTTCACCATTAAGAAAAAATGTTGCTTCATCACTGAAAACAAGTTTCGCACTGAACGCATCCTCTTCCATGAGCTGTTGCAACCGCGCCGAAAATTCAAAGCGTTTGACTTTGTCAGGGCTTGTAGCAATTGTAAACGGTAAGGCTTCTGCTTTAGCCTTTTCCGTAAGATTTTCCAAACCGTCGGCTGTGGTACGTTTACACGTTCAACCGTTTCTTTGCTCACTGCAGGCCGACCCGTTGATTTCCCCCTACAGAGGCATCCAGAAGCTTTAAACTGTGCATACCATCGCCAAATGGAGTTAGCAGTTGGTGGATCTTTGTTGAACTTCGTTCTGAAGTGTCGTTGCACTGTTATGACTGACTGATGTGAGTGCATTTCAAGCACGACATACGCTTTCTCGGCTCCTGTCGCCATTTTGTCTCACTGCGCTCTCGAGCACTCTGGCGGCAGAAACCTGAAGTGCGGCTTCAGCCGAACAAAACTTTATGAGTTTTTCTACGTATCTGTAGTGTGTCGTGACCATATGTCAATGAATGGAGCTACAGTGAATTTATGAAATCGCTTCAGTCATTTGTAATAGCCCTGTAATTTGTGACCATTGGGGTCAGTGGAAATAGATTTTTGTATAGGGGATATTCAATTTAGACAGAGTGTAGATATAGTAATAAAAGTAGTGAAGATTGCAACATTAGACTTTTTGTATCAGCATTGTGCTAAAATTGACATTCGGCAAGTAGAACTTAGTGGAATGACATTCTAGCTAGGGGAAATTGTTGCCAGTGTAGAACTGTCACAAGGGGTATGTAGTGTATTGGACAAATTAATTGAGGTGCATACAATTGCACTAAGGATTGACTGAAATTATTGTGTGCCAGTAGGCACTGGAAAGTCACTTTGGTTGGATGTTGAACCAGAACTACCAGTGGGTATGTTATGTACTGTAGAGCCTCTGGAAGAGAATGATATGCTGGATCCAGAAAGTTATTTTATCAGGAGAAGTGTTGCACATATGAAAAAGAGATGCAGCGAGGGAGTGGTACCCATAAATACACTCCTGGAAATGGAAAAAAGAACACATTGACACCGGTGTGTCAGACCCACCATACTTGCTCCGGACACTGCGAGAGGGCTGTACAAGCAATGATCACACGCACGGCACAGCGGACACACCAGGAACCGCGGTGTTGGCCGTCGAATGGCGCTAGCTGCGCAGCATTTGTGCACCGCCGCCGTCAGTGTCAGCCAGTTTGCCATGGCATACGGAGCTCCATCGCAGTCTTTAACACTGGTAGCATGCCGCGACAGCGTGGACGTGAACCGTATGTGCAGTTGACGGACTTTGAGCGAGGGCGTATAGTGGGCATGCGGGAGGCCAGGTGGACGTACCGCCGAATTGCTCAACACGTGGGGCGTGAGGTCTCCACAGTACATCGATGTTGTCGCCAGTGGTCGGCGGAAGGTGCACGTGCCCGTCGACCTGGGACCGGACCGCAGCGACGCACGGATGCACGCCAAGACCGTAGGATCCTACGCAGTGCCGTAGGGGACCGCACCGCCACTTCCCAGCAAATTAGAGACACTGTTGCCCCTGGGGTATCGGCGAGGACCATTCGCAACCATCTCCATGAAGCTGGGCTACGGTCCCGCACACCGTTAGGCCGTCTTCCGCTCACGCCCCAACATCGTGCAGCCCGCCTCCAGTGGTGTCGCGACAAGCGTGAATGGAGGGACGAATGGAGACATGTCGTCTTCAGCGATGAGAGTCGCTTCTGCCTTGGTGCCAATGATGGTCGTATGCGTGTTTGGCACCGTGCAGGTGAGCGCCACAATCAGGACTGCATACGACCGAGGCACACAGGGCCAACACCCGGAATCATGGTGTGGGGAGCGATCTCCTACACTGGCCGTACACCACTGGTGATCGTCGAGGGGACACTGAATAGTGCACGGTACATCCAAACCGTCATCGAACCCATCGTTCTACCATTCCTAGACCGGCAAGGGAACTTGCTGTTCCAACAGGACAATGCACGCCCGCATCTATCCCGTGCCACCCAACGTGCTCTAGAAGGTGTAAGTCAACTACCCTGGCCAGCAAGATCTCCGGATCTGTCCCCCATTGAGCATGTTTGGGACTGGATGAAGCGTCGTCTCACGCGGTCTGCACGTCCAGCACGAACGCTGGTCCAACTGAGGCGCCAGGTGGAAATGGCATGGCAAGCCGTTCCACAGGACTACATCCAGCATCTCTACGATCGTCTCCATGGGAGAATAGCAGCCTGCATTGCTGCGAAAGGTGGATATACACTGTACTAGTGCCGACATTGTGCATGCTCTGTTGCCTGTGTCTATGTGCCTGTGGTTCTGTCAGTGTGATCATGTGATGTATCTGACCCCAGGAATGTGTCAATAAAGTTTCCCCTTCCTGGGACAATGAATTCACGGTGTTCTTATTTCAATTTCCAGGAGTGTATATATAATTTTGACACTGACAAAGTGAAGGAAGGAGATGTTGATAGAGAGTTTCGACATTCCTGATGTGGACGAATGGTGCACGAGGAATGTGAACCGCAAGCCACCATTAAGACAGCATTATGTAGGAAATTGGAGTAGACAAAGAGCGGATAGAAGAATTACTGTTCAAATTCGAGGATTTATGTTCTCCAGAGGGTCCATTGTGTGAGGGTACAAGATTTTCCAGTATTTTGTAGTCCAAGATTGGAAGTAAATAATTTTGTTCTAGTATTCCCAAACATTAAGGAGTCAGTCATCTTGTGTGACGCATCTGATTGTGCTTTGATATGTGTTTCAAGTCAAGAGATTAACTATGAAGAGCAAAGTAGTCAAAGGTGGCAAAGAGTCTTCTGCGGCAGCCACACTGTCAAGGTATACCAATGACCAGAAGTTTATATCAACAATGAGTATATGAGTGTATTTTAAAAAAAAAAATGTTTGTTATTTGTTATCTGGGATGTCTCCTGTAACTGTACTTATCATCTAATATGTGTTGTATTTGAAGGTGCAGTAAAATCCTTAAAAGATTAGTGTTGCCAAGTCCACATCCAGGGAACAAAGCACCAATGTATCAGAAACAGTATCACATTTCTAGGTATCTGTAGCCAATTATGGAAGATTTTATTAACCAGTGGTTAACTGACAGGATAATAGAAGAGAGCCCTAGTCCATGGGGATGCAGGAATCATAGTTGTACCAGAGAAATCTGTGGATGGTTCTAGACAACACAGATTCTGCTGTGATTACTGTCACCTGAACTGCAAGACTATAACAGATGTGTATCCCATCTCCAACATTACTTATATCATCAGTAACGTGGGACAATGTCGGTACTTTTCATCCAGGGTTTTGAGAGTGGTTACCATCAATTGGAGGTTGTTGCTGAAGACAGCATTTTTGGTACAGTGTGGCACTATCCATTCAAGAGAATGACATTTGGATTGAAAAATGCACTGATGTGTTTCAGGTGTTATTAGGCAGTGTGTCAAACAGCATCAGTGTCTAATTCAGCTAGATGATACCACCATATTCTCAGAATACGTGGAGCAGCATAGACAGTGTCTGAAGGAAGTGTTAGAGATTGTGGGCAGCATGTCGGATGTTGAGCACAGAGAAGTACCATTTTGTATTAGAAGACTTGGGGTATTCAGGCCATGTAATTAGTAAAGATGGAGTGAGGACAGGTCTGAGGCTAGTACAAGCTGTACAAGAGTTGCAGTGCCCATATCCATTAAGGAAATATAAAACTGCTACAGAAAATTTCGAAAGGGTTTCCTGACTGCCTGACCACTCTCACAAGTTGCTAAGGGTAGGTGTGAAATTCATGTGGATGGAAGAGTGTCAAGGTGCATTTGAACAATCAAACAGAGTTTTGACATCCACCCCAGTTGTAGTATTTCCAGACATTAATGAGTTTGTCCTGTTGTGTGATGCATCTGATTGTGCTTTGGTATGTGTTTTAAGCCAAGAGATTAATTGCGAAGAGCATCTTGTAGCCTACACGTTGAGAAAGCTGAATGCAGTGGAGAACAACTATTCAACTATACAGATGCAGATTTTTAGCTATATTTATGGTTTCACATGTTTTAGATGTTATTTTTACGGGAAATTTTTTTGTTAGTGACCAACTATGCTGCTTTGAAGTGGTTATTGGGACTGCAAGGTCTATCTAACGGGCTGAGAAGATGGCCCCTGAATTTGACTGCAACGTAGTACAAAAGCAAGGTGTGGAGGACTTGAATGCAGATGTATTAAGCAGGAAGGTAGCAGTGGTGAGTGTTCTGGCTCATGGTCTTAGCAGAGTGGCAGGCTGTGCACAGTGCTACCAGTGACAGGTAAACAGTGCAGGATGAATCGCAGTTTAGCACATGTGACTGACTGTTGTGGAAGAGGATGAGACTAGGGCTGCAGGTAGTAACACCAGCAAAGTTTGAGGAGATTTTAAAGGTTGCACATGATCATGTGTTACCTGGTTACAGAGGATGGAGAGCAATAATGGGGGGGGGGGGGGGGGGGGCAGAGAGATACTGGTGTAAAGGAAGAAAAGCAGGTGTGTATCAATACATGAGGAATTGAGTGTACCATGCACTGTGAGCTGACTTGAATCATAAATGAGTACCGATGCAGAGGCTACCAGAAGCATCAGAATCATTTTAAATGTTTGGGGTTGATTTATAAGAGCCATTCTGTCACACAACAGCAAGAAACTGATTTGTATTAACAATAATAGATCACTTTTTTCTGTACTTGGAGACGGTTGATATGCTGAGCCAGCAGCCAGTGACAGTTGCACAAGCAATGGTTAACAACTGATTTTGAATTTTGGGGTATTAGATACGATAATTTCACGTTGGACTTATTGAAGAATCTGTGTCGGTTATTGCGTGTGAAGAAATTAAGAACTAGTCCTCTTCATCCACAGGCCAATGGTAGAATGGAAACGGGTACATAGTAGCTTAACATTTTTGCAATAGTTCTATGTGAATGCACATCATACTGCCTAGGCTTCTTATTAAAGGTATGTTGTGTCAGCATATAATTCAAAAGTCCACATAAATACTGAGTTGTCATCATATGAGGTGGTGTATGGTTGGAAAATGCCGTCAACATTAGATTTGATAAAGGCCAAGAAAGGTGAAGATGGAGAGTCGGTAAGCCAAGTTTACAGAAACAGTATGATAAGTAAGGAAACAAGTACAGAAGGTGAATAAAAAGGTATTAGTGAAGCAGGAGAAATCAGTGAAACGTGTGGCTAGTTTACTGCAGTATAAAGTTGGACAGTGGGTGATGTTATCCAGTCTGTACACGCCGAAATGGAAGATTAAGTTCATCACAAGTTATCAAGGACCCTATTACATGGTGCAGACTACTTCGCCAGTCAACATGAAGCTTCATTTGCCAGCAGAAATGAAATAGTACATGTTGGGCATCTGTAACGTTTTCGACGTAGTCGGGAGTTGATTCCAGGAGTTTCACGGATGGAACCGGAGAAGAATGCAGGGTGAAGGAATCGCAGGAAGAGACAGGAAGATATGGTTCAGCTGTTGACAATGTACTGTATGCTTTGAAATCAATATGATGAAGGATGTCATTACGGATTTCTTCTCTTTACATGTTTGCATATGTATAGGATTGTAGTGATTAAGTTATGTTAGTGGAAATATTCTTCTGTTCTTTTGTTGTTTCTGAATGGGCTTGCTAGTGGCTTTCTGAGGTAGGTGGAAGGGTGATAGAAGTCCCTGTGGCTCAGGTTGCGATATATTGACGTTCAGCATGAAAGTCATAGTATTATTGCCTTTTGTCAACTGAAGAGTACTTGTTGGGGGTTGTAGGCCTAATTACAGAACCCAGTAGAGAAAACCTTTGCTTCTACTACCATGTAGTATTAATAGAAGTGAAAACTGACTGAACTCGATTGCATATTCTAATTCAATTGCCGGTAACTGAAAGATGTGCACAATTTAAGTGTTATGCCATTCGTGTGTAACCATTGAAGTGGAGGGTTCTGGGAAAATTCATGCAGGTGAGAATCTACAGTTTATTATTAATTTCGGAAGATGGTAGCAGGCACGCAGTAATGAGGTAGGAGTAGTTACAAAGTCGTCAAAGGGGGAGGTCACAGTGTGTCCAACCAGTGTAATACAAACCAGCCAGAGAAAATGTACCATACAATTGTTCTTAGTCTGACAGAAGAGTCTAGATTGTCCAAGGGACAACGAGGAACCAGACTGCATTTCCAGCAAGTGGGTTTTCATTGGATTTACTCCACTTATGATGACATGGTAATAGTGGCTATTTGTTACAAGCAGGGAGCTCAGAGAGGCCAGGTGGATTGAACTTAAGGGAAGTGGTTTATTAATCAAGAGGACTGCATGTGACATAATGGGGCTAATCTTCCATCTACCAGCCACAACTTTGGGAATCGTGCAAGTGAACATCTCACAACCGCAGTAGGCTAGATGTACCTTCAGTTTTCCAGCACTGACTATAACATTCCTAAATCAAAATCTAGAACCTGACCTAATCCATTTCCTGGGTTGACTCATTGCCATTCAGGAAGAGCCCTTTTCAATCGAGCAGTTAATGCAGTGCACATATAGCAGTTTAGAGGAGAACAACTAAGTGTAACAATGACTTTGAGTGCTGCATTACCAAGTGCCGCTAACTCAGCTGTGGTTACCTTTTATTCTTTCGAGACATAGAGCCAACTGTCAGAGTAAACCACCAATAGTCTAGATTGCAGTGGTCTGGATCCCTAGAACATAAGAGAGAGTGACCATAACCTTATAGTTGAACACAGAAAAAAATGCAAATTTAGGGCGAAGAGAAAAGGAAGTAATGGAACAAGCCATGAAGATTAAATTGCTAGAAACACAAAACAAGTGTGATAAATAGACTTGCAAGTACAGTAGTAGTAAACAGAATAGTAAGTCATATTGGATGCAGTATATAACCCATGTGCTCAAGTTTCCAGTTATTATTGGTTGTAAGATTTCTCTGTATTCAGTATGAAACATGTAATGTGATAAGAAACTGGTTTTAATGTCAAACTGAGGGACAGGGTCTTGTTCATAGAGGACGGTAATGTTGCGTACTGATAACAGCTCTGACAGCGGGCAAGTGAGGGATAGTGTCACTATAATAATTCAATAAGGCTGACGTGATGTTGTGATGCAGGTTAACCTACTGAAACAGCGATTGCAGTGGTACTGCAGAGACTAGTGCAGCTACTGGCAAGGCATATTTCCATGCTGACAGTGGCAGGGTGTTTGAGGATCAGTTGACACTTATGCACAACAATTTACCACTGCCGACTAGAAATAGTGCACATTTTTGTAATAGAATTATTGTTTGTCTTGCAGCCCTACTAAGATAAACAGGGCTGTGCGAGACAAGGGCTCCATGTGGACCTGCCAGTAGAAGTCACCAGTTTGAGGCCACATAGGGAAACAGCTCTGTGCACTAAATCCCTCCCCAGACATAGTGTCACAGCAGAGCTGGCCATCCCAGGTCATCTCCTGCAGCACAACCAACTCTTGCCCAGAGGGCAGTGGATTGCAGCCCATGCACATGAGCATTGCCCACCATCACTGGATGAGTATCCCAGCATGTGGACCTTCCCTGCCATGACGCAGCTGGGGATCACTCAGGGCTATAGCAGACACACCATCATCAAGTACACACCGCTGGTTCAGGAACTGCACATCCAGGTTATGTAATGAGACCTATGGACCATCCGTGTCAGCATCACAGGATGTGCAGGAAGCCATCCCAGCAGAATTCAGTGGCCAGCCAGCCATTGACCTGGTGTATCAAGCAGTGCAGAAGTGTCAACCTAACTTGTTACATTTGAAGCTGCAATTTTTCTTTAGTTCTCTAACTACACACTTTCCAGCTTTTGTTTCATCCCTTTTTACTTATTTCTGTGCCATTGTGGCCAGCATAGCTTGTCATCTTATCACTCCATTGTGTTGTTCATCATGTCAGCATGCCATAGATATAATTTTGGCAGTCGGTTAACATTTCATACAGGTTATTTTAGTGGTTAACTATTCAGTTGTTAATGCCCCATGTCAGTGTGACGTTGCTAATACATAGAGAAAATTTAAATGCAGTGCGCTGTGAAACTTAAAGGTATATTTCACAATTTACTCAACTGTCTTGTCAACTAAGATCTTCCGAATTATGATGTGTTCTTTAAATTGGCATTTGTTATCGTGGATGCTTAGGTATTACCAATCAGTTTAAGAATGAAGTAGAATATCCACAGCAATTATTGGGACAAAGTAAAAAAACAAATGCATAACCTTGATAGTACTTATTGGTGCAAACAAAGTACTAAGTTTGTTTACTCATTTGTGTGATAGATACTGATGGTGAAAGAAACTACAGGTGGAGTAAACGCAATAGTAAGAAGGTAGGATCATTGACAGAAAACCAAATATGAAGAAATACACTGACCAACTCGAGACCTTCAAGGCTTTGGCTACAGTTTCTCCGAGAAGACACTTTAATCTGTCTGGTGTGTTTTTTTTTTAATTCTATTACTTAATTCAACTTATGGTACCTTTTCCTATACAATTCTAATGTCAAACACAATGCTCTTTTTACATTTTGTAACCGCTCTCCCTTTCAATTCTACTTTTAAATGAAGAGTATGGATTTTCAACAGAAACAGATGTAACTGTCCTTTCAAATATCCCTCTTATTAACCTGTCAAGTTATGAGTTCCCGTTTTTCCAACAGAATCAGATGTTTTAAACAAATCAACATTAACTACTACATAACAAGAAGTTATCCCAATTAATTTAAAACTGTTTACAAAATTTATTTACATAATGCTGTCACTGGTCATGCTGTTGTGTACAAAATTTAAATACCCACTCCCAACAGACTCGTGACATATAACACATTTAAAATAACTTTCTGCTCTTAATATTGAAAATTCTGGTTCTGTTTTCCTGAGGTCAGTTGATGAATGAGATGTACTAATGGATAACTCTATCTTTTCTTGAACTTTTTGTTCATTCTAATCATTCATACATTACTCCAATGTTGTCAAATTGGAAACTGACATAGCTACTTCATCTGAATCTTCACATTGATCGAAAACATTTAATCTTATGCTGATATCTGAATTTTGTTTTTACACCTCTGCAAATTGTTGTTCAGTAGATGCTCAAGCATGTTTTACCTAAAAGTTTCTTAGGTAAAAATTCATATACAGTATCACATTGCTTAATTATCCCAGAATCCAGCTCATCTTTAAATTCAATATAATTTTCTTTAATTTTAATATTTTTTAGATTCATCTAATCCTTTTCCTGATGTGACTGTACTTCTCGTTAACAGCATCTAATTCGAAATTTAGGCCAGTAGTTAACTGTCCTACATTATTGTTTGTCTCAGCAAGAGTTTTTTGAAACCTAACACTTTGTAAATTTATGTTAATATTAGTTAGTCCTATCTCTGCTTTCAGATCAGCACCTAACTGTCCTGATTTAGCGTCTAGATCTGCCTTCAATTACTGCAATGTTTCCAAAAAATCCTCAGGTTTTTCCCAATCCATGACAGTTACTGACACTTGCCTTCAAAATTACTGTGTAAATTAAACTCTGTTCCTTTCCAACCCCACAATATCACACAGCACAGAGGGGGTTAAAAAAAATTTTGTTGTTTATACAGCTCACGTGGATGTGTGATTTTACACTGCATTGTAATGTAGATTGCACTGCATCCTGCTACTCTCAGTGGAAATATGAAGAAATAGTGCAGCAGTGTATCAGTCTAGAAATTTCTTGGTAGTCACTGGTTGTCCTCTGTGATCGGTTGTGGCCCACCAAAGCAATTGGCCGTCTTTCTTCCATTCCACCATCTTTTCAAATCTTCATTGAATACAGTGCTGTGACCCCTAATTATTTTTCTTCATGATAATTGTCTCTAGCAGTTATGTTAACAAATGTAGTTTCCTTTTTGATCTGTTATTCAATTGTTGTGAACAATGCAACATTTTTGCAACAGTTCCTTGTTTAAACCAGGTCTTTCTTTATATATACTTTCTTGCAGTATTCTTCCTCATCAGCTTTCTATAGTCATATACACTTTCATCGCTCTTTGTGGTCTGTATAATGTTTCCTTGTGAAGTTTAAATATTTGATTCGCTTATGTGATAAACATTTATCACTTGATCTGTGTCTTGCATTGGGGCGGCACAAACATGATGTAAATATTTCTTCGTGCTGAGTGTTACCTCCTTTACCGTTGTGTGACCGTAGTTCTTTTGGACTTCTTTCGCAGATTTGTAGTAATTACTTTTAACATCCAAAACTGACATATTTGCTACCTCACATTTTTAAAAATAACTTGCCATATGCCTTTTGAGTTAATAAAGTGTTTATTCTCTTCATCATTACATACATTAACCACATTAAATGACAACCATTATCGTTCCATTTACGGTATCATTGTAATGTGTTAGAAGTTCATTTTTCATCTGTGACAACATTAGCCCATTGTTAATATAACCATGCTTTGGAAGTCTGTGGATCTTCAGGGCAGGCCACATCTGAGGAGTTATTTCTTTTCGTGACATCTTTATGATGGCCATCCCATGCTGAAGACGCATGCCACCCTTCAGTGCAGTTCATCATATACAAAATAAAAATAAAACCCCTACACAGTATCTTTACCTTTACCTTTACATTTGACACATTATAACTTTTAGTTGCAAGTGTTATTCATCCGTAAAAAGGCATAGCGCTATGCATCACTGCTCTGAAGTGTTGTCTTGTCACTACACATTTGGAATTCTTCTAAGGAGTAGGAGTTGTTAAGCAGACATGATTTCAGTTTGTTATTTTTACACTGATGTGCCAAAGAAAATGTTACAGACATGTTTATTCAAATACAGAGATATGTAAACAGGCAGAATATGACACTCTGGTCGACAATGCCTTTATAAGACAGCAAGTGTCTGGTGAAGTTGTTAGACCCATTACTGCTGCTACAAAGGCAGGTTATCAAGATTTAAGTGATCTTGAGCATTGTCTTATAGTTGGCACACGATGGGTGGGACACAGCATCTATGGGGTAGGGATGAAGTGGGGATTTTCCTGTACGACCATTTCACAAGTGTACCATTAATATCAGGAATCCAGTAAAACACCAAATCTCCAACATTGCTGTGGCCTGAAAAAGATCCTGCGAGAACAGGACCAGTGACAACTTACGAGAATCTTCAATGTGACAGAAGTGCAACCCTTCCGTAAATTGCTGCAGATTTCAATGCTGGGCCATCAACAAGTGTCAGCGTGCAAACCATTCAATGGATCATCATCAATATGGGCTTTTGGAGCTGAAGGCCCACTCGTATACATTTGTTTACTGCACAACACAAAGCTTTACGCCTTGTCTGGGTCCATCAACACCGACATTGGACTGTTGATGACTGGAAACGTGTTACCTGGTCGGGCGAGTCTCGTTTGAAATTGTATCGAGCGGATGGGCGTCTACAGGTGTGAAGACAACCTCTCGAATCCATGGACCCTGCATGTCAGTAGGGGATTGTTCAAGCTGGTAGAGGCTCTATAATGATGTGGGGCATGTATAATCTGTGTGATATGGAACCCCTGGTACATCTAGATACAACTCTTGACAGATGACACATACGTAAGCATCCAGTCTGATCACCTGCATTCATTCATGTCCATTGTGTATTCCATTGGACGTGGGCAATTCCAGCAGGACACTGGGATGCCTAGCAACATGCTGTTCAGAAGAGATCTCCACCCCCTCATACTCTTATGGATTTATGGACAGCCCTGGAGGAATCATGGTGTCGGTTCCCTTCAGCACTACTTCAGACATTAGTTGAGTCCATGCCACATATCACGGGGGTCCTACACGATATTAGGCAGGTGTACTAGTTTGTTTGGCTCTTTGGTGTATTATCCATTAAATTCTTTGCATTGCTGAACCCTCATTTCTGTGCCATACTAAGGCTGAGCGATGGATAGTCTAAATCATTTCTCCTTCTAGTATTTTATATGTGGATTTTACTGTTGTTTTCAAACATAAATTGATTGTTGACAACTAATTTCATAAGAAAATAAATGTACTGTGAGGCTGGTGTGTATAACAAGTTCTTGAGTCGACAGCACATGTTATCCTTGTTACCTGCTTCTGTGTTGCAATAATGCTTTCCTCAGTGATGAGTTAAGACTGAACATGATGCCATCAGACATTAGTGAAAGAAAATAGAGGAAGCCACCTGCGAGCTTCATGTTTTATATGCTTGTTGTGGATTTCTGTACTCATCTTTTTTGCATGTAAGCAGTGTTTGTCTTGGTGTAATTTGACTGTAAAGGTTGTTTAAGAAACCTATACATAATTATTTAACAATTGCAAGTATTTTCTAAGTACTGACAGTATTGTCAATAATATCATAGCCACCTAAGACTGTAATAATAAATGTTATTTACCAGGGAACTTTATGCATATTGTACTTCATAAGTAAGTATATGTGTGAAAAATTATTATAAAAAGAGTTTATTGTAGAAACACACTTAAATAATGTGTTTTTGGATGGAGTACATTCCAGTGTTCTGTCAGATTGCTTTGATTTGAATAACTTCTGCTAAAAGTCCTGCTGTTGGTTTTGTTTAATCATGATTGCGATGCTGCAAGAGACTGCTTTATTTACTACGGTTTGCTAAGTACAGTGTTAGTGCTGACACTGTATATCAAAGTGTCTCCACATCCAAAATATATTTTTGGGTTTGGAAACCATTATTGAAATAAAGGAACAAAATCACTGCCTGGAGAAGTGTATCACTTAGATTTTCTTAGACCATGCTTTGGTGTCTTCTTTGGCAATGAGTGGAGCAAAAAGCAACCCTGAAATTATTCCACGAGACATTTAATGTGTTTATACATTAATATGACAGAGATTTAGGAACCAGGTTTTAAATTGTAAGACATTTCCATGGGCAGATGTGGACTCTGACCACAATCTATTGGTTATGAACTGTAGATTAAAACTGAAGAAACTGCAAAAAGGTAGGAATTTAAGGAGATGGGACCTGGATAAACTGACTAAACCAGAGGTTGTACAGAGTTTCAGGGAGAGCATAAGGGAACAATTTACAGGAATGGGGGAAAGAAATACAGTAGAAGAAGAATGGGTAGCTCTGAGGGATGCAGTAGTGTGAAGGCAGCAGAGGATCAAGTAGGTAAAAAGACAAGGGCTAGTAGAAATCCTTGGGTAACAGAAGAAATATTGAACTTAATTGATGAAAGGAGAAAAAATAAAAATGCAGTAAATGAAGCAGGCAAAAAGGAATACAAATGTCTCAAAAATGAGATCGACAGGAAGTGCAAAATGGCTAAGCAGGGATGGCTAGAGGATAAATGTAAGGATGTAGAGGCTTATCTCACTAGGGGTAAGATAGATACTGCCTACAGGAAAATTAAAGAGACCGTTGGAGAAAAGAGAACCACTTGTATGAATATCAAGAGCTCAGGTGGAAACCCAGTTCTAAGCAAAGAAGGGAAAGCAGAAAGGTGGAAGGAGTATATAGAGGGTCTGTACAAGGGCAATGTACTTGTGGACAATATTATGGAAATGGAAGAGGATGTAGATGAAGATGAAATGGGAAGTACGATACTGCGTGAAGAGTTTGACAGAGCACTGAAAGACCTGAGTCGAAACAAGGCCCCGGGGAGTAGACAACATTCCATTAGAACTACTGACAGCCTTGGGAGAGCCAATCCTAACAAAACTTTACCATCTGGTGAGCAACATGTATGAGACAGGCGAAATACCATCAGACTTCAAGAAAAATATAATAATTCAAATCCCAAAGTAAGCAGGTGCTGACAGATGTGAAAATTACCGAACAATCAGTTTAATAAGTCACGGATGCAAAATACTAACGCGAATTCTTTACAGACGAATGGAAGAACTGGTAGAAGCCGACCTTGGGGAAGATCAGTTTGCATTCCGTAGAAATATTGGAACACATGAGGCAATACTGACCCTACGACTTATCTTAGAAGCTAGATTAAGGAAAGGCAAACCTACATTTCTAGCATTTGTAGACAGAGAAAGCTTTTGACAATGTTTACTGTCTGGTCCCTTTAATCCCCCAAACCAACCAACAATGTTTACTGGAATACTCTCTTTCAAATTCTGAAGGTGGCAGGGGTAAAATACAGGGAGCGAAAGGCTATTTACAATTTGTATAGAAACCAAGGAATTCTGCTACCTAGGCAGTAAAATAACCAATGACAGACGGAGCCAGGAGGACATCAAAAGCAGACTCGCTATGGCAAAAAAGGCATTTCCGGCTAAGAGAAGTCTACTAATATCAAGTACCAGCCTTAATTTGAGGAAGAAATTTCTGAGGATGTACGTCTGGAGTACAGCATTGTATGGTAGGGAAACATGGACTGTGGGAAAACCGGAACAGAAGAGAATCAAAGCATTTGAGATGTGGTGCTATAGACGAATGTAGAAAGTTAGGTGGACTGATAAGGTAAGGAATGAGAAGGTTCTACGCAGAATCGGAGAGGAAAGGAATATGTGGAAAACACTGATAAGGAGAAGGGACAGGATGATAGGACATCTGCTAAGACATGAGGGAATGACTTCCATGGTACTAGAGGGAGCTGTAGAGGGCAAAAACTGTAGAGGAAGACAGAGATTGGAATACGTCAAGCAAATAATTGAGGACATAGGTTGCAAGTGCTACTCTGAAGAGGTTAGCACAGGAAAGGAATTCGTGGTGGGCCGCATCTAACCAGTCAGTAGACTGATGACCAAAAAAAAAAAAAATAGAAACCAAATGGCAGTTATAAGAGTCGAGGGGCACGAAAGGGAAGCATTGGTTGGGAAGGGAGTGAGACAAGGTTGTAGCCTGTCCCCGATGTTATTCAATCTGTATATTGAGCAAGCAGTGAAGGAAACAAAAGAAAAATTCGGAGTAGGTATTAAAATCCATGGAGAAGAAATAAAAACTTTGAGATTCGCCGATGGCATTGTAATTCTGTCAGAAACAGCAAAGGACCTGGAAGAGCAGTTGAACGGAATGGATAGTGTCTTGAAAGGAGGATATAAGATGAACATCAACAAAAACAAATCGAGGATAATGGAATGTAGTCGAATTAAGTCGGGTGATGTTGAGGGAATTAGATTAGGAAATGAGACACTTAAAGTAGTAAAGGAGTTTTGCTATTTGGGGAGCAAATTAACTGATGATGGTCGAAGTAGAGAGGATATAAAATGTAGACTGGCAATGGCAAGGAAAGCGTTTCTGAAGAAGAAAAATTTGTTAACATCGAGTATAGATTTAAATGTCAGGAAGTCGTTTCTGAAAATATTTTTATGGAGTGTAGCCATGTATGGAAGTTAAACGTGGACGATAAATAGCTTAGACAAGAAGAGAATAGAAGCTTTTGAAATGTGGTGCTACAGAAGAATGTTGAAGATTAGATGTGTAGATTACATAACTAATGAGGAGGTATTGAATAGGATTGGGGAGAAGAGAAGTTTATGGCACAACTTGACTATAAGAAGAGATCGGTTGGTAGGACATGTTCTGAGGCATTGAGGGATCACCAATTTAATATTGGAGGGCAGCGTGGAGGGTAAAAATCATAGAGGGAGACCTAGAGATGAATACAATAAACAGATTCAGGATGTAGGTTGCAGTAGGTACTGGGAGATGAAGAAGCTTGCACAGGATAGAGTAGCCTGGAGAGCTGCATCAAACCAGTCTCAGGACTGAAGACCACAACAACAACAACAACAACATTAATATTATACATTCTTCAATGTTTTTTGGTTATGTCCCTACATTTGTTCTTGCCATCAGGGCATAGATCTCCTGACTGCCCTTTTCATTTAGCTCCAGCAGCAAAAGGCTGTGTGTAAACTTAAATTCCTCTGATTCAATACTCTTAAGAATTCTGTGGATTTATGTGGGGGAAAGTAACATCTGACTTTCTTGATTGAATGTGAACTCTTGTAATTTTTAATGGCAAGATTCACCATGATGTAAATCACTATCCCATTGTAAGCCACTGCAGTATTATAATCATCTCAGTGAATTCCAGGATGTGGCCAGACAGTTGTATACATAATGTTTGTCCCATGTGTCATGCTTGCAGGGTTAGGGCTGCTCTGCCTCATGACATCTGCCCTGTAGTATCGACATTACTTCTTTGCTAACTAATTACAGTGATAATGGAAAGTCCAGGATAGAATAACAATAATATGAGAAAACAGATTGCTACTCAGCGAAGAATGGGGGCTTGAGTTGCAGTCAGGCACAATGCTGAATAAAAGCTTTCGGACAAAAAAAGGCCTGAAATATAAAACGCATTCATTCACACAAGAATAAGATACTCACACACATGGCCACTGTCTCGGGGTGTTGGGCCCAGCTGTGTACTATAACTACGTCTGATGGAGCTACAATCTGCTGGGGTTTGACAGTAAGTGTGAGGAGGCGGCATGGGGCGAGAAGGCAGAGGGATAGCAGATTAGGAATGAGGAAAGGTGTGCTGCCTGTGGGTGTGCACAGGGACGTAGTTGGAACAAGATGGGCTGCTAGGTGCTGTTGGGAGGTTGTGTTTAGGGAGAAAGGAGGGGGGGGGGGGGAGACTTGTAGTAGTTGCTTTGAGAGAATAGAAGGCACGTGTAGTGATGGAATGGGAGCAAGGACTGGGGTAGATAGGTGGAGGACTGGGACCAGCAAAAGTTGAGAACAGGATGGGTACAAGAACAAAGGGTATGTTTGTACTGGTCCGTGACTGGCAGTACCCAAGATTGATTGACGACAAGGGATCGTACTGTACCAACGTCTCTATGCCGCTACTGCAGAGTATCCTGTTGCGCAAAGTACTTAGGCCACCAGTTGACCACCACACCTTTAATTAGGTACAGTTTCTTATTGATGTTAAGACTGCAGAACGCTATCTAATTGCAGAAGATTCCAGTTGGAGAGGAGCCTCTGATGACAGCAAGAATCTAGCCCGCGCTGCAATCACACTGGCAATGAACCAATCGGACACGAAATCAGCCTTAGTACAATTAATATTGCAGCCACCTCAACCGCTGACCATGCAAACAGCTTGTCTGCCAAATAATGGGAACAACACCCTGCCTAGACACAACGGCAGAATCGTACCAAGCCACGACAGAACTGCGAATAATCAGTTAACAATATTCACATGCCAATGATTACTGAAGTTAAGCAGTAATGAATAAATGGGCCTATTTAATGAACCACTCTCGTTGTCTACGATACTGATCTCGTCAGAGCAACAAATTACTTTAATTTCAGTACCTGATTATCTTGCGTGATGATAAATGCGAGATCCAACTAGCAATTGTTATCTTTCGCAACGAGCTTTTCACAACACAGTACGTACTCTCTGACATAAACTCGGAACTATTTTATTACTTGTACTAAAATACCAATCTGTCTACCGCCTTGAAATGATTATTCTGTTTATGGACACTTCCATCACTACTGTTAGGAATTAAAACATTTTTAATTCTCCCTTAAATATTTTTCCAACTCGACGCAGCGATAATATGTAAGTGATGAGACTTCGCATGCGTCACAGAATAACAAATCTTTGTTAGTAGCAAAATCTTTGGTCTTTCCGTAAATAATTCAATTACTTCAATTAAACTTATTCATCATTTAGAAAACTTTTTCCCGTAATTGAAATCTTTTCTTTAATATTGAGACGATCTACTTTCAGTAGCCTATTTATAATTTCACTCGTTCAAGAACCTTTTACCAAACACATTTAAAACACCACATTATACGTGATATCGACTCCACTGTATCAATATCTCTAAATTACACTCTTTTATACTTCCGAAAATGATATAGATATATTCACACTAGATACCAATTGAATAGACTGGGAAGTTTCCTTTAACCCCAATAAAATTGGATTTATTTTCCTTCTAGGTATCTCAATACACGTTGGTTATCACCAGTGAACCAGTGCCAGCAAATATATTATCAGTCCCCACAATACGGAAACAGGTAATAAAAAAAATCAAACAAAAATCCTAAATGTCACCGCCACTTTTCAACTAACCTTAAGTTACAATTTAAAAGCAAATCTTGACCTCTTCAGGTGTTGACCACACTCGACCCACTAAGTTCCCTAATATTTTAATTGGCCACTCGTCACCTTGATTAATCAAGTTTTGGTTTAGCTACGTGTAGCTCGTTAAATGGTTCCTTCAATTTCCTATCGCTTGTCTACTCAGTGATATGTGCACACCATCACCGCATAGTGAAACAGTTCGTCGTTCTATGAGCCAATTCGCTGTCTGCTGCAAGCTAGTGGTCTTGAAAATACAACTACCAACACGTGTTCGAGGCTTTCCCTTCTCGATACACACACGCACAATAGCCAAACCACCTCAATAAAAACGACAAGCAACCCAATTACCTCTGGGCGCGTCGCGACCACTCAGCATACAATGCAGACGGGATATCGGTCACACCGATTCCACAAAACTCAGCACCTAACAAAGCAATCTCTCAATTAAATCAGGCTCACACGGGACTCACCCCATCAAATTTTACGAACGAAACTGTTCCCACAACTATAATCAACAAAATTCTGTGCACTCTCCCAAGACTTAGGTGTCAACTGAGTAGCCTCACTACACCACACAGTGAAACGCTATAAGATCAGACCTGATATACACCACTACCACCACTTGGTCGGTGAGAGGTCTATCCGGGAACTAACTAATGCTTTTCGTTGTACAATAGGAACCATTTTAAACGAACAAACACGCAACGCCACACCAACTTTTAACAATTAATGTAATAATCATCGATGCTGTCGATTCTTCGCAATAGCGGCCAGCTGCTGCGCGTCGCTCAGGCAGCATCTCTTGGACACAGCGAGGGCGATATGGTAGATCGCTGTAGTTGCGCATGCTCGCATGTGATAGACGCTCTCGTATCATCTAGAACACAATTTGATTTTGGTTTTACCACATCATACACGTATATTATCGTGACCACCAGGTGTTGTCATTGATTTATCACACAGGACGCTCAGCACCAGTAAGGGCGAACGAACCCCATGCGTTTTGACACAGCACATGTTGCAGAGAGAATGCCCACCTGCACGTTTCAGAAAAGAAGGCATTTGTGGGAAGAATAGAGATGGTGCAAGCTGTGAAACAGTCACTGAAGTGAAGCACATCATGTTGGGTAACATATTCAGCTCTGATGAGGGGTAGTATTCTGCCACCCACCGAATTACACAATATTTTTGTCCATCCCTGTTCCAACTCTGCTCCTAACCCCTTGTGTCATGCTTCAGATCACTGCATTAGACCAATAACACACTGTCTGTCTACATTGCTGCTGCCAAACAGTGGCCAAGAGACATCTGGACCACAGAGTCACTGATCGTGCTGCCCAACATGGCATGCTTCACTTCAGTGACTGCTTCACAGTGCATGAAATCTGGATTCTTCCTACCAACACCGGCTTTTCTCAGTTGTGCATGTGGGAACTTTATCTGCAATGTATCATTTGTTCCCATAACACCCTTGGCCTCAATCAGCACTAGTCCCTGTTCTCCACCTACCCACCCCCTCCTTCCATCCCACCAGTGTGCCTACTAGTCTTTTCCCCAACCCTCCCCCAACCTCACACACTCAACACAATGTCCCAACTATGCACTTAGCAGCCCATCCTTACACACCTCATTCCTGCACACTCCTGCAGGCAACACAGCACTTCCCCCAACCATACTCTGCTACACCTCCCTCTCGTACCCCATGCATTCTCCTTCTTACCCTCATTATCCAACCCAGCAGATTGCTTCTTGCATTAGACACAGTCACAGTCTACAGTTGGGCCCCAGTATCTGGAGACAGTGGCCATGTGTGTGTATGAGTTGTGCTTTTGCAAGTATGTGTGTTTTCTATTTCAGAAGAAGGACTTTCTTGTTCAACCACTGAAATGTTTAGCTGTCTTTTCCGTTGTACCTGTCTGACTGAACACCTCCTCTATACTACTGTAATACAGTGACAGAATTGTTGTATATTGTATGTTGCCTTGGAGTTAACTGCTGACTTTAGTAAAGGTTCATTATAATATATTGTAAAACCATGTCATGTAACAACATCCATACCATCCATAACAAAATATAATGAATGTTAACTCTGCCCACAGGTTGTACAACATCAACCAGTCAAGTATGAAATTTTCCCGCTATCACCTTTATCCAGGCACAGGCTCAGTAAGTTCAGATCAATATTATGTGTTTCTAAATAGTATTATTTAATATTAATAGTAGTTGTGAAGTGGTAATCCATGGTACCTATCTCCAAACTGCTAGAAACAGATTAATGCTTGTATGTTCTGATTCATTAATAATTGTTTGCAAATGTGTAAAGGAATAAAATTGTAAAAGTTTAGATGAGTAAGACTGTTCATAATTACCATTGTTCAGAAAAAATCTTGGTTTTATTTGATAAGTAATGCTGATGATAACAGAAAGGAAGATAGTTTAAAAAGTTTGTGTAGGTTGTTGAGTGAAGCTCATACTCTGTGACGCACCTTTTGTCAAAGATTTTTCTCTGTTCATGAAGTACTGAACATTATTTGATACTGCTCCTTATTTTTCCCTCTGAGTTTGGTAAGCTTTGTCCTCGGTAGTGGATATTGTAAACAGTAATTGCTTATCTATGTTTTACAAAACTAAAAACATAAGAGACAGTGTGTGCTGTTATAAGCAGTCACATTATGAATAGGGGCAGTTGTCAAAGTTATACTTTTTATTTAAGGTCTGCAGGTGCTTGTGTGATGTTGTCAAATAAAGTTTAGAAAACCAATATATGGATGTAACCTCCTCCATGGGGGTTTAAGTTTTCCGTGCATTCATTTTTTCGTGTATACCTGTGAGAAATCAAGAATTAAAACCTAAAATCTCTCTGTCTTTAGGAAAATCTACATACAGGTAAAAAACTTAATATTCTGTCCTGTATCTTGGAATTTTAAACTTACTCTATTTTCTGTTCTGTAGTAATCTGTAAAATGTTGTTATTCTCCTCATAACCATCCAAATTATTTGATAGGTGAAAAGGGAGAGAAGGGCAGTTTGCTGTCAGTGTCATGGTAAGAAAGGTAGCACAGTGGGAATCAAATTGGTCTTCGTGGTAAAGGCTGCTTGTCAGAACAAAAACGTACGACTCACATTGTATCTTCATTAAAATCATTAGTAACTGTGTAAAATCCAACTTTATGGATTCTAGAAAGGCATTCTCTGTTTAGTGCTGTTGCGATTTCCTTTTTTGTGCTGGGCAACAGACAGTTTCGTGTAGCACTGAGGGCAGTCACTATTCTCCATTCTTCCCAATCACAGACCAGTGGTTGGACACGATTGTTCTCTGTATGCTACCTAGAAAGAAAAAGAAATGAGGCAGTGGGCAGTACTAAGGAACTGTTTGTTGTGGTGCAAGGGTTCTGCTGCCTTGATACACACTAATAATTCCCCCCAGGGGGCACACCACTCTTTGGTGAGTTCATGCTTGGCTGCCTTGGGACCCCAGCCTTTGCAGCATTTTTTCCCATCTGTGCTGTGTGTCTATCGTCTTGCTATTCTTTTTCCTCTCACTTGGGGAACGTGTCTGGGATGTTACTGGGAATGTTCTGCATTGTCCGTCGCATACGTAAGAACTGTCTCACCTTTGTATTTCGTTCCCTTTTCCATTCTTTGTTTCCCTTCTCCTCTCGTTCCTCCACTTTGGCTTTTGAGGTTCTTCTTTTCTTTCTTCCTCCTTGTGCACTCCTTAAGGCCAACCCATGCGTCTGACGTGTGACAGGTGACTGGGTGATGTGTAATTCCCAGCCCTGGGTCGGCAGGTAGGGTTCATACATACCCCTGGTGAAAGCCAGGCCCAGGGAGGGGTGATTGCCTTAGCTGCAACCTTCCCAAATTGCCGATTGGTCCCTCTGTCAGATGTTCAGGATGTTTGATTTGAGATGTGAACAATCACCTGAGGTGGGTGCGCCCCTTGTGAAGAGGTCCCCCTGATGGAAGAGCATGCCACCGGAGACACTGGCAATCATGGAGAATTTCCTCGTGATGAGCCAGTCATCTTCCCAATCAGTGTCTACGAAACGTAAACATAATGACACTAATGATTCAAAGACCCTTCCCGCTACACCACGATTCCTTGTGGTCTCACATACTGAAGACGGTCAGTCCTTCATCTCGGTAAATCCATTTATTATTCAGAAAGGTGTTGATGCAATTGCCGGCCCTGTGAAATCCTGCTCTCGTTTAAGAAATGGTACTTTGCTTTTGGAGAGCACGTCTGATTCTCAAGTAGCAACAACTGCTTGCTGCCTCACTTCTCCACGGCTACCCTGTTTGTGTTGAGGCCTATAGAACTTTGATTCTTCCTGTAGTGTAATTAACACTAGGCTGTTCGACAGTCTAACCGAGGCCGAAATCCAATCTTACCTCTCTGATCAGGGCTTCATAGCCATCCATCGCGTGATGAAAACGGTGGATTCCTCCTTAGTGCCCACCTGCACTCTTTTTCTCACCTTTGATAGAGTGGTGCTTCTGTTCAAGATCAAAGCAGGCTATGAAATTATCATAGTCCGGCCATACACTCAGAACTCGATGCGCTGCTAGCAGTGTCATCATTTCAGATCACATTAGAATGCCACCTCCTCTCGGGACTGTTCCATGTATCTTGGTGAGCGGGCTGTCCAAGAGATCCGAATAAAGGAAAAAGTGCCTTACCCAGTCACTCGCAAGTTACTGGCTATTCGCAAACCCTGCGTTGTCCCATCTGGCACCTGTAGTTCTGTTCTTGTTACCCCTCGCTCTACGAAGGATGTGGCCACGCAGACATGTGACCACCAATTCAGCTCTGAGGTTGTGAAATCGCCCATTGCCAAGGTAGCATAGCCATCCCCCCATCCAGCAGTGCATCAGGCCGTCAAACTTTCTCCTCAAGGGGTGAAGCCACCAGCTACACAACCATTAGACCAGAAGGGACAGAAGGAGTACTCCTGTGAAGACTTCCTCCGTCCCTCCAGCCAAACACCCAAGTCTTCCTCTAAGCAGAAAGGCTAGAAAAAGTCCACCAAGGCAAGTGGTCTTCTCCTTCACCAACTTGAAGAACCTCTTCAATGGTGTCGCCACGTGATACCTTAGCCCAGCCAGCCTCCCTGTTGCCGGTGCGCACCACCAACCGTTTTTCAGCATTGGACTCCACAGACTGACCGCACAAGCAAGCCAATGCTTCTGTGGATCCCATGGAGCAGGATCCTCCTGCCTCTGCACCCTGAGGTAGTGACTCTTCACATGCTGTCACTCAGCAGCCGCCAATGTGACACCCCTGCGTCTCTTCCTCATCATGATCTTCTGCCAGTGAAACATTTGCAGCCTTCAGTCCCACAAAGAGGATTTACGGCTGCTTTTAACATTGCAGCGTCCCCTTGTACTCTGCTTTCAGGAAACAAAATTGCGCTCTCACAACCACTTTGAGCTTTCACATTTCTTACCGATTCGTTTTGACCTTCCCCATGAGGTCAGCATTCCATCTCATGGGGGCGGGCGTCATGCTGCTCATACAAGATGACATTCATAGTCACCCAATCTCCCTGACTGCCCATCTTCAAGCTGTTGCAGTTCGCCTTTTCATTCCTCACCTGAGTTTTTCCCTCTGTACCATTTATGTACCTCCGCCATTCGATGTCACCAGGGCAGACTTCCTTCAGCTTATTGGGCAGCTACCTCCCCCATTTTTGCTACTCAGTGACTTTAATGTGCATCATCTCGTTTGGGGTTCTCCCAGGACCTGTCAGAGAGGTGCCTTTTTGGCTGATCCTCTTAACCAGCTTAACCTATTCTGCCTTAACACTGGAGCACCCACTTTCCTTTCCAACTCCTCGCTCACCTATTCCCATTTGGACCTATCCTTGTGCTCTGCCCAGCCTGTCCATCGTCTTGAGTGGTCCGTTCTTTCTGACACCTATTCAAGCGACCATTTTCCGTGTGTTATCTGCTTGCTGACTCCTACTCCATCCACGTGCTTGCCCAATTGGCAACTTACTAAGGCTGACTGGCAGCTTTACTCCTCCCTGGCGACCTTCCAAGAACAAGATTTCCCCAGTTAGGATGACCAGGTGGAATGTGTCTCAGTTATTATCCTTACTGCTGCAGAATGTTCCATTCCTCGCATTTCCTCCTTACCATGCCGTATCCCAGTCCCTTGGCGGACTGAGGCATGCTGCAACACAATTCATGCACAGAGACCTGCTCTTCACATTTTTAACCATCATTCTATGTGTGCAAAGTGTCATCATGTTCTTCAAGATAGCTAACGAGCTAGCTGGATTTCATTCATTAGTTCTTTTAACTGTTCCACCCCTCCCTCTGTCGTGTGGGCCAACCTCCGACAGCTCTCTGGGACCAAGAGCCATTCCCCATTTCCTTCCTCACAGTAGCAGACGATGTTATCTTGGACCCAATTGGTATCTCCAACACCATGGGCCACAATTTTGCGGAAGTTTCGAGCTCTTCCCACTATCACCCTGCATTCATCCATCGGAAACTAGCAGAGGAGGCTTGGGCGATACCCTTCTCTTCTCCGAATCATGAGTACTACAATGCTGCCTTTACTATGAGGGAGCTAGATCATAATACAGTGCCAGATGCCATTCACATCCACATGACATTCACTTCTCTCTTGTGGGCAAGCACTTCCTGCTTAACGCGTGCAACCGCATCTGGGCAGAGGGCACATTTCCCGGACACTGGTATGAAGCCACTGTCATACCCATACCTAAGCCCGGTGAGGGCAAAAACCATCCTTCTAGCTACTACCCCCATCTCTCTTAGCAGCTGTGTTTGCAAGGTGATGGAACGTATGATTCATGCGCGCCTGGTATGGTGGCTCGAGTCTTGCAATTTACTGCCAAATGTACAGTGTGGATTTCGAGCACGGCATACTGCAGTTGACCCTCTCGTTACTTTGTTGAGCCAAGTCATGAATGTTTTTCTGTGTAAATACCAGACTGGCCGTATTTTTTGGTTTGGAGAAGGCCTACACCACCTGCTGGAGAACTGGTATCCTCTGTAATCTTTACACATGGGGCTTGCATAGCCGCCTACCCTGTTTCCTTCAGGCATTTTTAAAAGACCGAGTTTTCAAGATGCATGTGGATTCTGCCTTGTCGGACACCTTTATCCATGAAAATGGTATTCCTCAGGGGCCTGTCTCCCGCTGGGCATCTCTGACTCCCTTTTTGTTGGCGATTTTGTTGCAGTTCTCCAGGAGCTGTCTCACTGAACAGTGTATTCGGCGATGTCTTGATCATCTTTACTTCTGGAGCATCAACAATGGCTTTCATTTTTCCACTGACGAAACCGTCTGTATGAATTTCTGATGGCGCAATTGGTTTCTCCCACCATCTTTACATCTTGGGCCTATTACCCTTCCGTTGATTGAAACTATGAAGTTCCTGGGGCTCATGCTCGATGGAAAACTCTCTTGGTCCTCCCATGTGTCTTACCTGGCAGCCCACTGTACGCTGTTGCTCAATGTCCTACGTGTCATCAATGATACTTACTGGGGTGCCGATCGAACCACCCTCCTACATTTGTACTGGTACGTTTTCCATTTGAAACTCAACTATGGGTGCTTTGTTTATGCGTCTGCAAGTCCATCCCTCCTACATCATTCAACACTATTCACCATCGTCACATCCGTTTGGCCACTGGTGCTTTCTACACTAGCCTGGTTGAGAGTCTGCATGCTGAAGCTGCTGAACAATCACTGTCCTACCACCGCGACTTTCTCCTCAGCAGGTATGCATGCCGTTTGTCTGCCAGGTGTGGCCACCCATCCAGTGCCTCCTTCTTTGACGATTCCTTTGATTGCCAGTATGGAGTGCATCCCCCTTCTCTGTTACCTGCTGGAGTTTGCTTTCAGTACTTGCTACGGTGGGTTACCTTCACACTACCTGCACCTTTCTCAGTGGGTGCGAACACTTCACCACCTTGGCTTCGTGAAGCAGCCCATGTTAACCTTGGCTTCATTTGGTTCCTAAGGGCACTACTCCAGCCTCCCTCTATTGCCTTCAGTTTCACAACCTACACATGGAACTTCGCGATACTACCTTTTTACTAATGGCTCGCAGACTGACAGTGGGGTCGGGTGTGCCTTCATCATTTGCACCTGTGTCTTTCGATATCGGTATCATCTGCTCTGATTCACTCAGTGCCTTTCAAAGAGTATGTGTGCTGTACACTGCCCATCCCTTAGTGCAGTGGGTCCAGGAAAACTGTGGCTGCTCACTCTTGGTGGAGCCAGTGTGATGTTTCTGTGGGTTCCTGGTCATGTTGGTCTGCCAGGAAACGAGGCTGGTGCCAAGGCTGCAGTCCTCGTACCTCAACCCGCTAGTTCATATATTCCCTCTGATAATCTCTGTGTTGCCGTCTGTCGGGATGTGGTGTCCCTTTGGCATCACCTATGGTCCTCGCTTCACAGGAATAAGCTGCGGCTTATTAAGCCCCTCCCAGTGGCTTGGATGACCTCCCGCCGGGAGGAGGTCATTTTAACTCAGCTGCATATTGGGCACTGCCTTTTTAGCCATCATCATTTGATAAGTGGCGCTACCCCACCACTTTGTGCACATTGCACCCAAGTTTTAACTGTCTACCACTTTCTGACCTAATTCCTGCCTTTCAACCGTTTATGTTCCCACTTGGCACAGTCGGTCGAAGGTGAAGACAATGTTGACGATTGTTTTTCAATTCTACAGGTATTGTGCATCATGAATTTGCACCTGGAGGACATGAATACTACAAATGTGTCCTTGAGCTCTAAAAGGTGCGGAATAAAAGGCTTGCATTGTGGAAAGACAGGAGTTAGGTGCTACACCATGACAATGCTCTGACTCATCGTGCCTTCTCCATAGTTGAATTTTTGACCAAATTCAACATTCCTGTGCTTCCACAACCACCATATTCCCCTAATTTGGCCCCTACAGACGTCTACCTGTTTCCTAAACTGAAATTGTCACTGAAAGGGAAGCAATTTTACTCGATTGAAGACATCCAGGCAAATACAGAGAGTGTCCTTAACACACTTCAGGAAAAATATTTCCAGGAATGTTTCCAAAAGTGGAAACACCATTGGAGTCAGTGTATTCAGTCAGAAGGGGACTATTTTGAAGGAGATGCATCACAGTAGCATCACCATTGTACAATTACAAGCCCACTCTTAAAACTTTCCAGTCACATCTCGTATAAATTTTCTTGACTAACCATTGAAACGAGTGGCTTTATTTTATTTCAGTTTACTGAAGTGCTTTGGAAATCGTGCTTAGAGTTGATCTGTTACTCATCAAATAACTGAAAGTTTATTTAATTAATCACTTGAAGTAAAGGCCCCTGTGAATAAAAATGAATAGGAACAATATTCATTAAATAGTAATAATAAAAATAGTTTAATAGTTACAAGTTGTATACACATTTGCTTGTGTGAAATTGACACTGCCTTAGGTTTGTCACTATGCTAGGAGTGCAATTCCATTGCATACCTGTAAACATAATTCATTTCACTGTGATCTGTCTGATACACCTCCCAGAGTGTGTAGTATAATAACAAGATAGATTGTGGCTCTTTAAATCTGTGGATGCACTGGAGCAGTAATATGCATTAGTAATGGTAATGTGGCCTTCATTGCAGATTCTCCTTCATAACAGATAATTGTGCTTCTGTCTTGCCTCCTCCAGCTGCCTCAGCAGTCTTCAGACTGTTCAGTACATGTAAAGGGGGGGGGGGGGGGGGGTTCAGTGTTTGTTGTCAGTAACTCACAATAACAATAATACAATTTCTGCAAATGTTTTGTAAATATAATATGTATTTCTGTGTTTACAGGTATTGTAAAACGTAAAGTACTAGTATTAGATCTTGATGAGACATTGATTCATTCACACCATGATGGTGTGGTTAGACAAACAGTGAAACCTGGTACTCCACCAGATTTTGTGCTTAAAGTTACAATAGACAGACATCCAGTGCGATTTTTTGTCCATAAGCGACCACATGTGGACTTCTTTCTGGATATTGTAAGTGCTTCTATGACTTGATAAAATTGTGTACTTAAGTGCTTATGTCATGGTACTGTGTGATATGTGTCAGTTGAAATGATAACTTAGTTTCAAGGAATGTTGGAAGAGATATAGTGTGGAGTTGTGTAAGCATCTAAAAGAAATTTTAATGTTTTCCTTCATAATAGGTATCACAGTGGTATGAGTTGGTTGTATTCACTGCCAGCATGGAAATATATGGAGCAGCAGTGGCAGATAAATTAGATAATAATCGTGGCATTCTACAGCGACGATTTTACAGGCAGCATTGCACACCTGATTTGGGCAGCTACACAAAGGATCTCTCTGCAATATGTGGTGACCTCTCCAGTGTTTTTATCCTGGACAATTCTCCAGGAGCATACAGGGCATACCCAGGTTAGTTTTCAGAAAGGTGTAAATGATTAGATAACCAGCTACTGAAAAATTAACCGCAGTACCAACACAGAATGTGTCCGATTAAATGCCAATAAAAGATTATTTTTACTCGTGCATAAGAACTTGTTAATATTACCAATTTTTAATTTTTATGCTAAGGTCATTAGTATTACTAAGCGTGATTACTTTATTTATTTCAATATAAATATACAGTATGTTATTATTCTGAGTTCTGCATTAAATTATGCTAAATGGCAGTTTACTATATATTTTTGTTGGACCAAGTGTTTTTTGATGTGAAGATATAAGGGGCAGTCAAATGAAAATGAGACAGACGGAACAAAAAGTAAGTAAACTGTTTATTATTTCAGAAGTAATCACAAAAACTCGTAATCACCCAGTGTGAGACGAGACAGTCAATGCCTTCATCAAAAAATGTTTGTGGCGGCCTAGGGATCCATGATTGTACCAAGGTATGCTTATTTTCATCCAAATCAAACCAATGGCCTTGAATGTCTTTCTTCAGGGCTCTAAAAATATACAAATTGCATGGGGAGAGACCTGGACTGTATGGAGGATGTGTAAGGGTTTCCCCACATGTTACCAAGATTGCAGAAGTTTCAGTTCTTTTCCATTGTAGCCCCCCCTCCACCCTGCTAGGTCACCAGCCCATGTAGGCAGTCCGTGTTGTGGGGCTGTTATGTACCCATTTGGCTGAGCCCTCTGACAACACAGAGATCACACTACTGATACCTGAGCTGTCCCCTCCCCATGTATGAGAATGAGTGGTTGCTTGTCTTCCTGGAGTTTCAGAACTCCCAGCAACGGAGCTTTGCAAGGTTACCCTTGCTGTTGCTGGGTCACATACGTGGGGGAGAGCCCCTGATCATAGTGGGTGATATCAGGCGGATGCTTAGCACATGAAGCATATCAAGCTGAAAAAATCTAGCTGTTCTCAAACAGTCGTCTCTTCGAATGGTGAAAGATCATTAATTGCTGCTTTGTTTGACACTGCAGCCTTCCCTTCCCTGGCTGCACCGTGGGAGGAGGGCGCAACTCGCTGACTTGGGATGAAACACTTTCCCTGCTACATCGTCTGTAATAGCACGGATGGGGACACATTCACCACCACAAAGTCATTGTTTTTTGTGAAGAATATCGAGGACAAGTTTGGTGAAGTGGGGTTTCTCAATAAGATGCAGTCAGGTTCCCTGTTGATCAAAGCTTCCTCTGCCACCCAATCTGCAGCTCTCCATGCTTGTTATCTTCTTGGCAATGTCCCAGTGCCTATTACCTCTCACCAATGTGGTCCAGGGAGTGATTTTACATAGAGACCTCGTCCTGCAAATTGATGATGAACTCCGGGCTAAGCTGGAGCGACATAGCTTCGTTTCGTTTGGCATGTGCAGAGGGGCCGCAGAGACAACCGCACCGATACTGGCGCCTTCATTCTGGCTTTTGAGGGGGATACCCTCCCAGAGAAGGTCAAGGTTATGTGCTACAGATGTGATGTGAAGCCATACGTCCTATCACCCATGAAGTGCTTTCGGTGCTGCGTCCATTTTGGGCATATGTCTTCCCGCTGTATGGCAGACCCTCTGTATGGTGATTGTGGACACCCACTCCATGAGGGAAGCCCTATGTTCCGCCACTTGTGTGTCAATTGTCATGACTGCCACTCCCCTCACTCACCGGATTGCCCGGCTGACAAGAGAGAAAAGATGATCCAAGAGTACAAGTCCCTGGATTGCCTCTCTTATGCTGAGGCTTACCAGAAACATTAGACACTCCCTCCAGTGTCACTTTCTTCAACTTTTGCCTCTGTTACATCCTTTCCTCCTCCTACCTCTTCCTTACCCCCCAGCCCCCATCTCCCTCTCCCCCCTCCCTCTCTCCTCTGCCTCCCCCTCCACCTCTACCCCTCCCCCTCTCCCCTCCTCACCCCTCTCCCCTCCTCGCCCCTCTCCCCTCCTCGCCCCTCTCCCCTCCTCGCCCCTCTCCCCTCCTCGCCCCTCTCCCCTCCTCGCCCCTCTCCCCTCCTCGCCCCTCTCCCCTCCTCGCCCCTCTCCCCTCCTCGCCCCTCTCCCCTCCTCGCCCCTCTCCCCTCCTCGCCCCTCTCCCCTCCTCGCCCCTCTCCCCTCCTCGCCCCTCTCCCCTCCTCGCCCCTCTCCCCTCCTCGCCCCTCTCCCCTCCTCGCCCCTCTCCCCTCCTCGCCCCTCTCCCCTCCTCGCCCCTCTCCCCCCTACCATGCAGTTCCCACGACCTCCCATCCAGCAACCACTCCTCCTCCTCCTCCTCCTCCTCCTCCTCAGCCAAAGAAGTGCCCCCCTTCTTCGGCACTTGCTGATGATGCCCCCCTCCCCCACTGTCTGGTGTCTCTCAGCCCAGAGCTTCCTACCATGAGAAGCACTATTTGTGCACCCTAAGGGTGCTTGCTCTCTTTCAGTTCTGGATCTTGCAGACGCCTGTACTCCGTCTGTGCCCTGCCCTCCTCCACCTCCAAAACAGAAGAAGAAGGAACTTAAGTCCCAAGACAAGGCCCCCCTTGGTGCCCCCTGAGGTGCCATCTCCCCCCTCACATCCTGACATCTTATTTAAGGATGTCACCCCATCCTTGTCGGTGACAACTGACCAAGTGACATGACCACCTCTCGGCTTCTTCATGTCTAACCTGAACTCTCGCCACACGTTCATCCAGTGGAATTGCAATGGCTACTATCGTCATCTACCAGAAATACAATGTCTTGTTTCCTCTTGTTCTGCATTCTGTCTTGCTCTTCAAGAAATGCACTTCTGTGACAACCACACTCTAACATTTTGTGGTTATTGGGCGTTCTGTCGGAACCGTGCTGGCCCCAGGGTAGCATCTGGTGGGGTCTGCACTTTGGTTTACTTTGATGTAATTAAAGACTGGAACCCCCTCTATACCAACCTGGAAGCAGTAATTGTTAGAGCACAGATGACTCTGGCAATCACCATTTGCAGTGTCTAGCTCCCTCCAGGTAGGCCACTTCATTATTTGAACTTTGTACCTCAATACAGCAACTCCCACCCCCTTTTTCCTCCTTGGAGACTTCAGTGCCCACCACCTGCTATGGGAGAGTGCCATCTCAACAGGTAGGTGTCTCCTAATTGACCAACTTATTACATATTTCAATTTGTTTCTCCTCAATAATGTTTCCCCTGCCCACTTCAGTGCCACTTAAGGCACCTTTACTGGTATCGATCTGACGATCTCCTCCCCTGCTCTCATTGCTTCTCTACATTGGTCATCTCATGATGAATTTTGTGACAGAGAGCATTTTCCGGTGATTCTAATCGTTCCCCTGCTGCAGACAGCCTCCCACATTGGGTATTACACAGGGCCAGTTAGCTTTTACATACATCTGTTGTGCACTTCGGCACCTCCCTCTCAACTTGGATTGATGCAGTCATGCAATACATCTCTGCCACTATTCTCCATGCTGCTGGCACTGCTGTCCCCTATCCACAAGTCCCCCACCCTCTTGTCGACTGGTACCACAGTGGACCAAGGATGAAGCAGTCGCTGTCCAGGAATGCTGACGGGCACTGCAACAATTTAAACGAAACCATTCACAGACTAACCACCTTGCTTTTAAGCATCTCCATGCTAAGGCTCATTACCTTATTAAGCAGAGTATAAAGGAATGCTGGGAGCACTATGTTTCCTCCCTAGGGACGTATGCCTCTTCATCACAGGTTTGGTCCAAGCTCTATAGCCTTCTGGACCACATCCTCTTCCTATCTTGCTATCTTTCTCCAGCAGAAACACAGAGTTGAATAGACTACCCTCTGTTTCAGCCCGCACCACACTGAACCCTGTAATGAACCCTTCACTGAACAGGAATTCTTGCAGGCTCTTACCTCTTCACATGACACGGCCTCAGTCCCGGATTCCATCCACAACCAGATGACCCAACATGTTGATGTCCCCAGATGCGACACTTCCTCAGGGTCTCCAACCGCATTTTGTGCACGGGTGCTTTCACATTGCAGTGGTGTGACAGTATAGTTATCCCCGTTCTTAAGTCCGGGAAGAACCAATGTCCCTCGACAGCAAACGCCCAATTATCCTGCTCGAGAGGATGGTTACCTTCAGATGAAGTTGGGTATTCAAATCTCGGGGCCTTTCGTCCAGTATCAACTGATCAATTACTCAGATTGGAAACATCAAACCAGCAGGCTTTTACTAACCACTGGCACCTTGTCACAGTCTTCTTTGGCCTACATACGATACAGCATGGTTCCATCACATTTTGTTACCCTTCATGACTGGGACTTCCGTGACCCCCTTCCGATTTTTATTTGCAAGTTTTTATCTCAATGGTTCTTCCGGGTTCAAGTTGGCACTTCACTCAGTGCCCCTCGGATTCAGGAGAACGGTATCCCAAAGGGTTCTGTGAGTGTCACACTCTTCCTCATAGCCTTCAATGGGCTTGTAATTTCTGTTGTGCCTATGGTAACCTCGGCATTGTACGTTGACAATTTTTGCAACTGGCGCATCTCCCACTCGTTAGCAACTGCTGAGTGCGGGCTCAAAGACGCCACGCGGTGGACCTTTGAGCGTGGGCCATCTCCCATCACTTCCAGTTTTCTCCCTCCAAAACATGGGTTATGCATTTTTTTTTTTCATTGACTCACAGTGCACAGAGACCCACAACTTTATTTAGGTGAACGACCAGCTCCTCGAGGTTGTAGCATCTTCCCGTTTCTTGGGCTTTGTGTTTGATAAAAATCTGACATGGCTGTCCCATATTCCCTTCCATGATTCCAGCTATGGATATGCAGATCTCCATCAAATCTCTCTTTGCGCAAAAGTGGAATGACATCTGCCACTCCTCTTGGAAGGAGTCCACAGCTTTATGCCGTCAACACATTAGTCATATCGGCCTCTTGAGTAATGAACCACCCTCACAATATGGTTGTGGAACCAGACTGATAGCATCCCATATATAGGTGGAATGTTCTCTTCTTTTGGACCATGGTGCTAAGTATAATCTTCCAGTTTCCTTAATTCTAATATTAGCAGACGATTCATGGCTGTCTGAACTGGTCGAGAGTTTCTTCAATGAAAGTGGTTTTTGTTTCCAGATATAATGTTTTGCTTTACTCATGGAGCAGGGGCAGGGTGGTTGTGGTTGGATCTCTCTTCATGTCTTATCGGTCTGGGACCCCATGACCACTCCCCCATGGAAAGACGGTTCATTTTTTCCAGTTTTTAGATTTGGTCTCACCTTCTAAGCCTTTTACTGTGTTTTAACTTAGTTATTTTATCATTTGACTCCCCTGACTGGATCTGTCCACTTTTAGCAGACCCTCTTTCTGTGAGTAACTTCAGAATTGCGGGACTGATGGCCTCACCGTTTGGTCCCATAAACACTCTTAATTAATCAGTCGTTCAGGACTCCAAAAATATAAAAATCACATGGTGAGGGATGTGCACTTATGGAGGATGTGTAAGAAAGGGCTTCCCAGTGAAACTTCTGCAGCATTATTGAAACAACCTTGGTAACATGTGGCAAACCCTCTTACACATCCTCCATACAGTCGAGATCTCTCCCCATTCAATTTCTATATTTTTGGAGCCCGAAAGAAAGATATTCATGGCCGTCACTTTGCTTTGGACAGGGAGGTGCATGCCTGGGTGCTATCATGGTTCCATAGGCAACCGCAAAGATTTTGACCAAGAAGGCTTTGATCATTTTGTCCCACAGTGGGATACATCTGTTAACAGGTATGGGGATTACTTTTGAGATAATAAACAGTTGACTTACCTTCTGTTCGTTTTCATTTGACTGCCCCTTTAACTTTTACGAAGAAACCATTCCACCATGTACCTTAAATGATACAATGAAGCCTAAATCTGGATGGATGGGCAAATATTTGGGCTGCAACAATCTCTATATACACACATGCTCATAAATTAAGGATAATTTCAGAATGTGGTGCGGGTTGATAAGTTGAGAAAGCTGTCCTGAAACACATGTGCTACAAAATGCCAGTTTCATGCACATGTACCCTGACATCAATATGGGATACAGGCCGCACAACGGGTTGGCATACTCTGGGTCAGGTGGTCGAGCAGCTGCTGGGTATAGCCTCCCATTCTTCTACCAGTGCCTGTCGGAGCTCCTGAATTATTGTAGGGGTTAAGACGTGCAGCGATATGTCAACCGAGAGCATCCCAGACGTGCTCAATGAGGTTTAGGTCAGGAGAACAGGCAAGCCACTCCATTCGTCTGATATCTTCTGTTTCAAGGTACTCCTCCATGATGACAGCTTGGTGGGGCTGTGTGTTATCATCCATCAGGAGGAAGGTGGGACCCACTGCACCCCTGAAAAGGCAGACTTACTGGTGCAATATGACGTCCCGATAAACCTGACCTGTTACGGTTCCTCTGTCAAAGACATGCAGGGGTGTACGTGCACCAATCAAAATCCCACCCCACACCATCAAACCACCATCTCCATACAGGTCCTTTTCCAAGACATTAAGGGGTTGGTATCTGGTTCACGCCAGATGAAAACCTGGCAAGAATCACTGTTCAGACTATACCTGGACTTGTCCGTGAACATAACCTGTGACCACTGTTACAATGACCATGTACTGTGTTCTTGACACCAGGCTTTAAGGGCTCTCCTGTGACCAGGGGTCAGTGGAGTGCACCTTGCAGTTCTCTGGGCAAATAAACCATGTCTGTACAGTCGTCTGTAGACTGTGTTCTTGGAGACAACTGTTCCGGTGGCTGCGGGTCCCTAGCAAGGCTACCTGTGGCTGTCTGCTGACACTGATGGTGAGATATCGGTCTTCTTTTGGTGTTGTACACTGTAGACGTCCCATACTGTAGCACCTGGACACGTTTCCTGTCTGCTGGAATCGTTGGCATAATCTTGATATCACACTTTGTGGCACACGGAGAGCCCGTGCTTACGACCTGCTGTGTTTGACCAGCTTCCAGTCACCCTAGTATTCTACCCTCATAACGTCATCAATATGTGTCCTTTGAGCCATTTTCAACACACAGCCACCATTAGCGCATCTGAAAACGTCTGCACACTTACTCGCTGCACTGTTCTCTGACATGCACCAACACACCTCTGCGTATGTGGACTGCTGTCAGTGCCACCGTGCGACGATCGCATGGTCATACCCAGAGGTGATTTAAACCTGCAAATCGCCCACCAGAGCATTGTTTCACCATGTATCAATATTATCCTTAATTTATGAGCATGAGTGTATAAAAGGCAGTGTCCCAACTGACTGACTCGCTCACTGACTTAACATCGCCCAGCCCAGACCACTAAGGATAGAAACTTAAAATGTGCAGTGTGTGTTGATCTTATACTGCAGGCGACACTTAAGATGAGATTTTTTGAAATTCCATCCCTAAGGGCATGAGATATTTTATGAAAAAATTTCCTTATAAAAGTGGTGCTAAATCTATGAAAATTTGAATTAGGCTTCTTGGTAGGAAATTAAAAATATATGTTTTGCTGTTTCTGGAAATCCCCTCCCCCCATGCGGTGAAATAGAAGATTAAAGTTTTTCTGGAGATAATTATGCCAGCATTTTTGAAGGTAAATCCATGAAAATTTGCATTTGGCATCTCTTTTAGAAAAAATAGTTATAAAAATTACCTATGAAATGTTTTATGAAAATAGTCCTGTGTATAAGCATTTTTAAAGCTAAATGTATGAAAAATGGGATTCTGCATCTTGGTTAGAAATGGAAAAATACGTGGTTCATTGTTTGTGAAAAATGGGGCTAGACTGATTCACTGACTTCTCATCACCCAGCCCAATCTATGGCGGGCTTGGTGAGTGTGTGGATCTTACTCTGTAGGTATCATTCAGGAAAGGATTGTTCGAAATTCCACCGCTAAGGGAGTGAAATAGAGGAAGTAAAGCTTCTTGAAAGCTAGAATTACAAAAATTTGTATTTGGTTTCTCAGTCAGGGGGAAAAAACTAGTGTTTCAGAGTTTTTGGAAATTCAGCCTGCAAGAATGTGAAATATAGGAAGAAAATTTTAAAACTAAATCTGTGGGACTTGGTGTTTCACTTCTTGATTACATATAAAGAAATATTTGTTAGGGGATGAAAATTTCTATGGAAATATCACCACAAGAAAGAAAAGGGCATGACTAACAAAAACCTAGGATTTCAACTTCCAGAATCACTTTTTGGTCAGAAATACGTTCGGAAAATACGGTGCTTCTATGGCCTTAATTACTGTGAAAATTATAGAAGGTGCTGTGATTTTTGCATAACATAAAAATTCAATTTAGAAAAAAAAACTTGCAGACCATACAGTCAATGCGAGGAGCTAAGCTAGCCTCCTATAAAAGCCCTATGTCTGTACCACTGACCCACCTCACACAGTATAAATAACAGTAGTTATAAATTAATAGATATTTTTGGGAATGATTACATATTTGTCCTTGGCACATTCTTCCAGAAGAAATTAATAGAAAATGGATTTGAGAACAACTAAATTCGGCTAAAACTGAAATTAAATTTAATTTAAGAGACAACATGGATTGTAGAGATTTCAAAAATCCTAAGGCATTCAGAAAATTTGGAGTGTTCATATATTAATAAGGTGCAGAGGAAAAATACATAAGAAGCTAGGGAGAAACTCATAGAGCATAAAGTAAGAAATGTTGATTATGTAAATTTATTTAAAAATGGTGATATTCACAAGATTTAAGTAAGCAACAAGTTGGAAACCTACAAAATTAAATTTATGAAGACATAGACAAAACACAAGTAATTTACCACAGATAATTATGAAGCAAGTAAAAGAAGTCACAATCATGGAGAAAGCAAAAGAGAAAAAAAGTCTCAAATAGAACAAGAAGTGTGAGGGGAAGTTATAAAATTTCAGTTGTCATCCCAAAGAAAGCAAGAAAAGAAAAGAAAGCTTCAGCCAGTCAATTTGGTGATGCCATTAGTCCTTCACATATTCACCCTTCAGTGTGACACATTCTTACCAGTGTGGTGGAGACCTCGGTTGTACAAGTCTGCAGTTTGGCTGTTCGGTAAACATTTAATTTTCGAAAATCACGTGATTGTCATTCAGGAAATGCCCGTTATGCGATGGTTTAATCATTTGAAGAAAGTGGAAGAAGTCACTGGGTGCCATATCAGAGTACAGGGGTAAGGCAAAATTTTGTATCCCAGAGAAGCAGCAGTGCAGATTAAGCTGGAGCGTTGTGGAGCAAAAACACGCCCTTGTACAGCTTCATGCATGGCTTTGTCTTGACAGTCTCCTGTAAATTCATCAGGAGATTATGGCTTTATGCTCCTGTAACCATTTGCCCCTTAACAAACATAATCTCTTAGCACCACACCATGGTAATCCCAAACTATACTAGACATCACTATGTTCTTTGATGGGTTGGTCTTCATTTTTTCTTGGCAGTGATAAATCCTCATGTACTGCGCCCTTTGCTCCATTTTCTTGGGGTTATAATTATACGCCCATCGCTCACCCATGATGATTAAGTAGCTGAAGAAGTCAATTGGATTGGCCTGGAACAACTTAAATTTTCCATTGCTGCTTCCATTCTGCATACTATTGAATGGATGTGAGCAATTGCAGAATCAATTGGATGGTGATGTGTGTCTTATTCAAATAGTCATGCCAGGTGTTTGAAATAGATCTGTGACTGATTTTTCACTTTCACTTCAGGCACGACGTCCCCACTTCTCTTGTGATTCTGTTTCTTCAAAGAGAGGTGGTCTGCAACTTAGTTGCTTGTCATCCAGACCTTTTGACCACACTGGAGGCATCTACATCACCTAACCACTGTATCGTATGATGGTACATTGTGGCTATACACTTCCACCAACTCAAAATAGATTGTTGCAGCCTTATTCATTATCAACTGCACAAAACAAATTACTGGAAAGTACACCCTTTATCAGTTGGCGGTACCATTTTATTTTGCCTCTTCTTGCGGCATGCTATCTTACTGTGGCACAGGGATTTCAGTCTGTGCCAGATCTATAGACATATACTGCGAACCAACAAAAGTTTGTGACAAACCCTCATACTGAGGAAAATTTGAGAGTTTCAAGTAAATGACAGTAAGAACGTGATAGAATATCCTAGACAAAACAAAACTATTTGGTATTGTTTTTAACGGAATAAGAGACGGTACACTGAGAATTTTGTAAGAAAAAGAGCTGAAAACAAAAGGACTAAATAGAAGACAAATCAAAAATTTATATTTTGCATACATCACTTTGGTAAAGCAATGAAAATTTGTGTTTGCCTTCTCTGCTAGAAATAAAATGTACAAATGTAACTGTTTTTGGGTGAAAAAGTCTATGAAAATATTTCATTGCAAAAGCATTTTTAAAGCTAAATCTTTGAAAATTGATGTTTGGCTTCTCGGTTAGAGATTAAAAAATTCATATTTCACTTCTTTTTTGGAAATTCAGCCGTTGTTGTTGTCGTCGTCGTCGTCGTCGTCGTCGTCGTCGTCGTCGTGGTCTTCAGTCCAAAGACTGGTTTGGCGCAGCTCTCCCTTCTTCTCTATCCTGTGCAAGCCTCTTCATCTCCAAATAACTACTGCAACCTACATCCTTCCGAATCTGCTTAGCGTGTTCATCTCTTGGTCTCCTTCTACAGTTTTTACGCTCCACGCTTCCCTCCAGTAGTACATTGCTGATACCTTGATGCCTCAGAATGTGTCCCCCTAACCGTTCCCTTCTTCTAATCAACTTGTGCCACAAATTCCTCTTCTCCCCAATTCTGTTCAATACCACCTCATTAATTACTTGATCTACCCATCTAATCTTCAGGCACCACATTTCGAAAGCTTCTATTCTCTTCTTGTCTAAACTGTTTATCGTCCATGTTTCACTTCCACACGTGGCTACACTCCATACAAATACCTTTAGAAAAGACTTCCTAGCACTTAAATCTTTTCAATATTAACAAATTTATCTTCTTCAGAAACGCTTTCCTTGCCATAGCCCGTCTACATTTTATATCCTCTCTACCTCGACCGTCATCAGTTATTTTACTCCCCAAATAGCAAAACTCATTTACTACTTTAAGTGGCTCATTTCCTAACCTAATTCCCTCAGCATCACCTAATTTAATTAGACTGTATTCCATTATCCTTGTTTTGCTTTTGTTGATGTTCATCTTATATCCTCCTTTCAAGAAACTCGGCAAACCTCAGTTTTTATTTCTTCTCTATGGATTTTAATTCCAGTTCCAAATTTTTCTTTTGTTGCCTTTATTGCTTGCTCAATATACAGATTGAATAACATTGAGGGCAGGCTACAACCCTGTCTCACCCCCTTCTCAACCATTGCTTCCCTTTCATGCCCCTCGACTCCTGTAACTGACATCTGGTTTCTGTGCAGTTTGTAAACAGCCTTTTGCTCCCTGTATTTTACCCCTCCACCTACAGAATTTGAAAAAGAGTATCCCAACATTGTCAAAATCTTCCTCTAAGTCTACACACGCTAGAAATGTAGGTTTGCCTTTCCTTAACCTATCTTCTAAGATAAGTCATAGGTTCAGTATTGCCTAGCGTGTTACAATGTTTCTACAGAATCCAAACTGATCTTCCCTGAGGTCAGCTTCTACCAGTTTTTCCATTTGTCTGTAAAGACTTCATGTTAGTATTTTGCAACCATGACTTATTAAACTGATATTTCGGTAATTTTCACAGCTGTCGACACCTGTGTTTTTTTTTTTTTTTTTTTAATGAGATTGGAGTTGTTATATTCTGCTTGAAGTCTGAGAGTATTTCACCTGTCTGGCACAACTTGCTCACCAGTTGGAAGAATTTTGTTATGGGTGGGTCTCCCAATGCTATCAGTAATTCTAATGAAATGTTTTCTACTCCTGGGGTCTTGTTTCGACTTAGGTCTGTCGGTACTATTCAACCCCTAAGAGGATGAAATAGGGTCAGGTTGATTCACTGACTCATGATCACCCAACCCAAACTGCTAAGGCAAGAAACTTGAAATTCGAAGAGGGTGTGGATCTTATGTTGTAGGCATCACTTAAGAAGGGATTGTCCAAAATTCCACTCCTAAAGGGGTGAAATTCGGGTTGAAAGACTTTTTGAAAGTGTGTCACTATTAAGGGAATTTCGAAGCTAGAACTACAAATACTGATATTTGGTTTCTTAGCCAGAAAATAAACATAGTTGTTTTTTAGCATTTTTTGAAATTCAACCTCATTGTTTCTGGAAATTCAACCACTAATAGTTGTTTTTCAGCATTTTTTGAAATTCGACCTCATTGTTTCTGGAAATTCAACCACTATGGGAGTGCAATATGTGATGAAAATTTTTAAGAAAATATTTTGTTACATTAAAAAGAATCGTAAAGCTATATTTATGAAAATTGGTGTTTCATTTCTCTATAAGGTATAAAGAAATATTTGTTAGGGGATGAAAGTTGCTATGGAGCTATCTCCACAAGAATTCAAAAGGCGTGATTAACAAAAACTTTAGACTTCAACTACCAGAATCGCTTTTTGGTCAGAAGCACATTCAGAAAAGCCCATGCTTATATGGCCTTGACTAGCATGGAAGCTTAGAAGCTGTTGCAATTTGTGAACAACAAAAATTCAATTAAATGAAAACAAAAAAATCTCTACAGACCGTAAAGTCTATGCGAGCGAAGCAATGGGTGCTAAGCTAGTCTTCTATAATAAGCCACCCACATGGTGTGTGGTTATGGAGCAACACAGACAATAGGCCACATCTTTCCTTCTATTTTTACACACCAAGCATGGTTTTCCAGGTTCTTTGTCTCTAATGTTGGCGGATGACATATGGACAATTGAAATGGTTCTTCATTTAATCCGAGGGAGTGGGTTTTATTCTCAAATCTAACATTTTAAACTGCTGTCAGGCATGTTCAGGATAGTTTTGGTGTTTGCTGCCACACTGTGGGCACAGGGAGGGGAAGGTGTATTTGACTGTACCTCCTCAGCCAGACACTCGGGTACACTCTTTTACTTTGTTTTTAATTTTTTTTTTTTCTGCCACACCCTATTTTGCTTTCTAAGAGGGACCCTTTCATATAGTACTTCCATAGAGTAAAGACATTAAATTTTTCTTATCCTTGAAGCTAGCAAATAATGGAAGAACAAGCAAACATGTTTTTATGCTCCCTCTGAGGGAATGGGTTTTTCTTATCTTTTAACACTTTGACTGTAACTGTTCAGGGTTGGGCGGTTGTGGGAGGGATGTCTCTTACCAAATACTAAGCTTTGGGAGCACTCAATTGCAAGCCACAAACCTGCTGCCATAATTATTTCTCTCACTTTATTTCACTATCCTGTTAGTTGATATTCATTAGTTTTCATGCTTTTTACTTGTACTATTACAGATTTATTCTCCATTTGACTAGAAGGAATTATTCATTTACCGTATTTACTCGAATCTAAGCCGCACCTGCAAAAAGACTCAAAATCAAGAAAAAAAAAATTTCCTGAATCTAAGCTGCACCTGAAATTTGAGACTCGAAATTCAAGGGGAGAGAAAAGCTTTAGGCCGCACCTCCAAATCGAAACAAAGTTGGCCCATTGTAATATGAGACACAATTTAGTTCTAATGAATGACGATACAGCTACAGTAGTTAGGTTCGAGTCGTAAGCTTAGCAGTTAAGCTTTACCAGGTAGCCATTGCTATGCATCAGGTGCTCCGTCCGTATTTATACGGGTACCCTTCCTTTTTCATGTGCTTCGTCTGGTTTGAACTGATTGCTTATTTTTCTTTGATCTGATAAGTACCATTCTCTTTAGCGAAACAATGGCAAGAGACTGCTATTTGTTGTTACTTACACTGCTGCTTTCTTTGATAATGATCAACAAGAACCAAATAATAGACAGCGTATGATAGAAGATGTTCTGAACGAGAGTTTAGCGAAAAATTTTCTCCGTTTGAAAATCTTTGCAGACGCCTCTTTAGTACATTACATTGTGCACAGAAATTAGAGTCATCTCAGATTTAAAATTCTAGTCAATTGCCGTGCTTCATTTCTGACTGTATTACTATTAGGCATAAGAATAATACGAATATAAACATGACATGATATGTATATTCTTCTGCGTTTGCTGTTGTCTCACTCTAGTTTCATAGTTTATTAGGCAGACAAGATTTAAATGAGATAGCAGCAAACACGAAAGAATACATGGCAAAATGTTTATATTCGTATTATTCTTATGGTGAAGAGAATACTGCATGTGATTCACAATTCATAAAAGTTCCTATTAGCAACCATCTCTTCTCACAGGTAGGAAAAAATTCAGAACTTAGAGTTGGCCATATTGACAAACATCCCAAACAGTCTTGCCAGTAGGATTTTCGTAATACATTGAAATGCTGCTACTTTCAAAGATGAACAATACGGAATTTGTATTTACTTCATTGGATAATACATGAAAATGCAGTGGTCGATACTCGGGGGCGGAGAAAAAAAGCTCGCCTTCCACTTTTTTTACTGGCGCAGAGGTTTTGGCGCCAGTATATATCTTTGTGCCTGCAAAGCATGCCTGTGTAGCGCTGCATATATTTGATGGCAGAAGTTAGTTGTGACGGCACCTACCAACATTTTTCAGAACTTCCACTTACTTTGCACTCGATTCTAAGCCGCAGGCGGTTTTTTGTATTACAAAAACCGGAAAAAAAATGCGGCTTAGATTCGAGTAAATACGGTATTCAGTTACTCTCATAACCCTGCATCAGGTCAGCAGGGGCCAAACATGGGGGGACATACTTCTCAGCATAAACCAGCCAAGGGGACCTCATCTGCTCTCTGGCCTGAGGACTGGCCCTACTCATGTACTTTTACTTCATTCTGTTATTTCTCATCTCTGGCATCAGTATTGCTTTCAGTGCCTCAGTTTTACCGCTACTGCATACTATCAAGTTCTGTCAGTTTTCTGGCATGTCACTAACTCCAAATGGACTATCCCATGAAGAATGTACTGATGACCTCCCCTCTTTAGCCCATTAAATCCCACCTCAAGTTGGTTTCTAGGGCTTTAGTGAGCCTCACTTCAGCTTCGTCATGGCCACATGTTGGTCACTGACATATATGAAATTGTGGTGTTATTCAGTTCTTATTGCTAATTGATATAATTATTAAAAATGTTGAGCACAGTACTATGTGCTACGATACATATTTCTTTGTTATAGTGCAGATCTGAAAAATTTGGAGTAGGAATTAAAATCCATGGAGAGGAAATGAAAACATTGAGGTTTGCCGATGACATTGTAATTCTGTCAGAGACACCAAAAGACCTGGAAGAGCAGTTGAATGTAATGCACAGTGTCTTGCAAGCAGGATATAATATGAACATCAGCAAAAGCAAAACGATGATAATGGAATGTATTCGAATTAAAACAGGCGATGCAGAGGGAATTAGATTAGGAGATAACACTTTAAGTAGTAAATGGGTTCTACTATTTCGGAAGCAAAACAATTGATGGCGGTCAAAGTAGAGAGGATATAAAATGTAGATTGGCTATGCCAAGGAAATCATTTCTGAAGTAGATAAGTTTGTTAACATCGAATATAGATTTAAATGTCAGGAAGTCTTTTCTGAAAGTATTTGTACGGAGTGTAGCCACGTATGGAAGTGAAACATGGACGATAAATAGTTTGGACAAGAAGGGAATAGAAGCATTCAGAATGTGGTGCTACAGAAAAAATGCTGAGGATTAGATGGGTAGATCATGCAACTAATGAGGAGGTACGAAGTAGAATGGGGGAGAAGAGGAATTTGTGGTACAACTTGACTAGAAGAAGGGATCGGTTGGTAGGACACATTCTGAGGCGTAAAGGGATCACCAATTTAGTATTAGAGAGAAATGTGGAGGGTAAAAATCGTAGAGGGAGACCAAAAGATGAATACACTAAGCAGATTCAGAGGGATGTAGGTTGCAGATGAAGAGGCTTGCACAGGATAGGATAGCATGGAGAGCTGCATCAAACCAGTCTCTGGACTGAAGATCACAACAACAACAGCAGTATCATATTAGGATCATAAGTGGCTTTTCCGGTTCTTGGACAGCAATGACTTGCTTGTTTCCAGATGTTGGGTAGTTGCCCAATTTTATACTCATATTAAAATTACTTTGCGATTGAAGTTTTAGGAAGTCAAGTGGTGGGGGCCAGCTGCCAGCCAATCCTTATTCTTTCTCAGTTGCCATGTGCTCATTGTGTTGTATGTTTTGTAGGTTCATGTGGAGCCATGCTTAACATATCTGGCTGCACATTGACAGAGCTGTCCCACCACTGCAATCTGTCAGACACAAAGTTATTTAAATTGGAGTATAGACACCAGTAGCTGTTTTTTTGTTTTAGCTGCTGTTTTATGTGCTGAAGGCACTGGTTTGGTTGAAATTTAGTTTAGAGGTGTGTTGTAGCAATTTCCATGGCTTCTGGTTGCATCTTCTCACATCTAGTTCTTTAGTTGTCTTTGTACCCCCCCTTTTTTTTTTTTAGTTGGTGTAGTTGCAGCTGTTGTCTGTTAGGATAGACTGCCTTGAACTCCTTTTTACAGCTATAACAAACCTGTTGTGGAACTTGGTTGCTGGAGTTGTTTCAGTTACTGCATTATTCACTGGACTGCGGAACTTCTTCCAGTTTGCTTTTTGGAAGTTATACCTGCATTGAAATGGTACTTTTAGTGGAAGGACAATGTGCACTACTTGGCACATGGTTTGCCAGTGATGGATGTTTGTACTGGTGACAAAAAACCATTTAGACATTGCTGTGCTATATGTTAACCGACAAAAATGAGGTCTCCGTTTTATCTTCTTTGCTATATTCCACTACTGTAAGATGCAGGAAGTTTGTTGTGGATCATCTGTAATTAATTTTATCACATTGAGTACCTTCTCATTGTTATCGTCTTCAAACAGGCCCATAGAGTGCTGTGTGATTGTTGTACACTCCAATGGCAATATTGTCTTTTTCTCTCTTAAAATTGTAGATGTTAGGAGAACACTACATTTGATGGTTTATGTGATCATGTAACTATATAGTTCAATAGTCAGCACTTAACTGTCAGATGTGTCACATACATTTGTTGAGTGGATATGTAAGTGTTTTTGGCAGATATGTCCATGTCATATTGTCTGTGTGGTCTTTCTGTCATTAGCCTCGTGCCATTTATTTTCAGTCCTCTTTGTGTGCTATTTCTGTGGGTCTCCTGTAGGCAAATGACATAACAGTTGTATCTCTGGCAGAAGTCTGCGAATAGTTCTTTTTTATGTGGATAGTACCTCAGTGTTAATAGAAATAGCTGCTATTTTTGGACCCAAGAAATTTTGTTTGTAAATCTGTCTCATTTGTAGGATGCTTCCACAATGAAAGGATTAGCCAGTAAACACTATTGCCCATGTGACATTCAAATGAGTTGCAATGTCAGGTTAGAACAAATTCTTCAGGGAGTCTTAAGTTGTGGCCTCCTTTCTGCAAGCTGGGACTGCATGCTTGAGACATGCATGGTACCTGACTCTCTTCACATTCTACAACAGTCATTAGCCATCTCACAAATCCTGCACTTCTTGGAGAACAAAATCTGCATGTATGATCCAGGGTTTGTCCCTAGCATGCCACCGTTCTCCTCAGGGTACCTATGAACCATAATTTGGAGGTAGCAGTCGTCATAAAGTGACATTGAGTGCAGACAAACACTTCGAGACAGATCTTCAGAGTTTTGTTTCGCATGGCAGTGGGTGAATGTGTGAATTTCATCGCTGTGACGTACACTAATGCAGTAGGCAACTTCATGCATTAACAACCCCTGTTACTTTAAAGCGATAATACTTGCACCTTCTAAGCTTGAAATGGAGCCATATTGACAGATTGAACGTGTACGCACCATATTGTCCCGTTCATGAATGGGTACATTGCACGCAGTACTGAACTGCACTGAGAATGCAGATTTACTTTTACATCCATTATGCAAGTGGTTGTACAACCAATTTTCTGTGATCACAAGGGTATAAAACACACACACAAAAGATAAGTCATGAAGAGTCGGACGTACTCACTCAGCCTCCCTTAGGCCATTATCAAATGTCTGCGATATAGTACCAAAAGTAGAGCCAGAAGTTAAGACATGTTAGTGGATAGCATTATGCTTATGTATTGCTGTTGTTGGTGTTGTTGTTGTTTAAAACAGCATGATATTGTTGATGTTTGTGTCACATTTAAAAAAATATCTACCATGTACTTTTCTGCACTCTACATAAACATAACTTACAATTGCTGGAAACATGTATCAACCAAACAGCATGCTGAAATTCATCATTTTGCACAGGCAAAGCTCTCACCAGAGAGATCCTCAGTCATGTGATCGCAGTCTTGTGTACATGTCGTTAATTCTTATTAAACTTCGTACATATTAGATGTTGACAATATTTATAATCATTGTAGGCATAATTAAACTTCCATTATTGCTGCAATGATGCTAGTGGTCTTATTACATCTTTTTAAAAATAGCCTCAGTTTCTTACTTTTATATGTCATTGCTGAAAATAACCTCTCAGCTTGTCGTCATAACACAAATCATAAAGTGTCACATTACTATCTCTCTCTACTGTAGTAAAATAGTCCTTACATTTGATCAGTCCCATATCGCATCCATCTGTTTGTTATCATGTCTAAAAATAAGCGTCTTTCTGGCATTATTTTTCACGTAAGTTGTCTGATGTGTTTGTTTTCCTAAAATAATGTATTGAAATAAATAATGTTCATCATTAGTAAAACTACAAATCTACTTCTTTGCGGAGATGCGATACTGCGCTACAACCACCAACCAAATTTCATGGCACAAAGATGAGTCACTCTTGTTACCTAACTCATATAGCTCGTAAAATACAATTAAAATTGTCAAAAATCATCTATTACTCATTATTGTAGGAAAGTGGTGAACAAATGTGACTTCTTCAGTGAAAAATATTACCAGATACACTTATTTTTATACAGCAATAATGAATCTAAATCATTTTAGTATTTGACACTATTGTAAACAATTGGTAAAGTATTGTGAATACTTTTGTAAGTCCACAGATTAATGTGATATAGGACTGATCAAATGTAAGGGAGTAGTGATGATTTGTGTAATGACGACTAGCATGAGGTTATTTTCAGCAATGCCATATTAAACTGCGGCAATTTTTAAAAAGATGTACCGTAATAAGACCATGTAGCATCATTGCAGCAACAACAGAAGTCTATTTATACCTATAGTGGTTATAAGTATTGTCAAAGTCCATCACATAAGAAGTTTAATAAAAACTAAGAACATATACAATGGGAGGCAAAAAGATTGCCCTGCCCAAATAATTTAGATTCCAAGAACAGAGCATTGTGAATGCCCAAGTGCAGAGTGCCAGTGTTCACAACTCTAGCGGTCTGTGGAGATTCAGCATGGTGTTTACATTGTCAAATAAAAGCAATATAATAGTTAGGATACAGTATATGTCGAGATTCCTTACAATTTAACTCATCATATAATTTCTTTTGAAAATCGTTATTTGAGCACATAGAAAAAGTTGAAATATAAGAACTACTCATCGGTAGAATTACTATGACAACAATCATTTTGCATTCGATTCAATGGCTGAGTGGTTAGGCTGACAACTTACGAACATAAAGGATGAGCATTCAAATGTAACTGGAGTCAATTGTCATTTTTATTTAGACTTTTGGCAGGTAATATTTTAAACCTTAATTTGCTACAAATTGTGCAGTTGTAGGCTTTTCCAGGCTCCACATACTTTCAGAAGATTCCATTTTATAATAGTCTAATCTTTAAACAAACAGACAGATGGTCATAGTAAAAATATTGAAAATTGATGTATTTATTTGTAATTATTTCGATCGCCACATGGTATCTATATAGTTTTCAGCTTAGAGAAACGTATCAGCTGGTGTCATAGATCTGCTTCACAGTGGCTGATGTGAGTGTTAGCAAGCAAATAATTGCACTCTCTCTCTCTCTCTCTCTCTCTCTCTCTCTCTCTCTCTCTCTGCATCTGAAGCAGGACGTTATTAGGGTGTTAATACTTGCATAGCGAGGAGATGGCCCAATTTAGAGAGAATGGTGAGGTAGCGAGATGTCCAATACCTGGAAGATGACAAGTCTCTACAAGGAGACAAGACGACAAATTGGTCAGTGTGGCCCAGGATGCACCTTTGTGAATCATACAGGAACGAAGGAGAGTCTTGCATTTGTTGGGAACGGCTCTAAGAAGATTATAGGACCATGGAATCATGTCCCTTCATTCTCTTATTAACAAAGAACCATTGTCTGATGAATAAGGTATGGATTGTGTATTCCTGGGAAGATGTCGATTGGAGGAAAGTCATTTTCTCCGACTAGTGATTCCATGAGCAGAGGTCCTGTTCTTGTTTACAGCAATGATATGACAAGTGCTTCGTGGGCAGACGTTCTAGAAGCAGACTCAGAAGTGTGGAATATTGAGGCTGGATGTCTTACATGGGTGCAGGAGCTTAAAGAACATATCCAGGAAAGTTCAATTCAGCGCACTATGAACATTTCCTAGAAAATGTGATCATCTGTGGAGCTTGGCTTTTGGTACCCTGAAGGACGTGTCACTTACCAACACGATAATCATCCATCACACACTAGCATTAGGATTCAGAGCTGATTTCAAGAGGGAGAATATTATTCTTTGCCTTCCGTGGCCCCCAAAGTCACCTGGTCTCAATCCCATAGAGCATGTAAGGGCTCAACTTAAGACGACTCCATGGGACAATAGGCGAGACCCTCCTCTGGGAACTGTGAATGCCTGTGGGATTTTGTTTATTCTTCATGGAAGAGAATTGCCATGGATGAGGATTTTTTTCCATAGATTTGTAAAATTTATGCCTCAAAGGATCCAAGCTGTTCTTGATGCCAAGGGCATGTGGACTAATACTGAAACTATAGGTGGGGCCTACTCTTCATTTTACTTTATTCCTTTTTTTCTGTAAAAGACCTTCATAGTTATTAGGCCAAAAATATTAATTTCAAAATACATATCTTTTTGCCACTATATTATTTGTATTTTTATGAGAAGTTTCAAAATACATATCTTTTTGCCACTATATTATTTGTATTTTTATGAGAAGTCAGATGAATATCTCTCTCCAAGGATGATTATTTTTGTTGTTATGGGATTTCCGATAAATAACACCTTCGCAGGGAGACGATTTTTAGACATCAAATTCGTAAACCATAATTAGTTATTTACTGAAAATAATATTGAAAAAGCAAATATAAAGAAAATATAATTTAATAACAAAAAGTAAATAAGGCACAAAACATTTGCGACGCAATAAAAGAAAGGGCTGAAGTGAGATTCAATCTGACACGTACAACAGCTACCAGTTCAGTAAGCGTACACATTGCCAAGGAGCTACCGATCTCTTCTTCATAGCATAATGGTTGAATAGGACTGCCATAGTTGAAAATTGAATATTAAACTGGAAACAGCAGATAGTGAAAGGCATATCCACTCACTCGTGTAAACCACGTGTAAGATGCCAATCAGCTGATAAATTTCTCTTATCTGAAAATTATAGACATACCTGGTGGTCGTCGAAGTGATTACTAATAAATACATTCATTTTCAATATTTTTACTACAACAATTTGCCGGTTTGTTTAAATATTAGAATATTATAAAATGGAATCTTTTGAAAGAGTGGAACCTGGGAAAGTCTACAGCTGCACACTTTGTACCAAATTGAGGTACACCTGCACAGGTCAAAAAAATAAATAAATAAATAAATAAAATAAATAAATAAATAAATAAAAATTTTAAAAAATGACTCCAGTTAGATCTCAATGCTCAAATGCTCATCCTTTACATGTGTAAACCATCAGCCTATACACTCAGCCATTTAAACAGATGTGAGACGCTCATTTTTGTAGCAATTCTACCGACGTGAAGTTCTTATATTTCACTGCTTCTACATGCTCAAGTAATGATTTTCAGAAGAAATTATACTATGAGTTAAATTGCAAAGTGTCTTGACATTTATTGTATCTTAAGTATTGTAGCTCCACAGACTGCTAGAGTTATGAACACTGGCACTTCTGAACTTGGGTAGGCACAATGCTGTTCTTGGATTCTTAAATTATTTTGGCTGGACATTCTTTCTGTCTCATTGTACACAAGACTGTCATCACATGACTACAGCTCCCTCTGGTGATATCTTTGTCTCTGCAAAATGACAGGTCTTAGCGTGCTATTTGGTTGATGTGTGTTTCCAGCGATTGTAACAGCTATGTCTATGTATGAGTGCAGAAGAGTACACATTATGCTGCTAAACAAATGTGCAAGGACTAGTAAGCTACCTACTGTAAGGTTTTTGCCTGCATCATGTGTTGTGAAAGTTGTTCTTTAAGCTGATTGGTACATGTAAGACCGTATCTGTAACATTCATCATATGTATGTGTGGAATGGTGTCTGTTCCCACATAACATACGAGTAGAACAAACATTTTTAAATGTGACACACACATCAGCAATATCTTGTCAGTTTAAATAACAATTGTAATACGAAAGTGTAATGTTATCTGCTTAATATGTCTTACATGTTGAGTGTACTTTTGGTATTGTATCGCAGACATTTGATAACGGCCTAAGGTCGAAACTGGCCAGTAACGTAATTTACATGCATTTTACAGTAAAGGAATAAAACTGACCGCCTATGATGGCTAAAATGACTCCATCATTTAGACAATACATTGAGGCTGTGAAGAATTTAATAATATCAATGACCTCTGTGAGAGAATCGTACTGCAGTGTGAAGAACAAGAAATTGTGTACATTCATCAGAGATTTTCAATGCAAAATGTCTCTAGGATGTAAAATTATAATCATTGTGGTAATCAACTAATCTAAATGTTACAATAATAATATAAATAATTAAATAGAGCCATTCAACACCTGCTGCTGGATTAAGACCACCTTCAGGAATTCATTGTGGTCGTCTACTACACACATCCATGTTTCTTCTGCCTGCTTACCAATGTCCTCCACCCTTCTGCCATTAAGCATTCATCTGATTTTATTGTTACCTGTTGTTCTGCAACATATTCTTCCCCTGATCTCTTGGTTCCTTTTCTTAATAGATAAATGACCCTTGCATAATTCTTCGTTGTCTGCTAGATACTGTAGCAGGCTTGCAGTTGCTGCTTTCTACCTGCAGCCTTTGTGACACATTTACACGTCATCTGGTGAGATCCTTAGAACACATACTTTGTGCTCTTATTTATAATTTCAGTATCTGCTTTCTTTTATATTCATTTCCCAGTGCTACTTTAATGTGAAAATAGCTTCATTTTTTTTCTGTCTTTGTTCAACAATAAGATGCTGATGGAGTGTACTTTATTGTTGGGTTTCTATCTAATTTTTTCTTTCAGATTTACCTTGTTACTTGGTTGTACTAACAGTGTTATCTTTCACTTGTCGGTTTGTACAAAGTTTGGAAGACATAAAGGAGCTTGTGTGTCATTAAATTTCGTCCAAGTTTAGAAATACCTCCATGAGACATGTGACATTGTACTCTCATAATGGATGATTTTTGTGATGTGTGTTGGCTGAGGAGAAGCTGTTTTGTGATTCTATTTTCTGTATGATGTTAAAAATGATGATAGTTTCTCTCAAAAATTCTTCAGAAACTCGGATATATACAGTTGGCAAGCTATCAGATTGAGTTGATCTTTTAGTGGAATATAGTAATCTGAATAGTTCTTGCAATATCTCTCTCTCTCTATTATGAGTGGAACTCAGTTTTTTTACTAGCTTCTCAAGCTACATTTCTCCTCGCAAGTTCACACACACACACACACACACACACACACACACACACACACACACGGTTAATCTCTTCAAGTTTTTAGTGTTTTCTTTATAAGTATTTCATCCAGGAATCGAAAGAGTAATATATGCAAGAAGAATTAAGTGTCAACTATTTGTGTAAAATTGTAAATGCTTCACACTGATAGTGGTCAGATGTAAATGAAACATATTTGTTGTAATTGTTGCTGAGAGAATTGCTTTAGATGTCATTTAAGGAAGAGCTTCAACATTTTTCATTTATGTTAATGTCCCATTTGAGTCTTTGTTGAGTGGATACTTACCTTTGCGTTGAATATGCGGAATATTGGAAATTGCATACAGTATTGTTTGTATAATTTAAATCAGGTGTCTCCAAACATTTTAGCGCAAGGGTCACACTGGTGCTTCCACTAAGTCCCAAGGGACAAGACCTAGCTGTAGTCTAATTTTCTTGAGGCCTGATACTGTAATACTACTCAGAACTCTTCGGTACAGTGGAGAAGTTTTCGGGACACTTACCACTGCTGCCAGTCTTCATGAGCTGACACTGAGTGGCTTCGCAATAGTCATTATACAGTGAACTGATAATTGCGTGACCTTGAACTGTGGCCTTAATTTCATTTCATATACATTGCTACTAATATATACCACTCATGAAGGTCGTTGTAATGCGTTTTTATGAAACCTTGTTACTTCAGTACGTCTTTAACTCCACAGCAAATGATCAGAATGTAGCGTGAGGTGCGTATGGTATCAGCACTGTGGGATATCTTTCCACCATAGCATTCCTCACCTCACGGTGGCAATAGTGGTTACCTCCGCTCCCTGTGGTCATCGCTGGCATGGCAGAAGAAAAGTTGGACAGAATATATAGTTCACCATACTGACATACTGTAGTATAGAATTATGCACAACTTTTCATTTCAGGACTAGACGGTGAGTGAGGTATCTATGGCACAGGGAGCAGGCTGCAATTTCTGTTGGCACTTACGGCAAGTGTACACGTCATTTCATTTCTACAGTGAACCGATGTGTGTGCTGTGCCTTACTTATTGTTACAACTACAGGGTGTCCAGAAAAGGACTCCCTGATTTCAAAATTAAATATCTCGAAAACAAAGATCGATAGAGGAATGCAATAAATGGTATGTTTATTGTGAAAGCTGTAAGAAGTTCATACAGCAATTTGAAATAATAGTTACAAAAGCTGCTAACAGATGGTGCTGTAATCGCCATACGTAATGCCTAGTATAAATAGTGATCCGAAGCCCAGAGCGATCAGTTCCACTATTGAAACGTGAAAGGAGGTTAGCGTACCGAAGGAAGAGATTAAAACCATGTACTCCATTGAACAACGCGTTTTTCTGGTGCTAGAGTACCACGGGTTAGAAGAAAGTCCTACGGCAACAAGGCGAAGTTTTCAAGCACGATTTAATGTTCCAAAAAGACCTGATGCGAAAACCATTCGTACGCTCTTCACAAAATTTCAACGGACAGGCAGCGTAACTGATGATCTAGTGGGGCATCTTCGCCACAAGCAAACCACAGTTACGCCTGAAAATATCGCCACAGTTTCTGGAATTATTCAGCAAAATCAAATGCCATCCGTCCGTAGAATTGCATCTGAGACTGGTTTGAAGCGTTCCAGCGCGCAGAAAATTCTGAGAAAGAGCCTACATATGTTTCCATTCAAAATTCAAATGCACCAGGCCATACCCTTACGAGCTGTGCAACAAAGGGTTACTGTGGTGTCACCGCCAGACACCACACTTGCTAGGTGGTAGCCTTTAAATCGGCCGCGGTCCGTTAGTATACGTCGGACCCGCGTGTCGCCACTATCAGTGATTGCAGACCGAGCATCACACGGCAGGTCTAGAGAGATTTCCTAGCACTCGCCCAGTTGTACAACCGACTTTGCTAGCGATGGTTCACTGACAAAATATGTTGTCATTTGCCGAGATGATAGTTAGCATAGCCTTCAGCTACGTCATTTGCTACGACCTAGCAAGGCGCCATTATCAGTTGCTATTGATATTGTAAAGAATGTACAGACAAGAGCTACATTCAACATTAATGGATTAAAGTTAAGTATTCCACCATCTGCGTCCGATTTTCTAAGTTCTCATTTCCTTGTCCTGTTCCAGACCTCACGCCAGCCTGCGTGAGCTTAAACGCATGCCTTTCGGCTTCCTCTATAAGGGTTGGCTCTACTGCCAATCCACAACAGTTACCTTTGCTAATCAAATGCTCACAATGATTGATAGTGAAGGATTTGATGTTGGCTGCATCTGGTTTACAGATGAAGCACACTTCCACCTGAATGGACACGTGAATAAGCAGAACTGGCGATTTTGGGGTTCCGAAAAGCCATATTGGTGTGAAGCGAAACCCCTGAATTCTCCTGAAGTTACTGTGTGGGCTGCAGTATGCAGCAGAGGCATTATTGGCTCTTTTTTCATTCGAGAAACGGTCACTGGTGCACATTACGTTGCAATTTTGGAACAATTTGTCGCCACATAGCAAGCGTTAGAGGATCGACCGGGTACTGAATGGTTTATGCAAGATGGAGCCCGACCACATTGGACCGAACAAGTGTTTCGCTTTCTTGAGGAATACTTCGGGAATCGAGTCATTGCTTTGGAATATCCCAAATTTACTGGTGTAGGCATGGATTGGTCTCCATATTCGCCGGATTTGACTCCCTGTGACTTTTTTTTGTGGGGCACAGTGAAAGACATGGTCTACCCGAAGCATCCCGCCACGCTGGACGAGCTTGAATCGGCGATCTCTGTGGCATGTGAATCTATTTCGGTTGAGACACTATGAAATGTGATAGCGAATTTCATTCTTCATTTGCGCCACCTCTGTAGTGCCAATGGTGAACATTTTGAAAACATTGTGATGTGATTGTTTGCAAAGATTGTTTTAATACGATTATTTCACTTATGTATGCTGATATGAGCTGTACAGCGTACAGCGCCATCTGTTAGCAGCTTTTGTAATTATTATTTCAAACTGCTGTATAAACTTGTTACAGCTTTCACAATAAACATACCGTTTACTGCATTCCTCTATCGATCTTTGTTTTCGAGATATTTAATTTTGAAATCAGGGAGTCCTTTTCTGGACACCCTGTACTTCAAACAATGCCATCCTCCAGATAGTAGAGAAGTTATGTGCAGTAGTACAGCACCATCTTGGGAGTAGCGACATGTGTGATCTGAAAAGCAAAATATAGTGATACTAGAGTATTTTGTGACTACAGTATCTTAGTGAAGGCACAGTTTCACAGTAATTAATTAATTAAAATTGCCTTGAAGATAAATTCGGTGCAATTATTTGCTCATAACCCTTGCTATTACAGTGAAACCCCGCTTTTATACTTTTCAGAGGACTTAAATTGTGTAAAATGTGGGAAAATGTAAAATGTGGGAGATAACGTTTTAAGCTGTAAAAATTACGTATAGAATACCCCCTTGCACTTTATGTGTGATATATGTACATTACAAGCATCAAAAGACTTGTGAGGGACTTGTTTGTTATCTAATGAAGGTTTACTATCTAATAAAAACTGCTGATGTGGCTGTAACTATAACTGTCTGGGAAGTAGGAATGTTTGACTCAATTTCACATGTCATAATTGGTGTTTTTGAAAGCCTGCATCTGTCATTCATTATTTAAATAATGAAATACCGCACTAGTTATGTATTTAGCACAATGCATTACAAGAATTTTTTCTCGTTGTCAATTGAAAATATGTAAATAAGTATTCTGTATGGTGTTTGAATATGTGTTATTCTGCGTCTCTTGCACTGTAGTCGTCTTTTGGAGGTTATCAGGTAACACACACACACACACACACACACACACACACACACACACACACACAAACTGTCACTCACGTTGTTTATTTGCGTAACATCACAAAAAAATAAATACGTAAATACTGCACTTGACAACAGGAATAAATTCTCGAAACACATTTTGCTCAGCATGAATAAAATAAAGTATAACCGGTGCTGTGTTTAAACTAAAAACATTTGAGCAACACAAAGTGAATGACAGTGTCAACTAGAGCTCCAAGCGGCCGTACACCGAAACACGCTAAATATGGTTCAACAAAGATGCCACAATGATCACAACAATCATGAAACTGTGTTTGCGCAGTCGAGACAGTTTGGAAATGGTTGTGATTGGTCATGATATCTTCATTCGAATGAATCTAGTTACTCACATCAGCCACCATGCCAAGTAGAGCCTGGCAGCGGCGGGAAATACAGCATGAATTGTTCCAGCTTTTAGATGTTTGCTGGTTGAAATTCGCTGAGTAGAGTGCCGTGGTGTCAAGAAACTTAACCACGCAATATTTGTAAACACTGGTGGACGGCCAACATTTTTTCTCCACAAACATTTTTTCGTAATGCGTAAATTGTGGGAAAATTATAAATATGTTGACACAAAATCAGCTGCAAATTAACTTTTGTGGGTATAGGAAATTTGGTGGGACCGATAAAAAATGTCGTAAACGGCGGGAAAATGTTAATTCCGGGAACATAAAAGTGGGGTTATACTGTAATAATACTAATTGGCATCGTTTTGATTTGCAGTTACATCAGTACACAAATATTTTGTGATTTATCCAAGTAATAAGGCCAGTGTATAATTTGAAATGAAACGATAAGTGTTCTCAAAGAATCCAATATAAAACTTCTTTATGAGACCAAACATTCTCAGAGGTATACCAGATTCACAGGATACCAACGGTTAGAAATATATGTGTCTCTGAAATGTGATTTGAAATCTCAGCAAATGTTATTTACATTCTTAAATGCTGAATAAGAAGAAGTAACTAGTGCTGGTTTCCATGTGGCTCACTCAATAGCAAATGTGGAAAACTATTTGCCGACACTGAATTTGTAATGGATTGCATGACTGTAGCAGTTGAAATGTGACCAGAAAAATCTTATTTATTTAAAAACACTAGTTTGTCATCAAACACTGTGGCTCCAAGAGTAAATGATATTGCTGACTCTATATTAATACAGTTACCTGAGAAAACTCGACACTTAAGTGTCTCTTTAGTTCTGGATGAGTCGACAGTTGTTTCATATACTGCATAAATGTTAATTTTTATTCAAAGGATAAACAAAAATTATGAAGTCTATGAAGAGCTTCTTGGCATTTGTAGCATTCACATCCATGGCAGAAGAAATTTTTAAATGAGCAGGAAATGCTTTTCATAAAAACAGTCTTCAATGGAAAAACTTATGGTGTATCACAACTGACGACATCAAAAACATCTGTGAAAAAAGTAAAGGTGTCTTTGCTCTTGTGTCAAAGGCGGTAGAAAACGACAGTGGATCAAAACAATTAAACTTACATTTTAAAGCCTCCAGCTATTAATTATATAAGATCACATGCTCTCAATCACTGTCAGTTCCACAAGTTTATTGAAGGGATTGAAGAAAGTGACTTACCATGTTATACAATAATACCCTGGCTTAGCTGTGAGAGAGCACTGATTAGTTTTGTAGCTATGAGCAACAATCAAAATCCAGAATGAGATGTTCGCTCTGCAGTGGAATGTGCACTGTTATGAAACTTTCCTGGCAGATTAAAACTGTGTGCCAGACCGAGACTCAAACTCGGGACCTTTGCCATTCGTGGGCAAGTGCTGTACCATCTAAGCTACCCAAGCACGGTTCACGCTCCGTCCTCACAGAAGAGCTTCTGTGAAGTTTGTAAAGTAGGAGACGAGGTACTGGCAGAAGTAAAGTTGCGAGGATGGGGTGTGAGTTCTGCTTGGGTAGCTCAGATGGTAGAGCACTTGCCTGCGAAAGGCAAAGGTCCCGAGTTCGAGTCATGGTCTGGCACACAGTTTTAATCTGCCAGGAAAGTATCCAACAATCAAAATTTTCTTGAATGAAAAGAGTCATCCTCTGGCTGAGTTACAAAACAGCGAGCAGTTAGCAGTTATCATTTTGTACAGATTTCACTAAACATATGAATGACCTTAATTAAGACCTGCTACTGTCTGATTTGTTCACATATATTTAATACTCTCGACAAAAAAATGTTTTGTTTCAGTCTCAGGTGAACAAAAAATGTTTCAAGCATTTTAGTGTATGCCAAACATTCAGTCAGCAATTTACGGTAGATTTTGCAGCTGATTCTCTTGAGTGTTTTACAAATAAATTTTGAGTCCTGTCTTTCAGATTTTGATGCAATTGCAAATGATACTAAGATTTTCCAAAGCTGTTTTAACACCAGTGTAGAAAGTCTTACCCCAAAATTTCATATGGAAATCATTGGTTTGCAATGTAGCAATTTTTATAAAGATAAATATTTAAATTTATCATTGCTGGAATTAGTCATAGACTTGGTATAGTCTTGTCAGCTGCATAAGTTTGCTCATGGCTTTCTTCCACTTTCGGCACTTTGAAAAAACATATTCCAAAATGAAATACACTAAAAATATTTACAGACCAAATTAACTGAGGAGCATTTGAAGTCACTGCTGATAATTTACACCAGTAAACTTGCTCTACAACTGCAAGCAATTGTAAATGGGAGGTTATAGCTACATACAGTAAATCTCATTAATCATAACTGCAGTGCTTAATTTCATTATGTGAATTGCCTATGTTCGTCACATAGGAATGGTAAATTTCCAGGAAGAAAACAGTTAAAATGTTCAATTACATTACATATGTCAGTTGATGTATATCTTAATTGGTAATAAAACAAAAACAGCTGATTATTGCACATATTTTGTATGATTTATTTGCATTGTAAATTTTACATTTTGTACAGTGTTGCTTCACTTAATGAACATGATTCATTCCTGAGTCTTTTGCTCATTATTGCTACTTTTCACGTGAAACACATTCTTCCACACGAATCCATATATAGGTCAGTGCGTTCCACTCTGAAAAAATAGGTACTCGGAACAGATTTATAATATGGCATTGTAATTTTTTATTTATAGTACAGTACGTCCAGTTTCAGAAGAAAATTGTCTTAAGACATTTGTTCACGCAATTGCTTCAAAATTTGCCGAAAAAGACTAGCATGATTGTGACTTAAATTCATAGCATGGATAGCTACTGACTTACGGGCATCTTTAATGAATTTGTGTTAGTTAATGACGACAAATCGGAATTGGAATTAATGAACAGATAGTGCAAGAGAAGAGGTTACCATGCGCCACCAAAGAAAAGATCTTGCAAAATCATTGCAGAGCATTTACAACATCGTTGTAGAAGCCTGAGCAGTGGTATGAGTGGCAATAATTGCAGCGCGAAATGCATTGCGATCAGTACAGCTGACTGAATATAACATTGTTGGAGCTTCTACTTTACATAGCAGTAGTTTATAGGAGAATGCATAACTTAGTTTTCATTTATAGTGGCCAGATCCAGGCCAGAAGATGGTTTTTTAAATGATTATTAAAAACTGAAAAAATTACCCAAACAGACTATGTGAAACATTATCCCTAGGCATGTCAGTTGCATACATTTTCTTCTACATGTTGTTCAAATTGCTCATTATGGGAGGTGCTTGATACGTTAGGTTCAACTGTAATTTTAAAAAATATTATGGCAGGCCAAATACCATGTATGCCTGACTCCTTACCTCAGGCCTGATTGATGGTGTTCATGGGCCAGAGTTGGCCTACAGGCTGTAATTTGGAGACCACATATTTAAATGAACTACTATAAGGGTGTTCATGCTTTTTCTGTATCAAATGCAAAACTTCCTGTATTAGTCTTCATAATTAATTGTTAATGGAAATAGGAACAAAGAGGTAAGAGACATGAACAAGGTGATGGGAGGATCTAGCAAAAAGATAAAAGATTATTAAGATGACAATTTGAGTACAAGCTTTTATTATGATTTTTCTTGTTGGCCTTGGAGGAATATGCACTAGACTTTATGATTTAATTTGTATCTTTAAAGCTTAGAGAGTTGAGAAATACGATCCTACTCTTGCAGATAATGCAATTCCAATTAAATCGTGGTTCTGTGATCCAATGGATACAGCTTTGCTGAACCTATTGCCAGTACTGGATGCATTACGTTTCACCCAGGATGTTCGAAGTGTGCTTAGTAGGAACTTGCATCTTCACCGCCTATGGTAACACTTGGGTAAGTGTTAGAAATGTGAAACTTTCAGTAATCCTACTTAATGGCATGGCATTTTTCAGTTCAAGTTGAGTTTCAAATTATTTTCATGTTGTTGTCTCTGAAACAAATACAGTTTTAACTGTTGTGACTCAATACATTTTTCTTGAAATTCATAGAATAATATGCGACTGTATTAGAGTGCTTTGTTTTGAAGTTAAATATGTATAAGAGTATTACATTCCTAAGGATGGCATCCTTAAGCACCACACATGTGCACGCGTTTTTCATGATTATTAGAAGATCTTTAAAATTATCAAGACAGAATGCTGGTCATTTTTACTTTCAAGAGGCAATGAACTTAGTACTGTCGATAGACTTTTACTAAAGTAGAACACTGCCGTAGTTTGTGAAACTTACTTGCTTTCTGTGGAAAGAGAGAGAGAGAGAGAGAGAGATGGGCTGGGAAAGGTTAAAAAAGAAGAGCAGGTCATTCAGACCCCAGGATAAGGGGGAGGCACACAACAGGTGAGTCCTTTTAATCTAGAAGAGTGATTGACCTGCCCTTTCTTTGCAACCTCCATTAACTTGTGCATCTCTCTTTCCTGAGGAAGACCTAATGGCTCCAAAGCTAACATGGTGTTGTGTCCTTTTCTATGTGTCTGTCGGCAGTAATATATTTTTCACTTCCTGAAGGTGAGTACTGTCCAGCAATTTTTTTTTTCTTCTTTCCCACTAAATCGCCCAGTGTTCTGATGAATCCCAAGCAGTGCTCTGTGGCCTACTTTCTCTGTAACCACTTAATTGATAATTGCTAAGAGGCTTCACTTACCTATTTCTTCTTAATTGATAATTGCTAAGGAGCTTCACTTATTTCTGATTTATTTCACCTCTTTCATTGAACCAGATATCTTTTGTTGGTCAGTATTAAAATTTGTATAGTTTATGAGCAATATACACTGAGGTGACAAAAGTCATGTGATAGCAATACACACCGATGTAGATGGTGGTAGTATTATGTAAAAAAGGTATAAAAGGGCAATGCATTGGTGGATCTGCCATTTGTACTCAGACGATTCACATGAAAAATTGTCTGTTGTGATTATTGCCACACAACTTAAATCAACAGACTTTGAACAAGAAATGGTAGTTAGAGCTAGACGCATGGGCCATTCCATTTTGGATATCATTAGGGAATTCAGCATTCCATGCCAAGAATACAAAATTTCACTTATTACATCTCACCATGAACAATGCAGTTGTCACTTAACAACCAAGAGCAGCGGCTTGTGTGTATATTTATCTCTGCCAACAGACAAGAAACACCGCATGAAATATCTGCAGTAATCAATGTGGGATGTACGGCAAATGTATCCATTGCGACTCTGCGATGAAATATGGCATTAATTGGCTATGGCGGAAGATGAGTGATGCAAGTGCCTTTACTAAAAGCGCAACATCAACTGCAGTGCCTTTCTTGGCCTCATGACTATATCAGAAGAATCCTAGACAGTGGAAAACCATGGCCTTGTGATATGGGTCCTGATTTCAGTTGGTAAGAGCTGATGTTAGGGTTTGAGTATGGCGCAGACCCCATGAAGCCTTGATCTCAAGTTGTCAACAAGGCACTGTGCCAGCAAGTGATGGCTCCATAATGGTGTGGGCCGTGTATACATGGAATGGATGTGTCCTGTGGTCATTGACTGGAAACGGTTATGTTCAGCTACTTGGAGACCATTTGCAGCCTTTCATGGACTTCATATTTCCATACAAAAATGGAATTTTTATGGATGCAATGTGTTATGTCACTGGGCCACAGTTATAGATGGGTATTTAGGTAGCATGGAGGACTTCCAGTGAATTTTTGAGTCCAACCCATGCCGAGTTTCTGCACTATTGGCAAAAGGAGAGCTGACATGATATTAAGAGGTATGCCATGATTTTTGTCACCTCAGTGTATAATGATGGTTATTGTAGTTAATTTAAGAAATCTCAATAAGGATACCTGTTCCTTCAGTTCATCTACTGCTCCTAACAATTATGTGGCCATACGTGATTATGCTCTGATAAGCTGAACCCAGTTCCTTGAATACATTTGCAGAATATGAAAATGTAGTGGTGCTGCCTTCTTGTCTCCAATTTGTATTTTGAGGGTGACTATTTGTGGCACACAAATTTCCTTATTCTTGCCTTTAACACGCAGAAGGCGTGTTCTTGTAAAGATTAATCATTGTGCAGAGTTTTTGGGCAATATATTAAATTTGCTATTTTTGTTGATTTGAAGGGTAATTTAACAATTGACAAAATTCATATTGTCTGTCCTTTCTGTCAGTCATACTTTTATTTATTCTAAAAACAAAGATGATGTGACTTACCAAATGAAAGTGCTGGCAGGTCGACAGACACACAAACGAACACAAACATACACACAAAATTCAAGCTTTCGCAACAAACTGTTGCCTCATCAGGAAAGAGGGAAGGAGAGGGAAAGACGAAAGGATGTGGGTTTTAAGGGAGAAGGTAAGGAGTCATTCCAATCCCGGGAGCGGAAAGACTTACCTTAGGGGGAAAAAAGGACGGGTATACACTCGCACACACACACACATATCCATCCACACATATACGACACAAGCAGACATCTCACAAGCAGACATATTTATATATTTATATATTTGGTCTTTAAATATGTCTGCTTGTGAGATGTCTGCTTGTGTCGTATATGTGTGGATGGATATGTGTGTGTGTGCGAGTGTATACCCGTCCTTTTTTCCCCCTAAGGTAAGTCTTTCCGCTCCCGGGATTGGAATGACTCCTTACCTTCTCCCTTAAAACCCACATCCTTTCGTCTTTTCCTCTCCTTCCCTCTTTCCTGATGAGGCAACAGTTTGTTGCGAAAGTTTGAATTTTGTGTGTATGTTTGTGTTCGTTTGTGTGTCTGTCGACCTGCCAGCACTTTCATTTGGTAAGTCACATCATCTTTGTTTTTAGATATATTTTTCCTACGTGGAATGTTTCCCTCTATTATAACCATATCTTTTATTTATTCTAACACTTATAAATGTTTCGCATTTGCAGGTGCTCCTGAGGGTCCTGTTTAGTTGCTCATTTTAGGTCCACTTCCCTCACCTGACTACATGGAATATGATGTTACTTTGTGATGTGAGACATTGGAAGTTTGTTTACCAATGTTCCAAAATATACATTGTATGAGTGGTGATTACTGAAGCCGTTGTTGAATTTCATTGTGGTGAAATATGACTTTTATCGACTAAAAGTGCAGTAAAATACTTTTTATATTGAAAATTTGTTTTACATGTCAGAATGTTAATGTAAAAAATCCTATCTACATTACAAGTAGTGAGAGAGTTTTCTCTCTCTCTCTCTGTCTCGTTTCTTCAATTACGATGCCATCAATGGACTTGTGTTTAATGTCACAAAAGAACTTACCTGCTGTGATGCATCTTCAGTGTCTATCTGGCAGTGATATTGCCAGCAACACAATGTGGATAATGTTTTATTGTAGATGAAAATGACTTGTTAGCGTGCACATAGACAGGGATTTCTGTGTGAGTGAGTTATTTTCAGATAAAGGCCTCGGTAAGTTGAGAATTGAGTTGATTACTTAATTTGAAAGTCTGACTGTGTGTACTTATGTGCATCAACATTGTAATACCACTTAAACATTTTTATCTGATTGAACAGTGTATATCGAACCAGTGATTTATTGTATATGAAACCAGTGATTTACCACAACTGATATTTCTGGCCCCCATCTGTTGTATTACAGCTTCATATTTGATATATACCCCTCACTCTTTCTAGGTTAAGGTTGTGTTGACTGTTACTGTGGCCCAAGTAAAGAGAAAATGGATTTATGTTTATATTGATGTTAATATGCACCAAAAATGTCATTGTATCTTTTTGCCAGTGAATTTTGTGTAAATGCAAAAGAGAAAGAAAGTAAACTAATTATATTTTGTGTTCACATGAGCTTAATAACTGGCTCCATTTGCTTTTGCTTCAGTTTGCAGTTGAATGTGTGTGTATTTAGAATCATTACTTGGTAGCTTTGAATGTGAAGTTTTATTCTAATTTTTATTTTCCTTTAATGGCATTTTTGTTGTGTTATTTCTTCAGTAGGCAGTTATATAAAAAAAATCTAGAGCATTCTAAGTAATATTATGTGGGTGTAAACAAAAGCAGCCTTGACATATAAAATGGGAAACAGTAGAAATGTATGTGGGGTCATTTCAAAATTTCCAGGCAGTAAGTGAGACATGTTGTGAACAGAGTATTTCCTTTTAATCTGTTGACAAGACAGTGTACTAGGAGACAAGCCTTTTCCTCAAGCAGTTTTTGTAGTTTCAGAATAAAGAACATGTTGTTTGTCATCTATGTCGTTTTCAAAAAGAAGTTTTTACTTTGAAACAAGACCCTCTACTCTGTTGTATCCCATGGCCAGAATTATGTCTCTGAGAGGAATGCTACAATGTGTGCCCTGTGCAATAATTTGTATTCTGTCTTTTAGTCTCTTGAAACATTAGTATTTATTTTTTTCTTAAATGGTCCCTAATTAATGCCATGATGTTGAAGTAAGTTGTTCTCTGTCCTACTTCATTTCTGGCATTACAGCACTTCTTTGCCTTGATTTTTTTCAATGTGTTTCTTTCTCAATAGTATTCCATCTCCTAGAGAATCTTGTAAGGGCATTTTCATACTAATCTCTGTAATATAGTGCTCATTTTGAGATAAGGTTTTCCTCTTTCAAGGTATGTCAATGCCACAATAAAATATAGCCCAAAGAAGCCTGTGAAGTATTCTAATAAATAAGTTTGAATTTTAAACTCCAATACTAAATATTTTTATGTTGTTAAAGCAGCAGCCTATGTGTGGTTAACTTGTGACAGTATATTTTTAAAGTTCTATTACTTTTCATCTTTACACAGTCATTATACAAAAGCTCCAGAGTAAAATGGTATAATATCTATTGGTAAATGAAACTGTACTTGATTTTTTAGATGGTACCTCCATTCCCAAATACCTCATATTGTTACTGACCATTCCTTGCTGATTTTGGGAAACTTAGTATCTTCTGTGCATAATGATAGAAGTGCTTTCCTATTCCATTTCCTTTTTTTGTATTCTCTGGACTAGTGCACTGAACATTTATAAATATCAGTTGTGGTATTCTTAGAAAATCATCCTCATCACACACAGAACAGTGGAATGCTTTTCATGGTCACGTTATAGCAGGCATGGTTATATTTTTGTTGTCTGTATAGATATGTATTGCATAAGTACATGATCTCTTTGTATATAATGTTCCAAGATGTTACATGAATATTTATTTAAAATTGTGACATTTCAGCTGTAAATAAATCATACTGGGTTGGAACATAGTAGCATATATTAGTGTAATTTATTATATGACAAAAGCATATTATGTATTTGAAGTCGTGTTTGACTTTGGATTTGTTATTTAAAGCACAATTTTTTAATGTAAATGTCCTTTCCCTGTATTAGATACCTTCTTTCATTAATCTCATGGTGCTCATTCAAGTACTAAACTTAAGGATGTGATGTTTTTCATGATCTAGTCAACAGGATAATAAATAGTCCATTCAGTTTTATACACAATGTAAATCTTTGTTTTACGAGCAGCTTGTCATCTTAATGCATTGTTACCTTGACATGGCAGATCTTCTTTCAGTATTTGCTACAAGGTGCTGAAACTGAATATGGAGAGGCTAAAAAAATAGTAAGAAACAGAAGAAAATCTTACAGCTGTAAAGGCTGGAAAAGTTACACACACTGCAGATTTAAGAAAGAATATGCTGAACTGAACTGCCATTCACCCTGCCCTCTTACCCTATCCTCTACCACAGGCTATCCGAAACAAATCCAAAGCTTTTTCACAAGTAGCAGCAAAGCTGCCTTTCATCACCATCCTGTAGTTTATCATTTTGTTCACAGATTGATGTTTGGTAACAAATATATCACTACTATGACATATTTTTCATGTTATCTGTTTTATATCTTTGTGCTGATGTAATGCATTAGACTTCACATGACATTGGAATCTTGCGTAAATTCATAATCCTTTGTTAAGTAACATATTACACTTACGATGTTTAGTGCAGGCGAGAAGGTTCATGAGAAACCGATATTTGCCCTCCCATTCCTTCCATTATTTGGAGATTACTTCCTGTTGTTTCTCATTTCTTGAAGAAAAATGCAAAATATGTTTGAATGCTATTTTTCTCTGTAAACCCCTGAGGCCCCCCTTTTTCTATGAGTTGCAGCATAGACCCTGTATGGAATTTTTATTCACAGTACACAGATAATGTTGCACTGTGAAGAATAAGTTTATGGCTCTCTCTTAGTTCACTGCACAGGCCTACCATGTGTTACTTGTGAAATGATTTAGGGACTAACTTAAGAATTTCTTTTAGCATAGCTTTTTAAAATAATATTGAAACTGGCACAAATTATGTGTTGTCATCTTACATTTGCGTAAGTGGGATTGAAGTATTTCTAATTTGGAATTTAACTTAGGGTGAATCCTTTTTCATTGATGGTAATAGGTTAGTAGCTTTTTGATTTGTAAATGTGTCCTGTGTCAAAGTTACCAGGTTAAAAAGTAAAATTCTTATGTAAATATATGTATTGAATTACCCTGGTGCTATAATGAAACGTGTGTATCTGTACAATGACCAGATGATGGCTTGGTGTATTTCTTTGCATTGTAACCTCTTTTGACAAGTGATCTTCAGCTAAATAGTATTCATGTATTGGAGCCTCAGATAAAAGTATTTTCTGTCATATCACTGGATGTTGTATGATCATTCATGGATAGTAGTGTGCCCTCGAGCAGCAGAAAACTGTAGTAGATGTGTGGTCACACTTTAAAATGTTCAAAAGACACTTGTCAATGATAAAGTGTAACATACCGGTGGTTTTCTTTTTCCATTAACTCGAAATAGCCTTTTGGCTGTCACTTTCTATAAAGAGTACATTTCCTTTGTGATAATTGGGTTAGCGTTTAATTTACTGCCTTTGATAAAGACTGGTAAATAAAGGATTTTTCCTTTTTTTATTCTTTCTTGTGATTCACTAGCATAGATTCAGTATAAATTTATACTGTAGATCTAGATGTTAAATCATTGCATTTTAGATTTTCCTGCAACATGCCTATGCGCCTCCTCCTCCCCCTCCCTCTCTCTCTCTCTCTCTCTCTCTCTCTCTCTCTCTCTCTCTCTCTCTCTCTGACAAAAATTGTTCCATACCCTTTACCGTCAGTTTTATTCTGTATTTTGTGCCCCTTCTTGTCTTCCTCCTGCAAAACGTAAGATCATGCATTATGTCTTGTGTCATGATAACCAAGCATGGAATCTTACAATTTGGCAGTATTTGTTTGTAACTTCAAATAATGTACTGTTGGGTCCTGCATCAAAGTTGGTCATTCAGAAGTGCTTGTCCATATACAGGCAGATGTTTGAGGCATGAGCATGAGCTAAACTGTCAATGTGCTAGACATGGTCCTACAGAGTGTACAGTCAAACTGTGCTGTTTCATTTATGCCTGAGAGTTCAAAGTCATTGTCCTTAGTTTGTCAAATTGTAATACTGACACTTTGTTACACATTTTAGAAACAGTATTTGATTTTCTATTTGCATAACACTTTTTTTATATTGTTAAGTCACAGTAGGTGCTGTGGTGAGCTAACATTTTTGTAGTTATTATTTGACATTTTCTTTATATGGCAAAAACGAAGACAGTATATTGAACTGTGTGGAACTTAGCTCCAGACAGTTGGAGGTATAAGTACAAGCAGAAACATTTTGTAACACTGGATTACACTCTAGCTCTGCATAAAACTGTAAATTTGTAAACAACTTTGTGTTAAGTTATACTGGATACAGATATCTTCTGTATAATTTGTAAAGTTTGAGAAGTAAATTGGAGAAATATAAATAATATTGTTTCCTTTGAAAATCAAACAAAATTATTTTTTACCCATTTATGTAGACCTGAGCATATTACATTATTCATCACAATTTTCATACTGAAGTAAATTAGTGTGTGGCACACAAAAGAAACCACTATGAGTTATTTGGTGTTGTGAAGCCAACAGAATGTAGTTAATGTGGTGTACACAGTTATATTCAAGAACAATGATTCATAGGACATTCATTAACAAATAATTGATACAGAATTAATAAAAATAGTTATGAACAAAAAAGGAACACTTTCTTGTTTTCTGCCAATTACCAACAGATTATTTAATTAATATTATGCAAATTATTAGATTACTTCCAGTATGACAACCTCTGCACATGGCAAATTAAATCAAACTTGTCCACCAGGTGGCTTTATTAGGAGATTCTTCAAATGATTCTTACCAATAATGTACCAATGTAAATTCATCATGCAGAAATCTTTCATGAGCATAGAAATGTTGTACTAAGTATGTTTCAACTGTTGATGGTAATATGGGCTACTGCTAGTTGTAATGGCCTAGTCTTGGCTATATAGAAACTTGCAGGCTCCTGTGACCTTTCAGCTAATTTGGATACCAGATGAAATAACTTTCCTTTCATTTAATCACTGAAAAAATTGCATTTGAGTTGTGTACATAGCCAGCATTATACTTTTTTCATCATAAGAGTAAACCTGATGTAAAAGAACAAAAACACAGTGATTGGTCGGCAGCCATAGTCCATGTAAACTGATGATGTTATGCTCTTGGAAGTAGTTGCTGTTTGTATATTAGGTATCTTATTACTACATTAAGCTAAATGAAACTTTAATATATTCTAATATATGGCAGCCATCAACGTTTTTCGTAATTGTTTTTCAGCAAAGTAGTTTTTATTTCAAAAATCATATACAGGCGTAGTCTCTGTACTGTTGTGCTCTGATTGTCGCGCTGTTAATATGTAGGGTGAAAAAGTATGATGCTGCTTTCTGCTCCATAGCGCAACACACAGGGGACACAGTCAAAAAGTGGTGAGAAACAGGTTGTTCTAAGTGTTTTTCACAAGTCTTGAGATAAAGTTGCCTTTAATCCAGAATTAATCCTTTTATCAGGTGTTCAAATATCGCTTTGGTTGTTCATTTTTTCATTAAATGTGGAATACATACATCTGTTAAATGTAAAATTCATCAAATATATGCTAATTAACAAATATATAATCATTTTAATTAAAAATGCATGTCTTGTTTCTAATTGCATTTAAAATTCCAGATTTCATTGCAAATGTAAATTCTTAATCATCAGTGTTTTATAAAAGATTGTCAGTTAAGATTATTTAAATTAAGAAATAATTATAAAGTAAATTCTTAGTATAAAAATGAAAATTAAATACTCTCTATATCCAGCATTTTATAGCACAGATATGGTCTCAAACGAACCAGAGTGATAAGTGTTGTGGAAACATGGAGAACAATCATTTTCACAGCATTGAGCATACCATCCAAATTTCATATTTTCACGGTTGCCCCATACCACTGTGACATGAACGCAACATAACTGATCTGCAGCTGAGTTAAAGGATTTGTTACAAGAAATAACAAGACATTTAAGCTGCCAGATGTACTGGAACTAACGCACAAAGCCTTGGCACATGTCACTGTCGAACACTAGCAGGAAACATAATGGCACGTCATAAAAGAAGTGGAGGAAATGTTGCACTTGGTTAGCTTCTTGGATTCTGTTGATTGACTCATTATCAATGTAGCAGATTACAGTTCCAATACCGAAATGTTTTTTTTCGGATTCATATATGGAAGGAATTGAGAGATTATGAGATGACTGACTGTAAGTTAATACCTTAAGTGGCTTCAGTATGCTTCATGGTAAAATCTGTGCAGTACACTTTTGCGTCACACATTTCTCAAGTAGAAATACTACCCTGTTTTTAAGTTAGGAATTTTCATCACAGTTGTTTTTAATTACAATACTATGATAGCTAAGAATGAGAGTGTGTTATATTTTGCCTCTAGTCCTCTTAAGAAGTGTGTGGTATTGTTGAAGTTTTGCCGAATATTATTTCACTTTTTTAAAAAATTAAATGACATTCAAAACCTCGGCTTTCTCTTTTTACATCACAACTGCAACTGCACTACAGGTTCATTGAACCAGCTGGCTAGCAAGTGCTGTCAGAGTTAAATGCAGTGGTTAAAGCTGTTGTCCTCTATTATCACTCAGTCGATGTGTGCATAATGCATAGCATAAAAACATATCCTTACTATTGTACTTTACTGTACTGGAGACAGCTTGTCTTCTGCCTTTGTGAAATGAAATACAATGAGATTCCAGCAGATGCGGAATAATACATGGTGTAATGTTTTATTAGGTTTATTCTTATGATGAACACAGTATATCAGCAATTGATTTGTCCTTGGTATTACTACAAATGAGCATTTCACAAAAATATTATTGAACATATTGTCACAGTTTTAAGGCTGTGTCTGCGAATTCTTTACTCTTCATTGTTGTCTTAACTGATGTTGCAACGTAGGTAACTTTGATTCAGTTAGCTGTGTATGTGTTGCACTCAGTTTTTTTGCATAGTGATACTAGACAAGTTATTGTTGGAAAATAAATTGTACAACCAATTGCTTCAGGATACTACACAAATCGAAAATTCATTTTGATTGTTGTATTCGTGTACAGTAGAAGCTTCAAACACATTAGAGTTTGCCTTTTGATGTCTTTCCATATTTGTTTAACAAATTTGCTTGGAAATAGTTAATCCAGCTATATATTAATTTATTTGTGCCAAGGCAAATTCAAAGAGTACAAGTAATTGTCATATCACATTCATGTTGTAAAGTTTTTCATTACCAGTAACAGGGCCAACATAAATGTATATTTCTAAATGGTTTATTTTCAATGTTTTTGTGGTAAAACTGAAATGAACCTGAGACTCAGTTTTTCCATATCCGTTCTCAAACTTTTGTAACTCTTTACTGGTTTATCGATGGTATGGCTGACCTGTTTCATAGTAACTTTCCATGTCTCTGCCTTCAGAAAATCCCTTTTGCCATTCAGACATGCAAATCCATGTGCTCATCTGTGTAAACATCGAGCAGCGTTCGAAAAGTTACTGTTGTTGTCAACAAAGTCAACATTCTGCAGTGACAGTATCAACAACCTGGTCTCTCATTGGGAGAAATTTGCTGGTTGCTGGGGTGAATATGTTGAGAAATAAATATGTAGACATGGAGGATAAAGATACAGAATGTTAATAACATTTATTTTATTTAAAAAGCTTTGAGTTTTCATACAAAAAATTTGGACACAATACTTTTCTGCACACTCTCATGCAATATTTACCCTATTCTTACCCAATCCATTTTGCAAGCCACAAGTCCACTGACTTCCTTCACATGGAGCCTGTGTTTTTGGTAATTGCTGAGATTTGTCTCAAGAAATGTGCTGTCATTTTGCTCATCTACATCCATATTCTGCAAGTCACTGTGAAATGTTTGAGAGAGGACACTACCCATTGCGTTTGCATATGGAGTACAGCAGGAATTACTTCTTAATGCCTTTATGCTTGCAGTAATTAGTCTAATCTTGCCTTTGTGATATGTATGTGGTTGATACTTCGGAGGCAGTTAGTATATACATAGATTCATCACATAATGTGGCTTCATGAAACTGTGTAAGCACACTTTCATGGGATAGTTGCCATTGGCACCTGTATTCAAACACTTGCCAATTCAAAGTACTTCAGCATTTTTTTGACCCTCACCCCTAGCTGAAACAAACCCACCACCATCATACTGCCATGCTTTGTATTTATTCAGTATCACCTGTTAGACCAATTTGGATTTCACAATATTCTCGGATGGTTCACTTGAGTGTTTTAAAAGCAATCTCCATTGTAGACATATTGCATTTTCCCAGTATCCAAACAATAAACTGAGGTCTACCACCCACTTTACGTAGGTGTGAGTCTTACGTGCTCATTCCATTTTATATGCCCACAAATTGTTACTGACTGATGGTTGTACAAGTTGATTGATTCCAGCTGTCTCACTGATATTGTAGTCACAGAATACAATGTTTTTGAGTTTTGTGAAGCACACAATTTTACAATTCTGACCATTTAAAACAATTTGCCAGTCTTTGCCCCACTTTGAAATTTTAACAAGATCTGACTTGATGAATATTTGTGTAGCGTTTTTCCAATAATATTCACTTATAGACAACTGTGTTATGTCAGAAGTTACTATTAATATCATGTGCTAGATAATTAATTTACAACATGAACAGTAAGGGTTCAAGTAAACTTCCCTGTGGGACACTTCAAGTAACTTCTACTTATGTAAATGACTCCAAAATAACATGCTGCATCATCCCTCAAAATATTGGAAGTCAACTGTGTCTACTTGTGTCTTGATACTTGATTTTCAGGTTGTCAAATCAGAAAAGCGGAAGATGGGTTTTGCGTGACCTGATTCTAGGTACCTCATTATGATTGGGCTTAAAATACGAAGGGCATCTGAAAAATCCGTGCAAAGTCTGAGAGATGCCACCACCAGCGCGTATCGAGGTCATGTTTAGTTAGCAGTATCTTTGGAAAGAACGCACACCAAGTTTCAGCCATATTCATCTATATCTTTGTGTTTGGCATTCGTGTTAATCAAGGAAGTTGAGTGATTGTCAAAAAATGGATGAAAAAAAGAGTTTCGTGTGGTGATTAAACATTACTTTATGAAAGGCAAGATGTCTCAGGACACTAAAGAGAAGCTTGATAAACATTACGGTGACTCTGCACCTTCGATTAGAACAGTTTATAAGAGGTTTCAAAATTTTCAGAGTGGCCATGCTAGCACAAGTAATGCTGAACGTTCTGGACGCCCTGTGGAGGTTACACCTCCAGAAATGATTGATAAAATCCATGATATGGTGATGGATGACAGAAGAGTTAAGGTGCATGAGATTGCTAGTGCTGTGGGCATCTCGAATGAACGGGTACGTAATATTTTGCATAAACGTTTGTGACACGAGAAAGCTATCCACAAGATGGGTTCTGTGATTGCTCACGCTTGACCAAAAATTGAATCGTGTGAAGTGTTACAAGGATGTTTTGCAGCTGTTCAGGAAGAATCTGCAGGACTTAAAGTGTTGTTTTGTCACTGTGGATGCAACATGGCTACATTACTATACTCCTGAGATCAAACAACAATCAAAACAATGGGTTACCAAGGGAGAACCTGCACCACAAAAGATGAAGACCATTCCTTCGGCCGGAAAGGTTATGGCGACTGTCTTTTGGGATTCGCAAGGAATAATCCTCATCGACTATGTGGAAAAGGGTAAAACTATTACAGGTGCATATTATTCATAGTTATTGGACCGTTTGAAAACTGAGCTGCAATAAAAACGCCGGTGATTGGACCGCTAAAAGGTCCTTCTCCATCATGACAATGCACCAGCACACACCTCAGCAGTTGTGGTCGCAAAATTATTGGAAATAGATTCCAACTCATTTCCCCCGCCCCATTCTTCAGACTTCGCTCCCTCGGACTATTATTTGTTTACCAATTTGAAGAAATGGCTGGCGGGACAAAGATTTTATTCAAACGAGGAGGTGGTTGTGAATTCTGTATAGAATCTGACACAGATTATGTTGTACCATGGGGTCTTGTTCAGTTTCAACAAATTAGTGGTGGGAGCCTTAAATAGGTGTAATATTTCTATATCCCCCTTTGTAAGTGAACATCTGAAGATTTTCAGCACTTCTGCTTTTCATTTACTGCCCTCAATTTCAGTTCCTCTGCCATGAGTGCCTATAGACTAACATTAATACAACAGATATTCTTTATCTACACTATGTGATCTAAAGTTTCTGGACACCTGAATGAAAATGACTTAAAAGTTCGTGGCGCCCTCTGTCAGCAATGCTGGAATCCAATGTGGTGTTGGCCCACCCCTAGTCTTGATGACAGCTTCCACTCTCGCAGGCATACTTTCGCTCAGGTGCTGGAAGGTTTCTTGGGGAATGGCAGCCCACTCTTAACGGAGTGCTGCCCTGAGGAGAGGTATTTATGTCAGTCAGTGAGGCGTGGCATGAAGTTGGCATTCCAAAACATCCCAAAGGTGTTCCATAGGATTCAGGTCAGGACTCGGTGCAGGCCAGTCCATTACAAGGATGTTATTGTTGTGTAACCACTCTGCCACAGGCTGTGCATTATGAACAGATGCTTGATAGTTTTGAAAGATGCAATTGCCATCCACGAATTGCTCTTCAACAGTGGGAAGCAAGAAGGTGCTTAAAACATAGTGCCACGCAAAAAATAAAGGGGTGCAAGCCCCCTCCATGAAAAACATGACCACACCATTAACACCACCACCCCAAATTTTACTGTTGGCACTACACACACTGGCAGATGACATTCACCGGGCATTCACCATACCCACACCCTGCCATCAGATATCCACACCGTATACTGTGATATGTCACTCCACACTATGTTTTTCCACTGTTCAATTGTCCGATGTTTATGCTCCTTACACCAAGCGAGGCTTCATTTGGCATTTACCAGCATGATGTGTGGCTTACGAGCAGCCGCTCGACCATGAAATCCAAGTTTTCTCACCTCCCACCTAACTGCCATAGTACTTGCTATGGATCCTGATGCTGTTTGGAATTCCTGTGTGATGGTCTGGATAGACGTCTGCCTATTACACATTCTACATCTACATCTACATCCATACTCCACAAGCCAACTGACGGTGTGTGGCAGAGGGTACCTTGAGTACCTCTATCGGTTCTCCCTTCTATTCCAGTCTCGTATCGTTCGTGGAAAGAAAGATTGTCGGTATGCCTCTGTGTGGGCTCTAATATCTCTGATTTTATCCTCACGGTCTCTTCACGAGATATACGTAGGAGGGAGCAATATACTGCTTGACTCCTCGGTGAAGGTATGTTCTCGAAACTTCAACAAAAGCCCGTACTGAGCTACTGAGCGTCTCTCCTGCGGAGTCTTCCACTGAAGTTTATCTATAATCTCCGTAACGCTTTCGCGATTACTAAATGATCCTGTAACAAAGCTTGCTGCTCTCCGTTGGATCTTCTCTATCTCTTCTATCAACCCTATCTGGTACAGATCCCACACTGTTGAGCAATATTCAAGCAGTGGGCGCACAAGTGTGCTGTAACCTACTTACTTTGTTTTCGGATTGCATTTCTTTAGGATTCTTCCAATGAATCTCAGTCTTGCTTTACCGATGATCAACTGTATATGATCATTCCATTTTAAATCACTCCTAATGCCTACTCCCAGATAATTTATGGAATTAACCGCTTCCAGTTGCTGACCTGCTATATTGTAGCTAAATGATAAGGGATCTTTCTTTCTATTTATTCACAGCACATTACACTTGTCTACATTGAGATTCAATTGCCATTCCCTGCACCATGCGTAAATTCGCTGCAGATCCTCCTGCATTTCAGTACAATTTTCCATTGTTACTACCTCTCGATATACCATAGCATCATCCGCAAAAAGCCTCAGTAAACTTCCAATGTTATCCACAAGGTCATTTATGTATATTGTGAATAGCATCGATCCTACAACACACCCCTGCGGCACACCTGAAGTCACTCTTACTTCAGAAGACTTCTCTCCATAGAGAATGACATGCTGCATTCTGTTATCTAGGAACTCTTCAATCCAATCACACAATAGGTCTAATAGTCCATATGCTCCTACTTTGTTCATTAAACGACTGTGGGGAACTGTATCGAACGTCTTGCGGAAGTCAAGAAACACGGCATCTACCTGTGAACCCGTGTCTATGGCCCTCTGAGTCTTGTGGACGAATAGCGCGAGCTGGGTTTCACATGACCGTCTTTTTCGAAACACATGCTGATTCCTGCAGAGTAGATTTCTAGTCTCCAGAAAAGTCATTATACTCGAACATAATACGTGTTCCAAAATTCTACAACTGATCGACGTTAGAGATATAGGTCTATAGTTCTGCACATCTGTTCGACGTCCCTTCTTGAAAACGGGGATGACCTGTGCCCTTTTCCAATCCTTTGGAACACTACACTCTTCTAGAGACCTACGGTACACCGCTGCAAGAAGGGGGGCAAGTTGCTGTGCATACTCTGTGTAAAATGGAACTGGTACCCCATCAGGACCAGCAGTCTTTTCTCTTTTGAGCAATTTTAATTGTTTCTCTATCCCTCTGTCGTCTATTTCGATATCTACCATTTTGTCATCTTTGCGACAATCTAGAGAAGGAACTGCAGTGCAGTCTTCCTCTGTGAAACAGCTTTGGAAAAAGACATTTAGTATTTCGACCTTTAGTCTGTCATCCTCTGTTTCAGTACCATTTTGGTCACAGAGTGTCTGGACATTTTGTTTTGATCCACCTACCGCTTTGACATAAGACCAAAATTCCTTAGGATTTTCTGCCAAGTCAGTACATAGAACTTTACTTTCGAATTCATTGAACGCCTCTCGTATAGCCCTCCTCACACTGCATTTCGCTTCGCGTAATTTTTGTTTGTCTGAAAGGCTTTGGCTATGTTTATGTTTGCTGTGAAGTTCCCTTTGCTTCCACAGCAGTTTTCTAACTCGGTTGTTGTACCACAGTGGCTCTTTTCCATATCTTACGATCTTGCTTGGCACATACTCATCTAACGCATATTGTACGATGGTTTTGAACTTTGTCCACTGATCCTCAACACTATCTGTACTTGAGACAAAACTTTTGTGTTGAGCCGTCAGGTACTCTGTATTCTGCTTTTTGTCACTTTTGCTAAACAGAAAAATCTTCCTACCTTTTTTAATATTTCTATTTATGGCTGAAATCATCGATGCAGTAACTGCTTTATGATTGCTGATTCCCTGTTCTGCGTTAACTGTTTCAAATAGTTCGGGTCTGTTTGTCACCAGAAGGCCTAATATGTTATCGCCACAAGTCGGCTCTGTTTAACTGCTCAAGGTAGTTTTCAGATAAAGCACTTAAAAAAATTTCTCTGGATTCTTTGTCCCTTCCAACCGTTATGAACTTTTGAGTCTCCCAGTCTATATCCGGCAAATTAAAATCTCCACCCAGCACTATAACATGGTGGGGAAATCTACTTGAAATATTTTCCAAATTGTCCTTCAGGTGCTCAGCCACAACAGCTGCTGAGCCAGGGGGCCTATAGAGACATCCAGTTACCATGTCTGAGCCTGCTTTAACCGTGACCTTCACCCAAATTATTTCACATTTCGGATCTCCGTCAATTTCCTTCAATACTATTGCACTTTTTATCACTATAAACACGCCTGCCCCCTCACTGTCCAGCCTGTCTCTGCAGTATAGATTCCAATCTGAGTAGAATTTCATTACTGTTTACATCTGGTTTCAGCCAACTTTCTGTCCCTAGTACTATGTGGGCATTGTGACCTTTTATTAATGAGAGCAGTTCTGGGACCTCTCTATAGACGCTCCTGCAGTTTATTATTACCACATTAATATTGTTATTCCCTGTTGCGTTTTGCCTCTACTACTACCTTGTCGCGTCTCAGGAGGCGTCTTGTCGGGCCTACGGAGGGAATTCTCTAACCTAAAAAACCCACATGTGCACTTCACACGTACTCCACTACCGTTGTAGTTGCTTCCTGCGTGTAGTGCACGCCTGACCTATTCAGGGGGACGTCACATTTCTCCACTTGATAGCGGAGGTCGAGAAATTTGCATCCCAGATCGCCACAGAATCGCCTGAGCCTCTGGTTTAAACCTTCCACTCGGCTCCAAACCAGAGGACTGCGATCGGTTCTGGGAACGATACTACAAATAGTTAGCTCAGATTCCACCCCGCGAGCGAGGCTTTCCGCCTTCACCAACTCCGCCAACCGCCTGTATGAACTGAGGATAACCTCTGAACCCAGACAGCAGGAGTCACTGGTGCCGACATGAGCAACAATTTGCAGTTGGGTGCACCCAGTGCTCTCTATCGCCGCCGGCAGGGCCTCCTCCACATCTTGGATGAGACCCCCCGGCAAGCAGACAGTGAACACTGGCCTTCTTCCCCGACCTTTCTGCTATCTCCCTAAGGGGCTCCATCACCCGCCTAACGTTGGAGCTCCCAATCACTAATAAACCCCTCCCTCCGTGTGCGTGCTTGGACCTTGCTGAAGGAGTGGACACATGTCCACTCACAGGCAGAGCGGGTGATGCCGCACGGCCAGCCTCCACATTGACCCTCCGCCTCGTGCGCCGCGAACGCCGCTGAACCCGCCACTCCCCTTGGGGAGAGGGTGGCCCAACCACGCCCGGTACCTGCGAAGATGTCTCAGCAGCAGGGACCGTGGGTGAAGCATGTAACACCTGGGGTTTACCATAAGATGCACCAGACTCCCCACTGCCGCTACACTCCGAGGCAGCAGCCTGTTTAACTAGACTGCTAATTCACTAAAGGCGGCTGATAGCTGACTAAACTGTGGTTGCTAGACACTTCTTGTTGAAAACAATGAAAATAAGCACTACCTTTCTCTGGACCGTATTCAAAACAAACACTAGCACTACCGGCACTACAGCTGACTAAAGGGACTTTCTCTGACTGTATTCAAAACGAACACGAAATCTATGGAACACTATTACTAGCAGTCAAAAATTAAATCTTCCTAAAAGCAAAAACACACGGAAGAAGAAGTGACAAGTAAGAAAATACAGTTAGTACTTACGTTAATGTAGCTCGCTGCACAGCAGATGTGAAGCAGACGGCAGTTACGATGACACTGATACTACTGGCACTATGGCTGACTAAAGGGACTCTCTCTGACTGTATTCAAAACAAACATGAAATCTATGGAACACTATTACTAGCACTCGAAAATTAAAGCTTCCTAAAAGCAAAAACACACAGAAGAAGAAGTGACAAGTAAGAAAAATACAGTTAATACTTAAATTAACGTAGCTTGCTGCACAGCAGATGTGAAGCAGACAGCAGTTGCGGCCCCCTTCAACTGTGGGTTGTCTCTGTCAGTCAACAGACTAGGTCGGCCTGTAGGCTTTTGTGCTGTACTTGTCCCTTCACGTTTCCACTTCACTATCACATTGGAAACAGTGGACCTAGGGATGTTTAGGAGTGTGGGAATCTCGTGTACAGACATATGACATGAGTGACATCCAGTCACCTGACCACATTCGAAGTCCATGAGTTCTGCGGAGTGCCCCATTCTGCTCTCTCACAATGTCTAATGACTCCTGAGGTCGCTAGTATGGAGTACCTGACAATAGGTGGCAGCACAATACACCTACATGAAAAATGTATGTTTTTGGGGTTGTTCGGATACTTTTGATCACATAGAGTATAAGCAGAATTTCTTTGGGTTACCTAAATGAGGTGACACAGTGGTTAGTACTGTTCAAACTCATCAGGATTTAGGTTTTTCATAATTTCCCGAAATCACTCCCTTCAGAAAGGACACAGCCTATTTCCTTTTCCCATCCATTCGTAACTTGAGGTTGTGCTCCATCTCTAATGATCTCACTCTTGATGGGGCATTAAATTCTAATCTACCTTCTTTCTATCTTTGGGTATGTGTGAAGTCTTTTGAGAAGATGATACTACAGTAGTCATTTAAGCCCTCAGTCATTCCCCTTCTGACAGTCCAAAACATTTCATTTAGCATCTTTTTATCTACAGCACTATGCTTTATTTTACATCTATTATGGAAAGGTCAGTTTTTATCTAGAAGTTTCTTTACAGATACTTCACACCATGGAGGGGTCTCTTCTCCTGTGAATTTGACACAGTGCCACATTGCAGGTTGTTAACGAAGATATGAGCGTATGGAATAAGTTCACCACTGTGGCATGCGTTTGGCCTTGGCGTCTTTCACACTAGCCTGGTTGAGAATCTGTATGCTAAAGTTGCTAAACTACCACTGTCCTACTGCTGTGACTTTCTCCTCAGCAAGTATGCATGCTATTTGCCTGCCGTGCGTGGCCACCCATCTTATGCCTCCTTCTTCAATGATTCCTTTGATTGCCAGTATGGGGCATGTCCCTCTTCTCTGTTACCTCCTGGAGTCGGCTTTCAGCACTTGCTCCGGCAGCTTAACTTCACACTACTTTCCACTTTACCGGTGGGTTTGAACCCTTCACCACCTTGGCTTCGTGAAGCGGCCCGTGTTCACCTTGGCCTTCATTTGCCTCTTAAGGACACTACTCCAGCCTCGCTCTGTCGCCTTCAGTTTCACAACATTCGCATGGAACTTCATGATAGTACCTTTGTGTACACTGATTACTCTCAGACTGACCATGGTGTCGGGTATGCCTTCGTCGTTGGTGCCCATGTCTTTCGATATCGGTTTCTGGCACACTGCTCAATATTTACAGCTGAGCTCTTCGTCTTGTATCAGGCCATGGAGTACATTCGGCGACACAGACTTTTCAATTGCGTCCTCTGCTCAGACTCTCTCAGCACCCTTCAAAGTCTACGTGTACTGCCCATCCTTTAGTGCAATCGATCCAGGAAAACTGTCACTCACTCACAGTTGGTGGAGCCACCATGATGTTTATGGGGGTTCCTGGTCATGTTGGTCTGCCAGGAAATGAGGCTGCTGACGTTGCTGCCAGTATGTTGTCCTCAATGGCCAGTACTCATCAGTGACAAGGGTATCATCAGGAGTGTCCAAGAGCAGTGTAGTGGGACCACTGTTGTTCTTGATACACATAAATGATTGGCTGACAGGGTGGGCAGCAGTCTGCAGTTGTTTTCTGATGATGCCGTGGTGTACAGAAAGGTGTCAAATTTGACTAACTGTAGGAAGATACAAGACAACTTAGACAAAATTTCCAGTTGGTGTGATGAATGGCAGTTAGCCCTAAATGTGGAAAAAGTAAGTTAATGCTGATGAGCAGGAAGATTAAACCTGTAATGTTTGGATACATTATTACTAGTGTCCTGCTTGACACAGTCATTTAAATATATGGATGTAACATTGCAAAGTGATATGAGGTGGAATGTGCATGTGAGAACTGTGGTAGGTAAGGCTAAGGGTCGACTGCAGTTTATTGGGGGAATTTTGGAAAAGAGTGGTTCGCCTGTAAAGGAGACCATATATAGGATGCTGGTGCAACCTATTCTTGAGTACTGCTCGGGTGTTTGGGATCCATACCAGGTTGGAAGGAATAAAGACATCTAAACAATTCAGAGGCGGACTGCTAGATTTGTTACTGGTAGATTTGAACAACATGTGAGTGTTACAGAGATGGTTCGGGAACTAAAATAGGTATCTGTGGAGGGAAGGCGATGTTCTTTTCAAGAAACACTATTGAGAAAGTTTAGAGAACCAGCATTTGAAGCTGACTGCCAAATGATTCTACTGTTGCCAACCTACATTGCAGCATAAGGACCATGAAGATAAGATACAAGAAATTAAGGCTCATACAGAGGCACACAGACAGTCGTTTTTCCCTAACTCTTTTTCTGAGTGGAACAGGAAAGGAAATGACAAGTAGTGATATGGGGTACCCTGCGCCATACGCCGTACGATGGCTTGCAGAGTATCTATGTCGATGTAGAATAGTCGCAAGGAGTACGTATGAGGACAGATCAGACAGGTAATGCCTTCTGCATCATAAAAATTTAAAAATGAACATGTAACAGCAGAATTAGTACGATCATAGCCTTAACTGTCCTCTAAACAAACCTACCGTTCAACGTAGACTCTAGCATTTGTATGCTTTTGTGTTATCGTTGCACAAAGGCATCGAAATCAGTTGGCTTCTTAACCCATGGTTTTAAAGTTGTTATCACATCCATGTCATTGAATCTGTAATGACATAGGCTGTCTTGCATAGGCCCAAATAGGTAGAAGTCAGATGGAGCAAAATCAGGGCTGTAGTATGCATAAGGCAACACTTAACCAGCCCATTTTTGCAATTGCATGGGTTGTGTAATTTCGGGGCGTGCATTATTTCCTCTTTAAGTTTCTTAAGTATGGTTACACAGGCTTTACCTTTATTTGTAAACTCGAACGTGTCCGTCCCCTCGAATCCTTTCATCAGCATGTCCTTGACTGGCTTGTGTGACATGTTGTTGGCCAGCCATAGTGCAGTTTCTCTGCAATGTCCGTTCCTCCATGATCAAACTCCTTATCCAACACTGCACATTATTGATGGTCATTACAACATCCCTGTACACTTTCTTTGTGGATGAGGTTAAAACAGCTTTAAAGTTTTGGGTCAAGAAGCATAACCGTGAATTTTTCTAAACTGTTTTTGATGTCTTGTTTCACTGATGGCACAAATGTGTACAAATGCATGGTGACTTATGTTGCACAGTAGCATTGTGTTGAGGACAGTTCAGGCTATTTTCTGTACTAAGTCCACTGTTATATGTTCATCATTAAAATTTTTATGACACAGGAGGCATTACTTTTTGAACCACGCATAGCCAACTATTTTTCTAAACTTTGCTTCTGTACTCGTGATCGGAGCTAAGGGTTTTGAAGTTACTGTCAATTAAGACACTACTGCCTCTTTATTTACTTTGCTGAACATGTAATTCTTTCTACTAGTATTAGTTGTCACTTTTACTTCAGTAATCATTGTTGCTACTACAGTTGTCTCATGGTCACTGAGATCAGCTTCAGTGTGGACATCCTCAAAGAGTTTAAGTGTATTTTTTGCCAATATTTGCGTCATGAGTGGGCTTTCAGAGTATCTGTTCTTGTTAGTTTCCAGAGAAAGCATGTAATATTGTCTTGCATGATGTTTTGTCACACCCATGACTTACAAAACAGCAATTATCACAATTGATCTTTGTTTTTATTAAAGTCTCCACCCATAGTAAGTTTTCTCCATTAACAATCTGGTTCATTTGTACTAGTGAGCTGAGGTATTTAAAAAAAAATAATAATAAAAGAAAGCTTTCAGTGTAGATTTGGCAACTGATAACCAGTAACTGATAGAAGGTCTCAATTCTAAGCCCATCCTGAATGCTGAGTCTTACCCACTCAGTCTTGCATGCAGCTTTAATTTTTATTGATGTGGATTTTTATGTCTTGTTTACTGTAATGAACACATCACCCCAGCTTCCCATTTTATTTTGATTTACACTTAAATTTAATATAAAAACACCACTGCAGTTAACTTTAGGTTTCATCCAGCTGTGTATCATTTAGCAGCCCATCACTACAATTTTAATCATCTCATTTGTGAGCATTATTTCTTTGGCTTTTCCACTAACATTTGGGGGTCTTGTACAGCTAGCATTATCTGGATTGAATGCAGTCACCCAGTTGGATAACCCTTGTGTACACCCCACCTACAGTCAGCTACATGACTACCAGCCTTGGCTGTGCTCCCCTGATCCGTTTAGGGGGATGCTACAGTTCTCAACACTGTAGTGCTGGCCAAGAAAGTTACAGAACCTCTCAAGTACTGCTTCAAGCCTTCCTTTCAACTCAGAACCAATGAGCCATAATTAGATCTGGGGCCTTAGCCCAGAGAATAGTCATTGTTCCTTCCAACTTATGCCACTATCTGCACCTGATTGCATCCTACTCTCTCAGTGACTGCCAGAACTGCCTCATCATATTGGATGAGGACCTGAGGCATACACACTGAGTGCACAAAATGATCCTTCTTATCCCCTGCTGTCATTGCTCTATGGGGCACCATTTTATATACCTATACTTTGGAACTGTCAACAGTTAACAGGTGCTTACTCTTTTGTTTTCTTCCCCTTGGCACAGAACACAGCAGGCTTCCATACTGGTGTGTCACAATGGGGCAGTTTCAATTTCATTTGAAGACAGCATGTCAAACCTGTTGGTAAGGGCAATGAGTGTAGTAAATTGAGTTCTTGTCTCCCATGCACAGGATACCTGTAGATGTAATTTGTAGTCCAATGTCTAGTAGTGAGAGATTCTGTACTTCCTGGGGAGGAGGCAGTATCCATGGGAGAGATAATGCCTTTGATACTTCTGATACACCCACTCACAACAGTGCCCAGTAGTGTGACAGCAGTTTGAGGGGTGTCCAGCCACTTTCAGTCAGTGACTAACACGTCTCATGCCCAAGAACAACAGTGGGGTTGCATTCTGACTGGTGTAATGAATTTTTGATCAGTAAACAAGTAGTGCCTAATTTGGCCAACTCTCAAACCATGATTTATAAGTGTCCCACAACTTTTCACTAGTGCCTCAATCTCGCTTTTATTTGTAAATGCTTCTGCATTCAACAACTATTTTAATATTACTGCCTGTTGGGAGTGTTTTTTGGCTTCAGATATGAATATTCTGGGGCTGTGTGCAGCAATGTACAGATACTCCCATAATCTCTGAAATCAAATAGATACTTTATGGGCATTCTGCACATAATCAGCTACAGTGGTTGCTGTGTACTGTACTACCTAGCCATTTAGTGGGAGCCAGCAGCTTTCAATCCCATGTTGCAAGTTTAAGAAATAGTTTTTCAAATCCTCTGATTTAAACCTTCCACTTGGCTTTGTTCCAGAGATCTACAATCTAGAGCTGTTGATAAAATATCTATATTTTCTCCACAAAATATCTGTATATATTGACAATATTTTTGCCATTGATATATCTGTATCAAAATGGCAATATTGAGTGTTGATATTTTTAGTTTAAATTTTTTTTTCACAATTTTCAGTAAATATTTGAAGTTATGCTTTTGAAATTGTAGTAGAATATAATTTTACTTTCACTGTGTGAAGGTGTCTTACCACTTTTTGAGCATTCATCACATCCAATCTTAATTCTGATTGCACTGGGAGGGTAGCAGTGTAAATAAAATTCACTTGAAGCTTCCCTAAGAGACAGTCTCCACTTCTTCTAATCTGACTGTGTAAGTGTAGGCCAAATTTGGTTTAAATTCAAAGAAATAGTATCAGTGGCATTTGAGAGCTATATAGCAAACAAATTACTAAGAGATAGTACTGATCCCCTGTGATACGCTTAACAGGTCTGAACACAAGCAACAAAGAAAGCATGCCAAATTTTAAAAAATGTAAAATCTCCAAGTTTGGCAAAGTTTTACAGAAATACGAAATTTAGTGCAATCTTCAAAGCAAGATGCTTTCAATAGTTTGCACTATGAAACTCTATCTTGACATCTGGCAGAAGATCCAAAGAGATTCTGGTTGTATGTAAAGTACACTCGTGGAAAGATACAATCAACTCTTTCAATGCGCAACAGCAATGGTTATGTTACTGATGTTACTAAAGCACAGTTAAAAAACAGTTTTCCGAAATTCCTTCACTCTATTGTATACAGGCCAGAGAGGAGCAGCAGCCTGGTGCTCACTGTAAAGTACATTATATTAATGGTTAATCTGGCAATATATGGTTGAAATGATGGAACTCTGGTTATGAATACTTAACGTTCTTTTGGAGGGAAATAAGTTCTCTTTCTGGCTAATTCATGAAATCTTCAGAGAAGAAGATCCAAGCATGACGAAGGAGATTATTAGCTGGGACTGAATAGCAGGACCAACTGTACAAGATAAATTTATAGGCAGTCATAGTATCCAGAAGATATCAGAAAACAAAATAATCTAAAAAAATGTCGTTTGTTATTCCAGGACGACGTACATAACTGGTAGGTTTGACATCTCCCTGTGAGCACTAGGCACACAACAAGATGAACTTGTTAAGTCTGCTATTCGTAAATTTTCAGTGTTTCTCAAAAACATGCAGTATACCCAAGACAAGTTTATGTAGCTGTTCTGGCTTTATGTCTCCTGGCACATGATTTTATGATGTATAGAAACTGTTCATCCAGTACACTTGTTCTTCCAATTTCCATGGCTTTAACTTCCACTGTTTTGCATCTTTCTCCTCTTCCCACTCCCTTACCTTCACCCTTTCCTTTCTCATTGTTTTCTGCCTCATTCTCACTCTATACCAATACTGCAATTCACCTTCCTCCAAATGCATATGCAGGTGCACACCCAAAAGCTTTTTCTGTTCTGCTCCACTTCCTCAGTTTATGATTGATGTTGGAATTACTTCTGATTTTGCCATCTGTCTTGCCTTCTCCCAATACTTCTCTGACACTTCATTGTCTTAAAAAGCTTTCCCCTTCCCAACTGCTCCAAAGGTTTTCTCTTTTTGACTCTCACATTTGTCAGTCAGCAGCCACTCAGTAGTGTGGCCTTGGGTGTTGAGATCTGCATTTTTTGGAGAGAGAGAGAGATAGAGAGAGAGAGAGAAAGCAAGGAAGGAGAATCTGCACTACTGCTAGAGAAAGAGCTAATATTTTACATCTAATGTGTTTTCAGAATCCAGTCGTGCATGTGTGGCACGCATATTTCATAAGCAGGTGAGTGGTCAGCTTGTCCTCAGTTTTCAATCTTAAATCATATCCATCTTGGAATTTTTATTACCACACTACCTAAATGTAAGATGTATATTACCTAACAGTTGTCATCAAGCTGTGGACTGAATCAAGTATTTTATAATAATATGCATCTAGGAACTGATAGCCAAATCCAAAAATGTCAACTTACATTAAGAGTTTCTTAAGAGAGTAGATTTCCTGCTCAGTAACAAACAAAAATCTTACAGTGCTTACTTATAGTAGACTTTGGTGAATTCAGTTATGAGCTGTTGTCCTATTACCTCGGGGGCAGAGAGTAAGGAGCATGGACACTCTGGGGTTAGAGGATGTGAGAAGCGTAATGTTTTATTGTCTGCCTTCCAGTTAACAACTCATAGGTGTGCACAAATTAAACCAATCAGCTGCTGTGTATAAATTTTGACATGTAAGTGATGTGGATTCATGAATGGGCATTACCGAGACAATTGTAGTGAGGAATGTGGAACTAAATTAAGACTGTGGTAATACAGTGGAATGAGTAGAAGAAAAATGACATTGAAAACATGTGGCAGGTTTCATATTGCATTTAAAGATAAGTACAATTACTGTTATTGATCAATTAATTATCCACTCACACAGACAACACAAAAACAGTTTGTGAGACAGTTGCAGTGTCATAACTTTGATTTTGTTGAGGGTGGCAGCTACCTGAAATAGAGAATAGTACTTGGGGCCAGCAAAACTTACAGCACCCTTACTGTAGCTAGTCTACTGGGGACTCATAACATTAATAGGAAGTCCAGTACCTATACAATCTGAGGTGTCGCGCCACAGTGTCGGTATTGGGTCCTGAGAAATAAAGCTTGATGATCCTGATCTAAAGCTTTATTTCACTGGTTTAATAAAAAGCTACAGCAGTTTCCACATAATTGCTCACTGCCTAAATGCTGTGTTGGAAAGCAAACTTATAGTGCATTTTTATTGTCATGAGGGCTACTCTGGAGTGAAACTGATCCATTACTAATAAACAGTAGGTAGTGTGTTTCAAAATGAGAGCTGTTCATTCGCTCCTAAACCTAACAAACGTCTCTTGTCTTTCCTTCCATGCACTAAAAGAAACTGAATTTTCTTCACAACCTAGATGACATACTCTGAGAGATCAAATATGAATTAAATGGAAAAGAGTATCTGGATTTTTTCTTTTATTTATTTATTTATTTATTTATTTTTGTGTTGCGATAAAAAATATGCTACTACTGACCATTTCAGTGTGTTAGCCAATTCACTCCAAATGTTACAGTTTTAGTGCTTAATGCAGTGGTTGCCTACCATGACACTGTGTATCTAATTCAACATTTGTGAATATTTTTAACACTTTATTCATGATTAGAGAGTTTGTCTTTGATGAGTGACATCTCATTCCTGCAATTGTAAAACTGATAACCATATCAATATGACAGCCAATGACAATGTTGTTATATCTGGCTGTCAGTTCATTATTTCATAATGATTAAATTGCTTATATTGTAAATTCCTTCACAGACTCCCCCCTCTCACAATACACATTCTGTTTCCCTTCTAAAAGATAATTTTTTTTTTAATTTCACCAGTCAGAAACTTGATCTGGGAACTAACCAATCATCAACTTGATCACCATTTGCTAAACACAATAAATGAACAACAAAGACTTCAACAGTTAACATTAAATGATGACATAAGCAGCATGTTCTTTTGCAAGGGCTTCAATTACCTGCTGAACATGATATATACCACAACAACAACATGTGCTTTATTTGGATTTTCCACAACCCCCTTGCTGGTACCACATCCTTTGGACTGCACAGGGAGAAAATTGTCCATCCAACACTTCCTCTACATCTACAATCCCCCTCAACTAAACCTCCACTAGTCCCCTTACTTGGGCACCCCTTCTCATTCTCTTTTCAATCCCTATCATCTCATCTCTCTCTCTCTCTCTCTCTCTCTCTCTCTCTCTCTCTCACACACACACACACATACACACACAAAAACCCTCATTGCTCTACACATTTCTCCCCCTTTCACTGCCCCAGACCTTTTCCTTCCCCCCAAAACTGAGCTATTCATCTGCTCCCTCCTCCTCACTTCCTCTTTACATCACATATCCCCCATCTCTAAAAACTCACTGTTTATCAAAGCAGTTAAAACCTAACAGAGCAACAATAATTAAGGTAATGACAACCTCCCAAAGGAAAATCGTAGCAGTGTCCATTCTTGTGAAAAGTGAACTATTATCATTATGTCATTGCTTCTTGACAGAATATTAAGCCCCATCAGAATAACAACCATACTGCTTGATCCACAGTATATTAATTAGCATGTGCGGCATGGAGATGAGCCACATCCGGATCAAATCCGAGTGGTGAATTAATGAGCGTTAGTCTGGTACACCAGCCAGCCTGATATTTGTGTTAAGGTAGTTTTCTACACTTTTCAGGTAAATACTGAGTTAGTCCCCACTAACTGCACCAAAAATATAACATACAAACAGTTAATATATGATAACACAGAACAAAGTTTACATTAGCCACACAGTTAAAATTAAAATCAATTTGCCAAATCAAGAAAACTGTGGACCCCAATTGACAGGATGAACACTAGGAAATAGAGAGATTAACAATATTGATAATGAAAGGAGAAGCAGAGCAGTGCCTCTTTTTGACTTGATCACATAAACATTAATATTATTGATGAGGGCACCATTATGCCAGATAGGATTTAATCTCTAAGGAAGTATATCATTTGGTTATATTGGAATGAATTAATAGATTACTCAATCTAGAACATAATTAAAGAATTTAGGCATGGCACTTTGCAAATGGATAAGTACATTGTAAGCATTTACAGCACTGAATAAGATTAGAAATAATATTCATTAAAAAAGAGAAAAGTCTAGAATCCCTCCAACACTACAAAAGGATATTAAAAGCTACTGGTGAAATAGACAGCTCGCAACATGGTACAGTGCTGCCATGCTGTACTCTTAATCAGGAGGAATCAGGATCCTTTCACTATATATTTCGGCCACTTGTCACACAAACAGCACCATTACCAGTCTAGATAAATTAGAACTGGTATGAGATGGTCATGTGACCCTCCCATGCGAACAGAAGTCATGACACTAAAGTGGTGTGTACGTGCCAGTTGGCTGCACGAAATCAGCATAATAAGATGGATCAACGTGGAGATGTGACAGAACAGCAGAAAGAAGCAATCGTATTTCGACGTACCCGTGACCACACCTCGAGTAGCATCACCAGATTTGTTAATGTAACAGCACGGGCTGTCCACTTTCTGCAAGACATGCAACAGACAACACGAACTGTAGTCAAAAATATCCCAGCCGACAGCGACTGGAAACAAGTGTCACTACTTATCAATGAGAACTGGTTTCACACCGAACAGGAACTGCGACTGTCAGTGCTTGCAGGTCCATCTCAGCAAAGTTTCCAGTCATCATTCTGAACAGAAATGCATGCAATGGGCATTGGAGTTGGGTACCTGACAAGAGGCCGTTGCTCACAGTGCCACATAAAGCTGTATATCTCCAACACAGAACTGACAACCGTTGACTGGAGGCACGTAGTGTGGCGTGACAAATCACGATTCTGCATCTTTCCAAATGATGCAAGTCATGGGCATGGCATGGCATGGCCCAATGAGATGTTTAATCTGCAATGTGTGAAGGATATAAAGGGTGCCCAAAATTAAAGTTCCAGTTTCAAACTGCTGTAAAAAGGGAACCATTGCTCAGAATGACATCAAATTTGAATAGCATATTATTGACACATGTGGGGGGAGGGGTGGTGGTGGTGAATAACGAAAAATTTACCAATATATGGCACTGTAAGCATCAGAATATGTCCTCTAACAGAAGTGTGGCACACAGCTGTTCCTCTGTTTGCATCTGAGACACCCAACATGGCAGTCCCCATGAAGGATTGCGTGCTGCTCTGTTACAAGAATGGTGATAGTGCAACTGTGGCCCTGCAGAAGTTCTAGACACTCAATAGCATGAAAAAAGGCATTGGTCTGATGTCTGTTAAAGGACTGGAGAAAATGATTATAAAATTTAGAATGACAGGCTCTTTAACTGCACTGTGGCAGAAGTGGGAAGGAGTTGATCCAATATCTGTGGAAGATGTAGCCACAGCATTGCAGGAGGGGTGGATCGGTGGTGTGCAAACATGCATTGCACAGAGAACTGCCTGAATGCCTGTGAGCCCAATGCATAAAATCCATATGAAACATCATGCTATCCATACAAAATCACCCATGTTCAGGAGTTGCTCCCTGCTGACCTGTCAGTAAGACAAATGTTTGCTCTGGAGTTTCTTGCTTGCATGGAAGTAGACAATGAATGTCCATGGAACATTTTTTGGACAGACAACGCCCATTTCCATCTCCGAGAACATTTCAATATGCAGAAGTGCAGGATATGGGCAATGTAAAATCCACATGCACACCAACCACTTCTTTCTGCAAAAGTGACTGTATGGCACCTGTTGACAGCATCTTTTATTGTAGAGCCATGTTTTTTCAAGGAGTTGAGTCGTTCAGGTCTTGTTACCTGTACTGTCATTGAATGGTGCACCAATGTCATTCCAGACCTTCAGCAGTGTGGATGTTGGGTAGGATCCTTTTCATGCAAGATGGCAAACTGAAGGCACGCATTGTGTAACACCTTCTGAACATGACCCCAGAGACACTGCGATTTTTTGTGGAGGATGCTGTTTCTTGATTTCAACTTGCAGCATAAATCAGTGGGCAGCATACTGAACACATCCTCCGCCAGTCTCACAACAATTAGAAACCAATATATATATAAACTGTTGCCTCATCAGGAAAGAGGGAAGGAGAGGGAAAGACGAAAGGATGTGGGTTTTAAGGGAGAGGGTAAGGAGTCATTCCAATCCCGGGAGCGGAAAGACTTACCTTAGGGGGAAAAAAGGACGGGTATACACTCGTACACACACACATATCCATCCACACATATACAGACACAAGCAGACTTATTTAAAGACAAAGAGTTTGTCTGCTTGTGTCTGTATATGTGTGGATGGATATGTGTGTGTGTACGAGTGTATACCCGTCCTTTTTTCCCCATAAGGTAAGTCTTTCCGCTCCCGGGGTTGGAATGACTCCTTACCCTCTCCCTTAAAACCCACATCCTTTCGTCTTTCCCTCTCCTTCCCTCTTTCCTGATGAGGCAACAGTTTGTTGCGAAAGCTTGAATTTTGTGTGTATGTTTGTGTGTCTGTCGACCTGCCAGCACTTTCATTTGGTAAGTCACATCATCTTTGTTTTTAGATATATTTTTCCTACGTGGAATGTTTCCCTCTATTATAACCATATATGGTTTTTGGCCTCAGGACAATTAAAAACCGATTTCTGCCATGTGATGTGGTACAACTTTGTCATGGTGGATGGGCTTATCTAACAGCCACAACTATTGACAGCTGAACTTGTGCAGTCATGAATGTTACACAGTATGTTATAAGGTGTTTTTTATTCAAAAGGAAGTACTGCTCTCGAAGTCAATAATTATTCCAGAAGAAAATGTGGCTGTTTTTGTAGCAAGTGTAAATATCCACTGCATCGGAACAAAACTTAACAATTTACCCATCTTTGCAGAGCAAGTCAAATCCGATGTTTTATGCAACAGTGAAGACTGGCAAGTGTAGCAAGAAGGGTATCAGAATGACTCAAAATGATAGCTGCGTGATATCGTAAAAAAACTACTCAAGGTGTGATATCTCTTCATGAAAAAAATACAGCCTTAGTGTACAAGAAATTTACCTAAACAGTTTAATGTTGACCTGGATTTAGAGATGGCTGCATTAAAACGAGTTAATATGTTATTATCTGAACGCTAAAAGAATCTACAGGAATGAAGTAGCAGCAACCATCTATCTAGGGTTCAGAATAGTTTTTTACACTCTGGGCAAAAATGTACGTGTTGCCGTAGATATCTAAAAACAAAACACAAGAAAACCTTATTAGCCTTTCTCTCTACAATTTACAGTTGGATTCAGGTGTGTAAATTACTCATAACTCTATGTTTGTATTAAACAGATCTTGACTTTTGGAAAATCCAGAATGGAATGTAACAATATTATGAAAACTCACTTTCTGACAGTCCTTTTATTGTGCCTATCTGCAAGTCAGCATCTTTGCTATATGGTGAGTAGCAACTATGTTTTTCATAATATTGTTAGATCTTGACTTTTTCTGTAGGTGGGCAGCTGATAGTTGTCTGTGTGAAGCATTTGATAAAAACAGCAGCTCAGTAGAGTAAGAGATGCAGCAGTGGCTTTTTTCACAGTTGCAGTTTTTCTCCAAATATATACAAATAAAAAGCAGTTCTCATAGTTATCAGTGCAAGACAAACAGAACTAGTCACAAATTATCGTTTAGTAGCTGGCAGTGACTGCTTCTGACTACTGATGTTTAACTTTACCTGTTCTACATTCTTGTAGGGTCATCATGATGGAATTTGTGAAACACCATGAAACCCAGCTTCCACTTTACTCACCTGACATAATGAGAACTACGGATGAAGGACAACAGGCTGATTCCATATTTCTAGATTTCCGGAAGGCATTTGACACAATGCCCCACTGCAGACTGTTAACGAAGGTACTAGCACGTGGAATAAGTTCACAGATATGTGAGTGGCTAAAAGACTTCCTAAATAACAGAACCCAGTATGTTGTCCTCGACAGCAAGTGTTCATCAGAGACAAGGCTATCATTAGGGGTGCCCCAGGGAAGTGTGACAGGACCGCCATTGTTTTCTATATACATTAATGATTTGCTGACAGGTTGGGCAGCATTCTGCGATTGTTTGCTGATGATGCTGTGGTTTACAATAAGGTGTCAAAGTTGACTGACTGTTAGAAGATACAAGACGATTTAGACAAAATTTCCGGTTGGTATGACAAGTGGCAGCTATCCCTAAATGAGGAAAAATGTAAGTTAATGCAGATGAGTAAGAAGATCAAACCTGTAACGTTCAGATACAGTATTACTAGTGTCCTGCTTAACACAGTCAAGTTGTTTAAATATCTGGGCATAACACTGCAAAGTAATATGAGGTGGAACAAGCATGTGAGAACTGTGGTACGGAAGGCGAATGTTCGACTTCGGTTTATTGCGAGAATTTTAGGAAAGAGTGGTTCACCTGTAAAGGAGACCACATATAGGATCCTGGTGCAACCTATTTTTGAGGACTGCTTGAGTGTTTGGGATCCATGCCAGGTCTCATTGAAGGAAGACATCGAAGAAATTCAGAGGCAGGCTGTAGATTTGTTACAGGTAGGTTCAAACAACATGTAAGTGTTACGGAGATGCTTTGGGAACTCAAGTGGGAATCCCTGGAGGGAACATGACATTCTTTTCAAAAAACACTATTGAGAAAATTTAGAGAACAGGCATCTGAAGCTGAACAGTTCTACTGCCACCTACATACACTGCATGTAAGGACCCTGAAGATAAGATATGAGAAATCAGGGCTCATATGGAGGCATACAGACAGTCGTTCTTCCTTTGCTCTATTTGCAAGTGGAACAGGAAAGGAAATGACATGTTGTTGTACAGTGTGCTCTGCGCCACGCGCTATGGTGGCTTGCGGAGCATCTATGTAGATGTAGATATGAGTGAATGAATAATTAGGAAACACACTGAATCTAATGTTGGTTTAAGCAGAAGGCGGAGAACAGATCAGCATGATATTGCAGATACGCTAATTAGATGTTAGATCGTAACAAATCATGGTGAATGAACTAACTGTGAGTTTCTCATGTACATCAATTCACAGTTCAGTTTGCTGGGTGATGCAGATAGGACATTCTTTGGGTAGCCTTTCTAAGCACCTAGTTACAAGGAAACCAAACTGTCTGAGGTAACATACAACAAACAAATTGCATATGGACAGATATCTATATAAACTCTCAGAACAGCAGCCTACAACAGTCGTTACCACAATTCCATACAGAGAGGTAAAGAGGTGTAAGTCTAATTTCCCTAATTTTCACTTAACGATATCATCTGTAACACCCACAAACTGCATCTGTAACACCCATGAACTGCTTCATTTGTGGATGGCCAATTTAAGGTGTTAAATGCACATACATACCTTTAATACTGCCTAAATTAGTCATTGGCTGGAGCAAAATTGTTACCCAGAATCTATAAATGAAGTAGTGAATAGATAACTTCATATAGAGTAACACGGACATACGACCCTTTACCTCTCATGTAAACAAATATGCCCTTCATTTTACTTCTCCACAAGTATCCTCTAATTCAGACAGTATTTGAAACTGTCAATTTTTATACATATTTGCCTACTCTACAGCTACATTCCAAACTGACAAATATTACAAATAATATAGGAAAAGCACTTGAGATTATCTGAAAACTAGTTTTAAGTGAAATCATAATTTGCATTATTTTCTAAAATCTTTCAATGTGACTGTATCATGTGACATATATTAGCTACCATTTTCACTATGTATAGTCTTCTGACTTTTATATGATAACTTTTATTCTCTGTTGACTCGGAGTGTCACTCACATACTATCTAGCACGAGTAAATCCAGCTTCTAAGTTTCCTGTGTGGACTATTCAATGACCTGAAATGATCAGAGGTAAATGGCATTGACCGTACATACACTTCACAACTGTTACTGTGCCTCACAAAACTTGCCTAATCATAAAAATTTATAACACAGAACTTATAGTACAAATACAAGCAGTCAGGATTGACATTGTAAATCACAGAGTTTTGAGATACTGCTAATCTCGTTTGCCACCATTATCTTTTGCTGTCAAAAGGATTTCAAGGATTTTCTGTTTTTGTGAATAAACATCATGGGCTGACAATGCCATACTTCTCCTTCACATAAGCAAACCAAATTTCAACTTAAGTGCTCCACTAGTCTGTAGAAAAATATTTAAGTTGATGTAGTTGACCAACAAGCTGAATCTACACACTATAAAATACTGCCTGTCATTTCACCATCTCACTGATCAGTGGGTTTCTGTAACATTGAAAACGCTGTGGTATGTGTTATTATAGGCCTAGTTGTGTTATTGGTAGAAGTGACTGCAGATATGACAGGAGCAGACAGAAACTGACTTTCCAGTACATCCATTCCAGAGAGTTACGGTAGCAATAAACACAGAAAACAAGAATGGGAATAAGGTGGGCGGCTGCGAAAAAACGAGTTAAAAAACAGACATTTATCTTCTTGTTGTAACTTAGTACCAGAATCTTAAAATTATTTCAGGATGCAATGAAGACTGAGACAAAATTTCGTTAACATGGGACATTCGATGTTTACCTGTAAACAGAAATCTCTAAGCATTTCAGAACAGCCAATCTGCAGTTTGGATTTCTAAAACAGTGACGCTACTACTGTTCTTGCTTGAAGTACCGAAGTATTTATTTAAATATTTCCATACTGCATCTGGCATTAAACCATTAGCCAACTCCATTTTATTGCATTAATGGCTAGCATAACCTAAAACAATTATTGGATATCTCAATGTTATAAGTCAAATACATATTCTAAATTTAACCTATCCAGAGGTATAAAGAAATTTTTGGAATCACAAAGTGAAACTCAACCCATTAATTTTTTTTTTTTTCCCCCATATCATACTTTCATTCATACACTACTAAGTTTTTCACTCTTTTCATTATTTTATCTGAAGTAATACAGTAATCATTGTAGTATTCAAAGTTTGATGTGATATAGGCCTACAGCATCTCTTTCAAGCATAGGAGATCACATTAAACAAGAACCACATTGGAATGTACACACACTATAATAATTAGGTATAAACTTTCTCCAAAAAAGAATCTTGACTGTGTTTATTAACAAAGTAACAGCAGAAAGGAACAATAAGTTTACAGTTGTAGATAGCTGTAGTTTTTTGGACTGCAGTTGCAGAAATGACAAAAACAAATCTCAGCATTAACATTCAACTTGAAAGGAAAACAGTCCTTTGACACATTAAACGTTGTCACAATAAATCATAAAAATAATCCAAGCCTTGACCAAGTTCCCAAATTGAAATACCAGTTCCCAATTCTTCTGCAAGTTTCAGTCTTAGATGAACAGAATAAAGAGTGGGGTAAAATACGATATATTTCCCTGTGTCTGTTTTTACTTCAAACATATGTTCACCAGACACTTCATCAAATTTAATTTTTCCACGCAACTGTTTCAACAGGGAGATGTATTCATGGTTTATGATTGGACCTCCACCTGTTGTTGTATATGCAGCGCCGTAAAAATTCAGTCCAAGTAGTATAAGCGATCTCCTCGGATCGTCTGCCTCCGGCACCAAAGTTTCAACAGACTCTCGAATCCACGATAAAGGGCTGTTTGGACCTGGTCTTCGCACACTTGAGTAATCGTAGGTCATGAGCGAAAATGCGTCCACAATGTCGGCTAGTTTATCAAAATGCTCCTTAGTGAAACCAGACCTGGAGGTTGGTGGGACAACCAAAATTATCTGCATCTTTTGTTCCTTCAATTTTTTAACTAGTATTAATATCAAATACACTAAAGTTTCCGGGCGAATAATGCCAGCTGCTTGGTTCCAAATTTCCAGGACCAACCCATCAAAATTCCAATCCCTTACACACTTTTGTAACACTTTGCATAAGTGCTCTCTCTCTGTCTCACTTGCCAATAACGATGCATAATCTTCTGGCGTCCACCCATCGAAAAGGATTCGTGGAATAATTTTCAGGTCTGATTTTCTTTTGACTACATCCTTCATCCAGTTTTTATCTACGTCGTGCAAACCAGTGACTTCGTATGCCTTGTCTTTCCTGCGAATCTGAAGCCACACCGGCGAAATGTAAGTAAATTTAGCACCAAAACTCTTTGCAATGTCATATCCATGACCATTCCATGGGGTAACGTACCCTAATACTCTGCCCTTAAAGTTTACTTTCTCCGTATCCTCATAATAAGCTTGATATTGTGAAAGAACTGACTTCGGTTTCGGGTCTTCTACGACCAAATCCCTTTCAAAAACACTTGTTGATACCGGGCCTTTAGCCGCTTTCAGTTGATTACTTTTAACTTTTTGATTTGAACGGGATAATGTACAGTCTGCCACAGTCAGAGTCAGATACAGAAATAATAAACACTTCATTGTAATAATATTTACAATAATAAAGTCACATTTTCAAAACTAAACACACTACTGTCATTCGTAAACACTTCTTCACCTGGGACTGGGAGATATGAAAGCTCACCAGAGCAGCCAACATAACAAATACAAGGCCGCTTTTCCTTGGGCATTAAAAACTTGCACATACATCCCTGTTTCGCCGCATACAGGAGCCAATCTGAAAGTTCATAGGCACAATTTTCCAAACGACGTCATATTCTATACATCTACATTAATACTTTGCAAGTGCAAATGTACGTTGAGTGCATGGCAGACGTACCTGCTATGCAATAGGTTCTAGGAGTAGTAGTTTATTTGTTCATGTATCATATTTTAAAACGGTAATAGACACACCTTGTTCATACAGCCTTAAACAAAATATGCGACTGTTTGCAAATCAGTTAATCAACAGAAACACAATACAACTAATGAACAGCATCACCTACACACGATCGTACAGATAAAAGCACAGAGTGTAAAAAGTTATACAGTTACTTCTTGTACTACAGACACAAGGCAGTAGTTTTATAAAAAGTGATAACTTTTTTTATAACTGAATTAACGCTAATACACAGCATCAAAAACGTAGCTTTCCAGTCAAATTATGCATTCTTTTCTTCTATATTCTGAACAATTGTCTTGGTTTTCCTCTCCAACTTATTGAGGCTATTGGGTTCCACAGTGTATGAAACAGAAAAGAAATCAATATGAATATTCTCACACAACAATAAGCACATATAATGAGTAGTTGCTTGCTTGGATTCATATACATCATTTCATTCTGAATATTTAATGTCGCGCTTCAATACAGTCTTTGATACTGTTTGGACACAAAGAAATGTTTTGCTTGTTGGTACAGCATTGTATGTAGCTGCTGGCTCGTTCCTTGTAGCTGAAGCTAACACTCCTTGAGATCTGTCATTCAGCGTGACATCTGACGTATTTACCCTTTTCTTTCAATCCTGTCGACGTAGTTGATTCTCTAGAAGTAGAGGTCCTGCTAATCAGTGCCTCTGAAATCTCCTGCATAGTGGAGGAAAGGTTTGTCTTCTTCACGTTCTGCAGCTAATATTGGAGCAAAAGAAGATAAGATCTATTCACACCACGAAAAAGCACGTCCACTACTTTCCTTTTACAAACATATAATACCTTAAATGGGTGTACAGACCATTGGAGTGATTCGTGTATTAGAGTAGAAAACAAATTTTAATGGTACATACGCCTCGAAGGCTCATCATGACGTTTAAGATTACAATATATTTCATTCCTGGTGAGTGTGGTTGCTCTTTGATGGCCAAGTCATCGTCCAGCTGCGACGTTAAATCATAAAAGGCCCCACCCACAACAGGTGACGCAGTTTATTTGTCGTCATACCTTGCCGTTTCCTCGTATTCCATACGTCCTGTTTAATGTCTGCACCTATGAAAACAAAGACACACACACACTCCGACTTAGTCCCTAGTTAATATTATTCTGTCATGGTCATCTTGTACTACACAAGGAGTGTGAAATGTCATTTGCTTAAATGACTTGTAAGACTTAACAATGATTCTAAATAATATCCATTTCTTCACATCTAGGGTTACTACCCTAATATTAAGTGTAACACATGGTGAGGAAATAATAATTAGGGCGGAAGGTTCAAAATTCTTTGGTGTCGATACTGATGAGAATTTAAATTGAAAAAAAAAACACATTTTGGAACCCCTAAAACAACTTGGTTTAGCCATATTTGCACTTAGAATCATTGAAAAACTTGTGGAACGACAAATAAGCACTTTGACATATTTTGCACATTTTCTTTCAATAGTATCATATGGAACAATGTTCTGGGGAACTCATCTTAAGAAAGAAACTCTTCATTGTGGAAAAACATGGTGTAGGAATAATATGTGGTGCTCACTCACTATCAACTTGTAGACATCCGTTTATGGAGTTCCACATACTGACTACTGCTTCACAGTATGTTCGGTCATGAATTTGTTGTAAGTAATCCACTACAGTTCAAAAGGAACAATGATGTACATAATTACAATACCAGAAGTAAAAAATTACACTTATTACTCGACCCTGAAGCTTGTGTTCATCACAAAAGGGGAGCAAATGTGGAAACAAAATTTTTAAATTACTTATACAGTGATCTGGCTAGCTGACAGGAAAGTGAAATTTGGCAACAAACTAAGAAAATGAGTGAAAATAACATACTGTCAAAGTCACAATTTAGGTTTCTTAAGGGTTCTGATATTGAGAAAGCTATTTATACTTACTGCGAAAATGTCCTTAATTCATTGGACAACATATCCTGTGACCTGTCAAAGGCGCTTGACTGTGTGAATCACAGCATTCTTTTAAGTAAATTAAAATATTATGGCGTCACTGGTAGGACTGCAAAGTGGTTTCAGTCATATCTTACTAATAGAAAACAAAGGGTGTCATTACATAACAATTCAGCAGTAGGCAATCAGACATCATCTGACTGGGAAGAAATTACATGTGGTGTTCCCCAATGTTCCATACTAGGTCCACTACTGTTTCTTGTGTAAATTAATGACCTGTCATCTGTTACATTACCAGATGCCAATTTTGTCTTATTTGCAGATGATACAAACATTGCTATAAATGGTAAATCAAATATAAATTTAGAAAGGGCAGCTAATCAAATTTTTACTGACATTAATAAGTGGTTCATAGCCAATTCACTGTCATTAAACTTTGGAAAGACCCACTATATGCAGTTCAGAACTTCCAAGAGATTTCCTTCTGGTGTGTGTATAAAATATGATGACATGGAAATAGGAGAAGTTGAGAGTGTAAAATTCTTGCGATTACAACTTGATAATAAATTCAGTTGGGAGCAACATACTAACGAACTGCTAAAGCGCCTAAGCAAGCCTGTGTTTGCAATGCGAATGATGTCAGACATAGGAGATATAAATATAAAAAAACTTGCAATTTTGCTGAAACTTCCTGGCAGATTAAAACTGTGTGCCCGACCGAGACTCGAACTCGGGTAGGAGATGAGGTACTGGCAGAAGTAAAGCTATGAGTACCGGGCGTGAGTCATGCTTCGGTAGCTCAGTTGATAGAGCACTTGCCCGCGAAAGGCAAAGGTCCCGAGTTCGAGTCTCGGTCGGGCACACAGTTTTAATCTGCCAGGAAGTTTCATATCAGCGCACACTCCGCTGCAGAGTGAAAATGTCATTCTGGGAACATCCCCCAGGCTGTGGCTAAGCCATGTCTCCGCAATATCCTTTCTTTCAGGAGTGCTAGTTCTGCAAGGTTCGCAGGAGAGCTTCTGTAAAGTTTGGAAGGTAGGAGATGAGGTACTGGCAGAAGTAAAGCTGTGAGTACCGGGCGTGAGTCGTGCTTCGGTAGCTCAGTTGGTAGAGCACTTGCCCGCGAAAGGCAAAGGTCCCGAGTTCCAGTCTCTGTCGGGCACACAGTTTTAATCTGCCAGGAAGTTTCATATCAGCGCACACTCCATTGCAGAGTGAAAATCTCATTCTAGCAATTTTGCTATTTTCACTCCATTATGTCATATGCTATCATATTTTGGGTTAACTCCACAAACAGAGAAAAAATTTTTAGAGTACAGAAGCATGTAATAACAGTAATGACTAGTGTAAATCCAAGAACATCATGTCGAAACCTATTCAAAGAATTGGGCATATTAACTACAGCTTCTCAGTATATTTATTCCTTAATGAAGTTTGTTGTAAATAATACATCTCTTTTTCCAAGTAACTGCTTAGTACACAGTATCAATACTAGGAATAACAACAATATACATAAAGATTTAAAATCGCTTACTCTTGCCCAGAAAGGGGTCCAGTATTCAGTAACGCATATTTTCAATAAGTTACCAGCAACCATTAAGAGTTTAGTTTCAGACAAGGCACAATTTAAACATAATTTAAAAGAATTTTTGGTGGCCAACTCCTTCTATCCCATCCATGAGTTTCTCAACAAGTACAGTAGACCATTTTAATGATAATTTACTATACTTTAATTTCTGACAATACTTGGTTGTAACAGCCAAGTAACTACCTACTGTGTGAATGATGGATGTATGGAAAGCAGATGTAAGTCTGCAAATAGTGGAAGTTTAATTTTAAATCTTGTACATAATCTGACTGTTCTTAACTGAGGATCACTGAAATGAATAATTTACTTTAATGTTTGACAATACTTGGTTGTAATAGCCAAGAAACTAGCAAATGTCTGAATGATGGATTTAATGAAAGCAGATTTAATTCATGTACATAATTTTACTGTTTATTGACTGAGGATCATTAAAATTAATGAAACTCAAGTTTTTCTAACTACATTTTTGTAATGTGTGTATCTGACATATTCCACACCCAGGCGGATTCCCTCTTTTATGGGTCTATGGAACGAATAATTAATCTAATCTAATCTTCTTGGTAACTACTTCTATTCTGCAGAAGTCTTTCTATTACTGTAAGGCATAAAAAAGTGGGGGCAGGAACTGCAGTCTCACATCTGTGTATCTTTTTTCTTTTTGAAAAAAAACCTTAGAAATGTTAAAAATGTTATCCTATGTACAAATTAATTTGCATTTTGAATGTAAAATAACTCGTTCCACATCACTACGATCTATCATTCAAAATCATCCGTGGAACATATAACTAATTTATTTCTGAAGAGTGGTGTATTTTCTACGTTTTTAACTGTGTTACGAAGTTTGTTGTATAAAAAGTGATCAGCATTAAATTTAATTTTGTCAGTTAGACGCAATAATCTACCTTGTATGCATAATGATTTCCATATCTTGGTTTATAATTATATGTCCATACTAACATTGCAGGTGAGTTTAGTATTACATGAATGACAGCTTTTAATATATGAGGTATGCCCAAAAATACACTGAATAATTTTATTAGAAACAAAGTAATAAGCTTACATAGCATTTGGTTTAATCTTCTTCAAAGTATTGTCTTTGGCTAGCAATGCACTTATCCCAACACTGAAACCATGACTGGAAGAATTACTGGAAGGCATCTTTTGGAAGGACATTCAGTTGATATGTTGTGGCTGTCTCAGTATCAGGAATGGTGTCAAAAGTTTTCCTTTAAGCACAGTTATTTTTGGGAAGAGCAAGAAATCTTATGGTGACAAGGCAGATGTGGACAAACTGTAACACTTTTTCCAGCCAAAAACTCATGAATGAAAAGAAAAGCCTAGCATTGTTGTTTTGCTGAAGTAGGAAGCCATTGGCCCATTTTTCTGGTCTCTGTCTTTGTACACAGTTTCCCATATTTGGCAGTCCATTCTTGTAAAATTCGGCGTTTAAATTTTTAGCCTTTGGAACGAAACCTGATCGTACTATGCCCTCAATATCGAAAAAACATTAGCGTTACTTTGATTTTAGATTTTGACTAACTTGCCTCTTTATCGCGAGGAGATTCACTGGTTTTCCATAGAGATCTTTGTATTTTCGTCTCAGGATGATACCGATAGACCCAAGTTTCAGTTCCAGTTACAATTTTGGACATGAAGTCTAAATGCTTCAACTCCTCGCAAACTGAAGACACGATTTTCGGGTCTACTGAAGCACAGTATACAACTCGTTGGCTTTGACCAATGACATCATAGGTTGCTCATATGTATTAATGTCTTTACTTTCCAGCCATAGACAATAAATCGGTTGTCTGCTGCAGATAATCGCCATCAGTGTACATTAAAAAATTGAATATTGTTTTAAAAGTCAGCACTAGATATTGCGTAAAATTTTTTTGGTGAACATTGATTTCAGTAATTGGTTGTTTGCGATTCGTTCGGTACTTAATTTCATTCTTAGTCAGTTTGAGATAATTTGGACTAACAGTTTTTTTTATTTTAGGAGAATTTTTAGTTTTTATTTTTCGTAAGTAGGTATGGATTTATTTATTCCAATGGATCTGGATAATTGAAAGGAGACTATGGGCGTAGACATGATGGCCACGATTCTATCTTTACGAATGTATACTCTTGTTGCCGACTACATTAGACGTCATGAGTGCGGCGAACATATGCGCCTGACAAGTGTGTCCACTAGCCATGCTAACTACTTATTAATATGGCGCTGAAGCAAAGATCGGTTGTGGCGGTCCATTAGACGAGGAACATGCTTCGAGAAGTCTAAGCTCGCCTTCAGGGATATCATAAAAATTACATACTGTTAGTGTTTGAGGTATCCTGTGTGGCTGTGTGTGCATATATGTCACGTGAGCGAGTGTACAGTTATAGATTGACACTCTTTTTGTAGGGAAGTTTGTGGGGAATATTTAAAGTATAGGGGGACTTTGGGGGGGACGGGTGTTATAGTCGAAATCGATGAGTCGGATTTTGGCAAAAGGAAGTACAACAGGGGACCCTCTGGTAGGATTATGGGTTTGGGGGGCTGTAGTTTCAGGTCAAGAATGTGACGATGTATTTTTTAAAGTAGCTCCCAATCGAACGAAGGACGTTTTGGTCACATTAATTGAAGGTCATTTTGCAGAGGGTTGCGTAGTGATATCAGATGGTTTTTCTTGATATAGGGATTTCAGGAATAGGGGTTTTCAGCATCTTGTCATGAATCACAATATTGAATACAGATCTTCACCAATTGGAGGTTGTACCATTAGTAAGTATTAGTATTGGTCAGCTATAAAATCTGTTGTAGGGAGGGGGAAACGACGGATTTCTCACTACAGAGTGACTTAGATGAATATTCATGGTGGTGTAGTGTACCCAATACATATTGTCCATTTTTTATGTTGTACTGAATTAGTCTATTTTGATGTATTTCTTTGTCGTATTATACTGTTGTGCATTAAGTATGGAATACAAATTTTGCAGCTGTTGCTCTTCCTCCCTTTCCCAGCACTAGTATTACTACGATTTTTTCGAGGCTATGCTAGCACTACTGAAGGCGGAAAGACGGACATACGTAAAATTTGTATCCCATACTTCAGTTGACGTGTACAGGTCAACAGAAACACGGGATAATCGTGCTAGCTACACCAAAAGAGAGACATATGTAGCACTGATGTGATTTACCTATATAGGTCAACTGAAGCACAGGATACTAATGTAATGTATGCGCTATTTTTCGCCTTCGCTAGCTCTAGTATCCTATCCTTCAGTTGACCTACATAGGTCAGTTGAAGTACAGGACAGATACATTATAAATGTCGTTATTTCCCATTCACTAGTTCTAGTATCCTATTCTTCAGTTGACCTTTGTAGCTCAACTGATAAATGGGATACAAATTTCACTGCTGTTGGCTTTTTGTCGTCGCTAGCAAAAAAAAACAAGTGTCTCATACTTCATTTTACCTATATAGCTCCACTGAAGTAGGCTGCAAATTTTTTGTGTGTGTGGCTTTTTTTTTCTCCTTCACGTAGTGGAAGTGAGGCACAGGTATCCAGTATTATGTACTTATATTTCTTCGTTTTCGTTAGCAGTAGTATCCCATTCGTCAGTTGACCTATATAGGTCAACTGAAGTATGGGATACAAATATTATGTATGTAGATCTTTTTTGCGCCTTTGCTAGTAGTACTACCTGGACACTATTAATGCTGTATTCGATTATTACAGGTTTGCTTTTCCTACTCATAAGCATTAACTTACACTCCTCTACATTTAGAGCTAGTTGTCATTCGTCACAAAAATTATAAATTTTATCTAAGTCATCTTGTATCCTCCTTTAGTCAGACAATGACGACATCTTACTGTACACCACGGCATCATCAGCAAACAACCGCAGATTGCTGCCTACCCTGTCTTTTACGTATATAAAAAATAACAGCGATCCTGTGTCACTTCCCTGGAGCACCCCTGACGATACCCTTGTCTCTGATGAACACTCGCCATCAAGGACAACATACTGGGTTCTATTACTTAAAAAGTCTTAAATCCACTGACATATCTCGTAACTTATTCCATATTCTCACACCTTCCTTAACAGTCTGCATTGGGCACCATGTCAAATGCTTTTCGAAAATCCAGAAACATGGAATATCCTTGTTGCCCTACATCCACATTTTGTAATAAACAATGTGAGAAAAGGACAAGCTGAATTTCGCACGAGGGATGCCTTCTAAAACCGCACTGATTCGTGGGCAGAAGCTTTTCAATCTCATGAAAATTTATTATATTCCGTCTCAGACTACATTCTAGAATTCTGCAGCAAACAGATGTTAATATCATAATTTTTCGGGTCAGTTCTTTTAGCATTCTTATATGCAGGACTCATCTGAGCTTTTTTTCCACTCACTTGGGACTTTGCATTGGCTGAGAGATTCGCGCTAAATTCCATACTTTTTGTAAAACCGAATTGGGATTCTATCCAGATCTGGCGGCTTATTTGTTTTCAATTCTTTCAGTTGTTTCTCTATGCCAAGGATGCTTATTAGTATGTCATCCAAACAGGAGTCTGTGCGATGGTTAAACAGCAGTATGTTTGTATGATTCTGCTATGTAAACGATTTCATAAACACGAAATTCAAAACATCGGCTTTCCTTTTGCTGTCTTCTGCTGCTACAATGAATAACTTGATGGAAGACTTAGACTTGCTTGGCGATTTTCCATTGGACCAGAATTTACTCAGGTCTCGGCCAGATCTTCTGTTAAGGTATGACCTTGGAAGTTGTTGCATCTTTGCACATCTGTATTTTAACAGTTGCACGAATCTCTATTAGCCTTTGCGTCTCGTCATTTGGCGGACTTTTGAACAAAGAGTACAACTGCCTTTGCTTTCTACGCATTTTCCGAATTTCGTTGTTAAACCATGATGGGTCTTTTCCATTCTTAATTAACTTACTAGGCATTTTCTTCTCCAGTCCACGATTTACAGCCTTATTAAACTTTCCCACATTTCGTCTACATCCAACATATTGGAACTAAATGATGCCAGTTCAGTGTCTAAATGAGATCCTAACAACTGCTTATCTGCTCTTTCTAGCTCAAAAATTCTCCTAGCCCTCTTGACTGACTTATTAACTTAAGTAAGCATAGTCACTACGATGGTATAGTTATCACGAGTCCTTATCTCTATGCTGACGCCGCCGATAGGGTCAACCTGTTTGTAGCTACAATGTTTAAGATATTTCTATTGCATGTGGGCTGTCGAACTAGCTGTTCAAGACAGTTTTCGAAAGATGTGTTCAAAATTACTTCGTAACACTGTCTGTCTGTCTGTAGCCCCTGCAATGAATCCATAGATGTCCCAGTCCATATTCAGTAGATTAAAGATGCATCCAACTAGTATTGCCTGATCTGGGTATTTTTACACTAATGACCATAGACTTCCTTTGAAAGAGTCTAAAACTGTCACAGTGGAATTGGGTGGCCAGTAAAAACATCTAATTAACTTGATTTCACCTAAACCTATTATATGCAACCAAATAACTCCACTGTCACACTCAATATTGACCTCAATAGAGACAATATTTTTGTCAACTGGAATGATGGGAGATTTATTTCAGAGCATTACATATTTGTTTCACATGTACATTTCACAAGCAATATCTCAAGTTCTGAAGTTCCTGAAGCACTGGTCGAAGCCCTAGGGGTGAATGAAATAAGCATGAGTTAAATATACACTTAATTGAGTTCTTATTAGATATGAACAGGCTCCAAAACTAAATTATAATTTAATGAATTAAAGAGGATCTGCTTTCTTGCAAAACCAATTTTTGTTTTATTTAATTGTCAAATATGTTTCACCACAGTTGTGGAATTCCAGTGTTTTTTCTTATATTTTTTTCTGAAATGTATACATATAAATTTTATGTTGGTTAGGAGTAGTTGACATCCGATTTCGTTGTTGCTTTGGTAACATGTGCACTTTACCTTTTTTACATTATGTGTACACTATAGCTGCCAAGATAAATCAGCCACAAGTCTATATTAATATGCTATATCCTCAGCAACATGAGAATGTTAGGCCGACGTCTGAATTGAATTTTGATTTAGAATATAACCTTTAAACTATTTCTTCCAGTAAAATAGTAGTATATGCTCCTTTTCTGATGCATACCATTACTGTAGTTGACTTGCTCTGAACTGTGTTTGCTTCTTATTTCCCTGCTAAGTATGTTGTTGTTACTGTTTTCGTGTTCAAAATAATTTTTGTGTATATGCAAAATTTCAGGAGGTTTCGATAGGTCGTGTTTTGGGTTTTTAATAGCGTTTTCTTACGTTTTCTCGTACTTGTTGAATTCTGGATGTTACCAAGTTGCCTTGGCACCTTTCATTGTACTTCTCAGATACTGGTACGCTCTTGACAGTACATTTTCACATAGATTTGTTTCAGATTAGCAGGAACGAAGTTTGAATTTGTTCCAGTGTGTTTTCATTTTGTGTGTGTGTTTCGTTTGTTTCTTTGATAGTTCACTTCATGTGTTGAATACGTTGTGGTGAACTTAGGATATATATTTATAGCAAGAACACAACTTTTAGAAACAGTGATTTTCTCCGTTTAATATCTAAAAAGATGCACATGGCAACAAAACTTCATAGAGTAAAAGCATGAAAAAGAAACTCTTAGGAGCAAGGAACTTCACACAGCACAAAACACTACTCTCGGAGAAGACAGTTAACACACATGTGTGGTTTATTTACTTGAACACTTCCCCCTAAATCAAACTGTGGTGCATAGAACAACCAGGTCAAAATACATTAGTTACTAAGTCCTACCATGGTACATATTGCTCTAAATTTGTTTGATTTTAAAGCGTTTGTAAACATGTTACCAAACTAGTTTTCAGGACATACATGTCCCACATTGATGTCCTCATTTTAATATAGATCCTGCACAAAATAATATCGTACTTCAATGTGCTTAGAACGTTTGTGGAACTCTGGATTTTTCACTAATTTAATGGCACTTGCATTCTCAATGAACAATACAGCTGTGTTTCGTTCTCCACTGATCTCCAGCAGCAGTCTGTCAAGTCAAACTAATTCCTTGGCCCTTTCACTTGCAGCAACAACTGCGCTTCAGTGGTGGACAGTGCAACTGATTTCTGCAGTTGAGATGTCCATGATACAGCCGTGTCGACGATCATTGAAACAAAGCCATTTGTGGATCGTCTTGTTTTAGTGTTGCCGGCGAAGTTAGCATCAGCATAGGCACGAAGTTTATCGCCAGACGAAGTATAGAAGAAACCCAAGTCTGTAGCGCCATGACGATATCTGAAAATGCGTTACCAGTGTTACAATAAGAAGAAATGGGTTCAGCCATAGATTAAGCAACTTTTAAAACGTCATAAGCGAGATCCGAACGAGTAGAACATGCCAGGTACTCTAATGTTCCCACAGTCGAACAATAAGGAACGTTGCTGTTAGGAGTATTGCATTGTCACAGGGAGTTTATATTGGTTTCGAATCATCCATGTTAAAACGATGTAGAATCTTCACTGTGTATGCTTGCTGTAAAATAAACAAGGCATACTGTCGTTGCTCTATTTGCACGACTAAAAATAAATCTAAAGGAACCACTATTATTTTGAATTCTGAGTTTAACATATCTAAAAATGAATTCACTGCACTTTGGGTTGTTCCCACAGTAAGTACATCATCGACATAAATAGCAAAGAGCAACTTATCTGTTTTGTAGAATGTAAATGCAAGTATCTGCTGTAGAACTAATAAAGCCATTTTTTTATGATTGCCTGAAAATTATTATTCCAGCAATGAGGTGATTGCTTAAGTCCACACAATGATTTCTTGAGGCGACAAACACGACCTGAGCCATCATCGAAACCTTCTGGTTGAGTCATGTATATTTCTGTATCCAAATCATCATACAGGAATGCAGTTCTAAAGTCGAAACATATTGCACACAACCAAGTGAGTGCGTAATCGATCAATTGACTCGTCAGATCTATATTTCATACGAGTACTAATCGAGTATCGATAACACGTTTACGTATAGGTTGCAGGTCCCAGGTATCATTTTCTTCGAATGTCTTCATTTCTTCTTTCATCACATTAAAACATTTATTGAAACTACTACTTTCCATAGCTTCGTTGAAGTTTGTTAGTGCAAGCTCTTCATGTATTGCTTTTGTCAGATAAACAAATGCATTTGCTTCTTGAGATTGGTGAGGCTGGTATCCTAATTCATAGGCTCTAAACTTCACTGGGGGACATGTTTGACGAAATGGACGTCAATTTGCCATCTCATTCGAATATTCTTGGTCACGAGTCCCAATTTCATCAACAGTAGATTCACTTATACTCACCAGTTTCTTCAGGTATGAAATTAAATTCCAACCCAATCGAATTTCATTTGTACATAGCTTTTCTGGTTGAAAATCAACATTATCTGATTTCATCACATGAAGTCTGGATGGAATCCGCATTTTATAACCAACTTTTTCATTCACACAGCCAATGAAATGGTGCAAAAATAACTTCATTACCAGCTATCCGTACATATTGTGGAATCGGAAACTTTTGAAACATCCCGAAATGCTGTTTGGTGAAATATGATGTGTCGTACCAGAGTCAGAAATCCAAGAATCTGTTCTATCAGAATTAACATGAAACAACAAACTAGTGGCTACTTGGTTAGCTGATCATTTTTAAAGTGGAACTCGAAATATTGTCGTTAGCTGTCGCTTTTACTTCTTCTATGCCCATGCGCTTTCGGCAGTCTGCGATAATATGTCCAGCTTTCTTGCAGTACTTATATGTACGACTTTCTTTCTTCTTTGACTTACTCCACTCTGTTGCAAATATCTTGTTTTTGATGTTGCTCATTCGATTTTGATTTTGCGTGGGATGTACCAATTGCCTGTGTAACTAGCTAATTATCACTCGAACGCAAATTCTCAATGAGACGCTTTTCCATCTGCTCAGATTCAGCAACACGATACCAAGTCGACCTGTAAAATTGATATTCGGATCCTAATGTTTTGAAAATACGATGGTGAAGCAGCGAAAGGGATAAAGTAGCATTTGGATCAACTTTGTGCAGTTTACTGAATAAGTCATGGAAAATTTCGCAGATAGCGACGTGTGCTTTGTTATAGACGTGACGCCATCCTTTGATGGTTCAAAGAAGCAATCAAACAACTTATATAGCCGCTCAATGAAGACTGTTCATGCACTTACACGAGGGCGTCCCAAATTTCTGTTGCATCAGTCTTCTTTCGTACATGAATAGCAGGTGCCTTTTAAGATCCGTTCCAACGATACGAGTTGCACAAACATTGTCCCGATGCCAGCTCCGATATGTGTCGGACGGTTCGTCTCCTTCCGCTAATGACGGAAACTGATGTGTACCATCTACATCTACATCCATACTCCGCAAGCCACCTGACGGTGTGTGGCGGAGGGTACCCTGAGTACCTCTATCGGTTCTCCCTTCTATTCCAGTCTCGTATTGTTCTATAAGTGAATAAAGAGAATTTTCCTTTAAACAAAGTTGGTCTGCCATTTCCATGTTTCCTACTGATCTTCACTTAACAAGTTGCGATTATTTGTATACTGCTGTCATCATTCAACTAAAACGTTGTGTCTGCCATTCCACAAATCTTGCAGTCTCACAAATATCCTAGTGAATGGAAAAATAGTCTAGCGAACAACCACTCTAAGGCCAGATTCACACTGGGATACTGGTGATGATCACCAGTGACGGTCACCAACAGAGATACAGCCCTTGAACTGGAGCAGTCACACTGGGTCACTGCACTGCCACACTGAGCCACTGTGATGCAGCAGTGACTCACCCTCACCACATGTGACAGACAAGATCACAGCAGTCATTGCCGAACATGCATTAGTTTGAATTGGAGTGTTTGCACTGGGACACATATCACAGACACAGCGCTGCATATTTGCCAACAGACAGACAGTCGTTTTTGAGACAGTGGCGTGAAACATTAATTGTACATTAAACTGTACACATTGTAGCCATAAGTTTAGATTTGATTAAAACGGAAGATTTTATAAGTGAAGAAGAAAGTCGTCCTGCTGTTTGGGATGTCAAAGGCGATGACTATAGCAACAAAGTGGTGAAAACGAATGTGTGGCAAGAAATTATAACGAAGTTTGTGCCTGATTTCAATGAGACAAGCATAGACGAAGAAAACAAAATTGGTAAGTTGTATGTTTGTTTTTCAAATTTAATATCTCACTTTTCGGACCTTAAAAGACTAGCGAAATTTCGTTGCTACCCCTGTACGAGGGTAGAAGGGTAGTAACCTTCAAGCACATTTGCATACCTCACCACTTTTCTTTTGCGTTGACCAATATCAAGTGTACCGTTATGCAGTCTTAATGCGATAAGAAGGGACAAAATGGATGAGTGTGGAAAAGTAAACTCACCCCTACAAGGCCGAATGAAGAAAAAATATTTTGACAAACCGAAACCTTCATCACCTACTAACATGAATGGCATAGGTCTTTGAAAAGTTAATGACAGTGGTTTGGGTGCAGGGAAATCTAGCGTACTATCTTGTATTTTTTAATTAACACTGAATTACTAAACACAGTTGAGTCAGACGATTTTGCATACGCTCCAACGTCTATAAACAGGGATTTGTACATCGAATCGCAAACAGCCAACAACAGAATGGAAAAATAGTTCTAGCAGTTATAGTAGAGTGAACCACTGGATGTGGGTTTTATAATTCTGATGTGCCTTCCGTCCACTGCACCCACACAATGAGGAAAGTTGGCGCTCTTATGGAATACCTCAAATGAGGTAAGCCATAGCGTTTTGGGAGGTGCAGAAAACATTTTGACCTCATTTTAGGCCATACGACAAAGCAAACGTGTTGTATAATATACGAGATAGTTGATACACCAGGTCTGTATTGAACGTGTAAGTCCATCATGGATGATCCAGTCCCCAAGTATCTTCAGCAAAAAGATAAAGCGTATAAAGCAAAACTACGAAAGTATACAGTTTACAGACAGGCTTACACGCATATGCACACGTAGACACTAAGGATAATCTTGCAGTACTATGATGGTTTTTATTTGTTGCAGGGTCAATCCTTTAAAGGAACTGGAGGAACTTAAGGGCCAGTTATACCACAGGGCTATTAAGATAAATGACCAAAAAGAGTGGTTCTGCAGCAACTGGTAGGAAGAAGTACATCTACTTCGATCAGCTGTGATACTTAACAACTGACTGAAAGAGCACTACCTCTAGTATTGTGAATGATGATGATAGTGACAGAGTTTGATGGAGGAGAAAATTTACACCAGGAGGCACGTGAAAAAGCTGCTGTCGGACTGCAAGAAAGGCCACATGAAAAGGAGAGTCTTGAAGAAGAAGATGATATGCTGTACAACATTTTGAAGGAAAAGTACGCCCCAAAACATAATTCAACACAACAAGCAGACGAAGATAGGCTGTTTATGCAGTCTTTAGTGCCCGAATTAAACAAAATTCCTCGTCATGCAAGACTGAAAGAGAAATCTGATTTGATGAAAGTCAGTGCTGATGCCCAAAAATATTACAGCGCTTCCACTTCATCCCAAATATGATTTGTACTATTCCCAAATTACGCTACTGGGGGTCAATATCACGACTGTGCACATCGTGGCACAGTTCATGACTACAATGGAGGACAGCCGAGGTTGTCCGATCAGTTACCATCTGTGTTTTCTCCAATGACCTCTGGGCACAGTGAGGAATCCTTAATATACTTTTCAAAAGCACAGGAAGAGCAACAATGAAAGTAGACTATCTGTGAAAGTTTTACAATAATTTGAATTGGTTATTAATACCAGCTCAAATCTGCGAAATACGCTTTCAATAAAATAGCTTTATATTACATTACCTACCTTAAAGTGAGAGCAAGTTCTTCCTCTGCTGGGATAGCCATTCCTGTGGTTTCTTCTTTCACTTCTCCTAGCAGTTCATCAAATGACGTTTTCGACGTTCGAAAATACTGGAAAAACTTCTTCTGATCTTGTCTGAGATCGATATAACAATCCTTTCTCCAGTCGATCACGTGTATGTGTAATGAAAGTTTTGTCTTCATTCTCCTCCTCCTCCTCCTCCTCCTGCTTAGAAGTACTAACAAAAGTTCCCCCTCAGTCTCGTAGAACAGCTGTAAACCGGTTTATAGGAACTGTGCAAATTATGTACACTTCACAATTCCAAAATAACATGACTTTTTTCTAGTATTTATTATCACAAAAAATACCATAGTCGACAAATCTGATTACACATCAAAATGTTTCTATGCATCTGAACAGCCTCACTCTCCTATCACAACAATACCACATTACAGTCACTGTCTGAAGTTGTAGGCCTTTTTAGATGTAATATTTTATTTTATTTTTTATTTTATACGTCTGGTTCCATAGGACCAAATTAAGGAGCAAATCTCGAAGGTCAGAGAATGTGTCTGCACATGAAATTACAATATAAAAGTAATAACAGATAAAATAAAATGCTTATGAAACCAAAAAAGGACAAGCCATAAGTTTATGTAAACGCAATAAACAATATAACATAGGAATCAGCTTAATTTTTCAAGGAATTCCTCGACAGACTAGGAGGAATGGCCCATGAGGATACTCTTCAGTTTCGATTTGAAAGCGTGTGGATTACTGCTAAGATATTTAATTTCTTGTGGTAACTTACTGCAAAAGGATGCAGCAGTATACTGCACACCTTTCTGCACAAGAGTCAAGGAAGTGTGATCCAAATACAGATTGGATTTCTGTTTAGTATTAACTGAGTGAAGACTGCTAATTCTTAGGAATAAGCTGATTTTGATAACAAAAAGAAACGAAATTAAAGAATATAAATAAAGAATATATATGTTGAGAGGCCAATGTCAGAATACCCAGACCACCGAACAGGCGTTGACAAGAGGTTCGTGAACTTATACCACTTATTGACCGAATTTTCCATTTCTGAGCCAAAAAAATCCTCTGAGGATGAGAAGATTTATCCCAAAATATAATACCTTATGACACAAGCGAATAATAATAAGCAAAGTAGACTAACTTTTGTCTTGAACGATCACTTAGTTCAGATACCATTCAAACAGTAAAAATGGCAGCATTGTCTTTGAACAAGATCCTGAATGTGGGCTTTCCATGACAGTTTACTATCTATCTGAACACCAAGAAATTTGAACTGTTCAGTTTCACTAATCATATGCCCATTCTGTGAAATTAAAACGTCGACTTTTGTAAAATTGTTTGTTAGAAACTGTAAAAACTGTGTCTTACTGGGATTTAGCGTTAGTTTATTTTCTACAAGCCCTGAACTTATATCATGAACTGCACTATTTGAAACAGAGCCAATGTTGCACACAACATCCTTTACTACCAAGCTAGTGTCATCAGAAATATTTTTGAATTACCTGTAACACTAGAGAGCATTTCATTTATATACATAAGGAACAGAAGTGGCCCCAACACTGATCCCTGGGGCACCTTCCATTTGACAATGCCCCACTGAGACCACACATCACAGCCAGTCTCAACACTGCAAATGATGACCTTTTGCCATGTGTTGTTAAAGTATGAGGTGAACAAATTGTGAGCTACTTCCCAGTTCCATAATGGTCCAACTCCTGGAGCATTATTTTGTGATCAACACAATCAAACGTCTTAGTTAAGTCAAAAACTGTGCCTAGCGTTCGAAAACTTTTGGTTAATCCATCCAGTACCTCACAGAAAAAAGAGAGTCGTTTAACAACTTCTAAAGCCGAACTGTACATTTGATAGCAAATGATGTGATGTAAAATGGTTAATTGTCCTTACATACACAGTGTTTTCAATAACTTTAGCAAACACTGATGGCATAGAAATAGCTCTAAAATTGTCCACACTATCCCTTTCTCCCTTTTTATAAAGTGGCTTTCCTACTGAGTACATTAATCATTCAGGAAACTGACCACTCTTAAAAGAAAAATTACAAACATAGTTAAGTACAGGGCTAGCATATGGAGCACAGTACTTTAATACTCTGCTATATCATATCTATGAGATCTTTAGTCTGCAGTGACTTAATTATTGACTCAGTTTCCCCCTTGTCTGTATCACAGAGTATTTCACACATCAATCTTGGAAAAGTGGTTTTCGAGAGTTATATGATTCCCTGTAGAAAGTTTTTATTTAATTCACCAGCAATGTTCAGAAAATGATTGTTAAATACTGTACATATAGCTGACTTATCAGTAACAGAAATATTTTTACTACAAACTGACTTTATATCATCGGTCTTGTGCTGTTGCCCAGACACTTCCTTCACAACTGACCACATGGTTTTAATTTTACCCTGTGAATTAGCTATTCTGTTTGCATATTGCATACTCTTTGCCTTCGTAGTTTCATTTTTAACCATCTTACAAAACTGTTTCTAATGAGCTAATGTAGCTTGATTGTGATTACTTTTGACATTCTGATATAGCTCCCACTTTGTTCTACATGATATCCTTATCCAACTAATCAGTCACCCACACTGCCTTTTAATGTTAGTACGTTTAGAACGTTCTAATGGAAAGCAAGACTCAAAGAGCATGAGAAATGTGTTATGGAAAGCATTATATTTGTCATCTATGTTAGTGGCATTATAAACATCCTGTCACTATTGTTCCTTAAAGAGGTTTAAAAAACTCTCTATTGCCAGTGGATTAGCTTTCCTAAATAGTTTGTAATTACATATAACATTTATTTGAGTACAAAAGCCTTTTAGTGTTAAAATTTGTTCATCATGGTCTGTAAGGCCATTCACCCTTTTACTAAGAGAATGCCCATCTAGTAACAAAGAATGAATAAAAATATTGCCTACAACTGTGCTACTGGTCTTCTGAACCCTGATTTGAAAAAAACGTAGTCTGCATCAGATCATACACTCCTGGAAATGGAAAAAAGAACACATTGACACCGGTGTGTCAGACCCACCATACTTGCTCCGGACACTGCGAGAGGGCTGTACAAGCAATGATCACACGCACGGCACAGCGGACACACCAGGAACCGCGGTGTTGGCCGTCGAATGGCGCTAGCTGCGCAGCATTTGTGCACCACCGCCGTCAGTGTCAGCCAGTTTGCCGTGGCATACGGAGCTCCATCGCAGTCTTTAACACTGGTAGCATGCCGCGACAGCGTGGACGTGAACCGTATGTGCAGTTGACGGACTTTGAGCGAGGGCGTATAGTGGGCATGCGGGAGGCCGGGTGGACGTACCGCCAAATTGCTCAACACGTGGGGCGTGAGGTCTCCACAGTACATCGATGTTGTCGCCAGTGGTCGGCGGAAGGTGCACGTGCCCGTCGACCTGGGACCGGACCGCAGCGACGCACGGATGCACGCCAAGACCGTAGGATCCTACGCAGTGCCGTAGGGGACCGCACCGCCACTTCCCAGCAAATTAGGGACACTGTTGCTCCTGGGGTATCGGCGAGGACCATTCGCAACCGTCTCCATGAAGCTGGGCTACGGTCCCGCACACCGTTAGGCCGTCTTCCGCTCACGCCCCAACATCGTGCAGCCCGCCTCCAGTGGTGTCGCGACAGGCGTGAATGGAGGGACGAATGGAGACGTGTCGTCTTCAGCGATGAGAGTCGCTTCTGCCTTGGTGCCAATGATGGTCGTATGCGTGTTTGGCGCCGTGCAGGTGAGCGCCACAATCAGGACTGCATACGACCGAGGCACACAGGGCCAACACCCGGCATCATGGTGTGGGGAGCGATCTCCTACACTGGCCGTACACCACTGGTGATCGTCGAGGGGACACTGAATAGTGCACGGTACATCCAAACCGTCATCGAACCCATCGTTCTACCATTCCTAGACCGGCAAGGGAACTTGCTGTTCCAACAGGACAATGCACGTCCGCATGTATCCCGTGCCACCCAATGTGCTCTAGAAGGTGTAAGTCAACTACCCTGGCCAGCAAGATCTCCGGATCTGTCCCCCATTGAGCATGTTTGGGACTGGATGAAGCGTCGTCTCACGTGGTCTGCATGTCCAGCACGAACGCTGGTCCAACTGAGGCGCCAGGTGGAAATGGCATGGCAAGCCGTTCCACAGGACTACATCCAGCATCTCTACGATCGTCTCCATGGGAGAATAGCAGCCTGCATTGCTGCGAAAGGTGGATATACACTGTACTAGTGCCGACATTGTGCATGCTCTGTTGCCTGTGTCTATGTGCCTGTGGTTCTGTCAGTGTGATCATGTGATGTATCTGACCCCAGGAATGTGTCAATAAAGTTTCCCCTTCCTGGGACAATGAATTCACGGTGTTCTTATTTCAATTTCCAGGAGTGTATCAGTACACAGTTTGTCATATAGTAACATGCTTTGTGTAACTAACTCTTACTGCTGTTTAAATGAGTAAGCAGTTCCGAAACATTCTTTATTAGATACTACATGCAATATCTTTTTTCAGCCACAGTCCCAAATTCAATTATTGTATTGTTTTTGAGAAAATAACAGTTAATGTCAACTTCCTCACATGCATTTCTCTAAAATCACATTTAACTTTTTACTGTGGGCATATGTAAAGTGTATTGTGTACTCAACGCCAATAGGAACAGTAGTTGAGATTTTCTAGTAGATGTGTGCATCTCATAAAGTTGTTCTACAGCAAAAAATAATACTTTTAGTAACAATCATAAAGTATCATTAATGGTTTATTGGGACTTGATGGCATTATTGGGTTTATATTTCAATATACTGAAAACATGAAGCCGGATAACCACCATTCACTATTACTAATGGATCATTCTCTGTTGCAAATATGCTTTCATTAGATATATGTCATTAGTGGAACATTATTCTCCTTGTTTACTACAACACTCATATCATCTATCACCAAGGCTGTACTTTTGATTTCTACCAGTAGGAGGGTTATTCCTCTACATCTGAATGAGGTAAGGAGGTGCATAATGTTTACTTAGCACAAACATAACAGTTGACCAATGACTTGAAAGCTTCTTTATCAAATAACAAAAATTAATTTACACCCTCTTTAGAAGACTTATCAGATTTATCGTGCCAATAGTTGTACATACAACAATTACTTAACAATAGACAATTTTAACAAGAAGACTGATGAAACATAGACCCTGTATTTTCATAAATACGATTTTATTTTATTTCTACATGAGACCTGGTCTTGCATTATTATACCATGAAATATGATAGTCTGAACTTAACAATGTTTCTAACAAGCCTAATCACCCATATTTCGTGCAAGGAGCAATTTCAACATAACATAATCTGCAGTGTTCTTAAACAAACATGCACTAATATTTCATATCATTAATTAAGTGTTACATAATGACTTTGTAACTGCTCTGGACAGCATCTCAGCATTGGGTTATACAAAACATAATAGGTGTAGCATACACTTTGAATGAATATAACTTTTGATACAAGCCGTTTTTCTTGGAGAATGCCAGGAATTTCTTGGCCTGTTCAGGTGGAGCTTTTTCTTTTGGAGTGAGAGGTACAAACCTTTGCACTGCTTTGCCCTGGAATTCACCCAAAGGTCGTTGGGAAAATGTTGCCTTTAAAAAACCAACAAAGGATGACATCTAGCATCTCTCTCGCACCTGATTTATAATGCAGCACAATGTTTTGAGGACATCTTCATGTTAACAACTGCAGTAGGTTGACAATTACAGGGGGCTGATAATAACAGGGGTCAGTAAGAGCAACAAGTCATTGACAGCATGGAGATGGCAATAGGAACATGGCTGTCCACACTCTTCAAGATCTCATGATGGTTATAATATTGTATAGACAACAGATTGTACAGTACGTATTAGTTTCATGCCACAGAAACAACAACAGAATCCTGGAAGCACTCACGGGCTTATACAGTCATACTACACTGGCTTGAAAAATATAAGGATAAAAGTAACTTTCACATGATATGTCACTGCCAAGTAACCCAGCTCGACGAAACTATAAATAGAAATAACTACTTAAATATAGTATGGAGGGTAACTGAAAGAAATACACTATGACGTAAACAGAAATGATGCTTTCATTCAAAAACAATAATTACCCTGATGTCACGATGATTTATGATAGTCCCCTGGACATTAAAAGAGGCAGGAGATGGTTATTAATAGGTTGTATGAGCACCAAGGACTGTAATGCATGCTCTGCAACGTGCTTCCATGTTGGTCAAAAGGTTGGCAAGGAGTTCTTGTGGTAAGGTGTTCCATTCCTCTACCAGTGCAGTTGAGAACAGCATGTGGCCATGCTCAATATACTCATATACTCACATGCTCAATATACCCTGTAGGATTTCAGTCAGGGTAACAGGCAGGCCAGTCCATTCACTGAATATCTTTGTGTTCCAAGACCTCCTCCACCACTGCTGTTCAATGCGGTCATGGATTGTCATCCATAAAAGTGAAGTCACATCTGAATGCACTCCTGGAAAACCAAACATCAGGAAGGAATACAGTGTTACAATGATGTAGACTGATGAGTGTACTGTGTTCAAAGATTTGAAGGCTGTATGCCCTTGCAACGCTGTGCTTTCCCACATCATAACACAAGACTATCAAAACTATCATATTAGGAAATGTTTTTGGGATGCATTACATGCTCCCTCCATGAGCCCACACATAATGCATCCAAGAACATTATCAAACCTGATGATTTTGGTGGTCTAGGTTTTATGACACGGAGAGCTGTTATGTTGTGTGGATGCACTGCCTCCAAATCTTTGAAAACAGTACACTTACAGGTCAACATCATTGTGACACTACTCCTTCCAGATGATTATCTTTTCAGTAGTGCATTCGGTCTTCACTTCATTTTTATGGATGACAATGCTTGGTTACATCAAACAGTGCAGGTGGAAGAGCTCTTGGAATGAGAAGATATTTCATGAATGGTCTGGCCTACCCATTCCCCTGCCTTAATTCCCATCTTGCACGGGTGAGTGAGTTAGGGTGACATACCACAGCACATCCAAATGCACCAACAACCATCCTGTAATTGTCAGCTGTGCTGGTGAACAGAAAGCCCTACCACAAGAACTACATGCCAAACTTATGGACAGTATGGGAGGGCACTGCAGAGTATTCATTTCCATCCAAGGTCATCACAAGAGACATGTTTTGCCTTTTATGATATCCAGAAATCTGCTTACTCTAAATACATAAATATCAATGAAATGTCATGTGGCTAGTGCCTCCCGACAGGTAGACCTGTCACCTGGTGCTAGCTTTTTTAGTTGTCGCCACTTCAGTGACTTGCATGTCGATGGGGATCAGATGATGATGAATATAACACAACACCCAGTTCCTGAGTGGAGAAAATCTCCGACCCAGCTGGGAATCAAACCAGGGGCCCTCTGCATGGCATTCCATCGCACTGACCACTCAGCTGTTGAGGCGGACATAAATATCAGTTATGTTCAGTTAATGACCACTTAACTATATTGTAATACTGTCTTTCTGAAGAAAACATATTTAATCCTAAACTAAAATCAATGTAATCACATCTCATAACTGGACAAATAATTTAGACCATAATGAGAACACGAGTTTGATTTTTCAACCTAACAACTATTCCTGAATCAATTTCTTTTTTTTTGGGGGGGGGGGGTGCTGTCAATAACACACACTCACAAAAGTGGGGAAAATTTACAACACCAAAGATTGAAAGCAATGGCATAAGCTAAATGCGTGGAACAAATAGTTAATTAATGGCATCTTCATATACTGTTCTTTCCCTTCTTTTATTCTATAAAATATGGCTAGAGTGTGATAGTACCCACCACCACTTTACAGAATACTAACTGAGGTGACAGACTTATTTGTAGTGTGCCCTGTTTGATATGTGTTTACAGGTCTGTGAATGTGATCTAAGTAAAAGGTTCGTTTATGGGATACTCCAATGTCGAAGTTTCCTACTGCAAAGATAGAAACTATTACAAATACAGCAAAACACACTGTATATATGTTTTCTTACCTTCCATTGACAAAATCCAGTATTATCACCATTTCTTTTCCACCTAAATTTTCCAAATGGGATCTTGATTCCTGGCATTTCGAGAATGTGTAAGCTTCAGACTTTGTGCACAATACCTTGAAACAAGATACATTATGAGCATTTTCATAAAGCAAAGCAACTAATACATTATTAACAAAGGAAAGGGATACATGGCAAGCATGTTCTTGAAGAAACTAATACATTGTTGTCATATATACACACACAACATTACAGTACATTATATTATATTGAATACTTTACTTACCTGTTCTTTTGTACAACTGTATATTTTCATGTGTTTTGATAGCCATCTCAAATCTGATATTGTTTTTTCTCTGCCTTGCTGTTGCTATGGGACACACACATGTGTTTCCATAAATTACGACTGTGGACAAAAATTTTCCCATCAACATTGCAGAACACATTGTACATTTGATCCGTATTTAAACTTATGAATGAATATAAACTATGCAATACACCACTCATATCAGAATTTTTTTATTTGGTGAGTGTAACCTCTGTTGACATTGGCTGACTGCAAAATGAAGCAAGTACATTTGGAATGGAAAGTATTTTAGGTTGGAGAAACAAGCATTTGTGTTCTCATTACGTGACAAACTTGAAACTGGCGTCCTCCATCTTAAGTAGCCCAGAACACAGGTTCACCATATTCATAACTCCATGGTTCACCGTGATGATACTTCCCTGTGACGTGATGCTGACGTGCCCTGAGGCTAACGAGAAACTTGGGCTGTGGCACACACGTCATAGCACGTGACACTGCAGGTCTTACTAATGACAGCAGCCATCTGCCGGTTGAGAGTGAATAACTATTACCAACAACTTTAATAATTCCTGACTTTGTGTTTAAATGCATGCGAGTTCTCGATAGCACATGACAAAACTAAAACTTTAGTGGGTACCGTTGACCCCAGATGTGCCCATGCCCAGTTTGGACCATGCCAGGTGCTTTGACTGTGTGGAGACGTAGTTGTTTGATCAGACTGCCAGTTTGCATTGATTACATTTGTACTAATTGATCCAATCATAATCTAAAGTTCAAAGGAATCACATTTCATTCATAAGTGGAGTTGTACAAACAATATTTTCTTTTGTATACATGAATTATGATAGCACTGTTCCTCCCCACTTAAAAAAAAATTCTGGCTAGAACAGCTGAGGCAGTGGTCATGCGTGTGTGTTTTGTGTGTATAATTGTATGAATGTGTATGTGCGCTTTGCTTCCTTTCTGAAGAAGATTTTGGCTCAAAACTTACGTGAACACTCTTTTTGTTGTCCCTTTATGCTGCTCGTCGTGTGAGTATCAAGCTTTCAGTTTCACAGTGTAATTATCCTCTCATGAAGTTTGTTGTAAAGAATCCACTGTGTTTCAGCAAGAACAATGATATACATAATTACAACACCAGACAAAAAAATGACATTCATTATGCCACATTAATGTTGTCTGTAGCACAAATATGGGATGAAAATGCTGAAACTAAAAGTTTTATCAATTACCCAGTGGTATAAAATGCCTGACAGACAGCAAAGTAAAATTTAAAACTATATTGAAAACATTTCTCTTTGAAAATTCCTCCTATTCAGCAGAAGACTATTCATTAATGTATGTGTATATGATGATGGACAGGAATCACTGACTAACATGTCCGTCTTTAATTAAAAAACAGAAACACTAATAAATTATCAGCATGGAAGCATATTTACGAAAAAAATTGCTCATAATACAAATTGACGCTTTCCTCATCATTACGATTATCATGCAAAATAATACATGGGACATGAAACTTACTATCTACATATTGGTGTATCACAGAGCGAGGTATAGACATACAGCTATGAACAGCTTCAAAACTAAATTCAAAAATAAAATGAAGTAAATGATCAAAGTAGAACTACATTCCAATTGCCATATGTTTAGTTATTCCTGAAAAACTGTCAGAGTTACTGGCGAGAAATATTCCGGTAAAAGACACAAATAGGCTACTGTTGGGAAGGTAAGCCTATATGTCACAAAGGTTTGGCTACTATTACTAAAAAGGGACTTACATACATTTTAAAGCAAAATACCCATTTTATTAGGTATACTTAATCACATCCTATAACTCTGAAAAAGACTTTTAAAAATTTTATCTTTTCTTCTTGTACTTTGTAATTTTCTGTTACTGGTCACACACTGAATGGCATATCATAGCAAAGATTTCAAAGTGAGGAGATATTTAAACTACAGTGTAACTAAAGCACTGGCAATCAAACAAGAACTCTAGTCTGCATTTGGGTATACGTCTATGCTGTTCTGTTTCTTTGACAGTTCAACAATCGTTTACTTTGTTCACCTGCACGAGCCTGCCTCGTTTCTTTCCCCATTGCACACGGTTTTGGGCTAGCAAAGAACACATAGGTATTTTGCAAACGTGAGCGTTAACAACGTTGTGCTTGAGTTGAGAACCTGCAGGAACCCCAGAACATGTACTCTTCTGATGATGCGCGATGGTCTTAGTATGGGATGAGACATGTAACTTAATTTTTGAGGTATTTGTCTGTAATGAGGCACCCACTGTACAGCATTAGTTCTTCAACTGTGACATCACAGTCTATGTTACTCGGTTATGAACGTGATTGAGAAAAATGCGTCTGTCGATGTAGATGTCACATCCACACACACTGAAAATTCCAAATTTTTAGAAAATTTTTTTCTGCTTTAATTATGTCTAAATGTAATTTCTATTCTGTGATTATCTTCTGCAGTGGTTGCTGCCCCAGTGCGTTTCTTTGTCCTCGTGCAGCTGTAGCCAGTTTGTCAGGTGTAAAGCGTCTCCGAAGCTTTCCTTCACACCCTTACATTGCTTCTATTAAGGTGGAGGACAGGTCGTAGTAGAGGAACCAACAGTTTCCTCTGCACCGTCCCATTCTACTGCTAAATCTTACAAAACCTGGAACCAAAGTTATTTGTCTCACATGCGACTGACTGGAAGCGACTGGCATGAAATGTCTTCCGCATTTGTGAAGGTACACTCCTGGAAATGGAAAAAAGAACACATTGACACCGGTGTGTCAGACCCACCATACTTGCTCCGGACACTGCGAGAGGGCTGTACAAGCAATGATCACACGCACGGCACAGCGGACACACCAGGAACCGCGGTGTTGGCCGTCGAATGGCGCTAGCTGCGCAGCATTTGTGCACCGCCGCCGTCAGTGTCAGCCAGTTTGCCGTGGCATACGGAGCTCCATCGCAGTCTTTAACACTGGTAGCATGCCGCGACAGCGTGGACGTGAACCGTATGTGCAGTTGACGGACTTTGAGCGAGGGCGTATAGTGGGCATGCGGGAGGCCGGGTGGACGTACCGCCGAATTGCTCAACACGTGGGGCGTGAGGTCTCCACAGTACATCGATGTTGTCGCCAGTGGTCGGCGGAAGGTGCACGTGCCCGTCGACCTGGGACCGGACCGCAGCGACGCACGGATGCACGCCAAGACCGTAGGATCCTACGCAGTGCCGTAGGGGACCGCACCGCCACTTCCCAGCAAATTAGGGACACTGTTGCTCCTGGGGTATCGGCGAGGACCATTCGCAACCGTCTCCATGAAGCTGGGCTACGGTCCCGCACACCGTTAGGCCGTCTTCCGCTCACGCCCCAACATCGTGCAGCCCGCCTCCAGTGGTGTCGCGACAGGCGTGAATGGAGGGACGAATGGAGACGTGTCGTCTTCAGCGATGAGAGTCGCTTCTGCCTTGGTGCCAATGATGGTCGTATGCGTGTTTGGCGCCGTGCAGGTGAGCGCCACAATCAGGACTGCATACGACCGAGGCACACAGGGCCAACACCCGGCATCATGGTGTGGGGAGCGATCTCCTACACTGGCCGTACACCACTGGTGATCGTCGAGGGGACACTGAATAGTGCACGGTACATCCAAACCGTCATCGAACCCATCGTTCTACCATTCCTAGACCGGCAAGGGAACTTGCTGTTCCAACAGGACAATGCACGTCCGCATGTATCCCGTGCCACCCAACGTGCTCTAGAAGGTGTAAGTCAACTACCCTGGCCAGCAAGATCTCCGGATCTGTCCCCCATTGAGCATGTTTGGGACTGGATGAAGCGTCGTCTCACGCGGTCTGCACGTCCAGCACGAACGCTGGTCCAACTGAGGCGCCAGGTGGAAATGGCATGGCAAGCCGTTCCACAGGACTACATCCAGCATCTCTACGATCGTCTCCATGGGAGAATAGCAGCCTGCATTGCTGCGAAAGGTGGATATACACTGTACTAGTGCCGACATTGTGCATGCTCTGTTGCCTGTGTCTATGTGCCTGTGGTTCTGTCAGTGTGATCATGTGATGTATCTGACCCCAGGAATGTGTCAATAAAGTTTCCCCTTCCTGGGACAATGAATTCACGGTGTTCTTATTTCAATTTCCAGGAGTGTATTTCACATTGTCCGTTATGTGAGAACAATTGACGGGAAGCATATAGTCTCAGAATGTGCTCTGACAAGGGAATGGGAGCAAATATCACATTTACAATAAGGTCATTTATTTCTATACCCCTTGCTGTCACTGACCAATGCTACCACGTTTTGTACACAGATGTCGGCTGCCAAGGAAAAATTTGAGACGGAGGGAATCTGTAAAAACAAAATGGGACAGGTGCAAGCATGACTCGCGCCCTGAGGCTTTCATACAAACTTAATTACGTATTCACTGCGTGTCCCATTTCCTATAGGACTAAGTTGTGAAATTCCAAATTGCAGTTCTATCTCATGGCGAGTTGCGGCGTTACGGTCCTTCAAGTTTCATAAACAGCTGTGTGGGAAGTCAAAGCGCTAGCACTCCTGTAGCAGCCATCCAGGCCACAAATTAACGATACGTATCTGACACTCGGAAAATGGCAGAGGAACTGTGAAGCAACATCAAGTCTTTTGAATCCTCAAGCGTTTGTGGTCGACCCGAATACTGAGAGACAGGTTCCTGACTAGTCCTACTCCACAAAGCGGAGACTGTGCACGAGTTTTTGTCCAGAGAGTGGATCACAGTCCTGGATTACACACCGTATTCGCCAGAATACTGTTATGATGCAATTATGGACATCCAGGAAAGCTGTACTGCAGTACTAAATGCATCTCCAAAAAAGGGCTAGAGCGATTTTTTCAAAACACTTTTAAAACGATTTCAGCTATGTTTTCATACAGAGGGAGACTGACTATCTTGAATAACTAGAGTGGTTTTGTGAACACAATCCGTGACTTTTTATTTTTCAGAGCCACAGTCCTAACCGAACCGGGAAACACTGTTTATAAACATTCATCCATCCCGGGAATAGAGAATCTCGACGAGTTTTGCCTCTTATCGACACTGATACTTAGAAAATATCAGGTCTGGGAAGTCCCAAACGATCGAGAGCATTTTAGTTTCACGTCTGAGTTCGGAAAACTAATGACAAAAATTAATTTTTATGTGATATAATTAAAAACTTTTTTCCGTTACTTGTACTGTGAAACCTTGCTTCATGCCAAATCTCGTAGCTCTAGGTCAAAGGGAAGCACTCTATAAATTTTGAACGAGTGATTTGCGAGTGTCAAAACATGCGACATACACGGCTGTATCTTTTGACTGCATTGACTTGCAAAATTAATTTTATTACACCGCCAAGGAACCATAGACCTTAGTATGTTACACAAGTTTCAGCTTGATACGTCTACCAGCCCGTGAGAAAAGAGGTCTTAATAGACGGACAGACAGACAAGTCAGACAACAAATGACAAAAAATATTTTTTCGTGCGATATAATTACAAATAAACATTTCTCGGATTTTTTTCCTGTGCATGTACCGCTTAAACTTGCTCCTTCCCAAGTTTCATGATCCTAGGTTAAAGGGAAGTACCCTATAGGTTTCGATGTGTGCGAGAATCGACTCCGGAAGAAGAAGATGTATGAAAATAGTGTAACTGCGTCTTCTTATGGGTAAAATTACTTTTAAGTTGGATGAGAAATAAATGAATTTTTACCTCCCAACCTCTGTGTACTTTTTTCCATTCTGTTCCCCGTTTAACAGGGCACATCTTTACCCAGATACTATGTCTGTGGTTTTCTTCAAGCACAGGAGATGTAATTTTAGACATGTTTGCTATGTGTATTTGCAAGCGGACACCTCCTGCCCCCATAACCCAATTCGTGCTGCATGATAGGCGTAATTCCATACAGCCATTCTATATATTTTGTTATCTTCCATCTTAAACTTCACCTCCTTAGTAGCAGTCAGCTTCTGAAAAACTAATGTCGCCTGTGACCTGCACAGCATTTATACAAATACGTACATAATGCAATAGGGGATAGGTTTTTTTCTAAATAACTACAAAGACGTATAATAACGAATTTTTTCGTTTATTCAGTTTACGCAGATAAGGCTCAGTTCTTGAGATTACAGTTCAAGTACAGTTCAAGATAGATCTTGAGGTACAATTTCACCCTGCTATTCCAACGCAGGGATACTTGTAACTTATGCATTACAACAGTAACACTGGTCGAGAATTTTTTTTTTTTTTTTACAATTTGTTTTTCTCGCTAGCACTGGATGAGAATGTTTACAATTTTTCCAGATATATAAATCTACGCTAAAAATTAATACGGAGATACTACAATTAAAATCCACAGTCTCAGTAGCATATCTTTTACGATAATTCTGATGAACGGTGCACACTTACAATGTAATCTCCATAGCCCCAGTAGGAAAGGTTTTTACAATAATAATAACAATTCTGATGGACTGTGAGCTTTATAGACATATATATATACATTTAAAAACTAATCTGTCTTGGATGGCTAGAGGCAGGTGAAAAAACTTAAAGAACTATTCTGTTTACAAGATGCACATGGGCGTAGACATCGCATTTACAGGGTACCCATATGTAACATACAAATAATTAAATATACTACCATTTTTTCAGTCTATGCCTTTTTAAAAAAAATTATGTCTTTTTTAACATTTTTTCATACACGAGGTGAGCACATATATACATTTTTTATTTTAATTTTTTTTATCTTTTTTCCATATACGTTGTATGCGTGTGTATATACACGTTAACAAAGTACACACAAACATAAGCACGTACGCACGCACACACACACACACAAACACACACAAAAACAAACAAAACGTACTTACACTATGATGAAAGGGTCATACTACTACTCTGCAGACACACACTCTCTCTCTCTCTCTCTCTCTCTCTCTCTCTCTCTCTCCATCTCTCTCTCTTTCTCACTCATTCTCTCCATTCTCTCACTCTCACTCAGTCAGAGTCCTCCGCCCTTAGTTTGAGTAGGGGAGAGTTTCAATACCCTCATTATAAATGACCCTTTTATCGTCATGAGGCGACAGGCGGATTTTAGACGGCAGCACAGAGTACACCTCGTTTCTTCTAGATCGAATACTACATCTGCATTACGTGGATACGCTGCAAATCACATTTAACTCCTGGCAGAGGGTTCATCGAGCCACTTTCGCAATTCTCTATTATTCCAATCTCGTATAGCGCGCGGAAAGAACGAACACCTATATCTTTCCGTACGAGCTCTGATTTCCCTTATTTTATCATGGTGATCGTTCCTCCCTACGCAATTCAGCGCCAATAAAATATTTTCGCATTCGGAGGAGAAAGTTGGTGATTGAAATTTCGTGAGAAGATTTCTCCTCAACGAAAAACGCCGTTGTTTTCATGATATCCATCCCAAATCCTATATCATTTCAGTGACACTCTCTCCCCTATTTCGCGATAATACAAAACGTGCTGCCCTTCTCTGAACTTATTTGATGTACTCCGTCAATCCTATCTGGCAAGGATCCCTCAATGCGCAGCAGTATTCTAAAAGAGGACGGACAAGCGTAGTGTAGGGGGTCTCCTTAGTAGATCTGCTACGTTTCCTAAGTGTCCTGCCAATAAAATACAGTCTTCGGTTAGTCTTCGGTTAGTCTTCCCTACAACATTTTCTGTGCGTCCCTTCCAATTTAAGTTGTTCGTAATTGTAATTCCTAGGTATTTAATTTAATTTACGGCCTCTAGATTTGATTGATTTATCGTGTAACCGAAGTTTAACGGAATCCCTTTTAGCTCTCATGTGGATGAGTTATTTAGGGTCAATTGCCACTTTTCGCACCATACATATATCTTTCCTAAATCGTTTTGCAATTTGTTTTTATCTTCTGATGACTTTACTTGTCGATAAACGACAGCGTCATGTGCTCATATTGTCTTCCAAATGGTTTATACAGACAAGGAACAGCAAAGGGCCTGTAACACTATCTTGGGGAATGCGAGAAATCACTTCTGTTTTACTCAATGACTTTCCGTCAGATACTACGAACTGTGACATCTCTGACAGGAAATCACAAATCCAGTCACATAACTGAGACGATATTCCATAGGTACGCAATTTCACTACAAGCTGCTTTTGTGGTACAGTGTTAAAAGCCTGTCAGAAATCTAGAAATACGGAATCAATTTGAAATCCCTTATCTATAGCACTCAACACTTCGTGCAAGTAAATAGCTAGTTGTGATTCACAAGAACGATGTCTTCTAAATCCGTGTTGACTGTGCTTCAATAGACCATTTTCTTCGAGGTAATTCATAATGTTCGAACACAATATATGTTCCAAAACCCTGCTTCATATCGATATTAATGATGTGGGCCTGTAATTTAGTGGGTTATTCCTACCTTTTTGAATATTGGTGTGACATGCGCAACTTTCCAGTCTTTTGGTACGGATCTTTCGTCGATCGAACAGTTGTATATGATTGTCAAGTATGGAGCTACTGCGTCAGCATCCTCTGAAAGCAACCTAGCTGGTATACACTCTGGACTGTAAGACTGGTTTAAGTTTTTTCACTACTCTGGGGGTATCTACTTCTATGTTACTCATGTTGTTTGGCGTACTATATGCGGCGGCTATGGTGCAGCACTGTGAACACCACTGCTCAGGCACCACAAACAGTCTTCGATAGAGAGGGCTCGTGATGCCTTATGACGCACTCCTTTAACCCACCTTCCAATGTGCGGTATGCGTACATTTTTGATTGCAGACCTACAAACTCCACAATTGGCAATCCATTCACCTCATCCTTCATAAGGCCGACAACCTTCTTGCTCTGTGGAACAATACCACAAGGATTATCGGCCACGTATGAGGACGCATCGAATCCATTACTGTAGTACCTCATTAGTTCACATGTATCGCAGTTCCTCGCCCAATAGATGAAGCTCTCTGTACCCATATAAAGTAATTTAGGCTCTGCAAAATGAGTTTTCGCAAACTCATAATGAAAGCAGTACATGTGGAATTTGGACAGGTCCAGTATGCACATCCCCTCATAAATATGCTTCGTAAACTCTACTGCAGTCTTCACGATCTCCACAGCAACAAAGTTCTTATTGAATTATTGAATAAGGTCACCCGCTTAAAATATTGTATGGCAAAGCGTTTTATTACGCCATAACTTCCATCCCATTCGGTTCTAATCAAAATTTCACATTTCCCCCTCAAATTCTCCATTGTTTTACCGAAAATTGAATTATTCATTAATTTATAAAAATCTTTCTCAAAGTCACACGTCGGGGAAGCCCTCTGTCTCGTTTTCAAATCAATATGCTCCTTCAAGTAGGGGGGACAGCTTGAAGAAGATAGCGGGTGACTCTAACCAGCTCCACACCCAAGCTGAGACACTGCTGGAGATTATGATAATGAATAATGTATCTCTGCTTATTCACAAGCGTTGTCATCAGTTTTGGGGTGGAGCCTCCTCGGGGAACTAGTTGCTCTGGACACAGTGGGAAATCGGCGTGCGCACCATGCCAACTAATAGGGTATGAGAGTTCTGCCTCCACCACATATTCCACATCGGAATCAGCTGCCATATCCCTTATGATTTTTTCACCTAATCCCCTGCATGTGTTTCTGGGCACCCATCGAAACTCACCAATCGGCAATGATTGCTGCATGGTGTGCCCGTATAAGTTGTTTACATCTGGGTAAATTATGAAACTCAAATGCGTTCAACCTGTCTTCCATCTGTTAGTTATTTGCCTTCTTGTGCCTATGGACATGTTGGCAAAGTCCCCCACAGATCCCTCGCTCAAAGAAAAGAAGTACGTCTGTATCTGTCAATAATTCGATATTGCACTTAGTTTTCTTGAGCATTGTGTCCCAAGACAACCAAGGTGCCGTGTACTAAAAGGCGGGATGCAGAAAATATATGGTCATGCATAGACTCCGGAATTTCTAGAAAACGTCTGCAAGCGAGCGCACGCGTGTGTCCATGTAAGGCCGTGGGCACTCTATTAAAATGGAGATGTTGAATTCTCGCCAGGCATTGATGGCATGCTCGTACTCTGCATCCGTTATGGCATCGCCCGTAAGGTTTCTGGAGAAAGCAGTTATGTTGGGTAGCCTGGTTTCATTGAGTTTCGCCATACTACCCACATACTCATATGGGAAAACCCCCTTCCTAGTCACAAGTTAGAACTTTTCCTCATTGGGAAAAGCAGCTCGACTGATATGCATATCGCCCAACGTAGAGTTTCAACGAGATTCTGGAGTGGAGCCTGTATAAAATGCAAGTGGAACGTAATTCTCGGCGTCATTCGTTTGTAGAGTGAAATGTATTTCTCGACGCTCTCAGGTAGGACACTGACCTGATCTTTCTCCATGTCGAAATCAGCCAAGTGCTCAGCTAGAAAGTAGGAGTCATACCCACTTAAATTATGGAAGAAAACGGGTATGTGTTTTGGTAACTGGTACTTCAAATTGCACGCATTGTGAGCTGCACCACAGAACTTCCCCATAAGATGACAGTGGTCCCTACAAGGAGTTTCCACTTTTCTGTCTAACGGCATCCCACAAATATGGCAGTCAGCTGCGTTATTGTACAAATCTTCATTTTCCTTCGATTCGGTCATGGGAACGTTGTCGCTGTAAAGCTTATCAACCTCCCATGAAAGTTTTTCGAGCCCAATTAGCAGCCAGACCGCAGCACTATCCCCGACATAACATTTGTAGCAGTTAAGACTCGAATCATAAGATGGTACATTTTGGTACGCTGCCACATACCGTACGTGTTTTTTGTAAAAGTGGTATGTGAGGTCGTGGTGTCACCTTCACAGTGGGTCGCAGGAGCGAGGAGGTAAAGTGGGCACTGCTCCTGATGGTGAGCATTTTTAAACTTTATGAATTTGTTTTCCTCAGTGGACATAATAACATGTACTGGGTCCTTGGAAGCGCAATCTACCAGATGCGCCGCTAATAGGAAAAATAATTGAGGCATCTTAAGCAAATCTGCCATTCACCATTATGCTTACTCAGTTGTGCGGACAGGAGTCAGGACATGTCTTTGATCCAAACATAATGATAATTATCACCTTCAGAGAAGAGTAGCATGTTTACATACATGTCACGCTCACTGGCAGATTTTGAGAAATGGAGGGGGCTGACAACAATACGCTTGTTCTGCTCGTCTGACTTGCTTTACTTCTGGAGACCATAAACGTGACCCAATATTCCAGTTTTTGCACCTCAAATTTAGGTATGTTCTGGATCTTGACGGGAAACTCGATACCATTAAAGTTATAACATTTATGAATCTCAAGGTATCTACCATATCGATATGTGCACTCTAGATTCTCTTTAACATTTCTTTCGCAAGCCAGGATTGACCATGCAAAACAAGCCTGATCCTTTTATTTTTTACATTAATACAAGCCCTGTTATTAGCTATATCTTTAGGTAGCTTTATATAGGTAGACCCTCCATTTACCGGATCACAGACATGTGTATGGACGTTCAGGTATAGCATTTAATGGCGGGATACCGCGAATCGTTGACAACCTTGAGGAGCACCTTTTCCATGAGAGGAAGGCACGCCATTAGGAACAATACAGGGTCGCTGTACCCTCCTGTCGAATTTTCGATCCTCGTGAACGAGACTCGCTCCTCAAAGGCGTCTGCAGTCACTGAATAATCTAACTGCAGTTTGTTGCTGCACCCCTGACCCGCTAGCCTGAGGGAGGGTGGTCCACCCCAGCGACTAGCGGTGAAGCGTGCCACACACGACCTCGCGTTGACGCTATAGGTTTCATCGCCCCCAGTACTCGAGCCAAGGCGTATTGCGAAAATTGTTCCCCTGACGCAGCCGCTGTAGAATAACCAAATAAAATTAAGTACTACATTCTAGACATCGCTTGCTGCCGCTGCTGCTGCAGGGAAAGAAAGAATACTGATCGTTTGTAAGCAGAGTGAGCGTGTATTACCTATATCGCTCTGGCTCCTTGGCATCTCCCTCATCTCCTCACGGCGACGAAGATCTTCCTCCCTCTCCTCCACCCACTGTGGCATTTCGTCTTCGCCTTAATTTGGTAAGATACATCTGTCCAGCTCACCTATATCGGCTACAACATAATGATCTAATAATTAAAACACATACACACAGAAACTATGGGAAACAAATATGTCTTTTTTTTTTTCAAGGTATACACTGACAAGAGATGCTTCCTGCATATCTCCAGCGCATACCCCTCCCTGTGCCCTTTCTTTGCCTGCTAGGATATCATCTACAACAACAAAGTATATACGGTATATTATATATACAATGACATTTAATTACATATACATAGTACTATGGAGTAGAAAAAATAAACAATACGAAATTCTTAGTGAAATGAAAAGAAGTAAACATTACCGATTTTGATCCTGGAAATCATCTACAGCGACAATATATGGCGTGAACGATTAAATTTTTTAGAAAGAAACTGTGTATTCTCAATACGTACTTCACCAATATCAAATTCGTAGTGGAAAAGTACGTTTATCGATTTTGTCTCTCGAAATCATCTAAAATAAGAACATTATATTATGTATTTGATGAAAAATGCATATACTGCTAAGGATGGTATTGCTGCCGCTGTTGGACCTCTGCTTCCAGTTCTTTCACGATTTGGTGAATGTATGCTGAAACACAAAGTATATATATATATTATTATTATTATTTTCGATTATTCCCATTTGAGAGAGCGTTTGAACTTGAATTCCTTTATGATGATTGTTTATGTTTTTTCTGAGCCCAAATTTTCTTCATGTGTTCACTGTGTTGTTTCTTTCGCTCCGCTGTCCATTTGCATCCTGCTCTCTTCTGTGTTGTGGTGTCAAATTTATGTTTTTTGATGATGTTCCTGAATTCAGTTCTATTTTCTGCATCGTTTACTGTTATGTGTGCTTGTCTGAGGTCCTCTTCAACTTCTTTTATCCATTTTGTTGATGACTTTAAGAATTCGCTTTGAAATTCTGTTTTCATTCATCCTGTGGATATGTCCGTAGAACTGCATATATATATATATATATATATATATATATATATATATATATATATATCTTTTTTTCAAATAAACCGGTAGCGCGCGTGGGCGCGCGCTCGCGAGCACACACACATACACACACACACACACACACACACACACACACACACACACACACACACACACATACACGAGCGAGAGCAGCACAGTTGAACTGACCGCACCATAGATGATAGCAGAATGAGAGCAACTGCTCGTTCGCTCCATATTACTAGCCTTTCGCCGGCCGCGGTGGCCGAGCGGTTCTAGGCGCTACAGTCTTGAACCGCGTGACCGGTACGGTCGCAGGTTCGAATCCTGCCTCGGGCATGGATGTGTGTGATGTCCTTAGGTTAGTTAGGTTTAAGTAGTTCTAAGTTCTAGGGGACTGATGACCTCAGAAGTTAAGTCTCGTAGTGCTCAGAGCCTTTTGAATTTGAACTAGCCTTTCCTGGTCTTGACTCTGAATAGGTTAAGTACCTGGTGCGCTATCCCTACCGTTCTTCTTTGGTTTGGGGTAGTTGTGCCTCGCTTCTTGGATATTCTTCTTATGAGGATGGCTGCTAGACCTTCCTCGGGATAGGTTTCTATTCGCTTTGCAGGTCAGGCTAGTGTGGGGTTGGCCTACGGTTGATCTGCTGGCCCAAGTCTTTGATGAGCCGGTTCTCGGAGTTTTCCGTCTTCGCGTAGAACTGGCGTGCTGTGTGTTTGTACCTATCTCGCAGTAGCGGGATGCCAGTATCTTCGTGTAGCATTTGCGTGCTATATTTGGTCGGAAGGCGCAGTGCGAGCTTCAGAGCCCGGTTTTGCACCCTCTGCAGCGTCCCGATGTTGGTGTCGGCCGCGTTTCCCCATACCAACGCCGCGTATTCTAACACTGGCCTGATTAGCGTCAGGTACAGTGTGACGCCGTGGTGCGGAAGCAATGAGGACGACGGGTTGAACTGAGGGTGTAGTGGGCGAAGTCACCTTAGTGCTTTGCCCTTGACGTCTCTGATGTGCGGCAGCCATGTCAGTCTTTGGTCCAGAGTGACTCCAAGGTAACGGCCGGTCTTGCTCCACGGGATGTCTCCCCCCGCTATGGTAATCGGCGGCAGGTCAGGTGGCAAAAACTTTCTTGAGAACACCACTGCCTGGCTCTTGGCAGCATTGTATTTCAGCCTCCATTTGTTTGACCCTGGAAACATCGAGTAGCACCGCTCCAAGGTACTCTCGTGTCTCCAGAGCGAGCATGGTTTCTTCCACCAGACTCAGCAGCTGGTGGTTGGTGGAATGCCCGCTCCTGAACCTGAACTGCTCGTCGGGTATGACGGACTCTTCTTTGAGGGTATAGTGGGCGAAGTCGCCCTAGTGCTTTGCCCTTGACATCTCTGATGTGTGGCAGCCATGTCAGTCTTTGGCCCAGAGTGACTCCAAGGTAGCGGCCGGTATTGCTCCATGGGATGCGGCCCCCCGCGAAGGTAACTGGCTGGAGGTCAGATGGCAGCAACTTCCTTGAGAACACCACTGCCTGGCTCTTGGCAGCATTGTATTTCAGCCGCCATTTGTTTTACCCTGGAAACATCGAGTAGCATCGCTCCAAGGTACTCTCGCCTCTCCAGAGCGAGCATGGTTTCTTCCGCCAGCCTCAGCAGCCGGTGGTTGGTGGAATGTCCGCTCCTGAACCTGAACTGCTCGTTGGGGATGACGGACTCTTCTTCGACATGATTCAGCAGCCTCTTGACGTAGAGTCTTTCGAATACTTTCAATAGGGATGAAAGGAGACTAATGGGACAGTAGCTGGTGGCCAGACGAGCATCCTTGTTCGTCTTCGGCATTGGCACGACTTCCACATGCTTCCATACAGAAATGAAGACTCCAGTCCCAAGGATACTGTTGAAGATGGTCAGGGGGGCTCTCGCCACTTCCTCTTCCTCGATGGGGTGATATCACCATTCTCTTGCTTCGCTGATAGGTACACTACTGGCCATTAAAATTGCTACACCAAGAAGAAATGCAGGTGATAAACGGGTATTCATTGGAAAATATATTATAATAGAACTGACGTGTGATTACATTTTCATGCAATTTGGGTGCATAGATCCTAAGAAATCAGTACCCAGAACAACCACCTCTGGCCGTAATAACGGCCTTGATATGCCTGGGCATTGAGTCAAACAGAGCTTGGATGGCGTGTACAGGTACAGCTGCCCATGCAGTTTCAACTCGGTACCACAGTTCATCAAGAGTAGTGACAGGCGTATTGTGACGAGCTAGTTGCTCGGCCACCATTGACCAGACGTTTTCAATTTGTGAGAGATCTGGAGAATGTGCTGGCCAGGGCAGCAGTCGAACATTTTCTGTATCCAGAAAGGCCTGTACAGGACCTGCAACATGCGGTCGCGCATTATCCTGCTGAAATGTAGGGTTTCGCAGGGATCGAATGAAGGGTAGAGCCACGGGTAGTAACACATCTGAAATGTAACGTCCACTGTTCAAGGCGCCGTCAATGTGAACAAGAGGTGACCGAGACGTGTAACCAATGGCACCCCTTACCATCATGCCGGGTTATACGCCAGTATGGCGATGACGAATACACGCTTCCAATGTGCGTTCACCGCGATGCGACCATCATGATGCTGTAAACAGAACCTGGATTCATCGGAAAAAATGACGTTTTGCCGTCGTGCAACCCAGGTTCGTCGTTGAGGTTGTTGTCTCGCAAACGTCCCCATCTGTTGACTCAGGGATCGAGAAGTGGCTGCACGATCCGTTACAGCCATGCGGATAAGATGCCTGTCATCTCGACTGCTAGTGATACGAGGCCGTTGGGATCCAGCAAGGCGTTCCGTATTACATTCCAGAAACCACCGATTCTATATTCTGCTAACAGTCATTGGATCTCGACCAACGCGAGCAGCAATGTCGCGATACGATAAACCGCAATCGCGATAGGCTACAATCCGACCTTTATCAAAATCGGAAACGTGATGGTACGCAATTCTCCTCCTTACACGAGGCATCACAACAACGTTTCACCAGGCAACGCCGGTCAACTGCTGTTTGTGTATGAGACATCGGTTGGAAACTTTCCTCATGTCAGCACGTTGTAGGTGTCGCCACCGGTGCCAACCTTGTGTGAATGCTCTGAAAAGCTAATCATTTGCATATCACAGCATCTTCTTCCCGTCGGTTAAATTTCGCGTCTGTAGCACGTCATCTTCGTGGTGTAGCAATTTTAATGGCCAGTAGTGTAATATCACCTTCGTCAAAGTGCTAATGTCGGTGGATTTCCACATTTGCGACCCGTGTCGTCACTAGAATGATTCCCCAGCCATCTTTCAAAAATGGCTCTGAGCACTATGCGACTTAACTTCTGAGGTCATCAGTCGCCTAGAACTTAGAACTACTTAAACCTAACTAACCTAAGGACATCACACACATCCATGCCCGAAGCAGGATTCGAACCTGCGACCGTAGCGGTCGTTCGGCTCCAGACTGTAGCGCCTAGAACCGCACCGCCACTCAGGCCGGCCCAGCCATCTTTGATCCCATAATATACTTTCCTTGCCGTGTCCCGTTTCCGCAACGCCACCAGGTGACATCTATCTCGCGGTGCGCAGTGTTCATATGTCTTGGCTTATCAGTGTAGTGTGTGATTTGCTAACGATTACAATTCGTAATCAAGCCCATCATTATTTACTTCCTCAAACTGTCAGTAAATGAAAAAAAACATATCGTTTACTTCTCGAAGTGGAGAGATGCTGAATCTACATAATATGCACACCAGGTGGTCGTGCAGTAACCAGAATGTTCTGGGGAAGGTTACGTGTGCGGGAATGACTCACTGTGGTTCAATAGCCATGTTAGGGAGTTGCTATGAAAGCAAATAGAACTTCATCACATATTTAAATGAAGTCTAATTGACAAGCAGAAGTTGAATGAAGCCAAAATGAGCACATTGAGCGCAGTGCGAGAATCATTCAGTGAATTCGAAAACAAAATTTTGCCATCCACACCGACAAAAAATCCTAAGAAGTTCTGATTATCCGTTAAGCCAGTAACCGGATATAATTCGTCTGTTCTCTCGCTCAGTGACCATATTGGTACCAATACAATGATCATAGAAAGAAGGCCGTAATACTGAATTTGGCCGTCCAGTGTTGTTTCACCGCCATAGATCGTAATACAGTCCCTCTACAAGAACTCAAGACTGGAAGATATTGAGATAAGTAGTCATGGAACAGGGAATAAACGAAAATCGTTCTACATTGGAGAGGCATTTGGACTGGATGAGGCGCCTTGGACAGTGCAAAAGTACTTAATTCCCTACTAGCAGCAATTTATCTAAGGTCCTTGGAGCAATAAAGGGTACCAAACGATTGAGAATAAAAGGGTAGGTCACTTCCATTTTCAACAATGGTCAACGCACAGGCATACATAATTATAGGACCTATATCGCTGACATCAGTCTGTAGCAGAATATGAAACATGTTTTCTGTATTGAAGGCTTTCTGGCACATGGAACTCAGCCCTGAGAGAATGTTTACAATATGCATGAATGAACAAATGGATAACGTCAGAAGCTCCATGAGACTCCTCACAGATAACGCTGTTGTCTATAGGAAGGTCGCAACGTCAGAAGACTGAAGCAAATTTCAGAAAGACTTGCTAAGGATCGTTTATTGGTGCAGGGGTTGGTAGTTGACCCTGAAAATAAACAGCATATTGTGCATTAATAGGTGAAGAGACTCATTACTATTCGATTATGCTAATGATGATAAAGCACTGGAAACAGTAGTAACCATAAGATACGTAGGCGGAGCAACCGCCCGCAGCTCGTGGTCTAGTGCCCAGCACTGCTGCCTCTGGCCAGGTCGGGGATTTTCTACGCCTGGAGACTAGGTGTTTGTGTTAATAATTGCATCATCATACGGGAAAATGGCGAGACTAGACAGTGGAAAGATGATGACCATGCAGTTAAGCGCCCACCGACCCAAATATCATAATCATCAGCAGCAATAACCACCCAAAAGTGCTGAGTGGAACGACCACATGAAACTAAGTGTAGGAAAATCAGATACCAGGCTGAGACTAAGTGGACGAATATTAAGGAAATATAATTTGTCTATAAAAGAAATGAGTTACAAAACACTTTTATGACCGATTTTTGAGTGTTGCTTATGCGTGTGTGGCACTATTTCCAGGTGGCTTAACAGAAGAAATAGAGAAGATCGAACAGAGGGCAGCGCTTATCGTCGGCGGATCGAAAATCCATTCCAAGAAGAATCGAGAAATGTACGAGGGAGTGCTGAAAAGTAATGCCCCCAAATTTATCATTCTGTTCTCAATATCAGTTGAAGTATTACATGTCATGCATATTGCTCTGACGACCTTCCAGGTTTGATGACACAAGTTGCAACCCTCCCTCACCAGGGGGCTCCGAATTGTAGTGTGTAAGTTGGCGGTGCGTAATGTAATTATGTCAGTGCTTGAAAAACCTTCAGAAAACTGAAAGCATGAATTCGTAGAGATTGTCCAGACACGGAGTACGCTCTCCTTCAGCATGATAATGCCAGAGCACACGCTAGCCCTGAAAAGTCTGCAACAGTGTGATGCCTTGGGTTCACTGGCCTTTGATCATCCTCCATACAGTCCTTACTCGGCCCATCCGATTTTCATCTGTTTCCGAAACTGGGCTGGTACTGGATTGTTGCTGGTTGTAAGCGACAGTGGTAGTACAGGAATACACGTGCTCTACACTTGATGTAGGTGTGTATCCTGCAGATTATGTCTCTCACTTGTTTGTGTAGAATTTGTCGTTTACCGTCAGCATAAACATTGACAGCTTGCAACAAATGGAATAAAAATTCACTAAATGAAACACTATTACCACTTTATGCTCAAATAGGGTAAGACACTCACAGTGGAGTCCTCAGAACACTGCCGAGTGCTTATTGGCTGTGAGAATGAGTGACATAGGCGTGCAGGACGACCCTAAGCCCAACCTCTATCGTTTGTGATCCCAACTATAGTGATGAAGCCTTGGAAGCAGAAGTGAGGTTATGGCTCCATCAACAAGTCAAACGTTTTACAGTGACAGTATCAGCAAACTGATCTCTCATTGGGACAAATGTGTTTGTCGGCAGGGTGACTATGTTGAGAAACAAAATTGTAGACATGAAGAATAAAAATGTAAAATGTTACAGCCCAGGTCCTGTAGGAAGATGCTTCTGCCGCAGAGGCGGAGCCATTGGGAAGTTTGGAGGGGTTGAGGTATGCGCAAGGGCTGCAGCAGAGAGTGGGCAAACAAAGACTGTATTGCCAAACTGTATTGTTGCGGACAATGGTCAGGTTCTTTCCCTGTGGTACATCGCATTATACGTTCAGCTCTACGAGGACAATAATAAATTTTAAAGCTGATTTTGAACAATCATCTATGTGAGACACATGTTGACGACGTTGGGTCCGCTGCTCAATAACTATAGACCGCGTCATGTCGTAACGCGAGAATGGGTGGTGCAGCTTCCAGAAGAATGTCAAGTGCAATTTTTCTCAAAAAGATTATTGTCTAACGACAAGGTCATCGAAACTGGTTACAATATTTGTTATTTTTATGTTATTTGACCTTTACTACAAGTAAAAAAGTAATAAACAACAACATTAAATTAAGAAACAAACTGAAATCATTATGTGCTGGGCAATTCCTTCTGCTCCACAGAATTTCTTAAAAATGTCTAATTTTAAAATGTGTGTGGGTGAGTGTGTTTGTAGTTAAGTGTAAATCACAAAGCATAAAAAAGAATTACTGGTTGCCAGACAATACAAAACACTATTGGGTAAATGGTCTGTATGTTGGCATATTTTTCGCTGTCAGAAAGTAAACTAACTATTTCGACGGTACAGTGAGACACTGTGTTTATGATCCATGGAATAAGCAATCAACTAACAGTCTTCGTCGAATAACTCGAGGGAATGCTGCCCAAGAACGTCGAAAACCACCGATACTTCAACAGGAAACTCTCTGTGTTACTTTGAGGCATTTTCCAGTTCGTGTCTTGAAAATCACAGAGGGCTCATGTCGAATTATCGGAATTTTTGACGAATTTATTTGGCCTCACTCTCACGTGTTATTAAAGTATAGTACACGCTTAGAAAATTTACATTTTACAACTAATTATCTAGCTGCTTCTATTTGGCATATGTTGGAAACTATAGCAACTTAATGTCTGCATACTTCCAAGGATAAAAATACCCAATGATTCATTCATATCATTTTTGCCCTTATGGACAGTGTTTGAACTCAAATATCTCATGACGACACAATTTTCACTTCTTTCCTTTCTTCCTTTTCTCTTCCCAAAATCTCTTCATCCTTCGACTATGCTCTTGTTTCCTTTGTTCCGTCCATAATGCTCCCGTCTTCCTCTTCTCATTTACCATAAATTTTGCGTTCCTAATTTTGTTCCTGAATTCCTTCCTGTCTTTCATCATTTGTTTGTTGATCCCCAACTGCTTTATGTCTTCCTCTATTTCATGATATCAATTTGTTTTAAGGCTTGAATGTCTTACTACATTAAAGATTCCCTTTGTAAGTCTGGTGTTATCCATTCTCTGTATGTGTCCGTAGAAGTTTAGTCTGTGTTTTCTGATCATGTCTGTGAGTCTGTCAGTATGTTTGTATAATTCATTGGTAGGTCTTTTCATCCATATGCCATCATTGTGTATTGGTCCGAATATTTTCCTGAGAATTTTTCGTTCTATTTTTTCTGTCTCTATTATGCCTGATGAGATTGTGGTCCTTTCTGATGCATATTGTGCTTCCGGTAATACAACTGTTTTGTAGAGTCTAATTTTGGTCCCGGCGGGGTCAGGGATTTTCTCTGCCTCGTGATGACTGGGTGTTGTGTGATGTCCTTAGGTTAGTTAGGTTTAAGTAGTTCTAAGTTCTAGGGGACTGATGACCATAGCTGTTAAGTCCCATAGTGCTCAGAGCCATTTGAACCATTTTTTTCTAATTTTGGACTGTCTTGATATGCTTTTCTTATTATAATGTGACCATGTGAGTTTGTATGCTTTCTGGAGTCTTTCTGTTCGGTCTATGTTGGATGCCTTGTTTGATCCTGCTATTTGTATGTATTCCCCGAAATATTTAAATTTTTCGACTCTTTTTACGGATCCATACATTGTTTGCATGATGTGTACATTGTTGGTTTGTCGTTCCATGTATTGAGTCTTCTCATACGATATCTGTAGATCTCTTTTGGCAGCTATTTCATGTAGGTGTTCGAGTGCTTCCTTTGCCTCCTGCGTGTTATTACTAAGTATGGCTATGTCACTGCAAATGCCAGACATTTTATGATTGTTCTTGTTTCACGTGTTCTTCCTAGCTGTATTTCTTTAACTTGTTCTTCCCATTGTTTGACAATTTTGTCTAAGACTTTGTTAAACAGGATTGGTGAAAGCCCATCTCCTTGTCAGACACCTGTGTGTATCTGGAAGAGTTCAAATGGTTCAAATGGCTCTGAGCACGATGGGACTTAACTTCTGAGGTAATCAGTCCTCTAGAACTTAGAGTTATTTAAACCTAACTAACCTAAGGACATGACACACATTCATGCCCGAGGCAGGATTCGAACCTGCGACCGTAGCGGTCGCGCGGTTCCAGACTGTAGCGCCTAGAACCGCTCGGCCACTACGGCCGGCACCTGGAAGGGTTCCGAAATTTCTCCCATGAACTTAATCTTCGAGGTTGTGCCTGTGAGCGTCTGTTGTATAATTGCTCTGGTTTTTCTGTCGCTGCCATATTCTTCCAGAATGTCAAAATAGCGTTTGTCGGTCTATGGAGTTGCATGCTTTTTTAAAGCCAACAAAGGTAACTACAGTGTTTCTTGCCTGTCTGACTTTCAAAAGTGTTCTGAAGCTCCAGATCTGTTCTATTCCTGATCTCCTGAAGCCTGCCTGATATTCCCCTATTTGCGGATCTGCTTGTTGTTCTAGTCTGTTTAAATAACACCTTCGAGAGAATTTTGTATGTGACTGGTACTACAGAAATACCCCTCTAATTATTTGGATCTGACTTAGCACCCTTTTTATTCATGCAGTACATAGATTGACAAACGAATACAATCTTTTAAACCTTGAGTCTTTGAAACTAAAAACTATGATACCACTGAAGTGACAGAAATCATGGAACAGCAATGTGCACATATACAGACGGCGGTAGTCTCGCGTACACAACGTAGAAACGGCTGTGAAAAGGTTTCGACGTGATTGTGGCTGGACGATGGAAATTAACAGACTTTGAACGCTGAATGACAGTTGGAGCTAGACGCAAGGGTCATTTCAATCCGGAAATCATTAGGGAATTCAATATTTCGAAATCCACAGTGTCAAGAGTGTGCCAAGAATTCAAAATCTCGAGCATTACCTCTCACCACGGGCAACAGAATGGCTGAAAGCCTTCACTTAACGATCGAGAGCAGCAGCGTTTGCATAGAGCTGTCAGTGCTAACAGACAAGCAACATGGAGTGAAATAACTGCAGAAATAAATATGGGATATATGACGAACATTCCGTTAAGACAGTGTGGCGAAATTTGGCGTTAAGGGGCTATGGCAGCAGATGGCCAATGTGAATGCCTTTGCTACCAGCACATCGACTACAGAGCGTCTCTTGGACTTGTGACCCGAGACGACTGGAAAACCGTGGCCTTCTTCAGAAGAGTTCCGATTTCAGTTGGTAAGAGCCGGTGGTAGAGTTCGAGTGTGACGCAGACCCCACGAAGCCATAGACCCAGGTCGTTAACAAGGCACGATGCAAGGTGGTGGTTGCTCCATGACGGTATTTACAGGGAATAGACTGGGTCCTCTGATCCAACTGAACAAGTCATTGACTAGAAATGGTTATAATCGGCTACTTAGAGACCATTGCAACCATTCATGGATTTCACATTCCCAAACAACGGTGTCATGTCACTGGGCCACAATTATCTGCAATTATTTTAAAGAACATTCTGGACAATTCGAGTGAGTGATTTGGCAATCCAGATCGTCCATTATGAATCCCATCGAACATTTGTGGGACATAATCGAGATGTCAGTTCATACACAAAATGCTACACCGGCAACACTTTCGCAGTTATGGACTGCTATAAGGGCAGCATGGCTCAGTATTTCTGCAGGAGACTTCCAGCGACTTGCTGAGACCGTGCCACGCCGAGTTGCTGCACTATGCCGGTAAAAACGAGGTCCGACTCTCAATATTAGGAGATATTCTATGACTTCTGTCACCTGAGTGTACTTTACGTTGTCCTAAAGTCAATAACGTAATGATTGTTAATTTACGACGATGTGTTCAAGGCTTATGTGCATTTTCACCTCCCTATCCAAATCTTATTCCCTTAAGGCTTCCAATGCGCCGCACATAGTCTACCCACACTGAATGGGTGGTGTTGGTTATTGATTCAGGCACAAACGATTCACTGTCTGCTATCTTGAATATTTTGTTCTTTTCTGCTCCAAAGAATTTAACACGAACCAAAATTAATTCAGTTCTGTTGTACTGACATATGGTGGTAAACACAAAACTATGTGACCACATTCATATGCAAGTAAGTCAAGTACATACATTTTGTCATTTGACTTGTATAAATTAATGAACTACGAGAGTTCAGCACGGATCTGGTGCGGATTATTTTTATTTTTAAGCCAGAGCACAATATCTGATTTCTTGATGTTTGCACTTGATGTATTCTCTGTAATAGTTGAATGATAAATGACTTTGTCCATTACAATGACCGACTTAGGAGCAAGATATGGCGAGAACTGTTCAGTGAACATCTTCTTGAATATGACATCATTCATTTATGACTGGTAGTCATTGCTGTTTTTTTCCATCTAATGACAGGAACAAATCCAGAAGATGGACCAGTGGGGACAATAATTATCTAAGAACCTTTGAGAAAGGGCAACTTACTCTCTCACCTATTTTTCGCATACAGAAAATTATTAAAGATTTTGTTACAACCTGAAACACCTTGAGCGAGACTCTAGAAAGTTAAAAACATGAAAGACATTGTAGCAGCCTGGCAGGGCGCTAAAAGAATGAGGTATTTTTATGATTCTTAGCTCACAGAAACGACTTGTTGGGAGTTGAAAGAAACTGGCAGCAAACCCATCCCTTAGTAAATCTTGCTCGACAGGCCCACAGCCGTACAGGGCAGACAGGGCAGCCCCTCGCCGTGACAGGGCTCCAGCAGAACAATGCCACCCTACCTGCTGCTGCGCCAGCAGAAGTCTGGGCTGGGGTGACGGTCTAAAGGAACACGTCTACACAGTGTAGTCATAAACTGGGCATTGCGTGCAGAGCCATGTGTAATAAAAATTCACATGTTTTCATGTTTGCCGATAGTGCCTCGGCTGTATAAGAAAACTCCAGCGTCTGAGAAACATTTAGACATAGAATCTTTATTACACCACATAGCTAGGACTAACAAGCTCCAAGGCACAGGTGATTCAGATAAAGATCTTTGAGACGGTATCTTTTTGCTTGTTGCCGTGGGAAGAGACACAACTTCAGAGTGAATCATCTCTTCCCTGACTGCAAAAACTTAAAAGAAAACAGTAGTTGACAGTTTCTTTTCTTTTTAGAGACGCAGGTTTCTTAACTCTTGCCCTGGTTTGACATGATTTGTGCTGTTGCATGGGAAGGGAGATTTAGCGCCTATAGAGCACTGTGATTGGCTCAAGACGGGGTGAAGGCGGTGTCATTCATGCACTTTGCAGGAAAATGGATTGTTTTTTTTTTTTTCTGTAGAGGTGCGAAGCACTCTGGGGCAGCACTGGTCTGGTAAGCACTTCTGGATGAAGCTCTGGCATGTGTGGTTGGTACTTGGGACCTATCCTGAAACTGACTTCACTTGCGAGTAGTTTAGACTGGGGAGTCTGTGACGAAGTTCTTACTGTACTGACAGTGTGACTTCAAACGTCTCAGACTATTCGTTTGCTGAGGGCACACATATTCGTTTTTGATCTACCAGTCTTGACGTTTGGTATCCTTGTGCACTCTGTCATATAAGTTAGCCAAATTGGTCCTTGGTATGACCAGCGAATGGGTGTGTCACACACTGAAATCTACCATGGTTTCAGGGCTCTGGTAGAGAGTAAATTGCGATCCTTCTGCCTGATCGCTAGACCGAGATTTTTGCATTTCTTTTGTGGCCGTGATCAATTCACAGGTGCCGCCTCGACATCTCACCTCCTCTACCACACACATCTCGCCAGCTGCAAGTCACGTCATCACACGAAGCAAACACTGTAACTTACTGCTGCTCCAGCATTGTCTGGGTGTACAGATCTCAATTGATACATGCTCTCAGCTGCACCTATGTAGTGAAACTTAAGCAGATTTGATCAGTCAAAGTCTGCTCAACGTCAGATCAATTCAGCTTGCGGTATCCACGTTTTTAGGGCCAGAGTACTTGACTTACTGATCACCTAGTTAAACTGTCTTTTCCAACCAGGATCCACCCAAAACACATTTGTACGTTTTTCTTGAACAATTCAAAAACCGCGGCCTTCAGCGAATACGTATCCCAGCACAAATAACTACATTAAATTTCCTACAAAACGGTCCAGGCCGTTTTTTTAAAAGGATTAATAATTTGTGCGTAGTGAGCGAGAGAATATGAAAATCTCGCGCATAGTTTATGAAGGCCAGTCATAACATTGAGGGATGCATAAAAAGACAGGGGCAGCTGAATCAGCCTGTGTACAGCACCTTTGGGAGAATTGTAGGAGAGTGAATGAGCATTTTTAGACAATTCGCGATTGTTCACTACCATTCGCTTGTATGTGTGAACAAGTGTTTACAATGGAGGGGACTGATGGGGACACAAGAGAGCGAGCATTGTTTCTCTTTGGCACAAATAATCACCACACAGCTTTTGCGTGATGTAACACAGCCGAGACTAGAAACTGCGATGTGCAGATGGGATTATTTTGCATTTGCATGGTGAGCGCGCTGTTTTTAATGAAAAAATCAGAATTACGTACGAAAAGAGGAACATAGGTTAGAGTGATATCTGTAGAGATAGTGCACTTGATGTTGTACTGCAGTTCCAGCCTTCCTTAGCGTTATTCCAAACCTTTGCACAGACGTCGGTCGACGATTTTCAATGGTGTCTCATTATAATTGAGGAGGAAATTTCAAAACAGACCACTATTTGTCGATGAGCAACATAATCTGAAGAAAGGCTAATATTGGGGATATGGATGTAGTTCTTTTATGGCATCTCAGTAGCTGCCGTGTAATATATGATCAAAAGTACCCGGAGAAGTATCAGTGCACATTAATAAGGGGCATGTCCATACTTCGCCTTCTTGAGTGCTCTGTCAATGATGTGTCTGAAGAACTATCCAACAGATGCCATCCCAGTCTTGTTCAAGAGCCGAAACAATGCTCGATGATCACAATCCCAATGAATGCGGTTGTTCCTTGGTGTTTCCGTTTTTCAATCAGTGCACCAAAAGACAACTTGGACAGCTTTATAAGGGTCGAAATGTCTCTGCAGGATTTGTTGCTCAGGTGATATCCAATAACTAGTCTATGTTCCTGAAGTCACTGAGCTCTCTTGACCGGCCCATCTGCCGCCGCTGCTCCTCCACTGACAACACAGGGCGACGCGAGTCAGTACTCTTAACCTCCAGTTTAATTACCGAAGTAATATTGCATCTTACTTCCAAACAACATGGATACTTCAATATCGTACATGAAACGCTGAGGTCTGCAGCAAAGTCGACGTCCCAAATCATAGCAAAGGTGTTTCATGGGGTTCAGGTCGTGGCTCTGGGCAGACCACTCCAGAAATGTTGTTCTCCATAAATCATTGCCTCTCTCGTGCGGTTTTACGACAGGGTGCACTTTCGTGGTGATACTGTCAGTCATCGTCTCCGAACTGTTCCTCTATTGCTCACAGTTCACAAAGCTGTGAAATGTGTTCATATCCCTCTGTATTTAACATTTTCTCAAGAACAGTAATGGGTCCATACTCTAACCATAAGAAACGCTCCATACTGCATCACCTCCTCCGTGGTTTATTCTTGACTCTACACATGATGACAGGTAACGATTCCCAGGCATTCACCAAACCCAAACCCTTCCATCGAATTCCCACAATATACAGCATGATTCGTCACTCCAAATCACTCATTTTCAGTCATCCGCTGTCCAGTGTCGCCCCTCTTTAAACTACACTGAAGCGCCAAAGAAACTGGTATAGGCATGCGTATTCAAATAGAGCGATATGCATTCAGGCAGAATACGGCGCTGCTGTCGGCAACGCCGCTATAAGAGAATACGTCTCTGGCCCAGTTGTTAGATCGGTTATTGCTCCTACAATGGCAGGTTATCAAGATTTAAGTGAGTTTGAACGTAGTGTTATAGTCGACGCAAGAGCGATGGTACACAGCATCTCCGAGGCAGCGATGAAGTGTCGATTTTCCCGTATGACCATTTCATTATTGTACCGTGAATACAAGGAATCCGGTAAAACATCAAATTTCCGACACCTCTGCAGCAGGAAAAAGATCCTACAATAACAGGACCAACGACGACCGAAGAGAATCGTTCAAAGTGGCAGAAGTGCAAGCCTTCCGTAAATAGCTGCAGATTTCAGTGATGGACCATCAACAAGTGTCAGCGTGCGAACCATTCAACGAAACGTCATCGATTGGGCTTTCGGAGCCAAAGCCTCACTCTACCCTTGATGAGTGCATGAGACAAAGTTTTACGCCTCTCTTGGGTCCATCAACACCAACATTGGACTGCTGACGACTAGAAACATGTTACCTGGTAGGACGAGTCTCGTTTCAAATTGTATCGAGCGGATGGACGTGTGGGGTTTGGAGACAGCCTCATGAATCCATGAACCTGCATGTCAGCAGGGAACTGTTCAAGTTGGTTGAGGTTCTGTAATGGTGTGGGGCGTGTGCAATTTGAGTGATATGGGACCCATGATAGTCTATATATGACTGACAGGAGACACGTACGTAAGCATTCTGTCTGATCACCTGCATCCATTCATATCCATTGTGCATTCCGAAGGACTTGGGTAATTCCAGTAGGGCAGTGCGACACCCCACACGTCCAGAATTGCTACAGAGTGTCTCCAGGAGCACTCTTCTGAGTTTAAACACTTCCGCTGGCACTAAACTCCCCAGACATGAAGATTATTGAGCATATCTGGAATGCCTTACAACATGCTATTCAGAAGAGATCTCCACCCCCTCGTACTCTTACAGATTTATGGACAGCCCTGCAGGATTCATGGCACCAATTCCCTCCAGCACTATTTCAGATATTAGTCGAGTCCATGCCACGTCATGTTGCGGCACTTCTGCTTGCTCGCGGGAGTCCTACACAGTATTAGGCAGGTGTACCAGTTTCGTTGGCTCTTCAGTGTATCTCAAGCGTCACTTAGTACTGAGTACAGAAATGTGTAGCTTATGATGAGCTTATAACATTATTATTCAACCAGTCATCGAACTCATAAAAAAATTTTCATTTAAAATTTGTCGTAATATAACTGTGATATGCAAAGACTTTGTAAAGTTTGATATATGTGGTGTTAGAATGCTTTGTCAATGTATGTTTGTAACTTAAGTAAAGAAATATGTGAAATATATAAATTGCTAAATAATATTTTGTCATGGATTATGGAAATGAAAATGTTCGCGTAGTAGTTTTATATATTTGTGCGAAGTGTCATCTGTATAACATGGCACATGCTTAGGGACAATATGTAGGATATGTGTTATTTAAAAGACGGAGTGCTTTTGTACCGTACGAAAATTACTATGAGAAGCGTAAAGGTAGCTAGGGTGTTTGACACGCTACCTGCTGAGAGAGCGGGAACTAGAGGACACAGTGTGTAGCCAGCAGTGAAAGAGATAACACTCACACGGAGCAGCCGATGCCTTGTCTGGAAATTCTTGCACAGTAGCCTCGGATGACTGCTGCATTATTCCGGCTTTGGTACAAGTTGCTGGGCTATATTGTGGACGTTAAAACAACGCCAATAAGAATTAACTAGTCCAAGAAACTTGTATGCCGTACCATAGGTAGTGTAGCCGCTATTACTGTCCGCCACACCCAACGACTGCAGCTAACAGGATACAGACTGTATAATTAGACCTGCAGAAGTGTTCCAAGATGCTACTCCAGGCGGGTGAAAAATGAATGTGCGCAACGGAAAATAATAAAGGCTAAATGAAGATTTGGCCTATCTGACTAACCCCTGAAGCAGATCTTAGAATCTCTTAATTGTATAAATTACAATCTAAACTTATATGAATAATGAAGGGAACTAATCCTTCTAAATGATAAACGTTGTTCCTGCTTATATATTCATTGTAGATTAAAAAGAACCTTTATATTACAAAGTTTAAATTTCCTTAGTAAATTACTGATCAATTGCCCAACTCTGCCCCTTGTTATGACTGCGCGGTCTGATATCAATAACGCGAAATCAGTGACATCATCTACGTACCAAACACTAGAAGACACTACTTTCAAAGATGATCTACGGTGATGTGGAACCTCTGTGGAAATAAACTAACGTGATCACAGCTGTTTAGCTTTTATAGCCCTAATAAGCCTAAGCAATTTGCGATATCACCGTATGTACTGCGTCCGGTGCGTCGAAGTGATGGTTCTTGCACTCGTCTGCGACAATGGAAGAACTCCAGCCACAAATAAACTCTTTCAAACACTAGGACGGCAGAAGGCGGTCCTCTGACTAATATACTCTAATACTGTCTTCTCCTCTCTGTTCTACAGATGAGAAACGAGAACTCTCAGCCACAAGGATGGAGTTCAGATAACATCTCAACGTAAGTATAGGCAGAGGAAGTGCTCTCAATTACTGAACGCTGCGTACTCAACGACGACTTCCAACCCGGAGGTGAAGTCCAGAATCGTATAGGTTCACAACAGTACAGTGCCTGTTCTAACGATAAACTCTCCTGAGAGCAAAGACAGCAAGTGCGTCCGTACCAACAAAGCTGATATCGAGCGACCGTCACACACGGGCGCTCACAACGGAAGATCTCGTCTCTCCATTGCTAGCCTCCCAGCAAGGCTCAGCTCCCCACCATCGTAATTCCGAAAACGAATCATATTCCCGAAACCACGGAATATTATCCCTCTCTAAAGATTCTTCCGAACGCCGACCAACCATATTTTAGTCTTTTGTCGCCAGCGCGGAAAGTTTGCGAGAAAATACCTATACTCATACAATGGTACGCTTCTGAGCAAAAATCCTTGGAAATAACCCAGCCTGCGTGGTTTCCGAGGTGCCGCTTCTTCGTTCCTCTCACTTGCAACCAAGATTTGCAAAGTTCGGTAGTATTATCCGGTTGAAACTTCCTGGCAGATTAAAACTATGTGCCGGACCGAGACTCGAACTCGGGACCTTTGCCTTTCGCGGGCAAGTGCTCTACCGCTGAGCTACCCAAGCACGGTTCACGACCCGTCCTCACAGCTTTACTTCTGCCAGTACCTCGTCTCCTACCTTCCAAACTTAACAGAAGCTCTCCTGCGAACCTCCGCAATCGTTATATTTGCTCTACAACTGCTTCTACACGATAGAAATTTTAAAAATATGTAAGGTGTGTGTGTTGATGTGTTCGACTATAGTTAAGTGTAATCACTGAGTGTAAAAAAGAATTAGTGGTAGAAAGGATTAATGTAAAAGACTATCGTAAAAATCGTCAGTAAGTTGTGATATTTTTCGCTGTTAATGGGCATTATGAGTGTAAGCTAACTCGTTTGACATTACAGTGAGAGATGCCTTTGTAATCCATTGAACAAGCAAAAAATTAACCATCATCTGCGAATAACTCCAGGGAATGCTGACCGATAACATCGAAAACCACCTTTATCCCGACAAGGAACAGTTACTGTCATTTTAGTGCCTTATACAGTTCGTGTCTTGAAAATGACAGGGGTGTACATGTGGAAACATCGGACTTCTGACGAATTTATCCAGCTGAATTCTGGCTTGTTATTAGAGCATACTACATTGTGAGAGGAGCTTAACTTATCCTTGGACAATATGTTGAACATTAAAGTTTGCATAATTCAAAGGCTACAATGTCCTAATCGAAAAGACTAGGAAGTTCTCATTACTATGTAAGCAAATGCATTTTGAGAAAGACATTTTTTAAAACACGCGTCTTTAAAACTAAGAAATATTATTACTTTGTACCAACGTCTACATCGTAATACCATCCTCACTTCTATTTGAGTCTGTTTCCGAACAATCTGATTGTTAATTTACGATGATAGGTTCAAGGCTTATATCCATCATCACTTCCCTGTCAAATTCTTCTTTCTGTAGCTTTTCAACATGCTGCACAGGTTGTAACCACGCTACACGCGGGATGTTGTCTCCTGCCTCATGCACAAGCTATTCAGTGCATGTTATCTTGAATGTTTTGTTTTTTCTCCCACATAGCCTTAACTCTTTGCCCAAATTAATTCCATGAGGCGACACTGGCTGTGACATATGAGTAAACGAAAAACTGGTTGACCCCATCCACATGCAAGGAAGTCAAGTTTGTATGTTGTGTTTCGTGACTTGTATAAATTAACGAGCTGCAAAAGATCAGCACGAGTCTGGTTTATACTGTGCTCAAAACTTTCATTTTTAAGCCAGGGAAAAATATCCGCTTTTCTGGTACTTCTACTTGGTGTTTTCTCTGTAACAGTTAACCGACTTCGAAGCAGGGTATGACAAGAACTGTGAACTACATCACAAAACTGACAGCGTTCGTTTGCGAATGGTATTCACCGCTGTTTTTCTCACACGTAAATACAAGTTAATTCTCAGAAACAAAACCAGAAGAAGAGTCAGCATGCAGAAAAGTTATTCGAGAACCCATTCCTATGACAACTTTAAAACTGCCAGTACCATCACTCATTTTCCAGTAGATTTCCGTGGAAGGATTTTAATTGACCCACGTTTCATCACTGCTGAAATACCTCCTTCTCTTGTATCGTGAATCTTTATATGGGATGCAGTTCTTGCTGCACCTATGTCACTTGTTTGAACTAAAGACTCTCTTCTTAACATGTCTGGAACCAATGTCTTTTAAAATTCTTTGCATTGACGAAGCACTTACCATTGAAGCCAATTTTCTCCTGCATAATTGTAACACGTTTTGTGATGTTGGGTATTCATCATTCATTTTGAGCACTTTAAAACATCGTTGTTCAAACCATCTGTTTACGTTAAAGGTTACTTTCGATTTCGAGGGTTTCCAGGCGACATGAAACCAAAATTTTCTATGGCTCCTACAGCTCTGACACTTTCGTTTACAATTTTCTTTACAGTTCTCTTGCCGAGACCACATGGTTCTGGAGTCTGTTCTTGTGTCTTCGAACGTCAACAGTAGGAGACCTGCTTTCAAATTCACTTTTGAGAAAGTTATAAATGCGGTAAATAATCCTCCACGCCTGCTTGTGAAGCACTTCAATTTACTGCTATCACCTGACTTTCTTTTTCATCGCTCTTTTACATTTACAGATACACAGTCACAGATATACTGCTGCAAGAAAAAAAAGAAAAAAAAATTGATAGTCGAATGAACAATTCTGTTGCCGCGAAGTACAGCAGTAGTGCAGCATGTAACTAACTGTAAATCGAGCACCTGTTCTCAATGGATGGAGGGGTTGCACGACACTAACATCCCCCTAATGGACTGGCCTGCACAGAGTCCTGATCTGAATCCTATAGTACACCTTTGGGATATTTGGAACGCCGACTTCGTGCCAGGCTTCACCAAACGACATCTATATGTCTCCTCAGTGCAGCACTTCGTGAAGAATGGGCTGCCTTTCCCCAAGAAACCTTCCAGCACCTGATTGAACGTATGCCTGCGGGAGTGGAAGCTGTCATCAAGACTAAGGGTGGACGGACACCATACTGAAATCCAGTATCGCCGATGGAGGGCGCCATGAACTTGTAAGTCATTTTCAGCCAGGTGTCCGCATACTTTTGATCACAGCATGGATCTGCCAGCTCAATCCACTTCGACTCACCAAATAGACGTATTTTCGAAAATCTATTTCATGACCCTTGTACGCACTACGATGGAATTTTAACGGAAGTAGTACGTGATAATTGGGGGAAGGACCAGAGTTTCCCAATATAAAAACTACGACCTCTTCTACAGTTATACACGTTTTTCTGATGTAAGCGATAAAACAAAACCCAGAAACTTAACCAGAAGTGTTTTGTCATGCGAATTGACGAGTGGTGAGTGTGTGGAAAGAAAGTGGCTTCTACACTCCTGGAAATTGAAATAAGAACACCGTGAATTCATTGTCCCAGGAAGGGGAAACTTTATTGACACATTCCTGGGGTCAGATACATCACATGATCACACTGACAGAACCACAGGCACATAGACGCAGGCAACAGAGCATGCACAATGTCGGCACTAGTACAGTGTATATCCACCTTTCGCAGCAATGCAGGCTGCTATTCTCCCATGGAGACGATCGTAGAGATGCTGGATGTAGTCCTGTGGAACGGCTAGCCATGCCATTTCCACCTGGCGCCTCAGTTGGACCAGCGTTCGTGCTGGACGTGCAGACCGCGTGAGACGACACTTCATCCAGTCCCAAACATGCTCAATGGGGGACAGATCCGGAGATCTTGCTGGCCAGGGTAGTTGACTTACACCTTCTAGAGCACGTTGGGTGGCACGGGATACATGCGGACGTGCATTGTCCTGTTGGAACAGCAAGTTCCCTTGCCGGTCTAGGAATGGTAGAACGATGGGTTCGATGACGGTTTGGATGTACCGTGCACTATTCAGTGTCCCCTCGACGATCACCAGTGGTGTACGGCCAGTGTAGGAGATCGCTCCCCACACCATGATGCCGGGTGTTGGCCCTGTGTGCCTCGGTCGTATGCAGTCCTGATTGTGGCGCTCACCTGCACGGCGCCAAACACGCATACGACCATCATTGGCACCAAGGCAGAAGCGACTCTCATCGCTGAAGACGACACGTCTCCATTCGTCCCTCCATTCACGCCTGTCGCGACACCACTGGAGGCGGGCTGCACGATGTTGGGGCGTGAGCGGAAGACGGCCTAACGGTGTGCGGGACCGTAGCCCAGCTTCATGGAGACGGTTGCGAATGGTCCTCGCCGATACCCCAGGAGCAACAGTGTCCCTAATTTGCTGGGAAGTGGCGGTGCGGTCCCCTACGGCACTGCGTAGGATCCTACGGTCTTGGCGTGCATCCGTGCGTCGCTGCGGTCCGGTCCCAGGTCGACGGGCACGTGCACCTTCCGCCGACCACTGGCGACAACATCGATGTACTGTGGAGACCTCACGCCCCACGTGTTGAGCAATTCGGCGGTACGTCCACCCGGCCTCCCGCATGCCCACTATACGCCCTCGCTCAAAGTCCGTCAACTGCACATACGGTTCACGTCCACGCTGTCGCGGCATGCTACCAGTGTTAAAGACTGCGATGGAGCTCCGTATGCCACGGCAAACTGGCTGACACTGACGGCGGCGGTGCACAAATGCTGCGCAGCTAGCGCCATTCGACGGCCAACACCGCGGTTCCTGGTGTGTCCGCTGTGCCGTGCGTGTGATCATTGCTTGTACAGCCCTCTCGCAGTGTCCAGAGCAAGTATGGTGGGTCTGACACACCGGTGTCAATGTGTTCTTTTTTCCATTTCCAGGAGTGTATATCCACCATCGAAGAAATCCGTGTATTGTTATTATTGCTGAGCCGTGCAAGGCTCGCCGTCCCACCATTTGGTATTTTACACCCTGTCTTAATGTGTTTCCATCTCACCACGTTGATTTAAATTACTGGTCTTACTGAGTTGCTGATTTGCCTGACCATCATCGGCTCTAGTAGCGCGTTTCGATATATCCCTTCTGATAGGATCTTTGCTCGGCTGCTATGACTTCCCGGTTGTCGTCTGTTGTGGAGTCAGTCGAAACGTGCGAGGAGGAGAGTTCACGGCGGCAGTTCGGGTCGTGAGTTGGGCCCTGGCGGTCAGTTGCAACCCGTCTATAGCGCAGCCCGGGCCAGCCAGTCGCCGGCTTGCAGCAGCAGTGAGCCCTGCGTGGACATCGCCCGCCCGACCGTTGCCGCCACGCATCACTTGGGGGGGGGGGGGGGGGCTTGAATTCTCGTGTACTCCGTCGTGGCAAGCAAACGGTTGTTTGGTCGGCCCGTGATTGTCCCTTGGTTGGGTTCGCACGAATTAAGTGTAGTTGGACTCACCACCTATCTCCCCTCAGTGAATGAAGGCAGACCGATCCACTGGAGATTCCTCAGTGCCGTTCTCTTGATTATCCTTTTGGCAGTGTTAAAGTGGTTGTAATTTGACTGTTTTTTATATTTTTAATTTGGCAAGGTTAGTTATGGGCTTTCCGCCCTGGAAACATCTCAGAGTTTCCTTCAAGTCCAAACATTATCGCCTTCTGCTCTTGAAAGGTTTAGCGGGCGCTTCAGTTGCTCTATTTAATATTTCCCTGAGCAATAATTTGAGTTCCTCCAATGGACACAAAAATTGGAAGCATATAAAAGAGTTATTAAGGGAGCATGAGAACATTTTACATTACAGGAAATCAATGATGAATTATGTCGCAAGAAGTAAAATTGCCAGACAAGTGGACACTGGATTGCTTTCTCAGTTTAATGATCAGATCAAATAGCGGAAAAGCTTACAAAAAAATGTTGCAGTTGTGAAATTTCCGCTTCAAGGGGACTTGGGTTTTGTGAAGATAATGACATTGTCGGGTCTTAAAATAATGGACATTATTTGGGGTTCTTGGAATTAATAAGTGAATTTGGCCCTTTTATTGCTGATCGTATACAAAACTACAGCAATCGGGGCTAAGGAAATACATCGTATTTGTCTGCAAATGTTTTTAATAAATTTTTTGCAATGGGATAAATGGTGTTAACGACTATTGTCAACGAATTAAAAGCATCTAAATACTATTCAATAAGCCTGGATTTCTCACCAGATCTTTCACGTGTTGACCAGCTTTCACCGCTCGCTCGTAAAAGATTGTAAGCCTGTTGAGAGATTTTTGAGATTATTGCCTATCGAGGAGCATAGGGCTCAAAATATAGTAGATACCCTTTTCAATTTTTGGATAGCCTTGGCATTTCAATAAAGGATTTGAGAGGTGGCATGAGCCCCCTCTCATATTTCTATCTTACGATTCTCCTCTCTAAGTGCATGCGGTGGGAAGTCGCTATTTCTTCACACGCGGACTTCCCACGCAGCGTGTCTCGTCACCCGGGTGGTCCGGTGACAGGCGGGTTAAGCCGACGTGTGTGAGGCAGTCGAGTGAATGCTTTGCAGACGCCGACATTGTCAAGAGACACGCCCGCTGGGGTGTGAAGTAGCGGCTGGGCTAGAGGTTCCGTTACTTCGGAGAAACTTAGCGAAAACACTTTCTGGCGGGCTACCAGCGAGGCGTGGGAATGACTTGTGTTCCCAGGCAGTTGTGGCGGGAAAATTCCCGCACTTTCTGCAAAATAGTAACGGTGATTGGTTTGCTCAGGGCATAGCGCCGTGACGTAGCAAAATCAGCACAGAAATTGGCGCCAAGAATCTCCATTGGTGGAATGGTAGTGCTCCGGCAATGGAGTGGAATTTCCGCCGGTTTTGGGGTTGCTGATTGGTACGTAACCACGGCCACTGTCGTGGGGGCGGGAATGTTGTGTGTTCGGCCTGTACGGGTGCTCAGGGGTAGTCGGCAGTCGCCTTTCGGTCGAGGACGTCGAAGCAACCAGCCCTCGCCTGCGGTACGCCAGATCGTGTTCTGGCAGCCAAGAAGACAGCTTTGGTAATGTATGTCCGCAGCACCGGCAGATAGGGATTTTCCTAGGTGATAATCAGCGCTCAGCAGAGCGCGCCTGTTCGGTTTTTTTTTCTGTGTTCTGTCTTGAGTAGCAGCAATTATTGTTAGGTTAGCTGTCTGCCTCCCTTCAGATTTGAGTGGCAAGGAATTTGGCTCCACATACCACTTCGTCTTAAACCTCACAATCTAGTTCAGGGACAACTTCACCTTTACAGTGTTTGTATGAGTATCAAATTTGAGCCAATTTGATTTATTGTAAATGTTTGTGTTTTTGTTTATTATTTTGTGATTAGTCTTAATAAATCCTATTGTTATTTTGGACAGAACTTTCATTCTGTTAATCGATAGAGCAACCCTATCATTCCTCACTATGCTAATGAAACCTTTGTTTATTTAACTCATTTATCAAATTAAATTATTGCAGGTGCCAAACTCTCTTCTACTCCACTGGCAGGGTTGATTAGAGTCAGTTCGCATATTTTTTTTTATCCTTGTGCAACAGCAAAAGTCGGAGTTAGAATAGGGGGGGCTTAGAGCATGATTTACATATGTGGATTCTAGTAGAATTTAGTGATAAATACACTGCTAGCCCCGGCACCTCGCAGATTGTCGTGGACAGAGCTATGATAATCCAGTAGATACGACTGGTAAGTATTCTGGTCTTAGCCAAGAATAAAAGAAAACTGTGAACTTGCTACTTTTGTCCTGTTTGCCGAACATTCACTGAATTTAGTAGGTGTTCAGGCGACTGAATGTGTTTCAGAAGCAGTAGCATACTTCCAATTTGTCCATAAATTGTTCACTTTTTTCGGATTCGAACAAACGATGGAAAATTTTAATAGAAGTTTTAGGTGCAAATAAAATTCCGAAATCCTGTGTGAAACCAGACGGTCTGCACGCGCTGATGCTCTTAACACATTTGCAGAATGGCTAGAACCATGATTTTGAAGCTTGTAAGTCAATTACTACAAACACTGATCAACCAAGGAAAAGAAGAATTAAAGCTCAAAGCCTTGCGAAGAAAATGGGGAAACTGGGGGCCATTCTCCTAACGGAGATATGGACTCATCTTTTGACAGTTATCAACAAGACAAGCATAATTTTACGGAATAGTACCATCACTACACACATTGCAACAAAACTTGTTACGTCCTTGCCGGCCGAACGGTTCTAGGCGCTACAGTCTGGAACCGCGTGACCGGTACGGTCGCAGGTTCGAATCCTGCCTCGGGCATGGATGTGTGTGCTGTCCTTAAGTTAGTTAGGTTTAAGTAGTTTTAAGTTGTAGGCGACTGATGACCTCAGAAGTTAAGTCGCATAGTGCTCAGAGCCATTTGAACCATTTTTTTTCCTTGCTGGTTTTATCAGCAGTATCCGCATTACAATCGATCAGTACAAATCGTCAGTCAAAGGGAAAATCCAAGCGCTGACTATTAAGATAGTGCCCAACGGAAAAGAATTCGCATCACGCGTATCACTTTTTTCGAAGAATCATCAGACTGTGCAGTTGAACGGATAAGAAAAATTTCGTGTAGAAACTTTTCTGGTTTTAATCGACATAGAGGATGCTCATTGAAAGCAAGGTTTGGAATCATACGAGGAAGTTAAACGTTTTGGTTTCTTATCTCAGTTAAAACGAATCAATTCTGGCCAACTGAGATATAGCTGCAAAGGATTTGCAGAAATCTATCAGTAAGACATTAACGCAAATGAGCTCATATCAGAATGTTTTCATTTAAGGCAATACTTAAGAAATATTTCAAACGAATCTCCGGAATTGAGTATGTCAGCTTTACATTGTCTAATAAGTGCAACTAAAAGTATAAGAAACTTTACCGAATGTACAAGTTGCTACCAGGATATTTCTTTGTCTAATGATAACCAACTGCAGTGTAGAGCCTACATTTTCACAACTAAAGAAAATAAAAAATGAATTACGAATGACTACATTACAGCAACGACTCATTAATTTATCAGTCATGTACAGAGAAAGTAACACCCTTCAAAAATTGGACGTTGAGGACATAACTGAAGACAATGCATTTCGGAAATCTCTAAAGAAACCATTAATTCGAACGTATGCCCAATCAGTAAAACCAGTCACTTATATTCGGTCTGTATAATACCAACCAATAAAGTCACTTACGTTTTCATTCACGTTAAGGGCCACATACCCCAAGTGTCCAGGAGCTTTTGCATGGTGTAAGACGTTGCCATAGGATCTTACCAATATGTTCCCGAAGGCCGCACATAAAAACGGGATTTTCCGCTGCTCATACCTCGGATTCTATTGGTGATGGATAGCCCGGGTGCTAGGGACCATTTGTATACCAAAAAGAATGACCATCTTAGTGTCCACCCTGCAGTAAGGGTCAAAGTATGAATATTACACACGTCCTCCTTCTTAGGAGAACGGAGCAAATGGACCGATTCGTTTTGCGTTTGATGCGGTCTAAGGTGGGCTTGATGGGATTTATGGAGGCACCATTGGTTCATGGACGGTTCGTTGGAAAAACCCCTGATATGTTCTTTTTGCTAGGTTTTTGCCGTCACCAGCAGAGTAAATCCAGACGAGGATTCCAATAAGGTTACACAATGCAAATGGATGTAATTTTTACGATGTACTCCTAAATCTCGACCTCGAACAACCTTGAAAATTTTCTCCATATCTTTATCCATTATCGAGATACAGAGGTTCAAAGTTACCCTACTTGTAAACGTAAAATACGCACGTAAAATCCGGTGTGAGGTGAAAACGTATTTTATAATGTGGTGTAGCACGGAGAAATATGCTGTGAATGGAGGAGCTATTACAACTGACGTCATAATAAAACGCAGTTAATCTGTTCACACCAAGTTAACGCAGGTAGCCAAAGCGAAAATGATATCTCATATTTTGCACTTGGAACGTAACATTTCAGCTTCCAACGCAATATGCCTATTCATTAACCTTATGCTAAAACATGTCTGATCAGCATGTGTTTAGTAAGAACATTGGAGAGAAAATCAGTCGCCATCATGCGACATCCAGCTAATGACACTTAACACCGCCTGGAGACGTCGTATTAGCCTCAAATGGTCTAAGGAGAGAGAGAGAGTCCGGAAGCTTCTGCAAGCTTCTTAGTCATGTTTTTCATAAATAATAAAACAAGCAAAAGACGCACTTTCAAAAACGATTTCTTCTATTCTTTTAACTGTACCTAAAATCAGTAGCACAGTTATAGTGTTCTATATTCGATAGGTCCTCCAGGCAGATTCCTTCGGTTGATTCGTTATCTTCCCTCTCTTGTTTATTAAATTCTTAAATTGTTAACATTAATAATATACTGAATGCATAACGTTATGAAGACTACAGAGCTAATATGAAGATATATAAGCCGAACAACAGGCAGCCACCTCCCAGTTGGGGTATTTTCGTCCGAGAGATTTTTCCCTCAGCCATTAAGGCAAATGCCAGGATTTGGCTTGAAGGAAACCTAATGAATATCTTCCTCTGGACTATCCATCAAAAGGCATTTACAAAAGCTACAAAATTAAATACGCATCCAATTGTCCTAAATTAATAGCGTCACAACAGCACAAATGAGAACAATTGGCTGAAAAAGGCTATGGTCTCCTACAGCCTACCACAGCCTAAAATCATGAATAGACAACAATGTTCACACGATTATTTAGGCAACCACGAGTAACACAAACGCTGTGTTATCAATTTGACTTAGCACTTCTCACAACAACAACTGAAAGAAGAGGAAGAATATACCTGTAACAACAACAAACCATACAAATTACATACAAATTATGGTGTCTGAGCTACAGTAATAGTATGATGTGTCGAGCAAAGAAACATTTAATTAATTTGACGTCGATATTGTACACAATAATTAAAAACCTCAGAAATGCTTTTCTCACCTCCGAGACAGGAGAAACAGTCTTCCTTGTGACGTACATATTTATGCAAATCTGGTACCTTCAGACTATTAAAAGACATCAAAATGCTGATTCCAGAAAATAAGTAAGTTGAAGATCAATGTTCTATAGTCACCTACATAAAATTGCTGAATGTTATTTTAACTGAATGGTTAATGTTCGTTTTCAGTAAGTTAAAATTGTTACTATCCGTAATGTCAAGTGCAATGCGCCATGCACTTTGCAGTGATTTGCCCAATATGTATTTAGACGTAGGTTTTGATGTAAACGATCAATGGTACCAATTGGTACGTTGGCATTACAATCAGACTCTCTCTTACACTAAGTGAATAATGTTTTCGCACAAGTTTTCCTGGAAGATGGGTCATTTCCCATGTGTTGTTAATGTGAATGCTGTTGAAATGCTTCTGAATTCAATGTTACTTTTTCACTTCACATGTCATGTCGGTAATTGTGCAGTATACAATTTACGTGCTCCCTGCCGCCGTTGGATAAGCAGCTGCCAACAGCAAGTCGTATAGCCCTAGCTCACTTATTTGTTACATAGTTTAATTCTTAATTTCTTTGCGTGTTTTTGGGTACTTCCATTGTTTAATTCATAAATTTTGGGCGTATTATAGTATTTGAGAGTTGTAGCATCGCGCTTTAGTGTTTACTTCGTAGATTCTTACTTAAATTGCGTGTGAGATTCGTATAGGAGGTGTAATTTCGAGTTTTAGTTACTGTAATCGTTAATTCAGGTAGATTGTAGCTCAGTCGTTAGGCATTTGTACACGTTAGTCCATACATTCTTTGTGTGTTTCCCTTACATATTCTAGGCACGGACTCGTGTTTCAATAACTGTTGTTCAACATCGATTAGAATGGACAGGGACTGTGATTGCTGTGTTCGGATGAGGGCTGAGTTGGCATCCCTTCGCTCACAGCTGCAAGCGAGGCTGACTTCGGTCGCGCAGCTTGAGGCTGTTGCCAATGGGCACCACTGTGGGGAGCCGGAATTGGGTATCACGGGGATTTCAACCTCGTCCCGTCTGTCCCCAGATCGGTCTGCCGCTGTGGTTGCCCCGGTTGCTGCCCGCAGTGGGGCTGAGCCCTCGCCTGTGGTTGATTGGGAGGTCGTTCCAACCGCGTGGCAGGCAGCGAAAAACGTCCCCGGAGGCTGATCAGAAAGCCTCCCCTGTGCGTCTGACAAACAGGTTTCAGGCACTGTCTCTGGCTGAGCCAGATGCAGCTGCCTGCCCTGTTTCAGAGGATGATTCTCAGCCTTCTAGGTCCGGGCAATCGCAGAGGGTGGGCTTATTGGTAGTTGGGAGCTCCAATGTTAGGCGCGTAATGGGGCCCCTTAGGGATATGGCGGCTAAGGAGGGGAAGAAATCCAGTGTGCACTCCGTGTGCATTCCGGGTGGAGTCATTCCTGATGTGGAAAGGGTCCTTCCGGATGCCATGAAGAGCACAGGGTGCAGCCAGCTGCAGGTGGTGGCACATGTCGGCACTAATGACGTGGGTCGCTTTGGATCTGAGGAAATTCTCTCTGGATTCCAGCGGCTATCGGATTTGTTGAAGGCTGGCGGTCTTGCTTACGAGATGAAGGCAGAGCTCACCATCTGCAGCATCGTTGACAGAACCGACTGCGGTCCTTTGGTGCAGAGCTGGGTGGAGGGTCTGAATCAGAGGCTCAGACGGTTTTGCGACCGTGTTAGCTGCAGATTCCTTGACTTGCGCCATAGTGTGGTGGGGTTTCGGGTTCCGCTGAATAGGTCAAGAGTTCACTACACTCAGCTGGCGGCTACACGGGTAGCGGAGGCTGTGTGGCGTGGACTGGGCGGTTTTTTAGGTTAGAAGGCCTCGGGAAACTACGGGGTGGGCTGCAATCTCAGAGGGTGCATGGCAAATACAGGACGTGCTTGGATCAAGGAACAGTCGGAATTGTAGTTGTAAACTGTTGTAGTTGTGCTGGGAAAGTCCCTGAGCTTCAAGCGCTAATAGAAATCACAGAAGCTGAAATCGTCATAGGTACAGAAAGCTGGCTAAAGCCTGATGTAAGTTCTGCAGAAATTTTTACGAAGTCTCAGACGGTGTTTAGGGAAGATAGATTAGGCAGAATTGGTGGTGGAGTGTTTGTGTCTGTCAGTAGTGGTTTATCTTGTAGTGAAGTCGAAGTAGATACTCCGTGCGAATTGGTATGGGTGGAGGTTATACTTAACAGCCGAACTAAGTTAATAATTGGCTCCTCCTACCGACCCCCAGACTCCGATGATATAGTTGCTGAAGAGTTCAGAGAAAATTTGAGTCTCGTAACAAATAAATACTCCACTCTTACGGTTATAGTTAGTGGGGACTTCAACCTTCCCTCGATATATTGGCAAAAATACTTGTTCAAAATAGGTGGAACGCAGAAAACATCTTCCGAGATTGTCTAAAATGCTTTCTCCGAAAATTATTTCGAGCAGTTAGTCCACGAACGCACGCGAATTGTAAATGGTTGCGAAAACACACTTGACCTCTTAGCCACAAACAATCCAGAGCTAATAGAGAGCATCATGACTAATACAGGGATTAGTGATCTCAAGGTCGTTGTAGCTAGGCTCAATACCGTTTCTTCCAAATCCACCAGAAACAAACGCAAAATAATTTTATTTCAAAAGCCGATAAAGTGTCACTAGAAGCCTTCCTAAGAGACAATCTCCATTCCTTCCGAACTGACTATGCAAATGTAGACGAGATATGGCTCAAATTCAAAGATATAGTAGCAACAGCAATTGAGAGATTCATACCTCATAAATTGGTAAGAGATGGAACTGATCCCCCATGGTACACAAAACAAGTCCGAACGCTGTTGCAGAGGCAACGGAAAAAGCTAGCGAAATTCAGAAGAACGCGAAATCCTGAAGATTGTCTAAAATTTACAGACGCGCGAAATTTGGCACGAACTTCAATGCGAGATGCCTTTAATAGGTTCCACAACGAAACATTGCCTCGAAATTTGGTAGAAAATCCGAAGAAATTCTGCTCGTATGTAAAGTACACAAGCGGCAAAACACAGTCAATACCTTCGCTGCGCAGTGCCGATGGTACTGTTACCGACGACTGTGCCGCTAAAGCGGAGTTATTGAACGCAGTTTTCCGAAATTCCTTCACCAGGGAAGACGAATGGAATATTCCAGAATTTGAAACACGAACAGCTGCTAGCATGCGTTTCTTAGAAGTAGATACCTTAGGGGTTGCGAAGCAACCCAAATCGCTTGATACGGGCAAGTCTTCAGGTCCAGATTGTATACCGATTAGGTTCCTTTCAGATTACGCTGATACAATAGCTCTCTACTTAGCAATCATATACAACCGCTCGCTCACCGATAGATCTGTACCTACAGATTGGAAAATTGCGCAGGTCGCACCAGTGTTTAAGAAGGGTAGTAGGAGTAATCCATCGAACTACAGACCTATATCATTGACGTCGGTTTGCAGTAGGGTTTTGGAGCATATACTGTATTCAAACATTATGAATCACCTCGAAGGGAACGATCTATTGATACGTAATCAGCATGGTTTCAGAAAACATCGTTCTCGTGCAACGCAGCTAGCTCTTTATTCGCACGAATTCATGGCCGCTATCGACAGGGGATCTCAGGTTGATTCCGTATTTCTGGATTTGAGGAATGCTTTTGACATCGTTCGTCACAAACGACTTCTAATCAAGCTGCTGGCCTATGGGGTATCGTCTCAGTTGTGCGACTGGATTCGTGATTTCCTGTCAGGAAGGTCGCAGTTCGTAGTAATGGACGGCAAATCATCGAGTAAAACTGAAGTGATATCAGGTGTTCCCCAGGGAAGCCTCCTGGGACCTCTGCTGTTCCTGATCTATATAAATGACCTGGGCGACAATCTGAGCAGTTCTCTTAGGTTGTTCGCAGATGATTTACCGTCTAGTAAGGTCATCCGAAGACCAGTGTCAGTTGCAAAGCGATTTAGAAAAGATTGCTGTATGGTGTGGCAGGTGGCAGTTGACGCTAAATAACGAAAAGTGTGAGGTGATCCACATGAGTTCCAAAAGAAATCCGTTGGAATTCGATTACTCGATAAATAGTACAATACTCAAGGCTGTCAATTCAACTAAGTACCTGGGTTTAAAATTATGAACAACTTCAGTTGGAAAGACCATATGGATAATATTGTGGGGAAGGCGAGCCAAAGGTTGCGTTTCATTGTCAGGACACTTAGAAGATGCAACAAGTCCACTAAAGAGACAGCTTACACTACACTCGTTCGTCCTCTGTTAGAATATTGCTGCGCGGTGTGGGATCCTTACTAGGTGGGATTGACGGAGGACATCGAAAGGGTGCGAAAAAGGGCAGCTCGTTTTGTATTATCACGTAATAGGGGATAGAGTGTGGCAGATATGATACGCGAGTTGGGATGGAAGTAATTAAAGCAAAGACGTTTTTCGTCGCGGCGAGATCTATTTACGAAATTTCAGTCACCAACTTTCTCCTCCGAATGCGAAAATATTTTGTTGAGCCCAACCTACATAGGTAGGAATGATCATCAAACTAAAATAAGAGAAATCAGAGCTCGAACAGAAAGGTTTAGGTGTTCGTTTCTCCCGCGCGCTGTTCGGGAGTGGAATGGTAGAGAGATAGTATGATTGTGGTTCGATGAACCATCTGCCAAGCACTTAAATGTGAATTTCAGAGTAGTGTAGTAGATGTAGATGTAGAAGATGAGTCATTACAAATAAAGTGTCTTAACATGACCGTAGGCTCATTTACAGATTTTATGTCTTCAATTGATAAAGAATCCTATGTTTAGAATGCTACATATTCGGCAAATATGTTTTTTTCTTACTGATAAAATATCAGGACTGACGATGGTCCTCACAGACGTGGATTTAATGAATTTCCTAACGTTTACTAACATGCGTCAGATTAATAGTTTGTTCAACTATACTCTGACATACATCCGTTCTTTCTGCCAAGGACCTCGTGTCATAACTACACTTCCTTTCAGACTGACTCGGTTAAGAAAATTAGCTTTTAAAGTCGTCAGCTGAGAGGTATCGTAACAGCTACAGCACCAATAAGCGCTACATCAAATGACGATGTGCTAACAGAAAACTTAAAGCATTCAGTCAACATTCAACTTCAATGAGTGAACGGCTTACAGAATAAGACAGGTAAATGTATAAAAAATTCAGTGGCCAGAGGATTGAAACAAATTAACGGCTCGTAAAGCTAGAATGAGACTTGTGTAAAGTAAACTCATTCATTATAGATCAGCACCCAGTGCGGTCTGGACGACGTGTAGGTCCCACAGTTACCCCTGCGTTGGCTTCAGACAGACATGGAAGATTTAGCAATGATCTTGTTGGAGTGTATTAATTCACTGCATGCGGCAGATGTACATATTAAGCGGTGCGTAAGGAGCAGAGAACTGTTCCAAAGAAATATTTTTCTTCTTTCTGTTAATTCAATTTCACTTTCGACAGAAGACAGTTCCATCGTTTTTTGTGGGAAACTTCGACCTGTGCAAGCCCTCAGTATTGTTGTTGTTGTGGTCTTCAGTCCTGAGACTGATTTGATGCAGCTCTCCATGCTACTCTATCCTGTGAAAGCTTCTTCATCTCCCAGTACCTACTGCAACCTACATCCTTCTGAATCTGCTTAGTGTATTGATCTCTTGGCCTCCCTCTACGATTTTTACCCTCCACGCTGCCCTCCAATACTAAATTGGTGATCCCTTGATGCCTCAGAACATGTCCTACCAACCGATCCCTTCTTCTGGTCAAGTTGTGCCACAAACTCCTCTTCTCCCCAATCCTATTCAGTACCTCCTCATTAGTTATGTGATCTTCCCATCCAATCTTCAGCATTCTTCTGTAGCACCACATTTCGAAAGCTTCTATTCTCTTCTTGTCCAAGCTATTTATCGCCCATGTTTCACTTCCATACATGGCTACACTCCATACAAATACTTTCAGAAATGACTTCCTGACACTGAAATCTATACTCGATGTTAACAAATTTCTCTTCTTCAGAAACGCTTTCCTTGCCATTGCCAGTCTACATTTTATATCCTCTCTACTTCCACCATCAGCAGTTATTTTGCTCCCTAAATAGCAAACCTCCTTTACTACTTTAAGTGACTCATTTCCTAATCTAATACCCTCAACATCACCCTACTTAATTCGACTACATTCCAGTATCCTCGTTTTGCTTTTGTTGATGTTCATCTTATATCCTCCCTTCAAGACACCATCCATTCCGTTCAACTGCTCTTCCAAGTCCTTTGCTGTCTCTGACAGAATTACAATGTCATCCGCGAATCTCAAAGTTTTTATTTCTTCTCCATGGATTTTAATACCTACTCCGAATTTTTCTTTTCTTTACTTTACTGCTTGCTCAATATACAGATTGAATAACATCGGGGAGAGGCTACAACCCTGTCTTACTCCCTTCCCAACCACTGCTTCCCTTTCATGTCCCTCGACTCTTATAACTGCCATCTGGTTTCTGTACAAATTGTAAATAGCCTTTCTCTCCTTGTATTTTACCCCTGCCACCTTTAGAATTTGAAAGAGAGTATTCCAGTCAACATTGTCAAAAGCTTTCTCTAAGTCTGCAAATGCTAGAAACGTAGGTTTGCCTTTCCTTAATCTTTGTTCTAAGATAAGTCGTAAGGTCAGTATTGCCTAACGTGTTCCAGTATTTATACGGAATCCAAACTGATCTTCCCCAAGGTCGGCTTCTACTAGTTTTTCATTTCGTCTGTAAAGAATTCGTGTTAGTATTTTGCAGCTGTGGCTTGTTAAACTGATTGTTCGCTAATTCTCACATCTGTCAACACCTGCTTTCTTTGGGATTGGAATTATTATATTCTTCTTGAAGTCTGAGGGTATTTCGCCTGTTTCATACATCTTGCTCACCAGATGGTAGAGTTTTGTCAGGACTGGCTCTCCCAAGGCCGTCAGTAGTTCCAATGGAATGTTGTCTACTCCGGGGGCCTTGTTTCGACTCAGGTCTTTCAGTGCTCTGTCAAACTCTTCACGCAGTATCGTATCTCCCATTTCATCTTCATCTACATCCTCTCCCGTTTCCATAATATTGTCCTCAAGTACATCGCCCTTGTATAGACCCTCTATAAACTCCTTCCACCTTTCTGCTTTCCCTTCTTTGCTTAGAACTGGGTTTCCATCTGAGCTCTTGATGTTCATACAAGTGGTTCTCTTATCTCCAAAGGTCTCTTTAATTTTCCTGTAGGCAGTATCTATCTTACCCCTGGTGAGATAAGCTTCTACATCCTTACATTTGTCCTCTAGCCTTCCCTGCTTAGCCATTTTGCACTTCCTGTCGATCTCATTTTTGAGACGTTTGTATTCCTTTTTGCCTGCTTCATTTACTGCATTTTTATATTTTCTCCTTTCATCAATTAAATTCAATATTTCTTCTGTTACCCAAGGATTTCTACTAGCCCTCGTCTTTTTACCTACTTGACCCTCTGCTGCCTTCACTACTTCATCCCTCAAAGCTACCCATTCTTCTTCTACTGTATTTCTTTCCCCCATTCCTGTCAATTGTTTCCTTATGCTCTCCCTGAAACTCTGTACAACCTCTGGTTCTTTCAGTTTATCCAGGTCCCATCTCCTTAAATTCCCACCTTTTTGCAGTTTCTTCAGTTTTAATCTACAGTTCATAACCAATAGATTGTGGTCAGAGTCCACATCTGCCCCTGGAAATGTCTTACAATTTAAAACCTGGTTCTTACCATTATATAATCTATCTGATACCTTTTAGTATCTCCAGGGTTCTTCCATGTATACAACCTTCTATCATGATTCTTAAACCAAGTGTTAGCTATGATTAAGTTGTGCTCTGTGCAAAATTCTACCAGGCGGCTTCCTCTTTCATTTCTTAGCCCCAATCCATATTCACCTACTACGTTTCCTTCTCTCCCTTTTCCTACACTGGAATTCCAGTCACCCATGACTATTAAATTTTCGTCTCCCTTCACTATCTGAATAATTTCTTTTATTTCATCATACATTTCTTCAATTTCTTCGTCATCTGCAGAGCTAGTTGGCATATAAACTTGTAGTACTGTAGTAGGTGTGGGCTACGTATCTATCTTGGCCACAATAATGCGCTCACTAAGCTGTTTGTAGTAGCTTACCCGCGTTCCTATTCATTATTAAACCTACTCCTGCATTACCCCTATTTGACTTTGTGTTTATAACCCTGTAGTCAACTGACCAGAAGTCTTGTTCCTCCTGCCACCGAACTTCACTAATTCCCACTATATCTAACTTTAACCTATCCATTTCCCTTTTTAAATTTTCTAACCTACCTGCCCGATAAAGGGATCTGACATTCCACGCTCCGATCCGTAGAACGCCAGTTTTCTTTCTCCTGATAACGACGTCCTCCTGTGTAGTCCCCGCCCGGAGATCCGAATGGGGGACTATTTTACCTCCGGAATATTTTACCCAAGAGGACGCCATCATAATTTAATCATACAGTAAATCTGCATGCCTTTGGTAAAAATTACGGCCGTAGTTTCCCCTTGCTTTCAGTCGTTCGCAGTACCAGCACAGCAAGGCCGTTTAGGTTATTCTTAAAAGGCCAGATCAGTCAATCATCCAGACTGTTGCCCTTGCAACTACTGAAAAGGCTGCTGCCCCTCTTCAGAAACCACACGTTTGTCTGGCCTCTCAACAGATACCCTCAGTTGTGGTTTTGTACCTACGGTACCGCTATCTGTATCGCTGAGGCACGCAAGCCCTCAGTAAGTGTCATGCAATACGGAAGCGTGAGTACAACTCATTTTGTAAGAACTTAATTAATTGCTGAACCAAAAATTACGTAACAACTAAATGACGATACAACGAAAATTTAATGTCAAGTAGTGAATCATATATAACTCGGAATGTTCACAATTATTTAAAACTCTTTAATTGCGTTTTCCGACTGCGAGAAAAGAGAACCTATCATCTCTTTCGGTGTAACAGTAAATGCAATTCTGATACCTTCAGACCATTAAATGAGAACAAAATACTGATAGTAAACGAGGAGTAAGTGGAAGACCAGCGTGCAACAGTTATCTAAATAATATTCCTGAATATATATTTTCACTCTGTAGTTGGTGTTAGTGTTCAGTGGCTATAATGTTAAAAATGTTCCTCTGTGTAATGTAATGTACGTATAATCTCCAGTACACTCCACGGTGGTTAGCTGAGTGCGTACTTAAATGGAGGTTTGTATGTAAATGATTCATGGTTCTAATAAGTAGCCCATTATTAGTATCCGACTCACTGCTACACTAAGTGAACAATGTTTGCACACAAGTTTTGCTGGAAGCTGGTCATTTCCTTGTGGTTTGTTAATCTGAGCGTTTATGAAATATTTCGGAATTGAATTTTATATTTTTATCATTTACACTTCTAGCATTGCCAGTAGTTTCACTAGATGTTATATAGCTATGTTCAATACATACCAGTATTTAAGAATTATTGCACCATTTTATATTTGTACGTTTCACTCAGGGTATTCTTAAATGTTACACTCAGAAACGTCTCTAGAGCAATTTCTTTCATCTTGCATGTTCTACTGTAGCGTTCAAAACTGTAAATGCAGAAGTTTGCACAACTGACATAATAGTAATACGCAATCAATCTGTTCACACCATGTTAACGCAGGAAGCCAAACCGAAAATGGTATCTCATGTTTTCCGCTTGGAATGTAACATTTCAGCTTCCACCGCAATATGCGTATTACATCTGCTAAAACATGTCTGATCAGCATGTGTTTAGTAAGAACTTCGGAGAGAAAATCAGTCGCCATCATGTGACATCGCTCTACTGCCACTTACCAGCGCCTGGAGACATGGTATTGGCCTCAAATGCTAAGACAGAGAAGAGTCCACAATCTTCTTCAAGTTTCTTAGTCATGTTTTCAGAAATGACAAAACAAGTAAAAGACGCACTTTCAAAAACGATTTCTTCTGCGCTTTTAACTGTACATAAAATCAATACCACAGTTTTAGTGTTATTATTCGGTAAGTCCTACAGGCAGATACCTTCGGTTGCTTTGTTATCTTCCTGCTCCTGTTTATTAAATTCTTTAACTGTTAACATGAATATTATACTGAATGTGATATGGTACTTTATGCTACTCGAGGAACACTGGAGTAGAGGAGATGGGTTACCAGCCATAAATGTCTCTCCCGCTTAGAATCTCACAGTGCCCTCAATTCATCCAAATATTCATGACACTCTCTTTAGCGTCTAAAACAAGGGATGTGTGTATCGGTTTGGAATGACATATAGTACATACCGCCTAACCATGTCTGTAGGGTTAGCAGTAAAATGATCTTAGCCCATGAGTGCTCGTTGACTTGTATGAAAATCTTGAATCATTGGGAAAATTAATAGTCGCAAATGACATGGAAACAGCTGAGACCAATAAAACCTAATATTATGCTACAACGTACGTCTTCCCAAACATGAAAATGCGGTATAAGGTAGTCCTCACTGTACTGTCGCACTTGGATGACTTATCTCAATGTGTGAGGACTATGGCGACTGAGTTCCGCAAACTACGAAAGCTTCTTAATTTATTTTATGGAAGTTTGAAGACAAAACACGTTTTACGAGAAACGTCTAACTGAATAATTGGGCCTACAAATATGTTTATATCTATTGTTACCTTTTATCCAAGTTACATATGGGATAAGCTTAATAACACCTTCATTAAATGTTCTGATAGTTTATCGTCTCCCGCAACATCATATTTTGGAGGAGGTAGTTGGAGAGTTTACGAATCAATATTACTTTTCGGTTCGTTGTAAGTTCATTGAGCGAAAATGTTTCGCGCAACTAAATAACAGTAAAATGAAAAGAAATATTGATTTTGTGAACTAACCAAATACCTTTACAAAACTGTATTATTACTGCAGATGACAGACTGTATGGTCAGTTAACGAAGATCCTATAAAGATTACCCTAACCCTGCTAGTGAGAAACAAAACAGATTTGGTGGTTTATACAAATGGTTCAAATGGCTCTGAGCACTATGGGACTCAACTGCTGAGGTCATTAGTCCCCTAGAACTTAGAACTAGTTAAACCTAACTAACCTAGGGACATCACAAACATCCATGCCCGAGACAGGATTCGAACCTGCGACCGTAGCGGTCTTGCGGTTCCAGACTGCAGCGCCTTTAACCGCACGGCCACTTCGGCCGGCTGGTTTATACACTGAAGCGCCAAAGAAACTGGTACAGGCATGCGTATTCAAATACAGAAATATGTAAGCAGGCAGAATACGGCGCTGCGGTCGGCAACGCCTATATAAGACAACAAGTGCCCAGCGCAGTTGTTAGATTACTGTTGCTACAACGGCAGGTTGTCAATATTTTGAGTGAGTTTGAACGTTGTGTTATAGTTCGCGCACGAGCGATGGGACACGGCATCTTCAAGGTAGCGATGAAGTAGGTATTTTCCTGTACGACCATTTCACGAGTGTACCGCGAAGATCAGGAATCCAGCAAAACATCAGATCTCCGACATCGCTGCGGCCGGAAAAAGATCTTGCATGAACGGGACCAATGACGACTGAAGAGAACCGTTCAACGTGACAGAAGTACATCGCTTCCGCAAACTGCTGCAGATATCAATACTGGACCATCAACAAGAGTCGTATTGCGAACCATTCAACGAAACATCATCGATTTGGGCTTTCGGAGCCGAAGGCCCCCTCACGTACCCTTCATGACCGCACAACACAAAGCTTTACGCGTTTCCTGGGCTTATCAACACTGATGTTATGTGTTGATGACTGGAAACATGTTGCCTGGTCGAACGAGTCTCGTTTTAAATTGTGTCAAGCGGATGGACGTGTGCGGGTATTGAGACAACCTCATGAATCCATGAACCTTGCATGTCAGCAGGGAACTGTTCAAGTTGGTTGAGGCTCTGTAATGGTGTAGCGCGTGTGCAGTTGGAGTGATATGGGACCAATGATACTTCTATATATGACTCTGGCGGGAGACACGTACGGAAGCATCCTGTCTGATCACCTGCATCCATTCATGTCCATAGTGCATTCCGACGAACTTAGGCAATTCCAAGAGGACACTGCGACACCCCACACGTCCAGAATTGTTACAGAGTGGCTCCAGGAACACTCTTCTGAGTTTAAACACTTCCGTTGCCCACAAAACTGCATAGACATGACATTATTGAAAATCTGGGATTGTTGCAATGTGCTGTTCAGAAGAGATCTTCACTCCCTAGTACTCTTACGGATTTATGGACATCCCTGCAGGATTCATGGTGTCAATTCCCTCCAGCACTACTTCAGACATTAGTCGAGTCCATGACACTTCGTGCTGCGGTACTTCTGTGTGGTCACGGGGACCCTACACGATATTAGGCAGGTGTACCAGTTTCTTTGGTTCTTCAGTGCATAAACAGGCGGAAACAAATTCTCGCAATTTGTCTAGAGTAGCAGATGGTCTTACAGCATCAAACTCAAAAGCTGATGTCTTTCTCGGTGTTTTAAAGTTTTGTACGTGTTAGGCACAAGAAGTTATGTTCGGTGGAGTATCTGGTTTATTCATTTTTCATCAAGTGAGCAGTCTGTCGAGTTCATCTGTAGTGTTTCATCTCTTGTCTCTTCTTAAGTTTTATTTCCTTTTGCACATTTTTCCCGTCGGTTTACTGAACATATGCCACTCCGTGCCGGAATTGATGACATTATCGGCCGAGGTCGGGCGCGATTGATCCATCTAGGGTCAGAACGCGACACCTTATATTTTTCGGTTTCCATTGCAGATAAACACACATAATAGCGCTTTTACATATAAGTTTTAAATATACTCTGAGACAAAGAAAAACGACCGAGCGAGGTGGCGCAGTGGTTAGACACTGGACTCGCATTCGGGAGGACGACGGTTCAATCCCGCGTCCGGCCATCTTGATTTAGGTTTTCCGTGATTTCCCTAAATCGCTCCAGGCAAATGCCAGGATGGTTCCTTTCAAAGGGCACGGCTGACTTCCTTCCCCATCCTTCCCTAATCCGATGAGACCGATGACCTCGCTGTCTGGTCTCCTTCCCCAAACCAACCAACCAACCAAAGAAAAACGACGCACCACGAATGGGACGGAGATCGGTAGATGTAGTGCACACGTACGCACAAACGAATGATCACAATTTCAGAGAAACTGCGTTCAAGAGAAAGGGCTTCACAAACTCAGCAAGTCAATAAGGCGTTGGTCCGCCTCTGGCCCTTATGCAACCAGTTATTCGATTTATCATTGACTGATAGAGTTGCTTGATGTCCTCCTGAGGAACATCGCGTCGAATTTTGTCCTCTTGGGGCGATGGATTGCCAAAATCCCGAGCTGATTGGAAGGTTTTGCCCATAATACTCACAATGTTCCCGATTGAGGAGAGACCCGGCGTCATTTGTGGCCAAGGTATGGTTTGGCTAGCACGAAGACAAGCAGTAGAAACATCGCCGTGGACGGGCGGGCATTATCTTGCTGAAATGTGAGCCCAGTACAGCTTTCCATGAAGGGCAACAGAACGGGGCGTAGAATATCTTCGGCATACTGCTTTGCTGGAAGGCTGCCACAGATGACAAACAAAGGGGTCCTGCTTTGAAAAGAAACAGCACCCCAGATCATCACTCCTGGTTGTCAGGCAGTATGGCGGGCGACAGTCAGGTTGGTATTCCACTACAGTCTGGGACGTCTCCAGGTCTTCAGCCTGGAATGTCACTGACTGGAGTAAAAGTGTCTTCAGTGATGAGCTCAGCTTCTAACTGTGTCACAGGCCTCATGCAAGAAGAGCTCTGTCTGGGTGGACCTTTATGTCCCCAGCTGCCCATGGGAACACCATGGTGAATCAGTTTAATACTTTCAGTCCCAAAGCAATAAGTGTACCATCTGAGAGTACTCACACCCAGTAATCCAAACGACTGAGGGAGGCTAGTCTTCCTGAAAACCAGAATGTATTTAGTAACGGGGCTCTAGGAGAATAATCAGAGTGCGTTTCTGTTGATCAAGAGGAAGGAGGGGACGTTTGAAAAAGTGTCCCCTTCCTGTATTCACGAAATATTAAAATGGCTTGCCGGGACCTTGTAGTCTGTTAAACGACTGTGTATTGGTTCCGTTTTGGTCAAAACTAACAAATCAAATCAACTAGAACTTTCTCGAATATCTGTTTCCTGCCTTTTTTCTTGAATTTTTCTCTGTTCGTTATTTCTTCTATGGAGATATTTAGTTTCTTGAGGTCTTCCATGGTTTCCTTTGCCCACTTAGTTTTCATCACATTACTCATCACTATGTTAAAAACCTTCTTGATCAGTCTATTTTCGTTCATCCTATAAATGTTCCCATAGAATTTAGCCCTTCTTTTTCTTTTCTGGTGTTCTCTGTAATTGTCTCTGTCTGTTTGTACAGTTGTTTTGTCGGTCTTTTTATCCAGATCCTATGTCTCTGAACTGGCGCATAGATCTTTCTCAGAATTTTCCTCTCTTGCTTTTCCATTTTCTTGATTTTCGTCCTTCCCCTCATTACTGTCGCTTTTGAGGTTTACAAGACTACTGTTTTGTAATGTCTTAATTTGGCATTAACGAAAATACTTAATCAACATGTCCACGGGTGTGCTGCCGGTCTATAGTGTCCAAAGGGCACAATATTTCGGCGATCATACATGTCGCCATCATCAGGTGAAGTGACGGACTGAGCTCCTGTGAACGTGCCGGCACGGAGATCCGTACGCTATGGCTGCTCAGAGGGAACTGGGTTTGGTCGCGGCAGCGGCCGATTTAAATACCATCCGCCCGCGGCGTGCTCCCTCCGCCGTCCGCGCCCCGCGCCACGGTCGCGCGGTGGAACGGATTGCTCGATTAACCAAGAGTAAATCGAGCAAACGTATAGTTGTGACGACCACGGCGGACAGAGCCATCACACACACCGACGTCATCTCAGACGCCGTCGCAATCTTTTCCACCGCGCGACCGTGGCGCGGGGCGCGGACGACGGAGGGAGCGCGCCGCGGGCGGAGGGTATTTAAATCGGCCGCCGCCGCGACCAAACCCAGTTCCCTCTGAGCAGCCATAGCGTACGGATCTCCGTGCCGGCACGTTCACAGGAGCTCAGTCCGTCAGTTCACCTGATGATGGCAACATGTATGATCACCGTTGGACACTATAGACTGGCAGCACACCCGTGGATATTTTGATTATCAAATACGCCGAGAGAAACTCAAGAATCACAACGAAAATACTTCTTTTGTTGTAATGGTTCCATGTAAGTCTGTAAGCTTTTTGTAGCTTTGCAACCCTTTTTTCATTGGCTGTCGAATTTAGGCCTGTTTTCTCTATAATCTTTCCCAGGTATTTGATACTTTCTACTTGTATTATCATTCCATACTTTGTTACCAATGGGTTTCTGTCTGTGGATTTTGTGTCCATGTACTCGGTTTTTTCATACGAAATTTGTAGTCCTGTTCTGGCTGCGATTTCATGCAGTGCCCCTAGGGCTCCTTTGGCTTCTTTTCCGTTATTTGTTATGATGGCTATATCATCGGCAAAGGCCAGACATTTTACGTTGATGGTTCTATTTTTGTGTCCCCCCATCTTTACCCCATTTACTAATTTGTCCCATTGTCCCATATCCTGATTATATTCTCAGAAACTGCTTTCAATAAAATGGGTGACAGGCCATCTCCCTGTCTCACTCCTGTCTTGATTTCGAACGGTTCTGAGATCTCTCCCATGAACTTCACTTCGGATTTTGTATTTGTTAATATTTCCTGGATTAGTTTCCTGGTCTTGTTGCCTACCTTCTTTTTTTCCAGTGTACTGAAAAGCGTTTCTCTGTCTATGGGATCGTAGGCCCTCTTGAAATCAACAAATGTTATTGTGGTTCAAAAATGACTCTGAGCACTATGGGACTTAACTGCTGAGGTCATCCCTCCCCTAGAACAGAACTACTTAAACCTCACTAACCTAAGGACATCACAAACATCCATGCCCGAGGCAGGATTCGAACCTGCGACCGTAGCGGTCGCGCGGTTCCAGACTGTAGCGCCTGGAACCGCTCGGTCACTCCGGCCGGTCGTTATTGTGGTGTTTCTGGACTTTCTCGTTGTTGATATTGTTCTCAGGCACCAAATCTGTTCACTGCACGATCTTCCCTTCCTGAACCCTGCTTCGTATTCTCCGTTATGTGGATCTATCTGATGTTCTAGGCGATTTAACAGAGCTTTGGATAGAATTTTGTATGTGGCAGGCAATAACGAAATTCCTCTATAGTTATTAGGGTGTGTTTTGTCTCCTTTCTTGTAGATGGAGTCTATTAGGGCTGACTTCCATTCTTCTGGCACCTTTTCTGTTTCCCAGATGTTTTTGATTATTCTGTGTATTTTGGGTGTAATGTTTTCATGGTCTAATTACCATACTTCTGCAATCAGTCCATCTTCTGCTGGTGCTCTGTTATTTTTCAATAATTTTATTATTTTCACTATTTCTTCTTGTGCTGGGGGTTCAGAGTCCTGGGTAGGTTCTGGTTTTGTAAACTGTAATCTCTGTTTAGTTTCATCGCAGTTGAGTAATGTGTTAAAGCATCGAGCTAATATTTCATAGTTTTTCTTCGGATTTGTCTCCAGTGTTCCATCTTGTCTTTTGAAGCATAAGCTTGGAAGTTGATACCCTGTCATATTTTCTCGGAATATTCTGTAAACATTTCGTGTGTTGTTTCTGGTGAAGTCCTCTTCCATCTCCTTCAACCTGCTGTTTTCGTAACCTCTTTTTTCTCTGCGGATTATTTTTGAAGTGTTTTTCTGTATTATGTTGATTTCATCCCATTTTTCTTGTATTCTATGGCTGTTAAATTTTTTCCAAGCTCGTATTCTGTCTTGTGTTGCTCTTTCGCACGTGTTGTTCCACCATCGATGTTTCCTTTTTCTCGGTGGTTGCCCCAGTTTTATTAATTCTCTCACGTTTTCTGACAGTCCTGTCCAGTTGTTGGTGTTGATTTTCGTAATTTCTTCTATTATTTCTTTCTTGTTTAGTTGCAGGGACTCTGGATCTGTTCTGAAAGGTCTGTTGGTTCTCTTGAATTGTCTGTTGGGTATAAATTTTGCTTTGATTTGGAAATGGTGATGATCAGACTAAAAAACTCCTTTCCTGATTCTTACATTCATTATTTCTCTAGCGTTTATTACGGATATTGCTACGTGGTCTATCTGAAATTCCGCTAGAGCATTGTAGGGGGATTTCCAAGTTACTAGTTTTTTTTATGGTTTCTGGAAGCTCAAAATTCCTGCAGAAATTTATCAAGTTCTCTCCAGTTTTGTTTGTTCTCTTGTGCGCAGTATGTTTTCCTGTCGTGTCTCGGAATTTTCTTTCCTTGCCTAACTGGGCATTGAAATCACCTAGTAACACTTTTACGCGATTCTTGGGGATTTTGCTGGTAGTTTCTTCCAAATCTCCCCAGAATTCCTCTATCATCTCTGGGTTCTTCTTGATATAATTATTTGTGGGGGAATGTGCACTAATTAGTGTACAGGCCTTTTAACAGACCGTATCGTGAGTGATGAAGTTTTTTCTGATTTTGAGGTGAAATCCAATTCAGAGTCCAGTATCGATTTATGTACTACAAATCCTGTTCCAAAGAGTTTGAGGCTACTTCCTGGAATGGCTACGGCTGGTTTCCCCTTATATATTCTGTAATTCTCCGAACCAAAGTGGTTCCCATCTGCGAATCACATTTCCTGTATTGCCATAATTTTGATGTTAAATTTATCCATGGTGTTTCAATTTACGTGGCTACAGTATTGGCTTTGTGTTGAGTGTTCCCATGTAAAATGTTCTCTTTGTCTTGAGGGTTTTTGAGAAGCTCCGATTTTTCTCTTCATGAGGTGGCTGAACCCTGAAATCCGATGATCATGTCTTATTGACTGGAGACCAGGGTAGTGGATGTTTCCCATTGTTCTGTCACGATTATTGGTTTGTGTTGAGGTTTTGGTGGTGAAATTACGAAGGATCTCACATAATTTTGACTGGAGTTTTGAGTTCCAGAAGATTCAAACACAGCCGAGCTCACAGAGCCAACAGACGCTGACCAGAGTACCGGTGGCTACCACACAGACATGTCTGGATTTTGGGGCGTCACCTGTAACCCTAGGAGGGGCCCTCAGATGGATCCAGGTTTTTTATAAGGTGTTACTCCTCCCCCTCCTGCTTCCTCATCACTTGGGAGATGGGGCCCCGGGATTGGGACCGGCAGTGGCGGAGTTGCTGGCCTCTTTTCGTTTATTCGCTTGTAATTACGCAACTGGAGAGGAGCTGAATTAAAGTGGAGTCATGGTATCATAGTGACTGTATGAGCTGGTTTCAGTTTCTCTTCTTAACCTTTTGTAAACTAACATGTTTCTGAGTACATTAATTTGTTTAATGGGCTACCTATGAATGTGAGGAGTGCTAAAATGTGAGACAGGCGACTTCATCTACATCTACATCTACACGTATACTCCGCAAGCCACCCAACGGTGTGTGGCGGAGGGCACTTTACGTGCCACTGTCATTACCTCCATTTCCTGTTCCAGTCGCGTATGGTTCGCGGGAAGAACGACTGCCGGAAAGCCTCCGTGCGCGCTCGAATCTCTCTAATTTTACACTAGTGATCTCCTCGGGAGGTACGAGTATAAGTAGGGGGAAGCAATATATTCGATACCTCATCCAGAAACGCACCCTGTCGAAATTTGGGCCGCGCAGGATTAGCCGAGCGGTCTGGGGCGCTGCAGTCATGGACTGTGCGGCTGGTCCCGGCGGAGGTTCGAGTCATCCCTCTGGCATGGGTGTGTGTGTTTGTCCTTAGGATAATTTAGGTTAAGTAGTGTAACCTTAGGGACTGATGACCGTAGCAGTTAAGTCCCATAAGATTTCACACACAGTCGAACATTTTCGAAACCTGGACAGCAAGCTACACCGCGATGCAGAGCGCCTCTCTTGCAGAGTCTGCCACTTGAGTTTGCTAAACATCTCCGTAACGCTATCACGCTTACCAAATAACCCTGTGACGAAACGCGCCGCTCTTCTTTGGATCTTCTCTATCTCCTCTGTCAACCCAACCTGGTACGGACCCCACACTGATGAGCAATACTCAAGTATAGGTCGAACGAGTGTTTTGTTGATGGACTACATTTTCTAAGGACTCTATCAATTAATCTCGACCTGGCACCCGACTTACCAACAATTAATTTTATATGATCATTCCACTTCAAACCGTTCCGTACGCATACTCCCAGATATTTTACAGAAGTAACTGCTACCAGTGTTTGTTCCGCTATCATATAATCATACAATAAAGGATCCTTCTTTCCATGTATTCGCAATACATTTGTCTATGTTAAGTGTCAGTTGCCACTCCCTTCACCAAGTGGCTATCCGTTGCAGATCTTCCTGCATTTCGCTGCAATTTTCTAATGCTGTAACTTCTCTGTATACTACAGCATCATCCGCGAAAAGCCGCATGGAACTTCCGACACTATCTACTACGTCATTTACATATATTGTGAAAAGCAATGGTCCCATAACTCCCCCCTGTGGCACGCCAGAGGTTACTTTAACGTCTGTAGACGTCTCTCCATTGAGAACAACATGCTGTGTTCTGTTTGCTAAAAACTCTTCAATCCAGCCATACAGTTGGACTGATATTCCGTAGGCTCTTACTTTGTTTATCAGGCGACAGTGCGGAACTGTATCGAACGCCTTCCGGAGTCAAGGAAAATGGCATCTACCTGGGAGCCTGTATCTAACATTTTCTGGGTCTCATGAACAAATAAAGCGAGTTGGGTCTCACACGATCGCTGTTTCCGGAATCCATGTTGATACCTCCAGAGTAGATTCCGGGTTTCCAAAAATGACATGATAGGGAGCAAAAAACATGTTCTAAAATTCTACAACAGATCGCTGTCGGAGATATGGGCCTATAGTTTTGCGCATCTGCTCGACGATCCTTCTTGAAAACTGGAACTACCTGTCCTCTTTTCCAATCATTTAGAACCTTCCGCTCCTCAAGAGACTTGCGGTACAATGCTGTTACAAGCGGGGCAAGTTCTTTCGCATACTCTGTGTAGAATCGAATTGGTATCCCGTCATGTCCAGTGGAGTTTCCTCTGTTGAGTGATTTCAGTTGCATTTCTATTCCTTGGACACTTATTTCGATGTCAGCCATTTTTTCGTCCGTGCGCGGATTTAGAGAAGTAACTGCAGTGCGGTCTTCCTCTGTGAAACAGCTTTGGAAAAAGATGTTTAGTATTTCAGCTTTACGCGTGTCATCCTCTGTTTCAATGCCATTATCATCCCAGAGTGTATGGATACGCTGTTTCGATCCACTTACTGATTTAACGTAAGACCAGAACTTCCGAGGATTTTCTGTCAAGTCGATATATAGAATTTTACTTTCGAATTCAGTGAACGCTTCACGCATAGCCCTCCTTATGCTTTAACTTTGACATCGTTTAGCTTGTGTTTGTCTGAGAGGTTTTGGCGCGTTTAAATTTGCAGTGAAACTCTCTTTGCTCTCGCAGTAGTTTCCTAACTTTGTTGTTGAACCACAGTGGGTTTTTCCGTTCCTCACAGTTTTACTCGGCACGTACCTGTCTAAAACGCGTTTTATGATTGCCTTGTTCGTTTTCCATAAACACACAACATTGTCAGTGTCGGAAAAGAAATTACGGAAAACTTATGTCAGGATGGTTGGACGCGGGTTTGAACCCTCGTCCTCCCCAATGCGAGTTCAGTATGCTACCCACTTCGCTACCTCGCTCGGTAGAAACAGAAGGAGAAGAAATTGCAGGTGTGGCGCCCTTACCCTGTCGGGGGATGAAATTCGCTTTGCTGATCAGAGTGCAGGTGGAGAGCCCATTGTATACTCATAGGATGGCCTGCGTGTTGGTCGATATAAAAAAAAAAAAAACTTCATTCCAGAAGATGGAACGCTGTCAGCGGAGGGCAGGCGCTAGGAGCTATACCTGGACAGATAAGAATCTCCTGGATTTCCTAAAAACTTGGGAAAACAGCTCTGACCTACTTAACGTTTGGACGTGAGAGCAAAGCCAGCAACTAGCCTCGTAGAGAGCTATTTAAGATTTTCAGGAGACCTGTAATATGAGGCTAGATGGCAGTTGAAAGAACACTGATTGATGTGTTATAGGTGATGTCAGGAGGACACAACACTGTCGCAGGAGCTGTTTTAGAAAAAAGGTGAAGGAATTCTGTTTATTAGCTCGTTGTCGTTTTGCCGTTTCTTGGCACGATATATTGTAAAAGAAAAAAATTAAACCATGCATGGGGGCTTAATTAAATTGAAATGCAAATAATTTTAATTTTTGCTTTAGTAGCTGTCTGTCCGATTACGAAGTCTCGTAACGGTTGGCCCTGACTGTTATTATTACGCAATCTGACTGCTTAGAACAATAACAAAGAATGAAATGGAAATTTTCATTAACACAGTTAATTAATTAAGTCCCCAGCAACTATAAAACCAACGCAACAACAAGCACAAGAGTAACTGTTCTGTGTGTGGGAGTGTGACTCAACGTACGCATCTGGCACGGTTCTTCTTCAACAACACAAGAATTTTTAAATAACATTTATACTGAATTAATTAAAGGAAATAAAAATACCATAATTACTCAAGAGAACCACAATTACACTCTAATCCAAGAACACAAGCCAGATGCTTTGTTGACTGAACCTGTAATGACGCATTATTTAAAACATGGAAATAATGAAAAATAAATCAAGTTTCGTTACCTTCATATATTGACCAAAATCACTCTCATAATTACGATATATCTCCACACCGACTCGCTATTACAACATCTCAACAAGAATTTTTCAGTATCACATCTCAGCAAGCACTCCCTACTAGCACATCTCAACACGAACTGACTACTACGAGTCCTGGACAAGCACTGCCCACTACGACATCTCAATAATCACTGCCCGTGGAGGCGGCGGAACAATGCTCTCTAGCGATCTCTGGCGCTGTGGCTCAGTGTAGCCACCTTTCATATGCCCTTCCTCCACGGCTAGAATTTGATGGTATTTTTGCCAGCATTGGTGGTGAAAATACCACCAAATTCGTCAAAAAAATACAGACAAAAATAAAAGATAATATTAATACGTAAACATCATATAACTAAATAAAATTTTGGCTTTGCACTGACCTTTTAATAACCTATTATATAGAATACAGTAAGCAATACAAATTCTGTCATACATGTGACTTTACATAACAGTTTACACAAGTATTATGTGGTTAAACAGTTCAATCAATAGCGTCAGCAATGACGAATATGTGCAGGTAAGAGTCTCTTAACTTTTCACAAACAGTAATACACAAAAATCAGTTTATACAAATATTCACATAAACGCTTTCCATAGCTCAAGAATAAGTAGTTGACAGTTCCAGCAGTAGCACCCAGCAATGGTCAACAGGTGCAAAAACCAATAAGTAACATTTTTTCAATAGAAGCAGTCCATCAGTGGCACCCGCAATGTTGATCAGGTGCACACAGCAACAGGTGACTTCATTTCAGTAGAAGCAATCCATCAGTGCACCCAGCAATGTTGAGTAGGTGCAGACACCAACAAGTAACACCATTTCAGTAGAAGCAGTCCATTAGTGGCACCAGCAATGTTGATCAGGTGCACACAGCAACAGGTGACTTCATTTCAGTAGAAGCAATCCATCAGTGGCACCCAGTAATGTTGAGCAGGTGCAGACATCAACACGTAATACCATTTCAGTAGAAGCAGTCCATTAGTGGCACCAGCAATGTTGAGCAGGTGCAGACATCAACAGGTGACATCTTTTCAGTAGAAGCAGTCCATCAGTGGCACCCAGCAATATTGAGCAGGTGCAGACATCAACAGGTGACATCTTTTCAGTAGAAGCAGTCCATCAGTGGCACCCAGCAATGTTGAGCAGGTGCACACAGCAACAGGTGACTTCATTTCAGTAGAAGCAGTCCATCAGTGGTACCCAGCAATGTTGAGCAGGTACACACAGCAACAAGTCACATTTCTCAGCAGAAGCAGTTCCATAAAATACACTGTCACTGATCACACTGTTCATCAGAGTTTATAAGCAGAAATTAAACATATCCTAGTGGCACCAATATTGTAGAAAAGGTACAAGTAACAGTCCATAATTTTTTTACAATCACTGATCACACAGTTCATCAGCAGAAATTAAACATATCCTTGTAGCACCAATCATGTAGAAAAGGTGCAAGTAACAGTCCATACTATTCACCATAACTACTGAGACAGTTCAGTCATGAACAATAGTTTGAATGCACATACAATTTCTTTAACAAAATATAATCAATGCTCTTACACTAAACATACAAATCATAATAAACACACAAATGATATCAGGTAATTGTCACATTAACTATTACAGTACACAATAACAGTTAACCTATAATATTTATGGGTGTCAGTGCAAGCCACAACAAACAAGTGAAATAATATTTAGGAGATAGGTTGGGATCACTTCTCTGGGATTATAAAAGGAAAACACACAAAACACACTCACTCATCTTTCATCCACATTAGTGCTACTGTGTAATTGAATAGTGTTAACTGTGTAAATGCAATTCTGTCAAAATTTTATGTTCATCATGTGTATCAAATAGTAGTGGCAGCAATGTATAACAGTCAATAATAGTTAGTCAACGTCATAGTCATCATGTCAAGACCAATGTTTGCCAAGCCAGATCAAAATGTACTGTTGCTGAACAACTGTCAGTGAGCCAAGATATGCAAATACTTCCTCTCTTCAAAAAAAAAAGTGTATACTGCTTATTGATTTAACAAAGTGTGTGTGTAGGCAATCTTCTTTCTACTTGAGTGTTCTAGTCTGCCATCTTCATCCTCCTTGTTCCATATAGACCAACAAAAAAAATATGCTCCTCACTTACTTCACCTCTTATCCACCAAACTCCAATAATCATCAACTTCACCTAAACTCAATACCTCAATAATACGTCGATACATATAAACCTCAGCACCAATATCATTTCACTTCCATAACAACTCTTTCCTCTAGTCAGTCTCCTCGAACAAGTACAGACAAAATCCTAGTGCAACTTCAATTCATCATCCCATACAATCCGAAGACACAGTGTCCACACACAACCTCTGTGTAATCCATCTGACCAAAATTTTCTACTCATTATAAATTATAAGATACATTTTGGTTCCTTGTCCATCATTAAATAAAAGAAATGCATACATGACCTCTAACAGACTTCAGTTCGATTAACTCTCAGTAATTAAGTACGATTACGGAGTGTGAATGATCATCATATTTCACAGTGTGTACACCACTTCAAGAATCATAGCAGAAGCAAACATGTGGAGTATTTTTGTGTCAAGTGTCACTTCCTATTTCAATTGCTCACGAAAAATGCAGTGTAATGACTGTCAATAGTCTATACCTAGTTTCGGTATGTCATGTCGTTAGCTTCCTTCCTATTAGCATAAATTTATACATCTTCCATAAAACCTCAGCTCATGTGACTTCTATGACTTTCTTTTACTAATGTCGTTCGTCGAATTATAGCAGTTCATTTTCTTATCTTAAAAATATAAGGCACTGCGCGTAAGCAAAACATGCAATAGCGAGTAAATATACCAGTAGAGAACAGAATGTCAACAAGTGGATGCAGCACAATCCCTATAACAAGGCTCTGCCAAGCGAACAATCTACAATTAATACCACAGTGTAACCTAAACTCTATGTTCGTACACTGTACATCAGCATTGCTATATTCTAAATTGAAGAGTAGTTATGACAACAAAACAGAAATGCGTAAATATACAATCCATACGCACAGCAGCAAACATGCCTTACACAATAAACAGGTCATTAGCATCACATCGACATAAGCAAATAAATGTTCATATGTAATCTTAATAAGTACACATGAAGGCGCAAGCAGACAAATCACAAAGTATAACTTACATATAACTACAGTCAGCACAATTAATCAGGTGACAATTATAATTTAAATAAATAAGCACAGCAGGCACATAATTAAAAAATATGACATCAGTGAAAAAGCATAGCAGCCAAGCGATGCATAATATACACAAGTAATAACACTGTTCATTAATCAATAATTGTCAAAATCAGCTAATGTACACAAGCACGTCGCTTCACAAGTAAATTCATAGAACATGAAATTTAGCACAAAGTATGAATCACGTAATCGCGAGCAGCAAATTACGTCTAAAGTACGTACCTAAGTGGAATTATGTTACCTGAAAAATAAACTCAATTAATAGTTACCCTTTTTAGTTTATTACCTTTTTTTTTTCGAAATTACATTCTTCCTGAAATTTTCTCCAAAGCAAGTCGTCTTAACGTCGGACACGCACAGAATTTACCTGAAGGTCTTAAATATTTTACACAATCGTATCCTGAAAAATACTGAACGTTAATAACATAATTTATGAAGTCATCATAGCTTTATACAGAATTTATTCGGAGAAATTAGACTGTGTATTTGTTTACGTCTGTCAGTGCATTCGCACTGAGCGCTCGATCAGCTGTAGGCGCGTGACGTAGGAAGCGATTGTTTGCGGTCAACGACTGCCTTGTGCGGCGCGCCGACTTGACTGTTGCTTTGAGTATGTGCCGCCGCCAAAACACAGCGCGGTATCCTTGTACTCTCTTCGTGTTTACATGTAGCTGTTGGTTTCTCAAAAGTATGTCATTCCACAAAAATTTTAACGTTTGATATATGATGTATTCCTTTAGAGCGTCGTGATTTAAGAGTTTCTACTTCAACAGTGTTATCATGAATAATTTTGCGAACTCTATATGGACCGTTATAAAGCAGAAAAAATTTGCGACACAAGCCTTTTCCTTTATGAGACAAACGGTGGGACTTAATTAACACCTTCTGGCCAACTGACAAGATTTTTAAACGACCAGGACGTTTCGCTGATTTCTCTCTTCTAGCAGCCGCAGACGCAATATTTCGTAGAGCCAGGTTGACAACTTCAGAATGCCGCAGTTTCCGTGAAGGCGGAAAAGGAACGATTTCAGAAATGCGATTTATCGGTGCTTTATTTTTTAATATCAGTATAGGCGGTAAAGAAGTTGAGTCATTAGGAAGTTCATTCAGAATGTTTTGAAAAATATGAAGATACTGATCCCACGTTCTGTGATTCTGATGACAATAAAGACGACACAATTTATTGATTTCCTTCATCCATCTTTCTGAAGCGTTAGACTGAGGGTGAAAAAGTGAAATAAAAATTGGTTTAATTTTACGACGCCGTAGAGTACGAAGCCAAATTTTAGAGCGAAACTGTGATCCATTATCTGATATAACCTTATCAACATGACCAACTTCTTTAAGAAAATGTTTGATGAAAGCATTAGATACTGAACGAGCTGTTGCTTTGCGTAACGGTGTAAAACACACATATTTTGATGTCAATTCCACTGCTACGAAAATGTACGCAAAACCATTAGTAGAACGAACCACTGGACCGAACAAATCGACTGCAGCCATCTCCTTTAATTTCGCTGGAATGATAGGAAACAACGGTGCTCTGTGAGAAACTGTTGGCGGCTTAGCCTTTTGACATAATTTGCATTTGGCAAGAACAGATCGAATACGTTTTTCCATATTACTGAAGTAACAATTTTCTCGCAATTTATGAAAGCATTTTCTGGGACCAAAGTGCGCATAACTGAAATGTGTGTACCAAATCAATTTATTGACCCACTCATCAGGAATACAAACTAACCAAACAGAGTTGTCGACCGATTTTCGTTTGAAAAGAATGTCATTGCGAACTAAATAATGCTGTCTAATCGCTACGCTTTCCTTTCTCCTCCACTTTTCCTTAATGTCCTTCCAGATTGGATCCTTATTTTGCTCCTTAGCGATGTCCTGGAGCGAAGATGAAATAAAGTTCTCAAACGCAACACCTTGAATGTACATCAAACAATAATGGTTTTCTTTGCAGTCCTCTTCAGCACATTGTTTCAAACCCATAGGTGCACGTGATAAAGCATCAGCAACTATATTTGAAGATCCCTGTATGTAAACAATACGAAAATCAAATTCCTGTAGGTACAACGCCCATCGTGACAATCTGCCATGAGTTAATTTTGTCGACATAAGAAATTCCAGAGCTCGATGATCGGTGTAAACCTTAGTATGTCTGCCAAACAAAAATGTGCGAAATTTTGTGAAAGCCCAAACAACAGCCAAGGCTTCAAGTTCCGTAATCGAATAATTCTTTTCGGATTTAGAGAGAACACGACTTCCAAATGCAATAGTCTTCTGTACTACAACGCCGTTTTCTTCTATCTCTTGAAATAAATGTGCCCCTAGGCCTTTGTATGATGAGTCCGTCGCCAAACAAAAATCTTTAGATAAATCCGGATGTGAAAGAAGTGGAGCAGCAACTAAAGCATCACGAAGTTGTTCAAATTCTGACTGAGCTTCCTCATCCCAACACCAATTAGAATTTTTTCCAGATAATTCACATAAACGAGGTGTGGCCAAATTGTCCAATCTAACAAAGCGTCTAAGAAAATTACAGACACCAAGGAAACTACGAACATCACGTTTTGTGGTAGGAACAGCATAATTACGAATAGCGTCTAGCTTCTCTGGATCGGGAAGAATACCTTCTGTAGAAATAATGTGACCGAGAAATTTCACCTGAGAACGACCAAATTCAGATTTTTCCAAGTTCACTGTCATGCCAACTCGTGCAAAAATACGTAATAATGAATCCAAAATTTTGTTGTGCTCACTCCAAGAACGTTTAGCAATATCGTCAACATATGAAGTAATATTGTCACGAAGATAAACAGGTAAAATTTCATTTAAGCTACGAATGAATGCTGCTGAAGATACAGTAAGTCCAAACGGTAATTTCCGAAACTGGTAACAGTTACCAAAGGCTAAAAAGGCAGTATATTTTCTACAATCAGGGTGGAGTTCTATTTGCCAAAAACTTGCGCGCATATCAATCGTGGATAAAACTTTAATTCCATGGAAATGTTGAAGAAGTTCATCTAAATTTTGTGGACGGTCAGTTTCAGGAATAATAATATTATTTATTTGTCTGGAATCCAGAACCAAACGAATTGATCCATCCTTTTTAAGAACAACGTGTAATGGGCTGGTATAAGGACTGACTGCTGGCTCAACAATGCCCTGATCTAACATGGATTGAAGTTCATTCTTAACCTTGTCTCTGTAAGCCAAAGGAATAGCGTACGTTTTTCCTCGAAATGGTGTGTGTTCTTTCACTTTAAATAAATATTGTAAGCCTTGTATAGTTCCTGTGTGATGACTAAACACTGTAGCATGTGAAGTCAAAATGTGGTGCAGCTCTTCTCTTGCCACGTCATCTGGCACTTCAGCTTTCTTAACCTTTTCACTAATTAATTCTTCGCTATTAAGTACATCATCCATCGCGTCTCTGTATTTATTGTCATTGTCATGAATAAACACATTGTCGACATAATGCTCAACGAAAACATCAGAAGTAAGAAACCTTAAACATTTTGTATCTGATTCTGATCTTGCTAAACACTCGAAAAATTTCAAACATTTCGGCATTCCGGCAACAGTCAAATTCATACTTCCTTCTTTAAAGTTCAAAATTGCCTTATTTGCGTTAAGAAACTCCATACCTAATATAATCTGTGTACTGAGTAATGGAACAATAATAAAATTAGCAGAAAATTCGTATCCTTGACAAATGAAATCTAGGTTGGTCTGTTGTTTAACTTCCACACCCTTTCCAGAAATAGCACCTCGAATTGTAGTTTTAGAAATAGGTAACACAGGACAGGCAATAGTTCTTTCACATGTATGAAAAACTGATTCACTAATGACGTTCAATGGGCTCCCAGAATCTAAAACTGCAGTGAACTTATTCTTACCCACACATACTTCAATAACAGGATGTAAAAATGCGTCTACATTAGTTTCCTTTTCGTCTAACAAAATGTCTCTCATGTCTTCCAGGCGTACGTAGTGTAAAGTCGAAGTGTCATTACTTTCTGAACCGTCTATATTGCTGCCAGAAGCCGAAGCTGCTAGTCATTGTCGATTGTTTGCGTCACGTCTTTGATTATTCCCGACATTTCGCGGATCAATTTCTACTATTTCCACTTGTCTCTCTGAATTTCTGTCACGCGGAGGATGCCAATTAGGTCCTTCCTGTCTGTTGGATGCAAATTCTTGGTTGTGTCTGTTATTAAAATTTCTGTTTTCCTGTCTGTCTGCATAACTACTTCCTGTATAATTTCGACTGTCACTTCTGAAATTATTGTTAGACCTACTACCCTGGTTATTTCTGTAGTAAGAGTTTCTATTATTGTATGAATAATTTCTGTCTTGATGATACCGATTACTGTTTCCGTATGATTGATCATTCCGGTAAGAATTACCGCTATTATAATTGTCTGTGTAATCTCTGTTAGAACGTCTGTTATTGTCATAAGGCTGGTATCTATTGTCCTGTCTGTTACGTCTGTCATTCTCAAAGTTACCCAAATAACGTCCGTTCCGATCACTATCCCTTTTCTCTGAAAATGTATTGTAATTACTGCTACTGAAAAAATTACAAGAAGTCCCGTCGTCGTTGTCATACTCAAGTTCTTGTAGCAAAGTCTTAAAAGTCTCAATGTCGTCTTTACATCTTCCGGCTAAAGCAATTTGTCTTATGGATTGTGGCATCTTAGTTAAACAAATGCGAATTAATTCAGTCGGGCTATAAGGGTTGGACAAGAACTGATTCTTTCGAATCATGTCTTCAAAGTATTCTGCCGGCGTGCGGAACTCAGACTGTTTAAAATTACGCTGCATAATCAGACTATGTTTGACTCTGTCTTGTGTGTTTTCGGACCAATATGCCGATAGAAATGCATGATAAAAATCATTCAGATTATTACAATCTCTAATGAGTGCGCGCATCCGCGTCGCCGGTTCGTTTTCTAAATATCCACACATAAATTCCAGTTTGTGACTTAGTGGCCAATTTGGTGGGAGTGCATACATAAATTGATCTAACCATGCACATGGATGTATGTCATTCTTAGAATTGCGGAAGATCTTAAATTTCCGAACAGTCAAAAAGTGTTTATAGTCAAAGTTTTCGCCTCGTGGCGACAAAGACCTACCGAGTCTGTCCCAGTTTGAATGTCGATTATTGTCAAGTTCGCGCGCCTGGCGCTCTCTTGTTGCGTCCCGTAAATGAAACAAATTATCTTCTTCAAAGCCCTCTGCTATCTGTGATTCTAAATTTCTTCTGCTGTCTTTTCCTACGATTTCGCCTTCAATTTGTTTGACTTGCTTTCGTAATGCCTCAACTTCCCTTTTAACGCGTTCATTAAATTTTCCCTGATTTTCAACATGCTTATTTATGTTCTGGTACTCTTCGGTTTCTGCAAATGGTAATGGAGCTGTATCATCTGAATCTCTGTCCCATGTAAACTAAGATTTGTCAATTTATCTGAAATCTCCTCAACTCTTTCCGATAAGTCACCTATTTTTTCTTTCTGTTTACCTACGTCTTCCGTAAGTGTCGCGACTCGGGTTTCAGTGTTGACACATTTGGTAGTTAACTGTTCATATTGTTGTGTTAGGTTATTTAATCTGTCATTTGGTACGGATTCCTCGATTCTCTCAAATATCTCTTCCTTATCGTGTGCACATTGTAAATTTAGCTCTGAAAATTTTTGTACTATCACGCGATCTCTTTCTTCCTGTTCTCTATCCTGTTCCCTTTGTCTAATCTCTACTGCAATTAATCTATTATTGTGAGAATTCAAAATCGGTTGTACTTCCTCTCTAATTTCTTTCTTTAATTCATCTTTCATATTTTTGAAACATGTCCCTATTCGTGAGTCAAACCGTGTTTCCATTGTTTCCATCTCTGTTTTAATTGTTCCTATTTGTGATCCCAACTGTGATCCCAGTGAGTCTAACCGTGTTTCCATTGTTTCCATTTGTGAGTCTAACCGAGATCCCATTGTTCCCATTTGTGAGTCTAACCGAGATCCCATTGTTTCCATCCGTGTTTCCATTTGTGAGTCTAACCGTGTTTCCATTTTTAATATAGCACTCATCAACTGCTCCATAGTAACTGATTCGAAACTCCTTTCGCCCCTAACATTTCCCGCAAAACCAGTTTCCTTCGTCATAGCTGTAAAGCTATCTGTGTTCGATACTATTTCAGAATCTTCTATCGTTAATCTCGTATTCTGTGAATTTTCTGATTGAGAAAAATTTTGAAATGGTTGCGGGCTATTTTCCCGACTTATTACATTGTTTTCCACTTCATTATTCATCACAGTGTTTTCCTCTGTTGGCGAGTTCGCCATGTTAACAATTTCGTCTTTCTCACTATTCATCATTTTTGTCTTTTTCATTGATCGCGTAATCATTTACAAAATATACAAAACTCGTCACTGTACGAAAATTATACACAATAAGACTTTATCACCAACAATACCATTCACATGAAATGTTTCCCTCAATCACGATTAACGAACAATTGAAATAATTGCATTAAGTCGTCAAACGCGTATACAAGACAACAAATCAAATTCAGAGAAAAAATACCATTATAAGAATGACAATTATCAAATCTACACATGCAAAATAGACTACAATTACTAAACTAGAAATTACTACAACAATCCTACTGTCTACTATTTCTACCATCAGAAGAATTCCAAGGGACGATCCGAAGCAGTGGTCGCCACGTGCATGGGGGCTTAATTAAATTGAAATGCAAATAATTTTAATTTTTGCTTTAGTAGCTGTCTGTCCGATTACGAAGTCTCGTAACGGTTGGCCCTGACTGTTATTATTACGCAATCTGACTGCTTAGAACAATAACAAAGAATGAAATGGAAATTTTCATTAACACAGTTAATTAATTAAGTCCCCAGCAACTATAAAACCAACGCAACAACAAGCACAAGAGTAACTGTTCTGTGTGTGGGAGTGTGACTCAACGTACGCATCTGGCACGGTTCTTCTTCAACAACACAAGAATTTTTAAATAACATTTACACTGAATTAATTAAAGGAAATAAAAATACCATAATTACTCAAGAGAACCACAATTACACTCTAATCCAAGAACACAAGCCAGATGCTTTGTTGACTGAACCTGTAATGACGCATTATTTAAAACATGGAAATAATGAAAAATAAATCAAGTTTCGTTACCTTCATATATTGACCAAAATCACTCTCATAATTACAATATATCTCCACACCGACTCGCTATTACAACATCTCAACAAGAATTTTTCAGTATCACATCTCAGCAAGCACTCCCTACTAGCACATCTCAACACGAACTGACTACTACGAGTCCTGGACAAGCACTGCCCACTACGACATCTCAATAATCACTGCCCGTGGAGGCGGCGGAACAATGCTCTCTAGCGATCTCTGGCGCTGTGGCTCAGTGTAGCCACCTTTCAACCATTGGCAGGCTTTAGGAACTTTTTGAGAGGATTGGTGGACGTGTTTTGATGGCGGGAAGGCAGGAACAAGCTGCTCATCAGTGTGTTGAGAAAGAACAGAGTTGCACACCGTGAGGAGACGTGGAAAGGAGAAGTTGAGAGATAGGTGCGGAGAGATGTAGGTGCAGAAGACACGGATAGGAGTAGGTGGCTAAGTTTTGCTGCACTCTCTAGTCTCCACTCTGTTCCCATTACAATGGAAGTTATGGTAAGCATCGCTCACAGCTCCGACATGTTAGGGCAAGCGAGACTACTGTACTTCAATTTCAAGATAGCCTTCATTGTTTCATATTCGTCAGGGCTACCTCAGATCCTTAGGAACATTGGGCTGCAGAAAAACACTGTAATGATCAAAGTCAGCTTACAGTGCCTTCCATAGAATTAGATGCGAGATTTTTAAGCAACTCCACCTCATTCGTTAATTTTTCCAACTCAGGGCTTTAGTTAACAGTTCTCATAGCAAAGTACAGCTTTGTAAAGTTCATCATATAATTCTTTTTTATTGCATTATATTTCATTTATCTTTTATAATAAACCATAGGGTACACTTAAGTCTTGATTTTATTATCACGTCTATTTGCATTCGGTAATAAATATTATGTGAGTTGCTCAACTTCAGATTCACTACTAAGGAGTAGAAAAATTAAAGCGTGTGTGATTTCGTTGCTTACATTAAATACAGCATTGAATCTCAAGTGTTTGCCTGCCTGATTCATGATTAATTCGGGTCCAGCTAGATTTCTCTTTCACACACGTTTTGCAAAGGTTAGTTCTATAACGTTTATTCATTCCTCTATCCCAGTCTCTGCACACACTATACATACATTGTTTCTGAACACTACACACACTATAAACTGACTAGTAGCGCGTTTCGATATATCCCTTCTGATAGGATCATTGCTCGGCTGCTATGACTTCCCGGTTGTCGTCTGTTGTGGAGTCAGTCGAAACGTGCGAGGAGGAGAGTTCACGGCGGCAGTTCGGGTCGTGAGTTGGGCCCTGGCGGTCAGTTGCAACCCGTCTATAGCGCAGCCCGGGCCAGCCAGTCGCCGGCTTGCAGCAGCAGTGAGCCCTGCGTGGACATCGCCCGCCCGACCGTTGCCGCCACGCATCACTTGGGGGGGGGGGGGGGGGGCTTGAATTCTCGTGTACTCCGTCGTGGCAAGCAAACGGTTGTTTGGTCGGCCCGTGATTGTCCCTTGGTTGGGTTCGCACGAATTAAGTGTAGTTGGACTCACCACCTATCTCCCCTCAGTGAATGAAGGCAGACCGATCCACTGGAGATTCCTCAGTGCCGTTCTCTTAATTATGCTTTTGGCAGTGTTAATGTTGTTGTAATTTGACTGTTTTTTATATTTTTAATTTGGCAAGGTTAGTTGTGGGCCTTCCGCCCTGGAAACATCTTCTCAGAGTTTCCTTCAAGTCCAAACATTATCGCCTTCTGCTCTTGAAACGTTTAGCGGGCGCTTCAGTTGCTCTATTTAATATTTCCATGGGCAATAATTTGAGTTCCTCCAATGGATACAAAAATTGGAAGCATATAAATGAGTTATTAAGGGAGCATGAGAACATTTTACATTAAAGGATATCAATGATGAATTATGTCGCAAGAAGTAAAATTGCCAGACAAGTGGACAGTGGATTGCTTTCTCAGTTTAATGATCAGATCAAATAGCGAAAAAGCTTACAAAAAAAGTTGCAGTTGTGAAATTTCCGCTTCAAGGGGACTTAGGTTTTGTGAAGATAATGACATTGTCGGGTCTTAAAATAATGGAAATTATTTGGGGTGCTTGGAATTAATAAGTGAATTTGACCCTTTTATTGCTGATCGTATACAAAACTACAGCAATCGGGGCTAAGGAAATACATCGTATTTGTCTGCAAATGTTTTTAATAAATTTTTTGCAATGGGATAAATGGTGTTAACGACTATTGTCAACGAATTAAAAGCATCCAAATACTATTCAATAAGCCTGGATTTCTCACCAGATCTTTCACGTGTTGACCAGCTTTCACCGCTCGGTTCGTAAAAGATTGTAAGCCTGTTGATTTTTGAGATTTTTGCCTATGGAGGAGCATAGGGCTCAAAATATAGTAGATACCCTTTTTAATTTTTGGATAGCCTTGGCATTTCAATAAAGGATTGTCGTGGACAGAGCTATGATAATCCAGTAGATACGACTGGTAAGTATTCTGGTCTTAGCCAAGAATAAAAGAAAAATGTGAACTTGCTACTTTTGTGCTGCGTGCCGAACATTCACAGAATTTAGTAGGTGTTCAGGCGACTGAATGTGTTTCAGAAGCAGTAGCATACTTCCAATTTGTCCATAAATTGTTCACTTTTTTCGGATTCGAACAATCGATGGAAAATTTTAACAGAATTTTTAGGTGCAAATAAAATTCCGAAATCCTGTGTGAAACCAGATGGTCTGCACGCGCTGATGCTCTTAACACTTTGCAGAATGGCTATAACCATGATTTTTAAGCTTGTAAGTCAATTACTACAAACACTGATCAACCAAGGAAAAGAAGAAATAAAGCTCAAAGCCTTGCGAAGAAAATGGGGAAACTGGGGGCCATTCTCCTAACGGAGATATGGACTCATCTTTTGACAGTTATCAACAAGACAAGCATAATTTTACGGAATAGTACCATCACTACACACATTGCAACAAAACTTGTTACGTCCTTGCCGGCCGAACGGTTCTAGGCGCTACAGTCTGGAACCGCGTGACCGGTACGGTCGCAGGTTCGAATCCTGCCTCGGGCATGGATGTGTGTGCTGTCCTTAAGTTAGTTAGGTTTAAGTAGTTTTAAGTTGTAGGCGACTGATGACCTCAGAAGTTAAGTCGCATAGTGCTCAGAGCCATTTGAACCATTTTTTTTCCTTGCTGGTTTTATCAGCAGTATCCGCATTACATTCGATCAGTACAAATCGTCAGTCAAAGGGAAAATCCAAGCGCTGACTATAAAGATAGTCCCCAACGGAAAAGAATTCGCATCACGCGTATCACTTTTTTCGAAGAATCATCAGACTGTGCAGTTGAATAGATAAGAAAAATTTCGTGTAGAAACTTTTCTGGTTTTAATCGACACACAGGATGCTCATTTAAAGCAAGGTTTGGAATCATACGAGGAAGTTAAACGTTTTGGTTTCTTATCTCAGTTAAAACGAATCGATTCTGGCCAACTGAGATATAGCTGCAAAGGATTTGCAGAAATCTATCAGTAAGACATTAACGCAAATGAACTCATATCAGAATGTTTTCATTTAAGGCAATACTTAAGAAACATTTCAAACGAATCTCCGGAATTGAGTATGTCAGCTTTACATTCTCTAATAAGTGCAACTAAAAGTATAAGAAACTTTACCGAATGTACAAGTTGCTACCAGGATATTTCTTTGTCTAATGATAACCAACTGCAGTGTAGAGCCTACATTTTCACAACTAAAGAAAATAAAAAATGAATTACGAATGACTACATTACAGCAACGACTCATTAATTTATCAGTCATGTACAGAGAAAGTAACACCCTTCAAATATTGGACGTTGAGGACATAATTGAGGACAATGCATTTCGGAAATCTCTAAAGAAACCATTAATTCGAATGTATGCCCAATTAGTAAAACCAGTCACTTATATTCGGTCTGTATAATGCCAACCAATAAAGTCACTAACGTTTTCATTCAGCTTAAGGGCCCCATACCCCAAGTGTCCAGGGGCTTTTGCATGGTGTAAGACAGCCTTGTTTTCAAAAAAAAATATTTCAAGCAAAATATCGGTATGCATGCCATAGGATCTTACCAATATGTTCCAGAAGGCCGCGCATAAAAACGGGATTTTCCGCTGCTCATACCTCGGATAGCCCGGGTGCTAGGGACCATTTGTATACCAAAAAGAATGACCATCTTAGTGTCCACCCTGCAGTAAGGGTCAAAGTATGAATATTACACACGTCCTCCTTCTTAGGAGAACGGAGCAAATGGACCGATTCGTTTTGCGTTTGATGCGGTCTAAGGTGGGCTTGATGGGATTTATGGAGGCACCATTGGTTCATGGACGGTTCGTTGGAAAAACCCCAGATATGTTCTTTTTGCTAGGTTTTTGCCGTCACCAGCAGAGTAAATCCAGACGAGGATTCCAATAAGGTTACACAATGCAAATGGATGTAATTTTTACGATGTACTCCTAAATCTCGACCTCGAACAACCTTGAAAATTTTCTCCATATCTTTATCCATTATCGAGATACAGAGGTTCAAAGTTACCCTACTTGTAAACGTAAAATACGCACGTAAAATCCGGTGTGAGGTGAAAACGTATTTTATAATGTGGTGTAGCACGGAGAAATATGCTGTGAAGTATCTCCGTTATCATCTAGGAACCCTATGTTGTAGTAGTGATGTACATGCAAAATTTATTTTCACGTAATATCCAGTCTGAGGAGAAAAATTAGTTTTGCGTTATTTGAATACTACATAAGTAAACCACCTAAATTTTATTGATTAATACATTTCTTTTCATGCCCCGCTGCAGCGAAGAAAAGAAGGCAACTAGCGGAAAAATGCTCCTATGAGACCACAAAAAATCCTAATATGTCCGTTTTTATTTAACAGACTGACTGAAAAGTGGGGCTCTAGCTACCTCATTCTACTTTCCTCAGCACCTTTAAGAATTTTCCAAAAGTTTCGGACTGCGAATACAATCGCGCTTTATATTCTGAGAGAGATGAAGACAGTGGCAGTGGCAAAGAGACGAAAAAGTAATAAATAGTGGAAGTCAGTAGACAGTCACTGTGTTATAGAAAGATCGAAGGAGACAATGGCAGTGTGAGAGAAAGAGAGGGACGCAGTGGTAGTGGAACATAGTTGACAGTAACAGAACAGTGCTAGGAAAAGAGTGAGGGAGAGAGAAGTAGGTTAGAGCCATTGATAACGAGAGATGGAGTACATAACAACGACAATGAGAAAGAGCGAGATAGTGACAGTGAGAAAAGACAGCAGTAGTAGGAAGGAAGAAATGAGGTATTAGCAGTAAGAGAGCAAGAGGGTGGCGGTGAAAGAGAGAGGAGGCTGTAGCAGCAAATGGTTCAAATGGCTCTGATCACTATGCGACTTAACTTCTGAGGTCATCAGTCGCCTACAACTTAGAACTAATTAAACCTAACTAACCTATGGACATCACACACATCCATGCCCGAGGCAGGATTCGAACCTGCGACCGTAGCGGTCGCCCGGCTCCAGACTGCAGCGCCTAGAACCGCACGGCCACTGCGGGGGCGGCTGTAGCAGCAGGACAGGACGATGGGGTCTGTGGCTGTGACGTAGGAGACAGTTTGTTTGGTTGGAGTTGAAGGAGTGAGTGAGAAATGAAAACTGGGAGTGGATGGGTATGAGCAACTTGCAGTGAGTTACGGCTACGGTAGCTTGTGGGAGTTTGATGTAAATGGTATGTTGAAAAGAATGCAAATATGTTCGTACACCAAACTTTTTGGAAAAAATTTTAAAGGTGCCGAGGAAGGTGCAATGAGGCAGCTGGTACCCACTTCTCGGCCGGAGACTTTTATAAAAAACGGAAACATATTCGTACTTTTTGTGCTCCGACAGGAGCACTTTTCCTCTGGTCATCTTCTACTTAAGAATTTATAATACATTAATGGTGTGACATATAAGACAGTGACAGTATATTGTTTGACCTTTTCAGAAAGCTAAACAAATTACTTACTCATCTTCGGAGATATTGCATGTAAGAAACAGGAACAGATAAGGTTCTGTTTTTGATTTGGCCGCCACAATGCCATTGACGTAATTAGCATTTCACTAACATACTCAAGAGTTCCTAAGCAGCTTGTGCGTGGTAATGCAAACATTATTATTGCATTTAGACAGTACAGTAAAAAACACTCGGGTTTCAATGGATTAAATACGTAATGTTGAAATCTCGCCAAATATGTAGTTCTTCTTGTTCATACAACACGGGGACCAAACGTTGGTCGATACAAACGTGAGTTAATGAATTTCGATGTGTCGGCAGCTGGGCCAACACCTTGTAGATAGAGGTGGCTTAAAGGGCACGCGAGACTAACGTAGACGGGCGTGAAGTACTGGAACAGGATACGTAATTAATGCTATGAAGAAAAGAACGGAGCTTCTCATATACTTATCTTTAATGTCTTCTTGTACATCTCTATGGTGAACACATGTGAGACCCTAATTACAATCACTGTAAGGCTAATGGCGCCTTGCTAGTTCGTAGCCATTAACTTAGCTGAAGGCTATTCTGTCTCTCGGCTAATGAGAGAGAAAGGCTTCGTACGTCTAGTCGCTAGCTCTGTCGTCCGTACAACTGGGGCTGAGTTCAAGTCAGTCTCTCGAGACCTGCCTTGTGGTGGCGCTAGGTTTGCGATCACACAGTGGCGACACGCGGGTCCGACATGTACTACAGGACCGCAGCCGATTTAAGCTACCACCTAGCACGTGTGGTGTCTGGCTGTGACACCACAAATTTCAAAACTTTTATTAACTTGTGACAGCAAATAGTTCGTTCATTCATTATATCACCAGCAGAAAAATTCTTTTCTCAGAACACAAAAGTCTAACATGTTCCTCTTTAAAAGACACTAAAAGAAAAGTGAGGAACTAGCAGCCCCAATCCTCTCTCCACCTTCCTCACCAAAAATGTTGGTATGCGAACATACTCGCGCTCTTTTACCACACAACGTTCTAAATCGGTATACCCAGTTTCTCTTTGTAGTTAAGTCTTCACACTCAGCATCTCCCTCTCCTGCGTCTGTCTCTATTTGTCGCTCTCCCACTGTCTCCTTTTCCTCTCGTTGATCTACAGTGAGTGCAGGGGAACTGTTTCGCTCATACCTGACCTCTTGCCAGCACTGCGTCATGTCCGGCACCATAAAGTCACAATGGAGGTAGACAGTATCAGGTATCCAGCAGGGTTCGGTATTAGGTCCTATACTACTTTCATTATGTGTCATCATTTTCGTCCCACTGCAGATATCACGTGTACACTGACGACTTGCGTTTGTATCTATGTGCAAAACCAATAAGCCGGCCGTGGTGGCAAAGCGGTTCTAGGCGTTCCAGTGTGGAACCGCGTGACCGCTACGGTCACAGGTTCGAATCCTGCCTCGGGCATGGATGTGTGTGATGTCCTTATGTTAGTTAGGTTTAAGTAGTTCTAAGTTCTAGGGGACTGATGACCTTAGAAGTTAAGTCCCATAGTGCTCAGAGCCATTTTGAACCAATAAACCTGAAGACAGGTATCGAGAGCCTCAATATTGAACTGTGTGCAGTTTCAAAACGGGCACAAAATACAAGGCTAAAGCTCAGCCCATCCAAAACCCAAGCCGTACTAGTTGGTCGTCCTAGGTTCATTAGCCCGAAATATCGGGAATCCCTACCAGCCTTACTCTAAAAGGGACAAAGATCAACTTCTCTCCCTCAGCGAAGATTATAGGAGCAATAAGATAAAAATCTAAATTGAACTGAGCATGTAATGGCAATGTGCAAGAAGGCATCACCATCTCTCCAAGCCCTACAAAAATATAAATAGAAACTCTTCCCTCTTGACGTGGAAAACAGACTTGTATAAACACTTAACTTCCAATTATTGATTACAGCGCTGTTATCATGCAAGGTCTTTCTCAGGAAGTCTCATAGCGCCTGGAACTGATTACGAATGCCTGTGCCGATCTATCTGCGACGCTGTATTGTTCAAATGGCCCTCAGCACTATGAGACTTAATATCTGAGGTCATCAGTCCCATAGAACTTAGAACTACTTAAACCTAACTAACCTAAGATCATCACACACATCCATGCCCGAGGCAGGATTCGAAACTGCGACCGTAGCGGTCGCGCGGTTCCAGACTGAAGCGCATAGAACCGCTCGGTCACAGACAAATAAACAATAAACAAGTAAGTGTAATATAAGGATAACAAAAATAATTTGCTTTACATATTTTCAGTAAGGTTTGCTCACAGTTCGCAATTCATCGAAAACGCAGGGCTTATGATTTGTTTCTTAAAAGACTGAAATTGTATTACGATAATTTTACTGAATTTGCAGTCTTTCCAGTTTTACATAATTTTTGACAATCATTTTAAGTTCTTTTCAGGCATGTTAAGATACTTTTTAGCCTTTTTTTCTCACTGCAGTACCACTTTGGGAATGTATGTATAGGCGTTAACTTAGGCACATATATATAGGTGTCAAGTGCCCATTACGCAGAGACAGCAAGTCAATGTTTCATTGTTGAACAAAACGCTGATTAAAGCATAGTTTGGCAGCCAAAGAACCATTGGGATGACCCTATGATACTTGCCATGTGCTCAATACGTAATTTCAAACTACAGTTACGTGTCAGACGGGAAAGACGTGTATATTTTACCTGCAGATATGTGGTAATTTTGAACCGATATCCCGCGATAATGGATAATACTGCCGAGAAATATTTCAGGGTTGCCCGAGAACAACATCTTAAGCACATATGTTAAAAATTTCGGCGATCTGCCATGAACAGAAATTATAAAGTAGCCATCCCCAGAATTGGTACTATCCGTACCCAAAAATCATGGTTTTTCCGGGATTTCTCTGGAAGCGCACAAGCTTTTATTAATCGCCTAAGGTCCACTCTAGAACACACCTAATGAAAAAGAACCAATCGATATCCTCAATTTGCCTGGGCTGGACGAAGTGTGTAACGTTTAAATTCTGACCCTGTGATGTAGGATAGCTACAGCATGCCCGTTCTTTCGATAGGTATACAGATGGTTTTTAGGCCAAAGGCTGTCCAAAACACTTGACTCCTCCCCTCTGTGATCAGTGCAACCCGAGTATGACCCTCTGAAAAATCGCATTTTCGTGCGAGGCATTTCGGAACGTAAAGTTACCGTGCAGTGTCGTACACGGACTGGTTATAGGTAAGTTTATTCTCATATATAGCCGTTTTCTCCAGAAAGAGTATCGTTATACCTACACTAATTCTGAGAGTGACTGACCCAGGTAAGAAAATTAGTTTATGTAGTCGTCAATTGCAGATATCTGGACAGCAAAGCACCCATTGATACCACATCAAGAATATTATGTGCACACAGGCAGCCTGCAAATTCAGCTGATGATGACTGTCTGCCGAATTAATCGGAGAAATTTATAAAAACTGCGTGAACAGATGAATGGAACGAAACGAATGAACGTCTCATGGAATTAAGACCCGATTTGTGTAAAAAATCTTATTTTATGATAGATCAAGACCCGAAATTCTCTCGACTGAAATTCTCTCGACTGCATGTAAAATTCAAAATTACAGAGAGAGAGAGAGAGAGAGACGGTAGATATGAGCCAATAGAGTAAATATGCTTTATCAATCACCAGTGCCAGTTTAAATGTGCACAAACACTATATGCAACAGAAATGTAACAATCTTTGCGTTATGGGGGCGTTTTCAAGGACAATATTTTCATCTTTTCTGCCACTATCGTTTCAGTCTCGACGTTTGGAAGTTCCTTCGTTGTTGATGATAAACTTCCTCTTGCATCAACCCTCGAAACGCATCAAGGAAGAAAATAAAATGGGGACACGCAGATAACTGCTTTAACCTGATTGTTTTTTTTTTCTTTCTTTTGCTTCCATGTCAGTAAACAACACACATGTCGCTGACTAAGCCTTGAAGTTTTACGCGTGAAATGAAAAGTTTACACTTGCAATAGTACCTGTAATATATAAAATGCTGCTTCCTTGAGACTGCAACTTATTGTGCAAAATTACGCCAGTTAGCTCCTATGCAAGAGGAAAATTAAAAGGTCACAACATAACGTTATGAAGACCACAGAGATAATATGAAGATATAGAAGCCGAACAACAGCCATTACCTTTCAGACTGACTGACTCGGGCAGGAAAATTAGCTTTGAGAGTCGTCAGCTGAGAGATATCGGAATAGCTACAACACCAACTGACACTGCATCATAAGACGATGTGCCGACAGAAAACTTAAAGAATTCAGTCAACCATACAAAGGCCAGAGGAGTGGAACAAATAACGGCTTGTAAAGCTAGAGTGATACTTGTGTAAAGTAAATTCATTTATGGTCGATCATCACCCAGTGCTCTCTGGACGACTTGTAGGAACGACAGCTACTCCTTCGTTGGCTTCAGACAGATGTGGAACATTTAGCAAGATGTGGAACATTTAGCAATGACTTTGTTGGACAGTGTAAATTCACTGCACGCAGCGGATGTAAATACTAAGCGATGCGTAACAAGCAAGGGAAATGTTGGCAAGAAATATGTTTCTTTTTTCTGTTAATTCTATTTCACTTCCGACATACGACGAAATAAATATTTTTCTCTTTACTGTTAATTCAATTTCACTTTGCTTATAAGACAGTTCCACAACGATTGCATAACCTCACACTCAAATTGTAATTCCTAGTCTTTTAATTGGGCCTCCTTCCTCCCCTATAGCCCTTCCTTTTCCTCTCCAAATTGCCGCCATCCTCTAGTGTCGACGCAGCACGTAAAGCAGGGTGCTGTTAGTAGAAACCAAAAATAAAAGCAGAGGCATACTCTGCTATGCCTTAGGGGGCGACGACACACTACCCCGAATACACCTTTCTGTGCAGGTGTGAAGTAGTGATGAGTTTAGAAACTATAAAGGAAGAAATAAATAAAGACAGAAATGAAGGCAAATTAAAAACAGGGACGGCAGCACACAAAATGAAAAACGCTCTGGCGAGATAATCCCATCGTCCATAGAATTAACGAAGTAATAATCCTCTAAGATATATTAGGGTTTTTTTTTCCAATAGTGTTTCGTACAAGGTTCACACAATTCTTATGTTACCAATTGCCATATTATCTGTATCATAGAACAGTCTGCTCTAGTGATGCCTAGAAGGCCAACGTCAAATCTTGGGTATTGTCAAGTTTAGGATGGTTTGAAAGTCCGAGCAACAAAGATCCAAGGGTAAACTCAGGCAATTCCTGGACGAGGTGCCTTAATCAACCCGGAACACCTTTTGATAACCATGAACCATTGCAACTTTCAAAAATCGTGCAAAGGTAATGGTATATTTCTGGTCAGATTCCGCGAGGCGATGCTGGCTCCACAGATAGTCCATGAAAGAGACAGCATCGGTTAGGGAAAGGTCATAGATCGTGAAAATGGTATGGCCCAAGAGCCACACCATTGCGTTACGTCGTGTTCGGGGGTTGGACTGAATATCAGGGGTAAGGAACCAGTCGATTTGCACATTGTCTGGTGTCGTCCCACCGATCAGCTCTAATAGCACACGTGCAAGGTTCCACACTTCTGTGACGTGAGGGCATACGAGACGATGCTCTCTGGTGTCTACGTCACCACATCGGCCGCAAGCAGCCGATGGCCGTAGGCGGATGGCCGCCAGACGATGATTAGTGGGTATTAAATTGTTTACGACACGATACCATAGCGCTGAGACGTCGGTGGGAAGGGCTGGGTTATTGATATTAGCCCAAGCTTGATGCCAGATGACCGACGGTCGTCTGTCTTCAAATTTATGTGGTGTGGGCTGGCCTCTAAGTGCTTGGTAAAGGCGCTTCGATGAGCGTGCCTTGTCAGTGGCCACTGTTAGGACGTAACTTTGATTGAGGTAATAGTCCTTGACTGTCGTCATCCGGAACGGAATATGTGTCAAACATACTGGTGCACGCGCCGATTGTGGGCGATAACCGTCGAAAAGAACCGCTGTTGTCCCACCTGGGTCAGTTTCACGCAAAGTGGCAATACGGTGAATCAAAGGGGCCGCACATTTGCGGGTAAAGTCGATGAGTCCAAGGCCACCATCGACTTTTGGCAGTGTACAAGTCTACGCATCAACTTTGAACAGTGTATGCCGCCACAAGAGCCAGTATACTGCTCGTGAGATGGCTCTGCCGATTTGTTTCGGTAGCGTAAGGATTTGTGCTACATACCATGCCCGTGATAGGATGTAAGTATTTATCAGTTGGATTCGTTGATGGAGGTCGAGTCGTCGATCAGCGTGGCTCATGCAAAGTCCTCTGATGCGCGTGAGAAGCCGCCTCCACGTGAGCGTTAACATGCGCTGCGGGCAGGCAGTTACCTCAAGGCCCAAGATACGTTGTTCCCCCACAACTCGGTACCATGGGCGTTCGATGGTCAATGATCGTGGTCCTAGCGGGATCAGCACCGTTTTGTTGGAATTTAACATGGCACCGGAGTCTTTTGCACCGGAGTCTTTTTCATTGGGCCTCCTTCCTCCCCTATAGCCCTTCCTTTTCCTCTCCAAAATTGCCACCATCCTCTAGTGTCAACGCAGCACGTAAAGCAGGCTGCTGCTAGTAGCAAGACTTATTTCCATAAACCAAAAATAAAAGCGGAGGCATACTCTGCTATGCCTCAGGGGGCGACGACACACTACCCCGAATACACCTTTTTGTGCAGGTGTGAAGTAGTGATGAGTTTAGAAACTAAAAAGGAAGAAATAAATAAAGACAGTCGTGAACATCTGATTGTTTATTTCCATAAACCAAAAATAAAAGCGGAGGCATACTCTGCTATGCCTTCGGGGGCGACGACACACTGCCCCAATACACCTTTTTGTGCAGGTGTGAAGTAGTGATGAGTTTAGAAGAAGGAAGAAATCAATAAAGACAGTCGTGAACATCTGATTGATTTGACACTGCCCCCAATACACCTTTTTGTGCAGGTGTGAAGTAGTGATGAATCTAATAAATAAAGACAGTCGTGAACATCTGATTGATTTGACACTGCCCCCAATACACCTTTTTGTGCAGGTGTGAAGTAGTGATGAATCTAGAAAAAGGAAGAAATAAATACAGTCGTGAACATCTGATTGATTTGATCATCCATAACTATAGTTTTTTTTTTTTTTTTTTTTTTTTTTTTTTTTTTTTGATATGTTACAATACAGCATCACCGGTCTATTGCGGTCTAACTGTGTTGGTGAGGCAGTAAATTTCCACAGGGCAGTGACTGCGTCACTGCAATTCACTTTGGAGGTGTGGCGGTGGGACTTGTAGTCCCGTACCACCCTCTGACGGTGACAGTACTACATGAGTCAGGCAGAAAAATTTAGCCTAACATGGGCAGGTATGATTGGCCAGTATTGGACGTAGAATGGGGGCTAGTCCCGCCAAAGGATGCGTCCGTGGTGGGCGTGCCAGACCTATCGTTAGCCATGGTCGGAATCCGTTTCCTCTAGGATGGTTAGGGGAACCGGATGTCGATGCCAGCGGCGTGGAAGTGTGGTCCCAACGTGGCGTAACCCATGCACAGTGTCCCGCAAGGCATCCACTTTCTCATAGAGCCGCCGCGCGTAGTTGCGTATGGTCGTCTTTAGGGGGACGATATCCGCTTCCTCGTGGAGAGTGACAATTCTCGTGAGTGGCGGGGCGTGCAGGCTCCACCTGAGCACCTTGTTCTGCAGGCGTTGCAATGTCCGCATCCTGGTGACACTAATCGTGGCCCATGCAGCAGATCCATACGTGAGGGCAGGCAGGATAACTGTTCGGTAAATGCGGAGCTTGGTATGCAGGTTAAGTTCCCTACTGCGAAAGAGCGGGTACAGAGCCCTGGTTAGCTTTTGCCCCTTGTTGGTGACATACTCCGCATGACAGGGGAAGAGCAACATGTGGTCCATCTGGACCCCGAAATAGGTGGTTGTCGGGGACCAGGGCACCTGCACACCCGCAATCGAGATATTGCGGCGGAGCACTGGGCGCCGTTTCGTGAAGTAAACTGCCGTAGTTTTGGGGGCATTGAGAGCTATTTTGCTTGTCCGGCACCAGGTGATAGTGGCGTCCACCTGTCGCTGGAGGCGGGCGACGGCGGCGTCATTAATGCGGCCAGTGGTGTATAGCGCTGTGTCGTCAGCGTATTGTGCAAGGTGGCCCTCGGGGATGACCGGCATATCATTGACATAGATATTATAAAGGATCGGAGATGGTACCGATCCTCGCGGAGTGCCTGCCGACAAGTGGCAAATGCCAGCCGTTCACAGTTACTTAAAACTATTGAAATGCGTTTTTCGACTGCGAGAGAAGAGTCCCAAGCATCTCTTGGGATATAACAGTAATTGCAATTCGGGTACCTCCAGACCATTGAATGAGAACCAGATACTGATAGTAAATGAGGGGTAAGCGGACGACCATCGTGGAACAGTTATCGAAATAATATTGCTGAATATATATTTTCACTCGGTAGTTGGTGTTAGTGTTAAGTAGCTATAAGGTTAAAAATGTTCCTCTGTGTAATGTAGTGTACAATTTCCAGTACACTCCACAGTGGTTAGCTGAGATCGTATTTAAATGGAGGTTTATATGTAAATGATTCAAGATTCTAATAAGTAGATCATTATTAATATCAGACCTACTGCTACAGTAAGTGAGCAATGATTGCACACAAGTTTTGCTGGAAGCTGTTAATTTCTTGTGGATTGTTAATCTGAGTGTTTTTGATATATATCAGTATTGAATTTTATTTGTTTACCATTTACACATCTAACTTTGCCAGTAGTTCCACTTGAAGTTATATAGCTATGTTCAATACATACCGGTATTTAAGAATTATTGTACCATTATATATTTGTACGTTTCACTCAGGGTTTTTTTATGTTACACCCAGAAATGTTTCTTGAGCAATTTCTTCCACCTTCCAGATTTTACTGTTGCGTACATAACTGTAAATGCAGAAGATATTACAACTGACGTGATAGTAAAACGCAATTAATCTGTTCACACCAAGTTAACGCAGGAAGCCAAACCGAAAATGATATCTCATATTTTCCACTTGGAATGTACCATTTCAGCTTCCAACGCAATATGCCTATTGCATTAACCTTCTGCTAAAACATGTCTGATCAGCATGTGTTTAATAAGAACATTGGAGAGAAAATCAGTCGCTATCATGCGACATCCAGCTAATGACACTTAACAACACCTGGAGACATCATATGGGCCTCATATGGTCTAAGGAGAGAGAGAGAGAGAGTGTCCAGAAGCTTCTGCTGGTTTCACAGTCATGTTTTTCGGAAATGACAAAACAAGGAAGAGACCCACTTTCAATAACCATTTCTTCTACACCTTTAACTGTACATAAAATCAGTTCCACAGTTTTAGTGTTGTATATTCTATAGGTCCTACAGTCACATACCTTCAGTTGCTTAAATTCTTAAATTGTTAACATGAATAATATACTGAATGTATAACGTTATGAAGACTACAGAGATAATATGAAGATTATAAGCCGAACAAGAGGCAGCCACCGCCCAGCTGGGGTATTTTCGTGCGAGAGGTTTTCCCCCAGCCATTAAGGCAACTGCCAGGATTTGGCTTTAAGGAAAGTTAATGAACATCTTCATCTGGACTATCCATCAAGAGGCATTTACAAAAGCTACAAAATTAAATACGCATTTAATTGTAGTAAATTAATAGCGTCACAACAGCACAAATGAGAACTATTGGCTGAGAAGGGCCCCCTGCAGCCTACCACAGCCTCAAATCATGAATAGACAACAATGTTCACACGATTATTTAGGCAACCACGACTAACACAAATGCTGTGATATCAATTAGACTTAGCACCTCTCACAACAACAACTGAAAGAAGAGGAAGAATATACCTGTAACAACAACAAACCATACAAATTATGGTGTCTGAGCTACAGTTACAGTATGAAGTATCGGACAAAGTAACATTAATTCATTCGACATCAGTAATGTACATTATTATTAAAAACCTCAGAAATGCTTTCCTCACCTCCGAGACAGGGGAAACAGTCTTCCTTGTGACGTACATATAAACGCAGATCTGGTAGCTTCAGACTATTAAATGACATCAAAATGCTGATTCCAGAAAATAAGTAAGTTGAAGATCAATGTTCTACAGTCACCTACATATAATTACTGTATGTTATTTTAACTCAATGGTTAATGTTAGTTTTCAGTAAGTGAAAAGTGTTACTATCCGTAATGCCTAGTGCAATGCGCCATGCACTTAGCAGTGATTTGCCCAGTATGTATTTAAACGTAGGTGTTGATGTAAACGATCAATGATACAAATTGGTACATTGCGATTACAATCAGTATCACTCTTACACTAAGTGAATAATGTTTTCGCACATGTTTGGCCGGAAGATGGTTCATTTCCCACGTGTTGTTAACGTGGATGCTGTTGAAATGCTTCTGGAATCAATTTTACTTTTTTTCTTCACATGTCAAGTCGGTAATTGTGGAGTATACAATTTACGTGATCAAGATGGGCCATTACAAATAAAGAGTCTTAACATGACCGTAGGGTCATTTTCAGATTTTATGTCTTCAATTGATAAAGAAACCTATGTTCAGAATGCTACAAATTCGGCAAATGTAGTTTTTTTTTATTGATAAAATATTAGGACTGTCGATGGTCGTCACAGACGTGGATTTAATGAATTTATTAACATGCGTCAGATCAATAGTTCGTTCGACTTTACTCTGACATACATCCGCTCTCTCCACCAAGGACCTTGTGTGATAATTACACTACCTTTCAGACTGACTGACTCTGGCAGGAAAATTAGCTTTGAGAGTCGTCAGCTGAGAGATATCGGAATAGCTACAACAGCAACTGACACTGCATCAAAAGACGATGCGCCAACAGAAAACTTAAAGCATTCAGTCAGCATTCAACTTCAATGAGTCAACGTCTTACCGAATAAGACAGGTAAATGCAGAAAACATACAATGGCCAGAGGGATTGAACAAATGAACGGTTCGTAAAGTTAGAATGAGACTTGTGTAAAGTAAACTCATTTATGATAGATCATTACGCAATGCTCTATGGACGGCTTGTAGATCCCACAGTTCGTGAGGGAAAAAAAGAAACATGGACGGTACGAGCCAATAGAGTGTATGCACTGTATCAATCTGCTGCGTTGGTTTCAGACAGACGTGGAACATTTAGCGATGATTTTGTTGGAGAGTGTAAATTCACTGCATGCGGCAGATGTACAAACTAAGGGATGCGTAACAAGCATAGTACTCTTTCAAAGAAATAGTTATCTTTTTGTGTTAATTTTATTTTCACTGTCGACGTTAGACAGTTCCATCGTTTTTTGTGAAAGACTTGGACCAGTTGAAGCACTCATCAAGTGTCACGCAAAACAGAAGCGTAAGTACAACTTCGTAAGAAGTGAAGTAACTGCTCAACAAAATAATTACTTAACGATTAGATCACTACACACTGAGATGAGAACAAAATACTGATAGTAAACGAGGAGTAAGTGGAAGACCAGCGTGCTAAAGTTATCTAAATAATATTCTTGAATATATATTTTCGCTCTGTAGTAGGTGTTAGTGTTCAGTGACTATAATGTTAAAAATGTTCCTGTGTGTGATGTAACGTACGTACAATCTCCAGTACACTCCACAATGGTTAGCTGAGTGCGTATTTAAATGGAGGTTTGTATATAACTGACTCACGCTTGTAATAAGTAGGCCATTCTTAATACCAGACTCAGTGCTACAGTAAGTGAGCAATGTTTGCACACACGGTTCGCTGGAAGCTGGTTAATTTCTTGTGGGTTGTTAATCTGAGCATTTTGGAAATATTTCTGAATTGAATTTTATATTTTTATCATTTACACTTCTAGCTTTGCTAGTAATTCTACTTAAAGTTCTATAGCTATGTTCAACGAATACCCGTATTTAAGAATTATTGTATCATTTTATATTTGTACTTTTCACTCAGGGTTTTCTTTAATGTTACACTAAGAAACGTCTCTAGAGCAATTTCGTCCATCTTACACATTTTACTGTTGCGTTCACAACTGTAAATGCAGAAGATATTACAACTGACGTCATAGTAAAACGCAGTCAATCTGTTCACACCAAGTTAACGCAGGAAGCCAAACCGATAATGATATCTCATATCTTGCACTTGGAACGTAACATTTCAGCTTCCAACGCAATATGCCTATTTCATTACCCTTATGCTACAACATGTCTGATCAGCATGTGTTTAGGAAGAACATTGGAGAGAAACACCGCCTGGAGACGCCGTATTAGTCTCAAATGGTCTAAGGAGAGAGAGAGAGAGTCCAGAAGCTTCTGCAAGTTTCTTAGTCATGTTTTTCAGAAATAATAGAACAAGCAACAGACGCACTTTCAAAAACGATTTCTTCTATGCTCTTAACTGTACCTAAAATCAGTAGCACAGTTATAGTGTTCTATATTCGATACGTCCTCCAGGCAGATTCCTTCGGTTGCTTCGTTATCTTCCCTCTCTTGTTTATTAAATTCTTAAATTGTTAACATTAATAATATACTGAATGTATAACGTTATGAAGACTACAGAGATAATATGAAGATATATAAACCGAACAACAGGCAGCCACCTCCCAGGATTTGGCTTGAAGGAAACCTAATGAATATCTTCCTCTGGACTATCCATCAAAAGGCATTTACAAAAGTTACAAAATTAAGTACGCATCCAATTGTCCTAAATTAATAGCGTCACAACAGCACAAATGAGAACTATTGGCTGAAAAAGGCTATGGTCTCCTACAGCCCACCACAGCCTCAAATCATGAACAGACAACAATGTTCACACGATTATTTAGGCAACCACGACTAACATAAATGCTGTGTTATCAATTAGACTTTGCACCTCTCACAATCGCAACTGAAAGAAGAAGAAGAATATATCTGTAACAACAACAAACCATACAAATTACATACAAATTATTGTGTCTGAGCTACAGTAATAGTATGATGTGTCGAGCAAAGAAACATTTAATTCATTTGACATCGATAGTGTACACTATTATTAAAAACCTCAGAAATGCTTTTCTCACCTCCGAGACAGGAGAAACAGTCTTCCTTGTGACGTACATATAAATGCAAATCTGGTAGCTTCAGACTATTAAATGACGTCAACATTCTGATTCCAGAAAATAAGTAAGTTCAAGATCAATGTTCTATAGTCACCTACATAAAATTACTGAATGTTATATTAACTCAATGGTTAATGTTAGTTTTCAGTAAGTTAAAAGTGTTACTATCCGTAATGTCAAGTGCAATGCGCCATGTACTTTGCAGTGATTTGCCCAATATGTATTTAGACGTAGATTTTGATGTAAACGATCAATGGTACCAATTGGTACATTGGCATTACAATCAGACTCTCTCTTACACTAAGTGAATAATGTTTTCGCAAAAGGTTTCCTGGAAGATGGGTCATTTCCCATGTGTTGTTAAAGTGAATGCTGTTGAAATGCTTCTGAATTCAATGTTACTTTTTCACTTCACATGTCATGTCGGTAATTGTGGAGTATACAATTTACGTGCTCCCTGCCGCCGTTGGATAAGCAGCTGCCAGCAGCAAGTCGTATACCCCTAGCTTACTTATTTGTTACATAGTTTAATTCTTAATTTCTTTGAGTGTTTTTGGGTACTTAAATTGTTTAATTCATAAATTTCTGGCGTATTATAGTATTTGAGAGTTGTAGCATCGCGCTTTAGTACCTGAATAGTGTAAATTCGCGTAGTCGTCTGTCTTCTGTTTTTGTTTTGAACGGCCAGTGTCGGTTGGTCACAGCCAGTGTGCTCCCTGCCGCCGGTCGATAAGCAGCTGCCAGCAGCAAGTCGTATACCCCTAGCTTACTTGTTACATAGTTTAATTCTTAATTTCTTTGCGTGGTTTTGCGTACTTCCATTATTTAATTCATACATTTCGGGCGTATTATAGTATTTGAGAGTTGTAGCATCGCGCTTTAGTGTTTACTTCGTAGATTCTTACTTAAACTGCGTGTGAGTTTCGTACAGGAGGTGTAATTTCGAGATTTAGTTACTGTAATCGTAAATTCAGGCAGATTGTAGCGCAGTCGTTAGGCATTTGTACACGTTAGTTCATACATTCTTTGCGTGTTTCCCTTGCGTATTCTAGGCACGGACTCGTGTTACAGTAACTGTTGTTCAACATCGATTAGAATGGACAGGGACTGTGATTGCTGTGTTCGGATGAGGGCTGAGTTGGCATCCCTTCGCTCACAGCTGCAAGCGGCGCTGACTTCGGTTGCGCAGCTTGAGGCTGTTGCCAATGGGCACCACTGTGGGGAGCCGGACTTGGGTATCACGGGGATTTCAACGTCGTCCCATCTGTCCCCAGATCGGTCTGCCGCTGCGGTTGCCCCGGCTGCTGCCCGCAGTTGGGGTGAGCCCTCGCCTGTGGTTGATTGGGAGGTCGTGCCAAGGCGTGACAGGCAGCGAAAGACGTCCCCGGAGGCTATTCAGAAAGCCTCCCCGGTGCGTCTGAGAATCAGGTTTCAGGCACTGGCTGAGCCAGATGCAGCTGCCTGCCCTGTTTCAGAGGATGATTCTCAGCCTTCAAGGTCCAGGCATCGCAGAGGGTGGGCTTATTGGTAGTTGGGAGCTCCAATGTTAGGCGCGTAATGGGGCCCCTTAGGGATATGGCGGCTAAGGAGGGGAAGAAATCCAGTGCGCACTCCGTGTGGAGTCATTCCTGATGTGGAAAGGGTCCTTCCGGATGCCATGAAGAGCACAGGGTGCAGCCAGCTGCAGGTGGTGGCACATGCCGGTACTAATGACGTGTGTCGCTTTGGATCTGAGGAAATTCTCTCTGGATTCCAGCTGCTATCTGATTTGGTGAAGGCTGCCGGTCTTGCTTACGAAATGAAGGCAGAGCTCACCATCTGCAGCATCATTGACAGAACCGACTGCGGACCTTTGGTGCAGAGCCGGGTGGAGGGTCTGAATCAGAGGCTCAGACAGATTTGTGACCTTGATGGCTGCAGATTCCTTGACTTGCGCCATAGGGTGGTGGGGTTTCGGGTTCTGCGGAATAGGTCAGAAGTTCACTACACTCAGCTGGCGGCTACACGGGTAGCGGAGGCTGTGTGGCGTGGACTGGGCGGTTTTTTAGGTTAGAAGGACTCAGGAAAGTATGGGGTGGGCTGCAATCTCAAAGGGTGCATGGCAAATACAGGACGTGCTTGGATCAAGGAACAGTCGGAATTGTAGTTGTAAATTGTTGTAGTTGTGCTGGGAAAGTCCCTGAGCTTCAACCGCTAATAGAAAGCACAGAAGCTGAAATCGTTATAGGTACAGAAAGCTGGCTAAAGCCTGATATAAGTTCTGCAGAAATTTTTACGATGTCTCAGACGGTGTTCAGGAAAGACAGATTAGGCACAATTGGTGGTGGAGTGTTTGTGTCCGTCAGTAGTGGTTTATCTTGTAGTGAAGTCGAAGTAGATACTCCGTGAGAATTGGTATGGGTGGAGGTTATACTTAACAGCCGAACTAAGTTAATAACTGGCTCCTTCTACCGCCCCCCAGACTCCGATGATATACAGTAGTTGCTGAACAGTTCAGAAAAAATTTGAGTCTCGTAACAAATAAATACCCCACTCATACGGTATTAGTTCTACATCTACATCTACATTTTTACTCCGCAAGCCACCCAACGGTGTGTGGCGGAGGGCACTTTACGTGCCACTGTCATTACCTCCATTTTCTGTTCCAGTCGCGTATGGTTCGGGGGAAGAACGACTGTCTGAAAGCCTCCGTGCGCACTTGAATCTCTCTAATTATACATTCGTGATCTCCTCGGGAGGTATAAGTAGGGGGAAGCAATATATTTGATACCTCATCCAGAAACGCACCCTCTCCAAAACCTGGCGAGCAAGCTACACCGCGATGCAGAGCGCCTCTCTTGCAGAGTCTGCCACTTGAGTTTGCTAAATATCTCCGTAACGCTATCACGGTTAACAAATAACTCTGTGACGAAACGCGCCGCTCTTCTTTGGATCTTCTCTATCTCCTCCGTCAACCCGATCTGGTACGGATCCCACACTGTTGAGCAATACTCAAGTACAGGCCGAACGAGTGTTTTGTAAGCCACCTCCTTTGTTGATGGACTACATTTTCTAAGGACACTCCCAATGAATCTCAACCTGGTACCCGCCTTACCAACAATTTATTTTATGTGATCATTCCACTTCAAATCGTTCCGCACGCATACTCCCAGATATTTTACAGAAGTAACTGCTACCAATGTTTGTTCCGCTATCATATAATCATTCAATAAAGGATCCTTCTTTCTATGTATTCGCAATACATTTGTCTATGTTAAGGGTCAGTTGCCACTCCCAGCACCAAGTGCCTATCCGCTGCAGATCTTCCTGCATTTCGCTACAATTTTCTAATGCTGCAACTTCTCTGTATACTACAGCATCATCCGCGAAAAGCCGCATGGAACTTCCGACACTATCTACTAGGTCATTTATATACACTCCTGGAAATTGAAATAAGAACACCGTGAATTCATTGTCCCATGAAGGGGAAACTTTATTGACACATTCCTGGGGTCAGATACATCACATGATCACACTGACAGAACCACAGGCACATAGACACAGGCAACAGGGCATGCACAATGTCGGCACTAGTACAGTGTATATCCACCTTTCGCAGCAATGCAGGCTGCTATTCTCCCATGGAGACGATCGTAGAGATGCTGGATGTAGTCCTGTGGAACGGCTTGCCATGCCATTTCCACCTGGCGCCTCAGTTGGACCAGCGTTCGTGCTGGACGTGCAGACCGCGTGAGACGACGCTTCATCCAGTCCCAAACATGCTCAATGGGGGACAGATCCGGAGATCTTGCTGGCCAGGGTAGTTGACTTACACCTTCTAGAGCACGTTGGGTGGCACGGGATACATGCGGACGTGCATTGTCCTGTTGGAACAGCAAGTTCCCTTGCCGGTCTAGGAATGGTAGAACGATGGGTTCGATGACGGTTTGGATGTACCGTGCACTATTCAGTGTCCCCTCGACGATCACCAGTGGTGTACGGCCAGTGTAGGAGATCGCTCCCCACACCATGATGCCGGGTGTTGGCCCTGTGTGCCTCGGTCGTATGCAGTCCTGATTGTGGCGCTCACCTGCACGGCGCCAAACACGCATACGACCATCATTGGCACCAAGGCAGAAGCGACTCTCATCGCTGAAGACGACACGTCTCCATTCGTCCCTCCATTCACGCCTGTCGCGACACCACTGGAGGCGGGCTGCACGATGTTGGGGCGTGAGCGGAAGACGGCCTAACGGTGTGCGGGACCGTAGCCCAGCTTCATGGAGACGGTTGCGAATGGTCCTCGCCGATACCCCAGGAGCAACAGTGTCCCTAATTTGCTGGGAAGTGGCGGTGCGGTCCCCTACGGCACTGCGTAGGATCCTACGGTCTTGGCGTGCATCCGTGCGTCGCTGCGGTCCGGTCCCAGGTCGACGGGCACGTGCACCTTCCGCCGACCACTGGCGACAACATCGATGTACTGTGGAGACCTCACGCCCCACGTGTTGAGCAATTCGGCGGTACGTCCACCCGGCCTCCCGCATGCCCACTATACGCCCTCGCTCAAAGTCCGTCAACTGCACATACGGTTCACGTCCACGCTGTCGCGGCATGCTACCAGTGTTAAAGACTGCGATGGAGCTCCGTATGCCACGGCAAACTGGCTGACACTGACGGCGGCGGTGCACAAATGCTGCGCAGCTAGCGCCATTCGACGGCCAACACCGCGGTTCCTGGTGTGTCCGCTGTGCCGTGCGTGTGATCTTTGTTTGTACAGCCCTCTCGCAGTGTCCGGAGCAAGTATGGTGGGTCTGACACACCGGTGTCAATGTGTTCTTTTTTCCATTTCCAGGAGTGTATATTGTGAAAAGCAATGGTCCCATAACACTCCCCTGTGGCACGCCAGAGGTTACATTAACGACTGTAGACGTCTCTCCATTGACAACAACATGCTGTGTTCTGTTTGCTAAAAACTCTTCAATCCAGCCACACAGCTGGTCTGATATTTCGTAGGCTCTTTGTGAAAAGCAATGGTCCCATAACACTCCCCTGTGGCACGCCAGAGGTTACATTAACGTCTGTAGATGTCTCTCCATTGATAACAACATGCTGTGTTCTGTTTGCTAAAAACTCTTCAATCCAGCCACACAGCTGGTCTTATATTCCGTAGGCTCTTACTTTGTTTATCAGGCGACAGTGCGGAACTGTATCGAACGACTTCCGGAAGTCAAGGAAAATAGCATCTACCAGGGAGCCTGTATCTAATATTTTCTGGGTCTCATGAACAAATAAAGCGAGTTGGGTCTCATACGATCGCTGTTTCCGGAATCCATGTTGATTCCTACAGAGTAGATTCTGGGTTTCCAAAAACGACATGATACTCGAGCAAGAAACATGTTCTAAAATTCTACAACAGATCGACGTCAGAGATATAGGTCTGTAGTTTTGCGCATCTGCTCGACGACCCTTCTTGAAGACTGGGACTACCTGTGCCCTTTTCCAATGATTTGGAACCTTCCGTTCCTCTAGAGACTTGCGGTACACGGCTGTCAGAAGGGGGGCAAGTTCTTTCGCGTACTCTGTGTAGAAACGAATTGGTATCCCGTCAGGTCCAGTGGACGTTCCTCTGTTGAGTGATTCCAGTTGCTTTTCTATTCCTTGGGCACTTATTTCGATGTCAGCCATTTTTTCGTTTGTGCGAGGATTTAGAGTTGGTGGGGACTTCAACCTTCCCTCGATATGTTGGCAAAAATACTTGTTCAAAACCGGTGGTAGACAGAAACTATCTTTCGAGATTGTCCTAAATACTTTCTCCTAAAATTATTTCGAGCGGTTAGTCCACGAACCCACGCGAATTTTAAATGGTTGCGAAAACACACTTGATCTCTTAGCCACAAACAATAGAGAGCATCATGACTGATACAGGGATTAGTGATCACAAGGACGTTGTAGCTAGGCTCAATACCGTTTCTTCCAAATCCACCAGAAACAAACGCAAAATAATTTTATTTAAAAAAGCCGATAAAGTGTCACTAGAAGCCTTCCTAAGAGACAATCTCCATTCCTTCCGATCTGACCATGCAAATGTAGACGAGATATGGCTCAAAGATATAGTAGCAACAGCAATTAAGAGATTCATACCTCATAAATTGGTAAGAGATGGAACTGATCCCCCATGGTACACAAAACAAGTCCGAACGCTGTTGCAGAGGCAACGGAAAAAGCATGCGAAGTTCAGAAGAACGCGAAATCCCGAAGATTGGCTAAAATTTACAGACGCGCGAAATTTGGCACGAACTTCAGTGCGAGATGCCTTTAATAGGTTGTCTCGAAATTTGGCAGAAAATCCGAAGAAATTCTGGTCATATGTAAAGTACACAAGCGGCAAGACGCAGTCAATACCTTCGCTGCGCAATGCCGATGGTACTGTTACCGACGACTGTGCCGCTAAAGCGGAGTTATTGAACGCAGTTTTCCGAAATTCCTTCACCAGGGAAGACGAATGGAATATTCCAGAATTTGAAACACAAACAGCTGCTAGCATGAGTTTCTTAGAAGTAGATACCTTTTTTTCAATAGTGTTTCGTACAAGGTGCACACAATTCTTATGTTACCAATTGCCATATTATCAGTATCATAGAACAGTCTGCTCTAGTGATGCCTAGAAGGCCAACGTCAAATCTTGGGTATTGTCAAGTTTAGGGTGGTTTGAAAGTCCGAGCAACAAAGATCCAAGGGTAAACTCAGGCAATTCCTGGACGAGGTGCCTTAGTCAACCCGGAACACCTTTTGATAACCATGAACCATTGCAACTTTCAAAAATCGTTCAAAGGTAATGGTATATTTCTGGTCAGATTCCGCGAGGCGATGCTGGCTCCACAGATAGTCCATGAAAGAGACAGCATCGGTTAGGGAAAGGTCATAGATCGTGAAAATGGTGTGGCCCAAGAGCCACACCATTGCGTTACGTCGTGTTCGGGGGTTGGACTGAATATCAGGGGTAAGGAACCAGTCGATTTGCACATTGTCTGGTGTCGTCCCACCGATCAGCTCTAATAGCACACGTGCAAGGTTCCACACTTCTGTGACGTGAGGGCATAAGAGACGATGCTCTCTGGTGTCTACGTCACCACATCGGCCGCAAGCAGCCGATGGCCGTATGTGGATGGCAGCCAGACGATGGTTAGTGGGTATTAAATTGTTTACGACACGATACCATAGCGCTGAGACGTCGGTGGGAAGGGCTGGGTTATTGATATTAGCCCAAGCTTGATGCCAGATGACCGACGGTCGTCTGTCTTCAAATTTATGTGGTGTGGGCTGGCCTCGAAGTGCTTGGTAAAGGCGCTTCGATGAGCGTGCCTTGTCAGTGGCCACTGTTAGGACGTAACTTTGATTGAGGTAATAGTCCTTGACTGTCGTCATCCGGAACGGAATATGTGTCAAACATACTGGTGCACGCGCCGATTGTGGGCGATAACGGTCGAAAAGAACCGCTGTTGTCCCACCTGGGTCAGTTTCACGCAAAGTGGCAATACGGTGAATCAAAGGGGCCGCACATTTGCGGGTAAAGTCGATGAGTCCAAGGCCACCATCGACTTTTGGCAGTGTACAAGTCTACGCATCAACTTTGAACAGTGTATGCCGCCACAAGAGCCAGTATACTGCTCATGAGATGGCTCTGCCGATTTGTTTCGGTATCGTAAGGATTTGTGCTACAACCATGCCCGTGATAGGATGTAAGTATTTATCAGTTGGATTCGTTGATGGAGGTCGAGTCGTCGATCAGCGTGGCTCATGCAAAGTCCTCTGATGCGCGTGAGAAGCCGCCTCCACGTGAGCGTTAACATGCGCTGCGGGCAGGCAGTCACCTCAAGGCCCAAGATACGTTGTTCCCCCACAACTCGGTACCATGGGCGTTCGATGGTCAATGATCGTGGTCCTAGCGGGATCAGCACCGTTTTGTTGGAATTTAACATGGCACCGGATGCTCGTTCATAAACGTTGAGAACTCGGCGAACGGAATCGATGTCCCTGGCGTTTGCAACGAACACACCGACATCATCCGCGTATGCCGCACTGCGGAAGGTGCCGCCTGGAAGAGCGACACCATCGACCATCCGTCCGATGTCACGCAGCATGGGGTCTAGCGCTAAAGCGAACAAATACATTGACAGGGGACACCCTTGTCGAACTGATCGTCTGATGGGAATCGGTCGTGATCGGCAGCCGTTCACAACTATTGTGGAATTTGCTCCATCCAAGAAGTGCCGGATGATTCTGATGAAGCGCTCCCCAAAACCCATCCGCGACATAACGGCCAGCAGGTAATGGTGGGAGACCCTGTCAAAGGCACCGGCGAAATCTTGGACAGAATTGCAGCCGGGGTTCGAGCGTCGGCGGTGAGTAAGACCGCGTCACGGTATATAGAAGCGGCGGTGAAGATGGTTCGAGTCGAAACGCCACATGATTGAGTGGGGAAAAGTACCGTATTCATGACTTGTTTAAGACGTGAAGCCACGCTTCGTGCCATCAACTTATAATCAGTGTTAAGAACGGTGATGGGACGCAGGTCTTTAGCCCGACAGTGACCGGTGACCTTTGGAATAAGGGCAATACGTCCAGCTAGAAATTCGGCGGGTAGTTCGCAAGCAGCAAAAATCTCCTCGCACATTTTGCAGAAGCGGTCTCCTAACAGGTCCCAAAATTGTTGGTAGAATTCATAAGGGAGACCGTCGGGGCCAGGTGATTTGATTCCCGGGCAGGCGCGGAGGACAGAGGTGAGGTCAGCGAGTGTGAGTGGCTCGGTTAAACAGTCGCGGTCTCGACGGTCCAATGAGGTCGGGACCCCACCGATAAGTGCTCGTTGGGCGGCGACGTCTACCGCAACATCCTGGAAGAGGTGCGTATAATGGTCTGTTAGGTGTTTGAGGACTTCACGGTGATCTGTGAGGCGCGTACCATCGTCTGTTTTAAGACGTAGAATGGTGTTCTTCTTTGCACGATTCCTTTCAGAGGCAAGGTGATAGATGGATGCCCTCTCGCCCTCAATCAGGGATGCAGAACGACACCTCATCATCATCCCCTCGGCCTTCTCCCGAGAGAAGCGAAGAATTGTCGCTTTAATTTTGTTGAGGCGCATGCGTAGCTGGTCATACCTGTCGGCAGGAAGGGTTAGTGCATCATTGAGACATTGTTGATAGAAGTCTAATGTGCTACGCTTCCAGTGTGCGACTTCGCGACTATGTTGCTGGATGACACGTCGCAGCCGTGGCTTCGCACAGCGGAGCCACCAAACCACAGTGGTAGGGTACTTTGAAGCAGTAGCGATACAATCCCGCCATGTTTTCGTGACAAGAGTGCGAAGTTCGGGCGTTGGGAGATGAAGTGTATTCATCTTCCAATAGGTGCCCCGAGGAAACGGGGTTGGACCCGTGATATGCAAGGAGCAAGAGTATACACAGTGGTCACTGAAGGCCACAGGAATGACTTGGACGGCACAAAGGGCAGGAATCAAATCAGCAGAGACATAAACACGATCAATCCGGCTTGCCCCAGTGGGATATATGTGAGTAAATTGTGTGTAGGCGGGGTGAAAGTGGCGCCACGTATCATTAAGGTCAGCCGCCTGAAGGAGTGAAGCGAGTGCTTCACACCTCCTAGGCGTTGGGACCTGATCAGCATCGGCTACCACACAGTTGAAATCTCCGCCAAATACGATAGGACGACGAGCTGTCAAGAAAGGCGTGATACCTGACGTAAAAAGTGTTGTTCGGTCATGCCTGTGATTAGCTCCTGAAGGAGCATAGACATTAATAAAAAGTACATCTCGAATGATACATGCAAGAACGCGACCATTGGGTATTGTTGTAATATCAGATGGAGTTAACTCGGATCTGTATAGCAAGGCGGTGGCCCGCCTGGCATCAGGATCGATGTTATATAGTGCCTCATAACCAACCAGGTCAGAGAGAAAGGGGGCACAAACCTCCTGGAGAAAAACCACATCGAATGCACCAAGGCGCAGAAAGTCTTTCAGAGAGCGTAGTTTTACTGGGTTGGAGTTTATATTGACTGTTAAAAGGGAGAGGGTTCCCGGCGGACGGTCAATAGCAGGCATGAAAAAGCAACACAGAGAAAGTAACGTCAGATAAGGTCATGGTCGGATGTAAGCAGGTGTGTGAACATCGAAGCTGTAACCCTGCTACATCACCCCGGATGTTAAAACCAAGTATCAGGCAGCTCATGTGGGAACGAGCCCACTCAATCACGCATGTCGTCGTCTTCGTCGTCAGCCCAGTTCAGTCCTCCCCCATCGGCGGGATAGTCCGAACCAGGCGGCGCAGACGGCTCAGTCGCAGCGCTATGTAAGAGTGTGCGAGTGCGCTGCAGCGGCTGTTCGCTACCCTGTTCATTTTTACGTTTTGCGGGGATCGCTCCCCGATCTCGTGATGAACTAATAAGCGACTCTAATTGCCGAGCAATTTTCCGCGTACCGTCCGAGCGGTCAGCGGAAACAGACCGTGTAACTGATGAGGCCTGAGATTCAGCCTCACTGCTGCTCTCAGGAGGGGGACGTATGACGCCCTCTTCCTCCGCCTGCTGCTCTCGGCTCGCCTTCTTGCGCCTATGACGACGGCGGGGCGACTTAGCGTCATCTGCCGGTGCGGGTGGGGTAGGAAGAACTACCTCCATCTGTTCAACAGTGCCAACATCACCGGCCACAGCAGGCGCACTAGTCGCCGCCGGCGGTACTGCCACTACGGGCGTCTGGTCCGGGACAATCTCAATAGGGCTGTCAACAGATGCATTAGGTACCGGTTGCACCTCTCCTGACGGACCCGGAGTCGATTCGGCAGTTCGATCAGCGGTTCGGTGGGCAGCACCCGCCACTATCTCGCTGAGAAGAGGCACAAGGTTGTCACATTCAGTGCGTTCCCGCGGCAGTTGCACAGGGCGCCTGCGCGGGCAGTCCACGCGTAGATGCTCCGTAGATTGACAGAGGGAGCATGTCTGTGGTTGCCCTATATAGGTAACCTGGGCCCTTGTACTCGCAATATTTAAATATGACGGTATGTGCTGGCGGAGGTCCATACGAACACTACGGACTCCGCTGTTGCCCTGGAAACGGTAGGCACTGCCCCATTTTTCATTCATGATGCTAAGCACCTTGCCATACCGCGATAGAACGCGGCCGATTACGTCATTGGGACACTCAGGGGGTACATTAAATACCCGCACAGTCCGTATCCCAAAGCCAGATGGCACTATATGTACTGTTCCGACTGTTCCATCGAAGTAGCGGAACGGATGTTCGCCTGCGAGTGCCAGGCCATACTTTTCGTATTTCTCTTGATCGAGAAATTTCACAAATAGCGAGAATAAAACAAAATCAAGTTGAAAGGTGTCAACGTCATTTTCCGGTACTTGCAAATCACCAAATATCCACTCCTGTATTTCAAAGGCCGTTGGCCGTCTCGCTGCTCTGTCGAATACACATTGTATACTGTTCGACCGGTTCGACATTTCACCGCAAAAATTTCAACGCTGGAAAGCCAAGAACAAACGAAACGACCACGAAACGCGACTCGCGACCCGCTACAGAGCACAACGAACGGCTCCGACCACGGGGTTAGAATATTGCTGCTCGGTGTGGTATCCTTACTAGGTGGGATTGACGGAAGACATCGAAAGGGTGCAAAAAAGGGCAGCTCGTTTTGTATTATCACGTAATAGGGGAGAGAGTGTGGCAGATATGATACGCGAGTTGGGATGGAAGTCATTATAGCAAAGACGTTTTTCGTCGCGGCGAGATCTATTTACGAAATTTCAGTCTTCAACTTTCTCTTCCGAATGCGAAAATATTTTGTTGAGCCCAACCTACATAGGTAGGAATGATCATCAAACTAAAATAAGAGAAATAAGAGCTCGAACAGAAAGGTTTAGGTGTTCGTTTTTCCCGCGCGCTGTTCGGGAGTGGAATGGTAGAGAGATAGTATGATTGTGGTTCGATGAACCCTCTGCCAAGCACTTAAATGTGAATTGCAGAGTAGTCACGTAGACGTAGATGTAGAAAATGGGTCATTACAAATAAAGTGTCTTAACATGACCGTAGGCTCATTTACAGATTTTATGTCTTCAATTGATAAAGAATCCTATGTTTAGAATGCTTCATATTCGGCAAATATGTTTTTTTTCTTACTGATAAAATATTAGGACTGACGATGGTCCTCACAGACGTGGATTTAATGAATTTCCTAACGTTTACTAACATGCGTCAGATCAATAGTTTGTTCAACTTTACTCTGACATACATCCGTTCTTTCCGCCAAGGACCTCGTGTCATAACTACACTTCCTTTCAGACTGACTCGGTTAAGAAAATTAGCTTTTAAAGTCGTCAGCTGAGAGATATCGGAACAGCTACAGGACCAATAGGCGCTACATCAAAAGACGATGTGCTAACAGAAAACTTAAAGCATTCAGTCAACATTCAACTTCAATGAGTGAACGGCTTACAGAATAAGACAGGTAAATGCATAAAAAATTCAGTGGCCAGAGGAATGAAACAAATGAACGGCTCGTAAAGCTAGAATGAGACTTGTGTAAAGTAAACTCATTCATTGTAGACCAGCACCCAGTGCGGTCTGGACGACTTGTAGGTCCCACAGTTACTCCTGCGTTGGCTTCAGACAGACGTGGAAGATTAAGCAATGATCTTGTTGGAGTGTATTAATTCACTGCATGCGGCAGATGTACATACTAAGCGGTGCGTAAGGAGCAGAGAACTGTTTCAAAGAAATATTTTCCTTCTTTCTGTTAATTCAATTTCACTTTCGACAGTTCCATCGTTTTTTGTGGGAGACTTCGACCTGTGCAAGCCCTCAGTAAGTGTCATGCAATACGGAAGCGTGAGTACAATTCATTTTGTAGAAAGTGAATTAGCTGCCCAACCAAAAATTATGTATCGACTAGATGACAATACAACGAAAATTTAACGTCTAGTAGTGAACAGTGAAATGATTCGATAATATATAACACAAAACGTTCACAATTATTTAAAACTCTTGAATTGCGTTTTTCGACTGCGAGAGAAGAGAACCTATCATCTCTTTCGGTGTAACAGTAAATGCAATTCTGATACCTTCAGACCATTAAATGAGAACAAAATACTGATAGTAAACGAGGAGTAAGTAGAAGACCAGCGAGCAACAGTTATCTAAATAATATTCCTGGATATATATTTTCACTCTGTAGTTGGTGTTAGTGTTCAGTGGCTATAATGTTAAAAATGTTCCTCTGTGTAATGTAGTGTACGTACAATCTCCAGTACACTCCACGGTGGTTAGCTGAGTGTGTATTTAAATGGAGGTTTGTATGTAAATGATTCATGGTTCTAATAAGTAGGCCATTATTAGTATACGACTCACTGCTACAGTAAGTGAACAATGTTTGCACACAAGTTTTGCTGGAAGCTGGTCAGTTCCTTGTGGTTTGTTAATCTGAGCGTTTTTGAAATATTTCTGAATTGAATTTTATGTTTTTATCATTTACACTTCTAGCATTGCCAGTAGTTTCACTAGATGTTATATAGCTATGTTGAATACATACCAGTATTTAAGAATTATTGCACCATTTTATATTTGTACGTTTCACTCAGGGTTTTCTTAAATGTTACACTCAGAAACGTCTCTAGAGCAATTTCTTTCATCTTGCATGTTCTACTGTTGCGTTCAAAACTGTAAATGCAGAAGATTGCACAACTGACGTAATAGTAATACGCAATCAATCTGTTCACACCATGTTAACGCAGGAAGCCAAACCGAAAATATCATCTCATGTTTTCCACTTGGAATGTAACATTTCAGCTTCCAACGCAATATGCCTATTTCATTAACCTTCTGCTAAAACATGTGTGATCAGCATGTGTTTAGTAAGAACATTGGAGACAAAATCAGTCGCCATCATGCGACATCCAGCTAATGACACTTAACACCGCCTGGAGACGTCGTATTAGCCTCAAATGGTCTAAGGAGAGAGAGAGAGTCCAGAAGCTTGTGCAAGCTTCTTAGTCATGTTTTTCATAAATAATAAAACAAGCAAAAGACGCACTTTCAAAAACGATTTCTTCTATGCTTTTAACTGTACCTAAAATCAGTAGCACAGTTATAGTGTTCTATATTCGATACGTCCTCCAGGCAGATTCCTTCGGTTGATTCGTTATCTTCCCTCTCTTGTTTATTAAATTCTTAAATTGTTAACATTAATAATATACTGAATGCATAACCTTATGAAGACTACAGAGATAATGTGAAGATATATAAGCCGAACAACAGGCAGCCACCTCCCAGGTGGGGTATTTTCGTCCGCCGAAAGATTTTTCCCCCAGCCATTAAGGCAATTGCCAGGATTTGGCTTGAAGGAAACCTAATGAATATCTTCCTCTGGACTATCCATCAAAAGGCATTTACAAAAGCTACAAAATTAAATACGCATCCAATTGTCCTAAATTAATAGCGTCACAACAGCACAAATGAGAACAATTGGCTGAAAATAGCTATGGTCTCCTACAGCCTACCACAGCCTCAAATCATGAATAGACAACAATGTTCACACGATTATTTAGGCAACCACGACTAACACAAATGCTGTGTTATCAATTTGAGTTAGCACCTCTCACAATCGCAACTGAAAGAAGAAGAAGAATATATCTGTAACAACAACAAACCATACAAATTACATACAAATTATGGTGTCTGAGCTACAGTAATAGTATGATGTGTCGATCGAAGAAACATTTAATTCATTTGACATCGATGATGTACACTATTATTATAAATCTCTGAAATGCTCTTCTCACCTCCGAGACAGGAGAAACAGTCTTCCTTGTGACGTACATATAAATGGAAATCTGGTACCTTCAGACTATTAAATGACATCAAAATTCTGATTCCAGAAAATAAGTAAGTTGAAGATCAATGTTCTATAGTCACCTACATAAAATTACTGAATGTTATTTTAACTCAATGGTTAATGTTAGTTTTCAGTAAGTTAAAAGTGTTACTATCCGTAATGTCAAGTGCACTTTGCAGTGATTTGTCCAATATATATTTAGACGTAGGGTTTGATGTAAACGATCAACGGTACCAATTGGTACGTTGGCATTACAATCAGATTCTCTCTTACGCTAAGTGAATAATGTTTTCGCACAAGTTTTCCTGGAAGATGGGTCATTTCCCATGTGTTGTTAATGTGATTGCTGTTGAAATGCTTCTGAATTCAATGTTACTTTTTCAATTCACACGTAATGTCGGTAATTGTGGAGTATACAATTTACGTGCTCCCTGCCGCTGTTGGATAAGCATCTGCCAGCAGCAAGTCGTATACCCCTAGCTTACTTATTTGTTACATAGTTTAATTCTTAATTTCTTTGAGTGGTTTTGAGTAATTCCATTGTTTAATTCATAAATTTCGGGCGTATTATAGTATTTGAGAGTTGTAGCATCGCACTTTAGTGTTTACTTCGTAGATTCTTACTTAAATTGCGTTTGAGTTTCGTATAGGAGGTGTAATTTCGAGTTTTAGTTACTGTAATCGTAAATTCAGGTAGATTGTAGTGCAGTCGTTAGGCGTTTGTACACGTTAGTTCATACATTATTTGTGTGTTTGCCTTACATATTCTAGGCAAGGACTCGTGTTGATGAGGGCTGAGTTGACATCCCTTCGCTCACAGCTGCAAGCGGCGCTGACTTCGGTCGTGCAGCTTGAGGCTGTTGCCAATGGGCACCACTGTGGGGATCCAGACTTGGGTATCACGGGGATTTAAACCTCGTCCCGTCTGTCCCCAGATCGGTCTGCCGCTGTGGTTGCCCTGGTTGCTGCCCGCAGTGGGGCTGAGCCCTCGCCTGTGGTTGATTGTGAGGTCGTTCCAACCGCGTGGCAGGCAGTGAATTCCCCGGAGGCTGATCAGAAAGCCTCCCCTGTGCGTCTGACAAACAGGTTTCAGGCACTGTCTCTGGCTGAGCCAGATGCAGCTGCCTGCCCTGTTTCAGAGGATGATTCTCAGCCTTCAAGGTCCGGGCAATCGCAGAGGGTGGGCTTATTGGTAGTTGGGGCTCCAATGTTAGGCGCGTAATGGGGCCCCTTAGGGATATGGCGGCTAAGGAGGGGAAGAAATCCAGTGTGCACTCCGTGTGCTTTCCGGGTGGAGTCATTCCTGATGTGGAAAGGGTCCTTCCGGATGCCATGAAGAGCACAGGGTGCAGCCAGCTGCAGGTGGTAACACATGTCGGCACTAATGACGTGTGTCGCTTTGGATCTGAGGAAATTCTCTCTGGATTCCAGCTGCTATCTGATTTGGTGAAGGCTGCCGGTCTTGCTTACAAGATGAAGGCAGAGCTCACCATCTGCAGCATCGTTGACAGAACCGACTGCGGTCCTTTGGTGCAGAGCTGGGTGGAGGGTCTCAATCAGAGGCTCAGACGGTTTTGCGACCGTGTTGGCTGCAGATTCCTTGACTTGCGCCATAGTGTGGTGGGGTTTCCGGTTCCGCTGAATAGGTCAAGAGTTCACTACACTAAGCTGGCGGCTACACAGATAGCGGAGGCTGTGTGGGGTGGACTGGGCGGTTTTTTAGGTTAGAAGGCATCGAGAAAGTATGGGGTGGGCTGCAATCTCAAAGGGTGCATGGCAAATACAGGACGTGCTTGGATCAAGGAACAGTCGAAGCCGGCCGAAGTGGCTGTGCGGTTAAAGGCGCTGCAGTCTGGAACCGCAAGACCGCTACGGTCGCAGGTTCGAATCCTGCCTCGGGCATGGATGTTTGTGATGTCCTTAGGTTAGTTAGGTTTAACTAGTTCTAAGTTCTAGGGGACTAATGACCATAGATGTCAAGTCCCATAGTGCTCAGAGCCATTTGAACCATTTTTGAACAGTCGAAATTGTAGTTGTAAATTGTTGTAGTTGTGCTGGGAAAGTCCCTGAGGTTCAAGCGCTAATAGAAATCACAGAAGCTGAAATCGTCATAGGTACAGAAAGCTGGCTAAAGCGTGAAGTACGTTCTGCAGAAATTTTTACGAAGTCTCAGACGGTGTTTAGGAAAGATAGATTAGGCAGAATTGGTGGTGGAGTGTTTGTGTCTGTCAGTAGTGGTTTATCTTGTAGTGAAGTCGAAGTAGATACTCCGTGCGAATTGGTATGCGTGGAGGTTATACTTAACAGCCGAACTAAGTTAATAATTGGCTCCTCCTACCGCCCCCCAGACTCTGATTATATAGTTGCTGAAGCGGTCAGAGAAAATTTGAGTCTCGTAACAAATAAATACTCCACTCATACAGTTATAGTTGGTGGGGACTTCAACCTTCCCTCGATATATTGGCAAAAATAGTTGTTCAAAACAGGTGGTACGCTGAAAACATCTTCTGAGATTGTCTAAAATGCTTTCTCCGAAAATTATTTCGAGCAGTTAGTCCACGAACCCACGCGAATTGTAAATGGTTGTGAAAACACATGACCTCTTAGCCACAAACAATCCAGAGCTAATAGAGAGCATCATGACTAATACAGGGATTAGTGATCTCAAGGTCTTTGTAGCTAGGCTCAATACCGTTTCTTCCAAATCCACCAGAAACAAACGCAAAATAATTTTATTTCAAAAGCCGATAAAGTGTCACTAGAAGCCTTCCTAAGAGACAATCTCCATTCCTTCCGAACTGACTATGCAAATGTAGACGAGATATGGCTAAAATTCAAAGATATAGTAGCAACAGCAATTGAGAGATTCATACCTCATAAACTGGTAAGAGATGGAACTGATCCCCCATGGTACACAAAACAAGACCGAACGCTGTTGCAGAGGCAACGGAAAAAGCATGCGAAGTTCAGAAGAACGCGAAATCCCGAAGATTGGCTAAAATTTACAGACGCGCGAAATTTGGCACGAACTTCAATGCGAGATGCCTTTAATAGGTTCCACAACGAAACATTGTCTCGAAATTTGGTAGAAAATCCGAAGAAATTCTGGTCATATGTAAAGTACACAAGCGGCAAGACACAGTCAATACCTTCGCTGCGCAGTGCCGATGGTACTGTTACCGACGACTGTGCCGCTAAAGCGGAATTAGTGAACGCAGTTTTCCGAAATTCCTTCACCATGGAAGACGAATGGAATATTCCAGAATTTGAAACACGAACAGCTGCTAGCATGCGTTTCTTAGAAGTAGATACCTTAGGGGTTGCGAAGCAACTCAAATCGCTTGATACGGGCAAGTCTTCAGGTCCAGATTGTATACCGATTAGGTTCCTTTCAGATTACGCTGATACAATAGCTCCCTACTTAGCAATCATATACAACCACTCGCTCACCGATAGATCTGTACCTACAGATTGGAAAATTGCGCAGGTCGCGCCAGTGTTTAAGAAGGGTAGTAGGAGTAATCCATCGAACTACAGACCTATATCATTGACGTTGGTTTGCAGTAGGGTTTTGGAGCATATACTGTATCCAAACATTATGAATCCCCTCGAAGGGAACGATCTATTGATACGTAATGACCATGGTTTCAGGAAACATCGTTCTCGTGCAACGCAGCTAGCTCTTTATTCGCACGAAGTAATGGCCGCTATCGACAGGGGATCTCAGGTTGATTCCGTATTTCTAGATTTCCGGAAAGCTTTTGACACCGTTCCTCACAAGCGACTTCTAATCAAGCTGCTGGCCTATGGGGTATCGTCTCAGTTGTGCGACTGGAGTCGTGATTTCCTCTCAGGAAGGTCGCAGTTCGTAGTAATAGACGGCAAATCATCGAGTAAAACTGAAGTGATATCAGGTGTTCCCCAGGGAAGCCTCCTGGGACCTCTGCTGTTCCTGATCTATATAAATGACCTGGGTGACAATCTGAGCAGTTCTCTTAGGTTGTTCGCAGATAATGCTGTAATTTACCGTCTGGTAAGGTCATCCGAAGACCAGTGTCAGTTGCAAAACGATTTAGAAAAGATTGCTGTATGGTGTGGCAGATGGCAGTTGACGCTAAATAACGAAAAGTCTGAGGTGATCCACATGAGTTCCAAAAGAAATCCGTTGGAATTCGATTACTCGATAAATAGTACAATACTCAAGGCTGTCAATTCAACTAAGTACCTGGGTGTTAAAATTATGAACAACTTCAGTTGGAAAGACCACATGGATAATATTGTGGGGAAGGCGAGCCAAAGGTTGCGTTTCATTGGCAGGACACTTAGAAGATGCAACAAGTCCACTAAAGAGACAGCTTACACTACACTCGTTCGTCCCCTGTTAGAATATTGCTGCGCGGTGTGGGATGCTTATCAGCTGGGATTGACGGAGGACATCGAAAGGGTGCAATAAAGGGCAGCTCGTTTTGTATTATCACGTAATAGGGGAGAGAGTGTGGCAGATATGATACGCGAGTTGGGATGGAAGTCATTATAGCAAAGACGTTTTTCGTCGTGGCGAGATCTATTTACGAAATTTCAATCGCCAACTTTCTCTTCCGAATGCGAAAAGATTTTGTTGAGCCCAACCTACATAGGTAGGAATGATCATCAAAACTAAAATAAGAGAAATCAGAGCTCGAACAGAAAGGTTTAGGTGTTCGTTTTTCCCGCGCGCTGTTCGGGAGTGGAATGGTAGAGAGATAGTATGATTGTGGTTCGATGAACCCTCTGCCAAGCACTTAAATGTGAATTGCAGAGTCGTCACGTAGACGTAGATGTAGAAAATGGGTCATTACAAATAAAGTGTCTTAACATGACCGTAGGCTCATTTACAGATTTTATGTCTTCAATTGATAAAGAACCCTATGTTTAGAATGCTTCATATTCGGCAAATATGTTTTTTTTTCTTACTGATAAAACATTAGGACTGACGATGGTCCTCACAGACGTGGATTTAATGAATTTCCTAACGTTTACTAACATGCGTCAGATCAATAGTTTGTTCAACTTTACTCTGACATACATCCGTTCTTTCCGCCAAGGACCTCGTGTCATAACTACACTTCCTTTCAGACTGACTCGGTTAAGAAAATTAGCTTTTAAAGTCGTCAGCTGAGAGATATCGGAACAGCTACAGGACCAATAGGCGCTACATCAAAAGACGATGTGCTAACAGAAAACTTAAAGCATTCAGTCAACATTCAACTTCAATGAGTGAACGGCTTACAGAATAAGACAGGTAAATGCATAAAAAATTCAGTGGCCAGAGGAATGAAACAAATGAACGGCTCGTAAAGCTAGAATGAGACTTGTGTAAAGTAAACTCATTCATTGTAGACCAGCACCCAGTGCGGTCTGGACGACTTGTAGGTCCCACAGTTACTCCTGCGTTGGCTTCAGACAGACGTGGAAGATTAAGCAATGATCTTGTTGGAGTGTATTAATTCACTGCATGCGGCAGATGTACATACTAAGCGGTGCGTAAGGAGCAGAGAACTGTTTCAAAGAAATATTTTCCTTCTTTCTGTTAATTCAATTTCACTTTCGACAGTTCCATCGTTTTTTGTGGGAGACTTCGACCTGTGCAAGCCCTCAGTAAGTGTCATGCAATACGGAAGCGTGAGTACAATTCATTTTGTAGAAAGTGAATTAGCTGCCCAACCAAAAATTATGTATCGACTAGATGACAATACAACGAAAATTTAACGTCTAGTAGTGAACAGTGAAATGATTCGATAATATATAACACAAAACGTTCACAATTATTTAAAACTCTTGAATTGCGTTTTTCGACTGCGAGAGAAGAGAACCTATCATCTCTTTCGGTGTAACAGTAAATGCAATTCTGATACCTTCAGACCATTAAATGAGAACAAAATACTGATAGTAAACGAGGAGTAAGTAGAAGACCAGCGAGCAACAGTTATCTAAATAATATTCCTGGATATATATTTTCACTCTGTAGTTGGTGTTAGTGTTCAGTGGCTATAATGTTAAAAATGTTCCTCTGTGTAATGTAGTGTACGTACAATCTCCAGTACACTCCACGGTGGTTAGCTGAGTGTGTATTTAAATGGAGGTTTGTATGTAAATGATTCATGGTTCTAATAAGTAGGCCATTATTAGTATACGACTCACTGCTACAGTAAGTGAACAATGTTTGCACACAAGTTTTGCTGGAAGCTGGTCAGTTCCTTGTGGTTTGTTAATCTGAGCGTTTTTGAAATATTTCTGAATTGAATTTTATGCCAGTAGTTTCACTAGATGTTATATAGCTATGTTGAATACATACCAGTATTTAAGAATTATTGCACCATTTTATATTTGTACGTTTCACTCAGGGTTTTCTTAAATGTTACACTCAGAAACGTCTCTAGAGCAATTTCTTTCATCTTGCATGTTCTACTGTTGCGTTCAAAACTGTAAATGCAGAAGATTGCACAACTGACGTAATAGTAATACGCAATCAATCTGTTCACACCATGTTAACGCAGCAAGCCAAACCGAAAATGATATCTCATGTTTTCCGCTTTCAATGTAACATTTCAGCTTCCACCGCAATATGCGTATTACATCTGCTAAAACATATCTGATCAGCATGTGTTTAGTAAGAACTTCGAAGAGAAAATCAGTCGCCATCATGTGACATCGTTCTAATGCCACTTAACACCGCCTGGAGACATGGTATTGGCCTCAAATGCTAAGACAGAGAAGAGTCCACAATCTTCTTCAAGTTTCTTAGTCATGTTTTCAGAAATGACAAAACAAGTAAAAGACGCACTTTCAAAAACGATTTCTTCTATGCTTTTAACTGTACATAAAATCAGTACCACAGTTTTAGTTTTATATATTCGGTAAGTCCTACAGGCAGATACCTTCGGTTGCTTCGTCATCTTCCTGCTCCTGTTTATTAAATTCTTTAACTGTTAACATGAATATTATACTGAATGTGATATGGTACTTTTTGCTACTCGAGGAACACTGGAGTAGAGGAGATGGGTTACCAGCCATAAATATCTCTCCCGCTTAGAATCTCACAGTGCCCTCAATTCATCCAAATATTCATGACACTCTCTTTAGCGTCTAAAACAAGGGATGTGTGTATCGGTTTGGAATGACATATAGTACATAGCGCCTAACCATGTCTGTAGGGTTAGCAATAAAATGATCTTAGCCCATGAGTGCTCGTTGACTTGTATGAAAATCTTGAATCATTGGGAAAATTAAAAGTCGCAAATGACATGGAAACAGCTGAGACCAATAAAACCTAATATTATGCTACATGTACGTCTTCCCAACCATTAAAATGCGGTATAAGGTATTCCTCACTGTACTGTCGCATTTGGATGACTTATCTCAATGTGTGAGGACTATGGCGACTGAGTTCCGCAAACTACGAAAGCTTCTTAATTTATTTTATGGAAGTTTGTAGACAAAACACGTTTTACGAGAAACGTCTAACTGAATAATTGGACCTACAAATATGTTTATATCTATTGTTACCTTTTATCCAACTCATATATGGGATAAGCTTAATAACACCTTCATTAACTGGTCTGATAGTTTATCATCTCCCACAACATCATATTTTTGAGGAGGTAGTTGGAGAGTTTACGAATCAATATTACTTTTCGGTTCGTTGTAAGTTCATTGAGCGAAAATGTTTCGCGCAACTAAATAACAGTGAAATGAAAAGAAATATTGATTTTGTGAACTAACCAAATCCCTTTACAAAACTGCATTATTACTGCAGATGACAGACTGTATGGGCAGTTAACGAAGATCCTATAAAGATTACCCTAACCCTGCTCGTGAGAAACAAAACAACTTCAAAAGATAAAACGATTATTTCGGGTCTAATTGTTCACTCACGAAGTTTTTCATAAAATTTGTGGTTTGAGTACCCAACGAAGACTCCACTATTGATTGCATATACGTATATGTTGGAACAAGTTTGTATGTGAAACGTAATGCAAGAAGGTACGGCGCTGCGGTCGGCAACGCCTATATAAGACAACAAGTGTCCAGCGCAGTTGTTAGATTACTGTTGCTACAATGGCAGGTTGTCAATATTTTGAGTGAGTTTGAACGTTGTGTTATAGTTGGCGCATGAGCGATGGGACACGGCATCTTCAAGGTAGCGATGAAGTAGGTATTTTCCTGTACGACCATTTCACGAGTGTACCGCGAAGATCAGGAATCCGGCAAAACATCAGATATCCGACATCGCTGCGGCCGGAAAAAGATCTTGCATGAACGGGACCAACGACGACTGAAGAGAACCGTTCAACGTGACAGAAGTACATCGCTTCCGCAAACTGCTGCAGATATCAATACTGGACCATCAACAAGTGTCGTATTGCGAACCATTCAACGAAACATCATCGATTTGGGCTTTCGGAGCCAAAGGCCCCCTCACGTACCCTTCATGACCGCACAACACAAAGCATTACGCGTTTCCTGGGCTTATCAACACTGATGTTATGTGTTGATGACTGGAAACATGTTGCCTGGTCGAACGAGTCTCGTTTTAAATTGTGTCAAGCGGATGGACGTGTGCGGGTATTGAGACAACCTCATGAAACCATGAACCTTGCATGTCAGCAGGGAACTGTTCAAGTTGGTTGAGGCTCTGTAATGGTGTGGGGCGTGTGCAGTTGGAGCGATATGGGACCAATGATACTTCTATATGTGACTCTAGCGGGAGACACGTACGGAAGCATCCTGTCTGATCACCTGCATCCATTCATGTCCATAGTGCATTCCGACGAACTTAGGCAATTCCAAGAGGGCACTGCGACACCCCACACGTCCAGAATTGTTACAGAGTGGCTCCAGGAACACTCTTCTAAGTTTAAACACTTCCGTTGCCCACAAAACTGCATAGACATGACATTATTGAAAATCTGCGATTGTTGCAATGTGCTGTTCAGAAGAGATCTTCACTCCCTCGTACTCTTACGGATTTATGGACAGCCCTGCAGGATTCATGGTGTCAATTCCCTCCAGCACTACTTCAGACATTAGTCGAGTCCATGACACTTTGTGCTGCGGTACTTCTGTGTGGTCACGGGGACCCTGCAAGATATTAGCCAGGTGTACCAGTTTCTTTGGTTCTTCAGTGCATACACAGGCGGAAACAAATTCTCGCAATTTGTCTAGAGTAGCAGATGGTCTTACAGCATCAAACTCAAAAGCTGATGTCTTTCTCGGTGTTTTAAAGTTTTGTACGTGTTAGGCACAAAAGTTATGTTCGGTGGAGTATCTGGTTCATTCATTTTTCATCAAGTGAGCAGTCTGTCGAGTTCATCTGTAGTGTTTCATCTCTTGTCTCTTCTTAAGTTTTATTTCCTTTTGCACATTTTTCTCGTCAGTTTACTGTACATTTGCCACTCCGTGCCGGATTTGATGACATTATCGGCCGAGGTCGGGCGCGATTGATCCATCTAGGGTCAGAACGCGACACCTTATATTTTTCTGTTTCCATTGCAGATAAACACACATAATAGCGCTTTTACATAAAAGTTTTAAATATACTCTGAGACAAAGAAAAACGACGCACCACGAAGGCGTTAACCGAGATCGGTAGTGTAGTGCACACGTACGCACAAACGAATGATCACAATTTCAGAGAAACTGCGTTCAAGAGAGAGGGCTTCACAAACTGAGCAAGTCAATAAGGCGTTGGTCCACTTCTGGCCCTTATGCAACCAGTTATTCGATTTGTCATTGACTGATAGAGTTGCTTGTTGTCCTCCTGAGGAACATCGCGTCGAATTTTGTCCTCTTGGGGCGATAGAGTGCTAAAATCCCGAGCTGATTGGAAGGTTTTGCCCATAATACTCCCAAGGTTCCCGATTGAGGAGAAACCGGCGTCATTTCTGGCCAAGGTATGGTTTGGCTAGCACGAAGACAAGCAGTAGAAACTATCGCCGTGTACGGGCGGGCATTAGTTTGCTGAAATGTGGGCCCAGTACAGCTTTCCATGAAGGGCAACAGAACGGGGCGTAGAATATCTTCGGCATACTGCTTTGCTGGAAGGCTGCCACAGATGACAAACAAAGGGGTCATGCTTTGAAAACAAACAGCACCCCAGATCATCACTCCTGGTTGTCAGGCAGTATGGCAGGCGACAGTCAGGTTGGTATTCCACTACAGTCTGGGACGTCTCCAGGTCTTCAGCCTGGAATGTCACTGACTGGAGTAAAAGTGTCTTCAGTGATGAGCTCAGCTTCTAATTGTGTCACAGGCCTCATGCAAGAAGAGCTCTGTCTGGGTGGACCTTTATGTCCCCAGCTGCTCATGGGAACACCATGGTGAATCAGTTTAATACTTTCAGTCCCAAAGCAATAAGTGTACCATCTGAGAGTACTCACACCCAGTAATCCAAACGACTGAGGGAGGCTAGTCTTCCTGAAAACCAGAATGTATTTAGTAACGGGGCTCAAGGAGAATAATCAGAGTGCGTTTCTGTTGATCAAGAGGAAGGAGGGGACGTTTGAAAAAGTGTCCCCTTCCTGTATTCACGAAATATTAAAATGGCTTGCCGGGACCTTGTAGTCTGTTAAACGACTGTGTAATGGTTCCTTTTTGGTCAAAACTAACAAATCAAATCAACTGGAACTTTCTCGAATATCTGTTTCCTGCCTTTTTTCTTGAATTTTTCTCTGTTCGTTATTTCTTCTATGGAGATATTTAGTTTCTTGAGGTCTTCCATGGTTTCCTTTGCCCACTTAGTTTTCATCATATTACTCATCACTATGTTAAAAACCTTCTTGATCAGTCTATTTTCGTTCATCCTATAAATGTTCCCATAGAATTTAGCCCTTCTTTTTCTTTTCTGATGTTCTCTGTAACTGTCTCTGTCTGTTTGTACAGTTGTTTTGTCGGTCTTTTTATCCAGATCCTATGTCTCTGAAGTGGCCCATAGATCTTTCTCAGAATTTTCCTCTCTTGCTTTTCCATTTTCTTGATTTTCGTCCTTCCCCTCATTACTGTCGCTTTTGAGGTTTACAAGACTACTGTTTTGTAATGTCTTAATTTGGCATTAACGAAAATACTTAATCAAAATATCCACGGGTGTGCTGCCGGTCTATAGTGTCCAACGGGCACAATATTTCGGCGATCATACATGTCGCCATCATCAGGTGAACTGACGGACTGAGCTCCTGTGAATGTGCCGGCACGGAGATCCGTACGCTATGGCTGCTCAGAGGGAACTACGTTTGGTCGCGGCTGCGGCCGATTTAAATGCCCTCCGCCCGCGGCGTGCTCCCTCCGCCGTCCGCGCCCCGCGCCACGGGCGCGCGGTGGAACAGATTGCTCGATTAATCTAGAGTAAATCGAGCAAACGTATAGTTGTGACGCCCACGGCGGACAGAGCCATCACACCGACGTCATCTCAGACGCTGTCGCAATCTGTTGCACCGCGCGACCGTGGCGCGGGGCGCGGACGACGGAGGGAGCGCGCCGCGGGCGGAGGGTATTTAAATCTGCCGCCGCCGCGACCAAACCCAGTTCCCTCTGAGCAGCCATAGCGTACGGATCTCCGTGCCGGCACGTTCACAGGACCTCAGTCCGTCAGTTCACCTGATGATGGCGACATGTATGATCGCCGAAATATTGTGCCCGTTGGACACTATAGACCGGCAGCACACCCGTGGATATTTTGATTATCAAATACGCCGGGAGAAACTCAAGAATCACAACGAAAATACTTCTTTTGTTGTAATGGTTCCATGTAAGTCTGTAAGCTTTTTGTAGTTTTGCAACCCTTTTTTCATTGGCTGTCGAATTTAGGCCTGTTTTCTCTATAATCTTTCCCAGGTATTTGATTCTTTCTACTTGTACTATCTTTCCATCTTTGTTACCAATGGGTTTCTGTCTGTGGATTTTGTGTCCATGTACTCGGTTTTTTCATACGAATTTTGTAGTCCTATTCTGGCTGCGATTTCATGTAGTGTCCCTAGGACTTCTTTTCTGTTATTTGTTATGATGGCTATATCATCGGCAAAGGCCAGACATTTTATGTTGATGGTTCTATTTTTGTGTCCCCCCATCTTTACCCCATTTACTCCTTTGTCCCATTATCCCATATCCTGATTATATTCTCAGAAACTGCTTTCAATAAAATGGGTGACAGGCCATCTCCCTGTCTCGCTCCTGTCTTGATTTCGAACGGTTCCGAGATGTCTCCCATGAACTTCACTTCGGATTTTGTATTTGTTAATATTTCCTGGATTAGTTTCCTGGTCTTGTTGCCTACCTTCTTTTTTTCCAGTGTACTGAAAAGCGTTTCTCTGTCTATGGGATCGTAGGCCTTCTTAAAATCAACAAATGTAATTGTGGTTCAAAAATGACTCTGAGCACTATGGGACTTAACTGCTGAGGTCATCACTCCCCTAGAACTTAGAACTACTTAAACCTCACTAACCTAAGGACATCACAAACATCCATGCCCGAGGCAGGATTCGAACCTGCGACCGTAGCGGTCGCGCGGTTCCAGACTGTAGCGCCTGGAACCGCTCGGTCACTCCGGCCGGTCGTTATTGTTATGTTTCTGGACTTTCTCGTTGTTGATATTGTTCTCAGGCACCAGATCTGTTCACTGCACGATCTTCCCTTCCTGAACCCTGCTTCGTATTCTCCGTTATGTGGATCTATCTGATGTTCTAGGCGATTTAACAGAGCTTTGGATAGAATTTTGTATGTGGCAGGCAATAACGACATTCCTCTATAGTTATTAGGGTGTGTTTTGTCTCCTTTCTTGTAGATGGAGTCTATTAGGGCTTACTTCCATTCTTCTGGCACCTTTTCTGTTTCCCAGATGTTTTTGATTATTCTGTGTATTTTGGGTGTAATGTTTTCATGGTCTAATTACCATACTTCTGCAATCAGTCCATCTTCTCCTGGTGCTCTGTTATTTTTCAATAATTTTATTATTTTCACTATTTCTTCTTGTGCTGGGGGTTCAGAGTCCTGGGTAGGTACTGGTTTTGTAAACTGTAATCTCTGTTTTGTTTCATCGCAGTTGAGTAATGTGTTAAAGTATCGAGCAAATATTTCATAGTTTTTCTTCGGATTTGTCTCCAGTGTTCCATCTTGTTTTTTGAAGCATAAGCTTGGAAGTTGATACCCTGTCATATTTTCTCGGAATATTCTGTAAACATTTCGTGTGTTGTTTCTGGTGAAGTCCTCTTCCATCTCCTTCAACCTGCTGTTTTCGTAACCTCTTTTTTCTCTGCGGATTATTTTTGAAGTGTTTTTCTGTATTCTGTTGATTTCTTCCCATTTTTCGTGTGTTATATGGCTGTTAAATTTTTTCCAAGCTCGTATTCTGTCTTCTGTTGCTCTTTCGCACGTGTTGTTCCACCATCGATGTTTCCTTTTTCTCGGTGGTTGCCCCAGTTTTATTAATTCTCTCATGTTTTCTGACAGTTCTGTCCAGTTGTTGCTGTTGATTTTCGTAATTTCTTCTATTATTTCTTTCTTGTTTGGTTGCAGGTACTCTGGATCTGTTCTGAAAGGTCTGTTGGTTCTCTTGAATTGTCTGTTGGGTATAAATTTCGCTTTGATTTGGAGATGGTGATGATCAGACTAAAAAACTCCTTTTCTGATTCTTACATTCATTATTTCTCTAGCGTTTTTTACCGATATTGCTACGTGGTCTATCTGAAATTCCGCTAGAGCATTGTAGGGGGATTTCCAAGTTACTAGTTTTCTGTATGGTTTCTGGAAGCTCAAAATTGTTGTGGCGTAACAAGGGAGCTACGCCACACTGAGAAGGAAGCCCAAAGTCACGCGTACACACACGCCGACTGGCGTCAAGTCTGGAACAGGATACGTTATGACTGCTATAAAGAAAATACGTAGCTTTGGAATATACTTAACTTTTAATGCTTCCTTTGGTACATCTCTCTTGACTATACAAATGAGACTCGTAAGATACATGCACTGATACAATTGGCGCCTTGCTAAGTCGTAGAAATTAACTTAGCTGAAGGCTATTCTAACTGTCTCTCGGCAAATGAGAGCAAAGGCTTCGTCAGTATAGTCGCTAGCAACGTCGTCGTACAACTGGGGCGAGTGCTAGTCAGTCTCTCGAGACCTGCCTTGTGGTGGCGCTCGGTCTGCGATCCTGACAGTGGCGACACGCGGGTCCGACATGTACTAATGGACCGCGGCCGATTTAAGCTACCACCTAGCAAGTGTGGTGTCTGGCGGTGAAACCACAAAAATTCCTGCAGAAATTTATCAAGTTCTCTCCAATTTTGTTTGTTCTCTTGTGCGCCGTATGTTTTCCTGTCGTGTCTCGGAATTTTCTTTCCTTGCCTAACCGGGCATTGAAATCACCTAGTAACACTTTTACGTGATTCTTGGGGATTTTGCTGGTAGTTTCTTCCAAATCTCCCCAGAATTCCTCTATCATCTCTGGGTTCTTGTTGATATAATTATATGTGGGGGCATGTGCACTAATTAGTGTACAGGCCTTTTAACAGACCGTATCGTGAGTGATGAAATTTTTTCTGATTTTGAGGTGAAATCCAATTCAGAGTCGGGGTATCGATTTATGTACTACAAATCCTGTTCCAAAGAGTTTGAGACTACTTCCTGGAATGGCTACGGCTGGTTTCCCCTTATATATTCTGTAATTCTCCGAATCAAAGTGGTTCTCATCTGCGAATCACATTTCCTGTATTGCCATAATTTTGATGTTGAATTTATCCATGGTGTTTCAATTTACCTGGCTACAGTATTGTCTTTGTGTTGAGTGTTCCCATGTAAAATGTTCTCTTTGTCTTGAGGGTTTTTGAGAAGCTCCGATTCTTCTCTTCATGACGTGCCTGAACCCTGTTATCCGATGATCATGTCTATTACCAAGTCTTATTGACTGGGGCCCAGGGTAGTGGATTTTTCCCATTGTTCTGTCACGATTATTGGTTTCTGTTGAGGTTTTTGGTGGTGAAATTACGAAGGACCTCACATAATTTTGACTGGAGTTTTGAGTTCCAGAAGATTCAAACACAGCCGAGCTCACAGCGCCAACAGACGCTGACCAGAGTACCGGTGGCTACCACACAGACATGTCTGGATTTTGGGGCTTCACCTGTAACCCTAGGCAGGGGCCCTCACAGGGTGCTACCATCCGGAGTCAGATGGAGCCAGGTTTTTTATAAGGCGTTACTCCTCCCCCTCCTGCTTCCTCATCACTTGGGAGATGGGGCCCCGGGATTGGGACCGGCAGTGGCGGAGTTGCTGGCCTCTTTTCGTTTATTCGCTTGTAATTACGCAACGGGAGAGGAGCTGAATTAAAGTGGAGTCATGGTATCATAGTGACTGTATGAGCTGGTTTCAGTTTCTCTTCTTAATCTTTTGTAAACTAACATGTTTCTGAGTACATTAATTTGCTTAATGGGCTATCTATGAATGTGAGGAGTGCTAAAATGTGCGACAGGCGACTTCATCTACATCTACATCCACACGTATACTCCGCAAGCCACCCAACGGTGTGTGGCGGAGGGCACTTTACGTGCCACTGTCATTATCTCCATTTCCTGTTCCAGTCGCGTATGGTTCGCGGGAAGAACGACTGCCGGAGAGCCTCCGTGTGCGCTCGAATCTCTCTAATTTTACACTAGTGATCTCCTCGGGAGGTACGAGTATAAGTAGGGGGAAGCAATATAATCGATACCTCATCCAGAAACGCACCCTGTCGAAATCTGGGCCGCGCAGGATTAGCCGAGCGGTCTGGGGCGCTGCAGTCATGGACTGTGCGGCTGGTCCCGGCGGAGGTTCGAGTCATCCCTCGGGCATGGGTGTGTGTGTTTGTCCTTAGGATACTTTAGGTTAAGTAGTGTGTAACCTTAAGGACTGATGACCTTAGCAGTTAAGTCCCATAAGATTTCACACACAGTTGAACATTTTCGAAACCTGGACAGCAAGCTACACCGCGATGCAGAGCGCCTCTCTTGCAGAGTCTGCCACTTGAGTTAGCTAAACATCTCCGTAACGCTATCACGCTTACCAAATAACCCTGTGACGAAACGCGCCGCTCTTCTTTGGATCTTCTCTATCTCCTCTGTCAACCCAACCTGGTACGGATCCCACACTGATGAGCAATACTCAAGTATAGGTCGAACGAGTGTTTTGTTGATGGACTACATTTTCTAACGACTCTACCAATGAATCTCGACCTGGCACCCGACTTACCAACAATTAATTTTATATGATCATTCCACTTCAAACTTCAAATCGTTCCGTACGCATAGTCCCAGATATTTTACAGAAGTAACTGCTACCAGTGTTTGTTCCGCCATCATATAATCATACAATAAAGGATCCTTCTTTCCATGTATTCGCAATACATTTGTCTATGTTAAGGGTCAGTTGCCACTCCCTGCACCAAGTGCCTATCCGCTGCAGATCTTCCTGCATTTCGCTGCAATTTTCTAATGCTGTAACTTCTATGTATACTACAGCATCATCCGCGAAAAGCCGCATGGAACTTCCGACACTATCTACTACGTCATTTACATATATTGTGAAAAGCAATGGTCCCATAAGACTCCCCTGTGGCACGCCAGAGATTACTTTAACGTCTGTAGAGGTCTCTCCATTGAGAACAACATGCTGTGTTCTGTTTGCTAAAAAGTCTTCAATCCAGCCACACAGCTGATCTGATATTCCGTAAGCTCTTACTTTGTTTATCAGGCGAGTGCGGAACTGTATCGAACGACTTCCGGAAGTCAAGGAAAATGGCATCTACCTGGGAGCCTGTATCTAACATTTTCTAGGTCTCATGAACAAATAAAGCGAGTTCTGTCTCACACGATCGCTGCTTCCGGAATCCATGTTGATACCTCCAGAGTAGATTCTGGGTTTCCAAAAATGACATGATAGGGAGCAAAAAACATGTTCTAAAATTCTACAACAGATCGATGTCGGAGATATGGGCTTATAGTTTTGCGCATCTGCTCGACGATCCTTCTTGAAAACTGGAACTACCTGTCCTCTTTTCCAATCATTTAGAACCTTCCGCTCCTCAATAGACTTGCGGTACAAGACTGTTAGAAGCGGGGCAAGTTCTTTCGCGTACTCTGTGTAGAATCGAATTGGTATCCCGTCAGGTCCAGTGGACTTTCCTCTGTTGAGTGATTTCAGTTGATTTTCTATTCCTTGGACACTTATTTCGATGTCAGCCATTTTTTCGTTCGTGCACGGATTTAGAGAAGGAACTGCAGTGCGGTCTTCCTCTGTGAAACAGCTTTGGGAAAAGATATTTAGTATTTCAGCTTTACGCGTGTCATCCTCTGTTTCAAGGCCATTATCATCCCAGGTGTATGGATACGCTGTTTCGATCCACTTACTGATTTAACGTAAGACCAGAACTTCCTAGGATTTTCTGTCAAGTCGGTACATAGAATTTTACTTTCGAATTCACTGAACGCTTCACGCATAGCCCTCCTTACGTGTTAACTTTGACATCGTTTAGCTTGTGTTTGTCTGAGAAGTTTTGGCGCGTTTAAATTTGCAGTGAAGCTCTCTTTGTTTTCGCAGTAGTTTCCTAACTTTGTTGTTGAACCACAGTGGGTTTTTCCGTTCCTCACAGTTTTACTCGGCACGTACCTGTCTAAAACGCGTTTTACGATTGCCTTGAACTTTTTCCATAAACACTCAACATTGTCAGTGTCGGAAAAGAAATTACGGAAAACTTGTGTCAGAATGGTTGGACGCGGGTTTGAACCCTCGTCCTCCCGAATGCGAGTTGAGTGTGCTAACCACTTCGCTACCTCGCTCGGTAGAAACAGAAGGAGAAGAAATTGCAGGTGTGGCGCCATTACCCTATCGTGGGATGAAATTCGCTTTGTTGATCAGAGTGCAGGTGGAGAGCCCATTGTATACTCATAGGATGGCCTGCGAGTCGGTCTATATATATATAAAAAAAAAACGTTTATTCCAGAAGATGGAACGCTGTCAGCGGAGGGCAGGCGCTAGGAGCTATACCTGGACAGATAAGCATCTCCTGGCTTTCCTAAAAACTTGGCAAAACAGCTCTGACCTACTTAACGTTTGGACGTGAGAGCAAAGCCAGCAACTAGCCTCGTAGAACGCTATTTAAGATTTTCAGGAGACCTGTAATATGAGGCTAGATGGCAGTTGAAAGAACACTGATTGATGTGTTATAGGTGATGTCAGGAGGACACAACACTCTGGTAGTAGCTTTTTTAGAAAAACGGTGAAGGAATTCTGTTTATTAGCTCGTTGTCGTTTTGCCGTTTCTTGGCTCGATATATTGTAAAAGAAAAAAATTAAACCATTGGCGGGCTTTAGCTACTTTTTGAGAGGATTGGTGGACGTGTTTTGATGACGGGAAGGCAGGAACAAGCTGCTCATCAGTGTGTTGAGAAAGAACAGAGTTGCACTCCGTGAGGAGACGTAGAAAGGAGAAGTTGAGAGATAGGTGCGGAGAGATGTAGGTGCAGAAGACCCGGACAGGAGTAGGTGGCTAAGTTTTGCTGCACTCTCTAGTCTCCACTCTGTTCCCATTACAATGGAAGTTATGGTAAGCATCGCTCACAGCTCCGACATGTTAGGACAAGCGAGACTACTGTACTTCAATTTCAAGATAGCCTTCATTGTCTCATATTCGTCAGTGCTACCTCAGATTCTTAGGAATATTGGGCTGCAGAAAAACACTGTAATGATCAAAGTCAGCTTACAGTGCCTTCCATAGAATTAGATGCGAGATTTTTAAGTAACTCCACCTCATTCGTTAATTTTTCCAACTCAGAGCTTTAGTTAACAGTTCTCATAGCAAAGTACAGCTTTGTAAAGTTCATTGTGGTGTCACCGCTAGACACCACACTTACTAGGTGGTAACTTAAATCGGCCGCGGTCCTGTAGTACATGTCGGACCCGCGTGTCGCCACTGTGGGATCGCAAACCTAGCGCCACCACAAGGCAGGTCTCGAGAGACTGAGGAGACCTCGTCCCCAGTTGTACGGACAACATAGCTAGCGATTGGACGTGCTAAGCCTTGCTCTCATTTGCCGAGAGATAGACAGTAGAATAGCCCTCTGCTAAGTTAACTGGCGACCACCTAGCAAGGCGCCATTTGTATCAGTGCCTATAGCTTACTAATATTCAAGAGAGATGTATTCCAAGGACTAATTAAAAGTTAAGTAACAAGCATTACGTACTTTTCTTCTTATTCACTTATAAGTTCTCATGTTCCAGACTTCACGCCCGTCTGCGTTAGCCTTGCGTGCCCTATCGGCTACAGCATTGTGTCTAGGCTATATGGTCTAGACACAACATTCATCATATAATTCTTTTTTATTGCATTATATTTCATTTATCTTTTATAATAAACCATAGGGTACACTTAAGTCTTGATTTTATTATCACATCTATTTGCATGCAGTGATAAATATTATGTCACTTGCTCAACTTCCGATTCACTACTAAGGAGGAGAAAAATTAAAGCGTGTGTGATTTCGTTGCTTACAGCATTGAACCTCAAGAGTTTGCCTGCCTGATTCATGATTAATTCGGATCCAGCTAGATTTCTCTTTCACACACGTTTTGCAGAGGTTAGTTCTATAGCGTTTATTCATTCCTAATTCCCAGTCTCTGCACACACTATACACACATTGATTCTTGAGTTTCTCCCGGCGTATTTGATAATCAAAATATCCACGGGTGTACTGCCGGTCTACAGTGTCCAACGGGCACAATATTTCGGCGATCATACATGTCGCCATCATCAGGTGAACTGACGGACTGAGCTCCTGTGAACGTGCCGGCACGGAGATCCGTACACTATGGCTGCTCAGGTGGAACTGGGTTCGGTCGCGGCGGCGGCAGATTTAAATACCCTCCGCCCGCGGCGCGCTCACTCCGCCGTCCGCGCCCCGCGCCACGGTCGCGCGGTGGAACAGATTGCGACGGCGTCTGAGATGACGTCGGTGTGATGGCTCCGTCCGCCGTGGTCGTCACAACTACACATTTGCTTGATTTACTCTTGATTAACCCAATCGCTGGTTCCCAAGCCTTGCTAAGATTATAGCCACAGTCACGATTTATGAGGTCGTCATTGGTGCGAATTTCGATGGCCTCTCTAACAACGCTGTCCCAGTATCTCGACGTCTGTACCAGAATCCTCGTGCGTTCATACTCCATAGCGTGATTTTCCGACAAACAATGTTCAGCGACCGCCGACTTGCTCGGATACATCAGTCGAGTGTGCCTGTGGTGTTCACGGCATCGATCCTCGACGGTACGCATCGTCTGACCAATATACGACTTGCCACATTGACACGGAATCTGGCACACGCCGGCCTTCCTCAAACCGAGGTCATCTTTGGCGCTCCCCACCAGTGCACGAGTTTTATTCGGAGGACAAAACACCGTTCCGACCCGGTGTTTCTTCAAAATGCGGGCGATCTTTCCCGAGAGTGCGCCTGTATATGGGATAAACGCAGTGCCTACCTCCTCCCTCGTGATTTCATCCATATCCACAGGTGGTGATGTAGTGGTTGGGCGGAGAGCACGTTGAATCTGCCACTCTGAGTACCCATTTTTGAAATACAGTTCTCAGATGTTCCAATTCCTGGGGTAGACTCTCTGCGTCAGAGATAGTGCGCGCCTTATGTACTAGAGTTTTAAGTACCCCATTCCTCTGTGAAGGATGGTGGCAGCTGTCTGCGTGCAAGCCATAGTGTACGAATCTCCGTGCCGGCACGTTCACAGGAGCTCAGTCCGTCAGTTCACCTGATGATGGCGACATGTATAATGGAAATTATTTGGGGTGCTTGGAATTAATAAGTGAATTTGACCCTTTTCTTGCTGATCGTATACAAAACTACAGCAATCGGGGCTAAGGAAATACATCGTATTTGCCTGCAAATGTTTTTAATAAATTTATTGCAATGGGATAAATGGTGTTAACGACTATTGTCAACGAATTAAAAGCATCTAAATACTATTCAATAAGCCTGGATTTCTCACCAGATCTTTCACGTGTTGACCAGCTTTCACCGCTCGGTTCGTAAAAGATTGTAAGCCTGTTGAGAGATTTTTGAGATTTTTGCCTATGGAGGAGCATAGGGCTCAAAATATAGTAGATACCCTTTTTAATTTTTGGATAGCCTTGGCATTTCAATAAAGGATTGTCGTGGACAGAGCTATGATAATCCAGTAGATACGACTGGTAAGTATTCTGGTCTTAGCCAAGCATAAAAGAAAAATTTGAACTTGCTACTTTTGTGCTGCGTGCCGAACATTCACTGAATTTAGTAGGTGTTCAGGCGACTGAATGTGTTTCAGAAGCAGTAGCATACTTCCAAATTGTCCATAAATTGTTCACTTTTTTCGGATTCGAACAATCGATGGAAAATTTTAACAGAATTTTTAGGTGCAAATAAAATTCCGAAATCCTGTGTGAAACCAGATGGTCTGCACGCGCTGATGCTCTTAACACTTTGCAGAATGGCTACAACCATGTTTTTGAAGCTTGTAAGTCAATTACCACAAACAATCCAAATATTTTCCTTTTTATTTAACAGACTGACTGAAAAGTGGGGCTCTAGCTACCTCATTCTACTTTCCTCAGCACCTTTAAGAATTTTCCAAAAGCTTCGGGCTGCGAATACAATCGCGCTTTGTATTCTGAGAGAGAAGAAGACAATGGCAGTGGCAAAGAGACGAAAAAGTAATAAATAGTGGAAGTCAGTAGACAGTCACTGTGTTATAGAAAGATCGAAGGAGACAATGGCAGTGTGAGAGAAAGAGAGGGACGCAGTGGTAGTGGAACATAGTGAACCGTAACAGAACAGTGCTAGGAAAAGAGTGAAGGAGAGAGAAGTAGGTTAGAGCCAGTGATAACGAGAGACGGAGTACATAACAACGACATTGAGAAAGAGAGAGATAGTGAAACTAAGAAAAGACAGCAGTAGTAGGAAGGAAGAAATGAGGTATTAGCAGTAAGAGAGCAAGAGGGTGGCTGTGAAAGAGAGAAGAGGCTGTAGCAGCAAATGATTCAAATGGCTCTGATCACTATGCGACTTAACTTCTGGGGTCATCAGTCGCCTACAACTTAGAACTAATTAAACCTAACTAACCTATGGACATCACACACATCCATGCCCGAGGCAGGATTCGAACCTGCGGGGGCGGCTGTAGCAGCAGGAGAGGACTATGGGGTCTGTGGCTTTGACTTAGGAGACAGTTAGCTGGGTTGGGTTGAATGAGTGAGTGAGAAAAGAAAACTGGGAGTGGATTGGTATGAGCAACTTGCAGTGAGTTACGGATACGGCAGCTTGTGGGAGTTTGATGTAAATGGTATGTTGAAAAGAATGCAAATATGTTCGTACACCAAACTTTTTGAGAAAAATTTTAAAGGTGCCGAGGAAGGTGCAATGAGGCAGCTGGTACCCACTTCTCGGCCGGAGACTTTTAAAAAAAACGGAAACATATTCGCTCTTTTTTTGCTCCGACAGGACCACTTTTCCTCTGGTCATCTTCTACTTAAGAATTTATAATACATTAATGGTGTGACATATAAGACAGTGACAGTATATTGTTTGACCTCTTCAGAAAGCTAAACAAATTACTTACTCATCTTCGGAGATATTGCATGTGATAAACAGGAACAGATAAGGTTCTGTTTTTGATTTGGCCGCCACAGTGCCATTGACATACTTTGAATTTCACTAACATACTCAAGAGTTCCTAAGAAGCTTGTGCGTGGTAATGCAAACATTATTATTGCATTTAGACAGTACAGTAAAAAACACTCCGGTTTCAATGGAGTAAATACGTAATGTTGAAATCTCGCCAAATATGTAGTTCTTCTTGTTCATACAACACGGGGACCAAACGTTGGTCGATACAGACGTGAGTTTAATGAGTTTCAAAACTTTTATTAACTTGTGACAGCAAATAGTTCGTTCATTCGTTATATCACCAGCAGAAAAATTCTCTTCTCAGAACACAAAAGTCTAATATGTTCCTCTTTAAAAGACACTAACAGAAAAGTGAGGAACTAGCAGCCCCAATCCTCTCTCCACCTTCCTCACCAAAAATGTTGGTATGCGAACACACTCGCGCTCTTTTACCACACAACGTTCTAAATCGGTATACCCAGTTTCTCTTTGTAGTTAAGTCTTCACACTCAGCATCTCCCTCTCCTGCGTCTGTCTCTATTTGTCGCTCTCCCACTGTCTCCTTTTCCTCTCGTTGATCTACAGTGAGTGCAGGGGAACTGTTTCGCTCATACCTGACCTCTCGCCAGCACTGCGTCATGTCCGGCACCATAAAGTCACAATGGAGGTAGACAGTATCAGGTATCCAGCAGGGTTCGGTATTAGGTCCTATACTACTTTCATTATGTGTCATCAGTTTCGTCCCACTGCAGATATCACGTGTACACTGACGACTTGCGTTTGTATCTATGTGCAAAACCAATAAGCCGGCCGTGGTGGCAGAGCGGTTCTAGGCGCTACAGTCTGGAACCGCGTGACCGCTACGGTCGCAGGTTCGAATCCTGCCTCGGGAATGGATGTGTGTGATGTCCTTAGGTTAGTTAGGTTTAAGTAGTTCTAAGTTCTAGGGGACTGATGACCTTAGAAGTTAAGCCCCATCGTGCTCAGAGGCGTTTTGAACCAATAATCCTGAAGACAGGTATCGAGAGCCTCAATATTGAACTGTGTGTAGTTTCAAAACGGGCACAAAATACAAGGCCAAAGCTCAGCCCATCCTAAACCCAAGCCGTACTAGTTGGTCGTCCTAGGTTCATTAGCCCGAAATATCGGGAATCCCTACCATCTTTACTCTAAAAGGGACAAAGATCAACTTCTCTCCCTCAGCAAAGATTATAGGAGCAATAAGATAAAAATCTAAATTGAACTGAGCACGTAATGACAATGTGCAAGAAGGCATCACCATCTCTCCAAGCCCTACAAAAATATAAAAAGAAACTCTTCCCTCTTGACGTGGAAAACAGACTTGTATAAACACTTAACTTCCAATTATTGATTACAACGCTGTTATCATGCAAGGTCTTTCTTAGGAAATCTCACAGCGCCTGGAACTGATTACGAATGCCTGTGCCGATCTATCTGCGACGTTGTATTGTTCAAATGGCTCTAAGCACTATGAGACTTAATATCTGAGGTCATGTCCCATAGAACTTAGAACTACTTAAACCTAACTAACCTAAGAACATCACACACATCCATGCCCGAGGCAGGATTCGAAACCGCGACCGTAGCGGTTGCGCGGTTCCAGACTGAAGTGCATAGAACCGCTTGGCCACAGACAAATAAACAATAAACAAGTAAGTGTAATATAAGGTTAATAAAAATAATTTGCTTTACATTTTTTCAGTAAAGTTTGCTCACAGTTCGCAATTCATCGAAAACGCAGGGCTTATGATTTGTTTCTTAAAAGACTGAAATTGTATTACGATAATTTTACTGAATTTGCAGTCTTTCCAGTTTTACATAACTTTTGACAATCATTTTAAGTTCTTTTCAGGCATGTTAAGATCCTTTATAGCCCTTTTTTGTCACTGCAGTACCACTTTGGGAATGTATGTATAAGAGTTAACTTAGGCACATATGTATAGGCGTCAAGTGCCCATTACGCAGAGACAGGAAGTCAAAGTTTCATTGTTGAACAAAACGCTGACTAAACCATAGTTTGGTAGCCTAAGAACCATTGGGATGACCGTAAGATACTTGCCATGTGCTCAATACGTAATTTCAAACTACAATTACGTGTCAGACGGGAAAGACGTGTATATTTTACCTGCAGATATGTGGTAATTTTGAACCGATAGACCTCGATAATGGATAATACTGCCGAGAAATGTTTCAGGGTTGCCCGAGAACAACATCTTCAGCATATATGTTAAAAATTTCGGCGATCTGCCATGAACAGAAATTATAAAGTAGCCATCCCCAGAATTGGTACTATCCGTACCCAAAAATCATGGTTTTCCGGGTTTTCTCAGGAAGCGCCCAAGCTTTTATAAATCGCCTAAGGTCCACTCTAGAACACACCTAATGAAAAAGAACCAATCGATTTCCTCAATTTGCCTGGGCTGGACGAAGTGTGTAACGTTTAAATTCTGACCCTGTGATGTAGGATAGCTACAGTATGCCCGTTCTTTCGATAGGTATACATATGGTTTTTAGGCCAAAGGCTGTCCAAAACACTTGACTCCTCCCCTCTGTGATCAGTGCAACCCGAGTATGACCCTCTGAAAAATCGCATTTTCGTGCGCGGCATTTCGGAACGTAAAGTTACCGTGCAGTGTCGCACACGGACTGGTTATGGGTAAGTTTATTCTCATATATAGCAGTTTTCTCCAGAAAGAGTATCGTTATACCTACACTAATTCTGAGAGTGACTGACCCAGGTAAGAAAATTAGTTTATGTAGTCGTATATTGCAGATATCTGGACAGCAAAGCACCCACTGATACCACATCAAGAATATTATGTGCACACAGGCAGCCTGCAAATTCAGCTGATGATGACTGTCTGCCGAATTAATCGGAGAAATTTATAAAAACTGCGTGAACAGATGAATGGAACGAAACGAATGAACGTCTCATGAAACTAAGACCCGATTTGTGTAAAAAATCTTATTTTATGATAGATCAAGACCCGAAATTCTCTCGACTGAAATTCTCTCGACTGCATGTAAAATTCAAAATTACAGAGAGAGAGAGAGAGAGAGACGGTAGATATGAGCCAATAGAGTAAATATGCTTTATCAATCTCCAGTGCCAGTTTAAATGTGCACAAACACTATATGCAACAGAAATGTAACAATCTTTGCTTTATGGGAGCGTTTTCAAGGACAATATTTTCATCTTTTCTGCCACTATCGTTTCAGTCACGACGTTTGGAAGTTCCTTCGTTGTTGATGATAAACTTCCTGTTGCATCAACCCTCGAAACGCATCAAGGAAGAAAATAAAAGTGGGTCACGCAGATAATTGCTTTAACTTGATTGTTTTTTCTTTCTTTTGCGCCCATTTCAGTATACAACACACATGTCGCTGACTAAGCCTTGATGTTTTACGCGTGAAATGAAAAGTTTACACTTGCAATAGTACCTGTAATATATAAAATGCTGCTTGCTTGAGACTGCAACTTATTGTGCAAAATTACGTCAGTTAGCTCCTATACCAGAGGAAAATTAAAAGGTCACAACATAACGTTATGAAGACCACAGAGATAATATGAAGATATAGAAGCCGAACAACAGCCAGCCACCTCCCGGCTGGGGTATTTTCGTCCGAGAGATTTTTCCCTCAGCCATTACCTTTCAGACTGACTGCCTCGGGCAGAAAAATTAGCTTTGAGAGTCGTCTGCTGAGAGATATCAGAATAGCTACAACACCAACTGACACTGCATCATAAGACGATTTGCCGACAGAAAACTTAAAGAATTCAGTCAACCATACAATGGCCAGAGGAGTGGAACAAATGAACGGCTTGTGAAGCTAGGATGATACTTGTGTAAAGTAAACTCATTTATGGTCGATCATCACCCAGTGCTCTCTGGACGACTTGTAGGAACGACAGCTACTACTTCGTTGGCTTCAGACAGATGTGGAACATTTAGCAAGATGTGGAACATTTAGCAATGACTTTGTTGGACAGTGTAAATTCACTGCACGCAGCAGATGTAAATACTAGGCGATGCGCAACAAGCAAGAGAAATGTTGACAAGAAATATGTTTCTTTTTTCTGATAATTCTATTTCACTTTCGACATACGACGAAATAAATATTTTTCTCTTTACTGTTAATTCAATTTCACTTTGGTTATAAGACAATTCCACAACGATTGCATAACCTCACACTCAAATTGTAATTCCTAGTAGTGAACATCTGATTGTTTCGATCCTCCATAACTGTATTTTTTTGTTTTTTGTTTTTTGTTTTTGTAATATGTTACAATACAGCATCACCGGTCTATTGCGGTCTAACTGTGTTGGTGAGGCAGTAAATTTATCGCAGGGCAGTGACTGCGTCACTGCAATTCACTTTGGAGGTGTGGCGGTGGGACTTCCGTAACACTCTCTGACGGTGACAGTACTACATGAGTCAGGCAGAAAACATGGGCAGGTATGATTGGAAAGCATTGGACGTAGAATGGGGGCTAGTCCCGCCAAAGGATGCGGCCGTGGTGGGCGTGCCAGACCTATCGTTAGCCATGGTCGGAATCCGATTCCTCTAGGATGGTTAGGGGAACCGGATGTCGATGCCAGCGGCGTGGAAGTGTGGCCCCAACGTGGCGCAACCCATGGACAGTGTCCCGCAATGCATCCACTTTCTCATAGAGCCGCCGCGCGTTGTTGCGTATAGTCGTCTTTGTTGTTGTTGTTGTGGTCTTCAGTCCTGAGACTGGTTTGATGCAGCTCTCCATGCTACTCTATCCTGTGCAAGCTTCTTCATCTCCCAGTACCTACTGCAACCTACATCCTTCTGAATCTGCTTAGTGTATTGATCTCTTGGCCTCCCTCTACGATTTTTACCCTCCAGGCTGCCCCCCAATGCTAAATTTGTGATCCCTTGATGCCTCAAAACATGTCCTACCAACCGATCCCTTCTTCTAGTCAAGTTGTGCCACAAACTTCTCTTCTAATGGTTCAAATGGCTCTGAGCACTATGGGACTCAACTGCTGTGGTCATAAGTCCCCTAGAACTTAGAACTACTTAAACCTAACTAACCTAAGGACATCACACACATCCATGCCCGAGGCAGGATTCGAACCTGCGACCGTAGTGGTCGTGCGGTTCCAGACTGTAGCGCCTTTAACCGCTCGGCCACTCTGGCCGGCAAACTTCTCTTCTCCCCAATCCTATTCAATACCTCCTCATTAGTTACGTGATCTACCCACCTTATCTTCAGCATTCTTCTGTAGCACCACATTTCGAAAGCTTCTATTCTTTTCTTGTCCAAACTATTTATCGTCCATGTTTCACTTCTATACATGGCTACACTCCATACAAATACTTTCAGAAACGACTTTCTGAGACTTAAATCTATACTCGATGTTAACAGATTTCTCTTCTTCAGAAACGATTTCCTCGCCATTGCCAGTCTACATTTTATATCCTCTCTACTTCGACCATCATCAGTTATTTTGCTCCCTAAATAGCAAAACTCCTTTACTACTTTAAGTGTCTCATTTCCTAATCTAATCCCCTCCGCATCACCCGATTTAATTTGACTACATTCCATTATCCTCGTTTTGCTTTTGTTGATGTTCATCTTATATCCTCCTTTCAAGACACTGTCCATTCCGTTCAACTGCTCTTCCAAGTCCTTTGCTGTCTCTGACAGAATTACAATGTCATCGGCGAACCGCAAAGTTTTTTCTTCTTCTCCATGAATTTTAATACCTACTCCGAATTTTTCTTTTGTTTCCTTTACTGCTTGCTCAATATACAGATTGAATAACATCGGGGAGAGGCTACAACCCTGCCTCACTCCTTTCCCAACCACTGCTTCCCTTTCATGCCCCTCGACTCTTATAACTGCCATCTGGTTTCTGTAAAAATTGTAAATAGCCTTTCGCTCCTTGTATTTTACCCCTGCCACCCTCAGAATTTGAAAGAGAGTATTCCAGATAACGTTGTCAAAAGCTTTCTCTAAGTCTACAAATGCTAGAAACGTAGGTTTGCCTTTTCTTAATCTTTCTTCTAAGATAAGTCGTAAGGTTAGTATTGCCTCACGTGTTCCAACATTTCTACGGAATCCAAACTGATCTTCCCCGAGGTCCGCTTCTACCAGTTTTTCCATTCGTCTGTAAAGAATTTGTGTTAGTATTTTGCAGCTGTGACTTATTAAACTGATAGTTCGGTAATTTTCACATCTATCAGCACCTGCTTTCTTTGGGATTGGAATTATTATATTCTTATTGAAGTCTGTGGGTATTTTGCCTGTCTCATACATCTTGCTCACCAGATGGTAGAGTTTTGTCATGACTGGCTCTCCCAAGGCCATCAGTAGTTCTAATGGAATGTTGTCTACTCCCGGGGCCTTGTTTCGACTCAGGTCTTTCAGTGCTCTGTCAAACTCCTCACGCAGTATCTTATCTCCCATTTCATCTTCATCTACATCCTCTTCCATTTCCATAATATTGTCCTCAAGTACATCGCCCTTGTATAAACCCTCTATATACTCCTTCCACCTTTCTGCCTTCCCTTCTTTGCTTAGAACTGGGTTGCCATCTGAGCTCTTGATATTCATACAAGTGGTTCTCTTTTCTCCAAAGGTCTCTTTAATTTTCCTGTAGGCAGTATCTATCTTACCCCTAGTGAGACAAGCCTCTACATCCTTACATTTGTCCTCTAGCCATCCCTGCTTAGCCATTTTGCACTTCCTGTCGATCTCATTTTTGAGACGTTTGTATTCCTTTTTGCCTGCTTCATTTACTGCATTTTTATATTTTCTCCTTTCATCAATTAAATTCAATATTTCTTCTATTAGCTCTCGTCTTTTTACCTACTTGATCCTCTGCTGCCTTCACTACTTCATCCCTCAGAGCTACCCATTCTTCTTCTACTGTATTTCTTTCCCCCATTCCTGTCAATTGTTCTCTTATGCTCTCCCTGAAACTCTCTACAACCGCTGGTTCTTTCAGTTTATCCAGGTCCCATCTCCTTAAATTCCCACCTCTTTGCAGTTTCTTCAGTTTCAATCTGCAGTTCATAACCAATAGACCGTGGTCAGAATCCACATCTGCCCCTGGAAATGTCTTACAATTTAAAACCTGGTTCCTAAATCTCTGTCTTACTATTATATAATCTATCTGATACCTTTTAGTATCTCCAGGATTCTTCCAGGTATACAACCTTCTTTTATGATTCTTGAACCAAGTATTAGCTATGATTAAGTTATGCTCTGTGCAAAATTCTACAAGGCGGCTTCCTCTTTCATTTCTTCCCCTGAATCCATATTCACCTACTATGTTTCCTTCTCTCCCTTTTCCTTCTGACGAATTCCAGTCACCCATGACTATTAAATTTTCGTCTCCCTTCACTACCTGAATAATTTCTTTTATCTCGTCATACATTTCATCAATTTCTTCATCATCTGCAGAGCTAGTTGGCATATAAACTTGTACTACTGTAGTAGGCATGGGCTTCGTGTCTATCTTGGCCACAATAATGCGTTCACTATGCTGTTTGTAGTAGCTAACCCGCACTCCTACTTTTTTATTCATTATTAAACCTGCTCCTGCATTACCCCTATTTGATTTTGTATTTATAGCCCTGTAATCACCTGACCAAAAGTCTTGTTCCTCCTGCCACCGAACTTCACTAATTCCCACTATATCTAACTTTAACCTATCCATTTCCCTTTTTAAATTTTCTAACCTACCTGCCCGATTAAGGGATCTGACATTCCACGCTCCGATCCGTAGAATGCCAGTTTTCTTTCTCCTGATAACGACGTCCTCTTGAGTAGTCCCCGCCCGGAGATCCGAATGGGGGACTATTTTACCTCCGGAATATTTTACCCAAGAGGACGCCATCATCATTTAATCATACAGTAAAGCTGCATGTCCTAGGGAAAAATTACGACTGTAGTTTCCCCTTGCTTTCAGCCGTTCGCAGTACCAGCACAGCAAGGCCGTTTTGGTTAATGTTACAAGGCCAGATCAGTCAATCATCCAGACTGTTGCCCCTGCAACTACTGAAAAGGCTGCTGCCCCTCTTCAGGAACCACATGTTTGTCTGGCCTCTCAACAGATACCCCTCCCTTGTGGTTGCACTACGGTGGTGGTGGTGGTTAGTGTTTAACGTCCCGTCGACAACGAGGTCATTAGAGACGGAGCACAAGCTGGGGTTAGGGAAGAATTGGGAAGGAAATCGGCCGTGCCCTTTCAAAGGAACCATCCCGGCATTTGCCTGAAACGATTTAGGGAAATCACGGAAAACCTAAATCAGGATGGCTGGAGACGGGATTGAACCGTCGTCCTCCCGAATGCGAGTCCAGTGTGCTAACCACTGCGCCACCTCGCTCGGTGGTTGCACCTACGGTACGGCCATCTGTATCGCTGAGGCACGCAAGCCTCCCCACCAACGGCAAGGTCCATGGTTCATGCGGGAAGATAGTCGTCTTTAGGGGGACGATATCCGGTTCCTCGTGGAGAGTGACAATTCTCGTGAGTGGCGGGGCGTGCAGGCTCCACCTGAGCACCTTGTTCTGCAGGCGCTGCAATGTCCGCATCCTCGTGACCCTAATCGTGGCCCATGCAGCAGATCCATACGTGAGGGCAGGCAGGAAAACTGTTCGGTAAATGCGGAGCTTGGTATGCAGGTTAAGTTCCCTACTGCGAAAGAGCGGGTACAGAGCCCTGGTTAGCTTTTGCCCCTTGTTGGTGACATACTCCGCATGACAGTGGAAGAGCAACTTGTGGTCCATCTGGACCCCGAAATAGGTGGTTGTCGGGGACCAGGGCACCTGCACACCCGCAATCGAGATATTGCGGCGGAGGACTGGGCGCCGTTTCGTGAAGTAAACTGCCGTAGTTTTGGGGGCATTGAGAGCTATTTTGCTTGTCCGGCACCAGGTGATAGTGGCGTCCACCTGTCGCTGGAGGCGGGCGACGACGGCGTCAGTAATGCGGCCAGTGGTGTATAGCGCTGTGTCGTCAGCGTATTGTGCAAGGTGGCACTCGGGGATGACCGGCATATCATTGACATAGATATTAAATAGGATGGGAGATAGCACCGATCCTTGCGGAGTGCCTGCCGACAACTGGTGAATGCCAGAACGCATTCCCCGTTGAGCCACTAGGAAAGTCCTACCACGGAGGAAGTCATCCACGATCTTGACATAAATATCCGGTATAGGGGTCTGTGTCAGCATCTTGTGTACGAGGTTGTCTTGCCAGATCTTATCGTAGGCGTTTTGCAAGTCCAGAAAAACGGCAGCTGTCGACTTGGCAGTGTTGAAGCCTTTGCTGATGTGTTCAGTGATCCGTAGGACCTGAAGTTCAGCAGAGAGGTGCGAAGTGAATCCAAACTGTTCAGGACGGATCGTCCCAGCTGCTGCAAGAGGTTGGGAAAGTCCGTGAAGGATCACAGATTCAAGGACCTTCGCCATAGTGTTTAGGAGGCTGATGGGCCTGTTGTTGGTGGGGACTGTAGGATCTTTGAACCTCTTGGGGATCGCAATCAGCTTGGCTTGTTTCCACTGAGGGGGGAAAAGGCCAGATGTGAGACAACAGTTTAAAATCTTGGTGAACAAGATGAGTGGTGTGCGGGGAAGGTGGCAAAGATATTCATTTAATGATTTTATTAACATGCGTCAGATCAATAGTTCGATCGACTTTACTCTGACATACATCCGTTCCCTCCACCAAGGACCTCGTGTGATAATTACACTACGTTTCAGACTGACTGACTCTGGCAGGAAAATTAGCTTTGAGGGTCGTCAGCTGAGAGATATCGGAATAGCTACAACAGCAACTGACACTGCATCAAAAGAAGATGCGCCGACAGAAAACTTAAAGCATCCAGTCAGCATTCAACTTCAATGAGTCAACGGCTTACCGAATAAGACAGGTAAATGCAAAAAACATACAATGGCCAGAGGGATTGAACAAATGAACGGCTCGTAAAGCTAGAATGAGACTTGTGTAAAGTAAACTCATTTATGATAGATCATCACGCAATGCTCTATGGACGGCTTGTAGATCCCACAGTTCGTGAGGGAAAAAAAGAAACATGGACGGTACGAGGCAATAGAGTGTATGCACTGTATCAATCTGCTGCGTTGGATTCAGACAGACGTGGAACATTTAGCAATGATTTTGTTGGAGAGTGTAAATTCACTGCATGTGGCAGATGTACAAACTAAGCGATGCATAACAAGCATAGAACTGTTTCAAAGAAATAGTTATCTTTTTCTGTTAATTTTAATTTCACTGTCGACGTTAGACAGTTCCATCGTTTTTTGTGAAAGACTTGGACCAGGTCAAGCACTCATCAAGTGTCACGCAAAACAGAAGCGTAAGTACAACTTCATAAGAAGTGAAGTAACTGCTCAGCAAAATAATTATTTAACGATTAGATCACGACACACTGAGATGAGAACAAAATACTGATTGTAAACGAGGAGTAAGTGGAAGACCAGCGTGAAAAAGTTATCTAAATAATATTCTTGAATATATATTTTCGCTCTGTAGTTGATGTTAGTGTTCAGTGGCTATAATGTTAAAAATGTTCCTGTGTGTGATGTAACGTACGTACAATCTCCAGTACACTCCACAATGGTTAGCTGAGTGCGTATTTAAATGGAGGTTTGTATATAACTGACTCACGGTTGTAATAAGTAGGCCATTCTTAATATCAGACTCACTGATACAGTAAGTGAGCAATGTTTGCACACACGTTTCGCTGGAGACTGGTTAATTTCTTGTGGGTTGTTAATCTCAGCATTTTGGAAATATTTCTGAATTGAATTTTATATTTTTGTCATTTACACTTCTAGCTTTGCTAGCAGTTCCACTTAAGGTACTTTAGCTATGTTCAACACATATCCATATTTAAGAATTATTGTATCATTTTATATTTGTACTTTTCACTCAGGGTTTTCTTTAATGTTAAACTCAGAAACGTAACTAGAGCAATTTCGTCCATCTTGCACATTTTACTGTTGCGTAAACTGAAAATGGAGGAGCCATTACAACTGACGTCATAGGAAAACGCAGCTCATATCTTCACACCAAGTTAACGCAGGTAGCCAAACCGTAAATGATATCTCATGTTTTCCGCTTGGAATGTAACATTTCAGCTTCCAACGCAATATGCCTATTTCATTAATCTTATGCTAAAACATGTCTGATCAGCATGTGTTTAGTAAGAACATTGGAGACAAAATCAGTCGCCATCATGCGACATCCAGCTAATGACACTTAACACCGCCTGGAGACGTCGTATTAGCCTTAAATGGTCTAAGGAGAGAGAGAGAGTCCAGAAACTTCTGCAAGTTTCTTAGTCACGTTTTTCATAAATAATAAAACAAGCAAAAGACGCACTTTCAAAAACGATTTCTTCTATGCTTTTAACTGTACCTAAAATCAGTAGTACAGTTATAGTGTTCTATATTCGATACGTCCTCCAGGCAGATTCCTTCGGTTGATTCGTTATCTTCCCTCTCTTGTTTATTAAATTCTTAAATTGTTAACATTAATAATATACTGAATGCATAACCTTATGAAGACTACAGAGATAATGTGAAGATATATAAGCCGAACAACAGGCAGCCACCTCCCAGGTGGGGTATTTTCGTCCGCCGAAAGATTTTTCCCCCAGCCATTAAGGCAATTGCCAGGATTTGACTTGAAGGAAAGTTAATGAATATCTTCCTCTGGACTATCCATCAAAAGGCATTTACAAAAGCTACAAAATTAAATACGCATCCAATTGTCCTAAATTAATAGCGTCACAACAGCACAAATGAGAACAATTTCCTGAAAAAGGCTATGGTCTCCTACAGCCTACCACAGCCTCAAATCATGAACAGACAACAATGTTCACACGATTATTTAGGCAACCACGACTAACACAAATGCTGTGTTATCAATTTGAGTTAGCACTTCTCACAATCGCAACTAAAAGAAGAAGAAGAATATATCTGTAACAACAAGAAACCATACAAATTACATACAAATTATGGTGTCTGAGCTACAGTAATAGTATGATGTGTCGAGCAAAGAAACATTTAATTCATTTGACATCGATAATGTACACTATTATTATAAACCTCTGAAATGCTCTTCTCACCTCCGAGACAGGAGAAACAGTCTTCCTTGTGACGTACATATAAATGCAGATCTGGTACCTTCAGACAATTAAATGACATCAAAATTCTGATTCCAGAAAATAAGTAAGTTGAAGATCAATGTTCTATAGTCACCTACATAAAATTACTGAATGTTATTTTAACTCAATGGTTAATGTTAGTTTTCAGTAAGTTAAAAGTGTTACTATCCGTAATGTCAAGTGCAAAGCGCCATGCACTTTGCAGTGATTTGCCCAATATGTATTTAGAAGTAGGTTTTGATGTAAACGATCAACGGTACCAATTGGTACGTTGGCGTTACAATCAGACTCTCTCTTACACTAAGTGAATAACGTTTTCGCACAAGATTTCCTGGAAGATGGGTCATTTCCCATGTGTTGTTAATGTGAATGCTGTTGAAATGCTTCTGAATTCAATGTTACTTTTTCATTTCACATGTCATGTCGGTAATTGTGGAGTATACAATTTACGTGCTCCCTGCCGCCGTTGGATAAGCAGCTGCCAGCAGCAAGTCGTATACCCCTAGCTTACTTATTTGTTACATAGTTTAATTCTTAATTTCTTTGCGTGTTTTTGGGTACTTAAATTGTTTAATTCATAAATTTCGGGCGTATTATAGTATTTGAGAGTTGTAGCATCGTGCTTTAGTACCTGAATAGTGTAAATTCGCGTAGTCGTCTGTCTTCTGTTTCTGTTTTGAACGGCCAGTGTCGGTTGGTCACAGCCAGTGTGCTCCCTGCCACCGGTGGATAAGCAGCTGCCAGCAGCAAGTCGTATACCCCTAGCTTACTTATTTGTTACATAGTTTAATTCTTAATTTCTTTGAGTGGTTTTGAGTAATTCCATTGTTTAATTCATAAATTTCGGGCGTATTATAGTATTTGAGAGTTATAGCATCGTACTTTAGTGTTTACTTCGTAGATTCTTACTTAAATTGCGTGTGAGTTTCGTATAGGAGGTGTAATTTCGAGTTTTAGTTACTGTAATCGTAAATTCAGGTAGATTGTAGTGCAGTCGTTAGGCATTTGTACACGTTAGTTCATACATTATTTGTGTGTTTGCCTTACATATTCTAGGCAAGGACTCGTGTTGATGAGGGCTGAGTTGGCATCACTTCGCTCACAGCTGCAAGCGGCGCTGACTTCGGTCGTGCAGCTTGAGGCTGTTGCCAATGGGCACCACTGTGGGGATCCGGACTTGGGTATCACGGGGATTTAAACCTCGTCCCATCTGTCCCCAGATCGGTCTGCCGCTGTGGTTGCCCCGGTTGCTGCCCACAGTGGGGCTGAGCCCTCGCCTGTGGTTGATTGTGAGGTCGTTTCAACCGCGTGGCAGGCAGTGAATTCCCCGGAGGCTGATCAGAAAGCCTCCCCTGTGCGTCTGACAAACAGGTTTCAGGCACTGTCTCTGGCTGAGCCAGATGCAGCTGCCTGCCCTGTTTCAGAGGATGATTCTCAGCCTTCAAGGTCCGGGCAATCGCAGAGGGTGGGCTTATTGGTAGTTGGGGCTCCAATGTTAGGCGCGTAATGGGGCCCCTTAGGAATATGGCGGCTAAGGAGAGGAAGAAATCCAGTGTGCACTCCGTGTGCTTTCCGGGTGGAGTCATTCCTGATGTGGAAAGGGTCCTTCTGGATGCCATGAAGAGCACAGGGTGCAGCCAGCTGCAGGTGGTAACACATGTCGGCACTAATGACGTGTGTCGCTTTGGATCTGAGGAAATTCTCTCTGGATTCCAGCTGCTATCTGATTTGGTGAAGGCTGCCGGTCTTGCTTACAAGATGAAGGCAGAGCTCACCATCTGCAGCATCGTTGACACAACCGACTGCGGTCCTTTGGTGCAGAGCTGGGTGGAGGGTCTCAATCAGAGGCTCAGACGGTTTTGCGACCGTGTTAACTGCAGATTCCTTGACTTGCGCCATAGTGTGGTGGGGTTTCTGGTTCAGCTGAATAGGTCAAGAGTTCACTACACTCAGCTGGCGGCTACACGGATAGCGGAGGCTGTGTGGCGTGGACTGGGCGGTTTTTTAGGTTAGAAGGCCTCGGGAAAGTATGGGGTGGGCTGCAATCTCAAAGGGTGCATGGCAAATACAGGACGTGCTTGGATCAAGGAACAGTCGGAATGGAATTGTAGTTGTAAATTGTTGTAGTTGTGCTGGGAAAGTCCCTGAGGTTCAAGCGCTAATAGAAATCACAGAAGCTGAAATCGTCATGGGTACAGAAAGCTGGCTAAAGCCTGAAGTAAGTTCTGCAGAAATTTTTACGAAGTCTCAGACGGTGTTTAGGAAAGATAGATTAGGCAGAATTGGTGGTGGAGTGTTTGTGTCTGTCAGTAGTGGTTTATCTTGTAGTGAAGTCGTAGTAGATACTCCGTGCGATTTGGTATGGGTGGAGGTTGTACTTAACAGCCGAACTAAGTTAATAATTGGCTCCTCCTACCGCCCCCCAGACTCCGATGATATAGTTGCTGAAGAGGTCAGAGAAAATTTGAGTCTCGTAACAAATAAATACTCCACTCATACGGTTATAGTTGGTGGGGACTTCAACCTTCCCTCGATATATTGGCAAAAATACTTGTTCAAAACAGGTGGTACGCTGAAAACATCTTCCGAGATTGTCTAAAATGCTTTCTCCGAAAATTATTTCGAGCAGTTAGTCCACGAACCGACGCGAATTGTAACTGGTTGTGAAAACACATGACCTCTTAGCCACAAACAATCCAGAGCTACTAGAGAGCATCATGACTAATACAGGGATTAGTGATCTCAAGGTCGTCGAAGCTAGGCTCAATACCGTTTCTTCCAAATCCACCAGAAACAAACGCAAAATAATTTTATTTCAAAAGCCTATAAAGTGTCACTAGAAGCCTTCCTAAGAGACAATCTCCATTCCTTCCGAACTGACTATGCAAATGTAGACGAGATATGGCTCAAATTCAAAGATATAGTAGCAACAGCAATTGAGAGATTCATACCTCATAAACTGGTAAGAGATGGAACTGATCCCCCATGGTACACAACACAAGTCCGAACGCTGTTGCAGAGGCAACGGAAAAAGCATGCGAAGTTCAGAAGAACGCGAAATCCCGAAGATTAGCTAAAATTTACAGACGCGCGAAATTTGGCACGAACTGCAATGCGAGATGCCTTTAATAGGTTCCACAACGAAACATTGTCTCGAAATTTGGTACAAAATCCGAAGAAATTCTGGTCATATGTAAAATACACAAGCGGCAAGACACAGTCAATACCTTCGCTGCACAGTGCCGATGGTTCTGTTACCGACGACTGTGCCGCTAAAGCGGAATTAGTGAACGCAGTATTCCGAAATTCCTTCACCAGGAAAGACGAATGGAATATTCCAGAATTTGAAACACGAACAGCTGCTAGCATGCGTTTCTTAGAAGTAGATACCTTAGGGGTTGCGAAGCAACTCAAATTGCTTGATACGGGCAAGTCTTCAGGTCCAGATTGTATACCGATTAGGTTCCTTTCAGATTACGCTGATACAATAGCTCCCTACTTAGCAATCATATATAACCACGCGCTCACCGATAGATCTGTACCTACAGATTGGAAAATTGCGCAGGTCGCGCCAGTGTTTAAGAAGGGTAGTAGGAGTAATCCATCGAACTACAGACCTATATCATTGACGTTGGTTTGCAGTAGGGTTTTGGAGCATAGACTGTATCCAAACATTATGAATCACCTCGAAGGAAACGATCTATTGATACGTAATGACCATGGTTTCAGAAAACATCGTTCTCGTGCAACGCAGCTAGCTCTTTATTCGCACGAAGTAATGGCCGCTATCGACAGGGGATCTCAGGTTGATTCCGTATTTCTAGATTTCCGGAAAGCTTTTGACACCGTTCCTCACAAGCGACTTCTAATCAAGCTGCTGGCCTATGGGGTATCGTCTCAGTTGTGCGACTGGAGTCGTGATTTCCTGTCAGGAAGGTCGCAGTTCGTAGTAATAGACGGCAAATCATCGAGTAAAACTGAAGTGATATCAGGTGTTCCCCAGGGAAGCCTCCTGGGACCTCTGCTGTTCCTGATCTATATAAATGACCTGGGTGACAATCTGAGCAGTTCTCTTAGGTTGTTCGCAGATAATGCTGTAATTTACCGTCTGGTAAGGTCATCCGAAGACCAGTATCAGTTGCAAAACGATTTAGAAAAGATTGCTGTATGGTGTGGCAGATGGCAGTTGACGCTAAGTAACGAAAAGTCTGAGGTGATCCACATGAGTTCCAAAAGAAATCCGTCGGAATTCGATTACTCGATAAATAGTACAATACTCAAGGCTGTCAATTCAACTAAGTACCTGGGTGTTAAAATTACGAACAACTTCAGTTGGAAAGACCACATGGATAATATTGTGGGGAAGGCGAGCCAAAGGTTGCGTTTCATTGGCAGGACACTTAGAAGATGCAACAAGTCCACTAAAGAGACAGCTTACACTACACTCGTTCGTCCCCTGTTAGAATATTGCTGCGAGGTGTGGGATCCTTATCAGGTGGGATTGACGGAGGACATCGAAAGGGTGCAAAAAGGGGCAGCTCGTTTTGTATTATTACGTAATGGGGGAGAGAGTGTGGCAGATATGGTACGCGAGTTGGGATGGAAGTCATTAAAGCAAAGACGTTTTTCGTCGCGGCGAGATCTATTTACGAAATTTCAATCGCCAACTTTCTCTTCCGAATGCGAAAATATTTTGTTGAGCCCAACCTACATAGGTAGGAATGATCATCAAAACTAAAATAAGAGAAATCAGAGCTCGAACAGAAAGGTTCAGGTGTTCGTTTTTCCCGCGCGCTGTTCGGGAGTGGAATGGTAGAGAGATAGTATGATTGTGGTTCGATGAACCCTCAGCCAAGCACTTAAATGTGAATTGCAGAGTAGTCACGTAGACGTAGAAGATGGGTCATTACAAATAAAGTGTCTTAACATGACCGTAGGCTCATTTACAGATTTTATGTCTTCAATTGATAAAGAACCCTATGTTTAGAATGCTTCATATTCGGCAAATATGTTTTTTTCTTACTGATAAACATTAGGACTGACGATGGGCCTCACAGACGTGGATTTAATGAATTTCCTAACGTTTACTAACATGCGTCAGATCAATAGTTTGTTCAACTTTACTCTGACATACATCCGTTCTTTCCGCCAAGGACCTCGTGTCATAACTACACTTCCTTTCAGACTGACTCGGTTAAGAAAATTAGCTTTTCAAGTCGTCAGCTGAGAGATATCGGAACAGCTACAGGACCAATAGGCGCTACATCAAAAGACGATGTGCTAACAGAAAACTTAAAGCATTCAGTCAACATTCAACTTCAATAAGTGAACGGCTTACAGAATACGACAGATAAATGCATAAAAAATTCAGTGGCCAGAGGAATGAAACAAATGAACGGCTCGTAAAGCTAGAATGAGACTTGTGTAAAGTAAACTCATTAATTGTAGACCAGCACCCAGTGCGGTCTGGACGACTTGTAGGTCCCACAGTTACTCCTGCGTAGGCTTCAGACAGAGAACTGTTTCAAAGAAATATTTTCCTTCTTTCTGTTAATTCAATTTCACTTTCGACAGTAGACAGTTCCATCGTTTTTTGTGGGTGACTTCGATCTGTGCAAGCCCTCAGTAAGTGTCATGCAATACGGAGGCGTGAGTACAATTCATTTAGTAGGAAGTGAATTAGCTGCTCAACCAAAACTTATGTATCGACTAGATGACGATACAACGAAAATTTAACGTCTAGTAGTGAACAGTCAAATGGTTCGATCATATATAACACAAAACGTTCACAATTATTTAAAACTCTTGAATTGCGTTTTTCGACTGCGAGAGAAGAGAACCTATCATCTCTTTCGGTGTAACAGTAAATGCAATTCTGATACCTTCAGACCATTAAATGAGAACAAAATACTGATAGTAAACGAGGAGTAAGTGGAAGACCAGCGTGCAACAGTTATCTAAATAATATTCCTGAATATATATTTTCACTCTGTAGTTGGTGTTAGTGTTTAGTGGCTATAATGTTAAAAATGTTCTTCTGTGTAATGTAATGTACGTACAATCTCCAGTACACTCCACGGTGGTTAGCTGAGTGCGTATTTAAATGGAGGTTTGTATGTAAATGATTCATGGTTCTAATAAGTAGGCCATTATTAGTATACGACTCACTGCTACAGTAAGTGAACAATGTTTGCACACAAGTTTTGCTGGAAGCTGGTCAGTTCCTTGTGGTTTGTTAATCTGAGCGTTTTTGAAATATTTCTGAATTGAATTTTATGTTTTTATCATTTACACTTCCAGCATTGCCAGTAGTTTCACTAGATGTTATATAGCTATGTTGAATACATACCAGTATTTAAGAATTATTGCACCATTTTATATTTGTACGTTTCACTCAGGGTTTTCTTAAATGTTACACTCAGAAACGTCTCTAGAGCAATTTCTTTCATCTTGCATGTTCTACTGTTGCGTTCAAAACTGTAAATGCAGAAGATTGCACAACTGACGTAATAGTAATACGCAATCAATCTGTTCACACCATGTAACGCAGGAAGCCAAACCGAAAATATCATCTCATGTTTTCCACTTGGAATGTAACATTTCAGCTTCCAACGCAATATGCCTATTTCATTAACCTTCTGCTAAAACATGTGTGATCAGCATGTGTTTAGTAAGAACATTGGAGACAAAATCAGTCGCCATCATGCGACATCCAGCTAATGACACTTAACACCGCCTAGAGACGTCGTATTAGCCTCAAACGGTCTAAGGAGAGAGAGAGAGAGTCCAGAAGCTTGTGCAAGCTTCTTAGTCATGTTTTTCATAAATAATAAAACAAGCAAAAGACGCACTTTCAAAAACGATTTCTTCTATGCTTTTAACTGTACCTAAAATCAGTAGCACAGTTATAGTGTTCTATATTCGATACGTCCTCCAGGCAGATTCCTTCGGTTGATTCGTTATCTTCCCTCTCTTGTTTATTAAATTCTTAAATTGTTAACATTAATAATATACTGAATGCATAACCTTATGAAGACTACAGAGATAATGTGAAGATATATAAGCCGAACAACAGGCAGCCACCTCCCAGGTGGGGTATTTTCGTCCGCCGAGAGATTTTTCCCCCAGCCATTAAGGCAATTGCCAGGCTTTTGGCTTGAAGGAAACCTAATGAATATCTTCCTCTGGACTATCCATCAAAAGGCATTTACAAAAGCTACAAAATTAAATACGCATCCAATTGTCCTAAATTAATAGCGTCACAACAGCACAAATGAGAACAATTTCCTGAAAATGGCTATGGTCTCCTACAGCCTACCACAGCCTCAAATCATGAATAGACAACAATGTTCACACGATTATTTAGGCAACCACGACTAACACAAATGCTGTGTTATCAATTTGAGTTAGCACCTCTCACAATCGCAACTGAAAGAAGAAGAAGAATATATCTGTAACAACAAGAAACCATACAAATTACATACAAATTATGGTGTCTGAGCTACAGTAATAGTATGATGTGTCGAGCGAAGAAACATTTAATTCATTTGACATCGATGATGTACACTATTATTATAAATCTCTGAAATGCTCTTCTCACCTCCGAGACAGGAGAAACAGTCTTCCTTGTGACGTACATATAAATGAAAATCTGGTACCTTCAGACTATTAAATGACATCAAAATTCTGATTCCAGAAAATAAGTAAGTTGAAGATCAATGTTCTATAGTCACCTACATAAAATTACTGAATGTTATTTTATCTCAATGGTTAATGTTAGTTTTCAGTAAGTTAAAAGTGTTACTATCCGTAATGTCAAGTGCAAAGCGCCATGCACTTTGCAGTGATTTGTCCAATATATATTTAGACGTAGGGTTTGATGTAAACGATCAACGGTACCAATTGGTACGTTGGCATTACAATCAGACTCTCTCTTACACTAAGTGAATAATGTTTTCGCACAAGTTTTCCTGGAAGATGGGTCATTTCCCATGTGTTGTTAATGTGATTGCTGTTGAAATGCTTCTGAATTCAATGTTACTTTTTCACTTCACATGTAATGTCGGTAATTGTGGAGTATACAATTTACGTGCTCCCTGCCGCTGTTGGATAAGCATCTGCCAGCAGCAAGTCGTACACCCCTAGCTTACTTATTTGTTACATAGTTTAATTCTTAATTTCTTTGCGTGTTTTTGGGTACTTAAATTGTTTAATTCATAAATTTCGGGCGTATTATAGTATTTGAGAGTTGTAGCATCGTGCTTTAGTACCTGAATAGTGTAAATTCGCGTAGTCGTCTGTCTTCTGTTTTTGTTTTGAACGGCCAGTGTCGGTTGGTCACAGCCAGTGTGCTCCCTGCCACCGGTGGATAAGCAACTGCCAGCAGCAAGTCGTATACCCCTAGCTTACTTATTTGTTACATAGTTTAATTCTTAATTTCTTTGAGTGGTTTTGAGTAATTCCATTGTTTAATTCATAAATTTCGGGCGTATTATAGTATTTGAGAGTTGTAGCATCGCACTTTAGTGTTTACTTCGTAGATTCTTACTTAAATTGCATGTGAGTTTCGTATAGGAGGTGTAATTTCGAGTTTTAGTTACTGTAATCGTAAATTCAGTTAGATTGTAGCGCTGTCGTTAGGCATTTGTACACGTTAGTTCATACATTATTTGTGTGTTTGCCTTACATATTCTAGGCAAGGACTCGTGTTGATGAGGGCTGAGATGGCATCCCTTCGCTCACAGCTGCAAGCGGCGCTGACTTCGGCCATGCAGCTTGAGGCTGTTGCCAATGGGCACCACTGTGGGGATCCGGACTTGGGTATCACGGGGATTTAAACCTCGTCCCGTCTGTCCCCAGATCGGTCTGCCGCTGTGGTTGGCCCGGTTGCTGCCCGCAGTGGGGCTGAGCCCTCGCCTGTGGTTGATTGTGAGGTCGTTCCAACCGCGTGGCAGGCAGTGAATTCCCCGGAGGCTGATCAGAAAGCCTCCCCTGTGCGTCTGACAAACAGGTTTCAGGCACTGTCTCTGGCTGAGCCAGATGCAGCTGCCTGCCCTGTTTCAGAGGATGATTCTCAGCCTTCAAGGTCCGGGCAATCGCAGAGGGTGGGCTTATTGGTAGTTGGGGCTCCAACGTTAGGCGCGTAATGGGGCCCCTTAGGAATATGGCGGCTAAGGAGGGGAAGAAATCCAGTGTGCACTCCGTGTGCTTTCCGGGGGGAGTCATTCCTGATGTGGAAAGGGTCCTTCCGGATGCCATGAAGAGCACAGGGTGCAGCCAGCTGCAGGTGGTAACACATGTCGGCACTAATGACATGTGTCGCTTTGGATCTGAGGAAATTCTCTCTGGATTCCAGCAGCTATCTGATTTGGTGAAGGCTGCCGGTCTTGCTTACAAAATGAAGGCAGAGCTCACCATCTGCAGCATCGTTGACAGAACCGACTGCGGTCCTTTGGTGCAGAGCTGGGTGGAGGGTCTCAATCAGAGGCTCAGACGGTTTTGCGACCGTGTTAACTGCAGATTCCTTGACTTGCGCCATAGTGTGGTGGGGTTTCTGGTTCAGCTGAATAGGTCAAGAGTTCACTACACTCAGCTGGCGGCTACACGGATAGCGGAGGCTGTGTGGCGTGGACTGGGCGGTTTTTTAGGTTAGAAGGCCTCGGGAAAGTATGGGGTGGGCTGCAATCTCAAAGGGTGCATGGCAAATACAGGACGTGCTTGGATCAAGGAACAGTCGGAATGGAATTGTAGTTGTAAATTGTTGTAGTTGTGCTGGGAAAGTCCCTGAGGTTCAAGCGCTAATAGAAATCACAGAAGCTGAAATCGTCATAGGTACAGAAAGCTGGCTAAAGCCTGAAGTAAGTTCTGCAGAAATTTTTACGAAGTCTCAGACGGTGTTTAGGAAAGATAGATTAGGCAGAATTGGTGGTGGAGTGTTTGTGTCTGTCAGTAGTGGTTTATCTTGTAGTGAAGTCGTAGTAGATACTCCGTGCGATTTGGTATGGGTGGAGGTTGTACTTAACAGCCGAACTAAGTTAATAATTGGCTCCTCCTACCGCCCCCCAGACTCCGATGATATAGTTGCTGAAGAGGTCAGAGAAAATTTGAGTCTCGTAACAAATAAATACTCCACTCATACGGTTATAGTTGGGGGGGACTTCAACCTTCCCTCGATATATTGGCAAAAATACTTGTTCAAAACAGGTGGTACGCTGAAAACATCTTCCGAGATTGTCTAAAATGCTTTCTCCGAAAATTATTTCGAGCAGTTAGTCCACGAACCCACGCGAATTGTAACTGGTTGTGAAAACACATGACTTCTTAGCCACAAACAATCCAGAGCTACTAGAGAGCATCATGACTAATACAGGGATTAGTGATCTCAAGGTCGTTGAAGCTAGGCTCAATACCGTTTCTGCCGGCCGCGGTGGTCTAGCGGTTCAGGCGCTCAGTCCGGAACCGCGCGACTGCTACGGTCGCAGGTTCGAATCCTGCCTCGGGCATGGATGTGTGTGATGTCCTTAGGTTAGTTAGGTTTAAGTAGTTCTAAGTTCTAGGGGACTGATGACCACAGATGTTAAGTCCCATAGTGCTCAGAGCCATTTGAATACCGTTTCTTCCAAATCCACCAGAAACAAACGCAAAATAATTTTATTTCAAAAGCCTATAAAGTGTCACTAGAAGCCTTCCTAAGAGACAATCTCCATTCCTTCCGAACTGACTATGCAAATGTAGACGAGATATGGCTCAAATTCAAAGATATAGTAGCAACAGCAATTGAGAGATTCATACCTCATAAACTGGTAAGAGATGGAACTGATCCCCCATGGTACACAAAACAAGTCCGAACGCTGTTGCAGAGGCAACGGAAAAAGCGTGCGAAGTTCAGAAGAACGCGAAATCCCGAAGATTAGCTAAAATTTACAGACGCGAGAAATTTGGCACGAACTGCAATGCGAGATGCCTTTAATAGGTTCCACAACGAAACATTGTCTCGAAATTTGGTAGAAAATCCGAAGAAATTCTGGTCATATGTAAAATACACAAGCGGCAAGACACAGTCAATACTGATTTGGTGAAGGCTGCCGGTCTTGCTTACAAGATGAAGGCAGAGCTCACCATCTGCAGCATCGTTGACAGAACCGACTGCGGTCCTTTGGTGCAGAGCTGGGTGGAGGGTCTCAATCAGAGGCTCAGACGGTTTTGCGACCGTGTTGGCTGCAGATTCCTTGACTTGCGCCATAGTGTGGTGGGGTTTCTGGTTCAGCTGAATAGGTCAAGAGTTCACTACACTCAGCTGGCGGCTACACAGATAGCGGAGGCTGTGTGGGGTGGACTGGGCGGTTTTTTAGGTTAGAAGGCCTCGAGAAAGTATGGGGTGGGCTGCAATCTCAAAGGGTGCATGGCAAATACAGGACGTGCTTGGATCAAGGAACAGTCGGAATGGAATTGTAGTTGTAAATTGTTGTAGTTGTGCTGGGAAAGTCCCTGAGGTTCAAGCGCTAATAGAAATCACAGAAGCTGAAATCGTCATAGGTACAGAAAGCTGGCTAAAGCGTGAAGTACGTTCTGCAGAAATTTTTACGAAGTCTCAGACGGTGTTTAGGAAAGATAGATTAGGCAGAATTGGTGGTGGAGTGTTTGTGTCTGTCAGTAGTGGTTTATCTTGTAGTGAAGTCGAAGTAGATACTCCGTGCGAATTGGTATGCGTGGAGGTTATACTTAACAGCCGAACTAAGTTAATAATTGGCTCCTCCTACCGCCCCCCAGACTCTGATGATATAGTTGCTGAAGCGGTCAGAGAAAATTTGAGTCTCGTAACAAATAAATACTCCACTCATACGGTTATAGTTGGTGGGGACTTCAACCTTCCCTCGATATATTGGCAAAAATACTTGTTCAAAACAGGTGGTACGCAGAAAACATCTTCTGAGATTGTCTAAAATGCTTTCTCCGAAAATTATTTCGAGCAGTTAGTCCACGAACCCACGCGAATTGTAAATGGTTGTGAAAACACATGACCTCTTAGCCACAAACAATCCAGAGCTAATAGAGAGCATCATGACTAATACAGGGATTAGTGATCTCACAGTCGTTGTAGCTAGGCTCAATACCGTTTCTTCCAAATCCACCAGAAACAAACGCAAAATAATTTTATTTCAAAAGCCGATAAAGTGTCACTAGAAGCCTTCCTAAGAGACAATCTCCATTCCTTCCGAACTGACTATGCAAATGTAGACGAGATATGGCTCAAATTCAAACATATAGGAGCAACAGCAATTGAGAGATTCATACCTCATAAACTGGTAAGAGATGGAACTGATCCCCCATGGTACACAAAACAAGACCGAACGCTGTTGCAGAGGCAACGGAAAAAGCATGCGAAGTTCAGAAGAACGCGAAATCCCGAAGATTGGCTAAAATTTACAGACGCGCGAAATTTGGCACGAACTGCAATGCGAGATGCCTTTAATAGGTTCCACAACGAAACCTTGTCTCGAAATTTGGTAGAAAATCCGAAGAAATTCTGGTCATATGTAAAGTACACAAGCGGCAAGACACAGTCAATACCTTCGCTGCGCAGTGCCGATGGTACTGTTACCGACGACTGTGACGCTAAAGCGGAATTAGTGAACGCAGTTTTCCGAAATTCCTTCACCATGGAAGACGAATGGAATATTCCAGAATTTGAAACACGAACAGCTGCTAGCATGCGTTTCTTAGAAGTAGATACCTTAGGGGTTGCGAAGCAGCTCAAATCGCTTGATACGGGCAAGTCTTCAGGTCCAGATTGTATACCGATTAGGTTCCTTTCAGATTACGCTGATACAATAGCTCCCTACTTAGCAATCATATACAACCACTCGCTCACCGATAGATCTGTACCTACAGATTGGAAAATTGCGCAGGTCGCGCCAGTGTTTAAGAAGGGTAGTAGGAGTAATCCATCGAACTACAGACCTATATCATTGACGTTGGTTTGCAGTAGGGTTTTGGAGCATAGACTGTATCCAAACATTATGAATCACCTCGAAGGAAACGATCTATTGATACGTAATGACCATGGTTTCAGAAAACATCGTTCTCGTGCAACGCAGCTAGCTCTTTATTCGCACGAAGTAATGGCCGCTATCGACAGGGGATCTCAGGTTGATTCCGTATTTCTAGATTTCCGGAAAGCTTTTGACACCGTTCCTCACAAGCGACTTCTAATCAAGCTGCTGGCCTATGGGGTATCGTCTCAGTTGTGCGACTGGAGTCGTGATTTCCTGTCAGGAAGGTCGCAGTTCGTAGTAATAGACGGCAAATCATCGAGTAAAACTGAAGTGATATCAGGTGTTCCCCAGGGAAGCCTCCTGGGACCTCTGCTGTTCCTGATCTATATAAATGACCTGGGTGACAATCTGAGCAGTTCTCTTAGGTTGTTCGCAGATAATGCTGTAATTTACCGTCTGGTAAGGTCATCCGAAGACCAGTATCAGTTGCAAAACGATTTAGAAAAGATTGCTGTATGGTGTGGCAGATGGCAGTTGACGCTAAATAACGAAAAGTCTGAGGTGATCCACATGAGTTCCAAAAGAAATCCGTTGGAATTCGATTACTCGATAAATAGTACAATACTCAAGGCTGTCAATTCAACTAAGTACCTGGGTGTTAAAATTACGAACAACTTCAGTTGGAAAGACCACATGGATAATATTGTGGGGAAGGCGAGCCAAAGGTTGCGTTTCATTGGCAGGACACTTAGAAGATGCAACAAGTCCACTAAAGAGACAGCTTACACTACACTCGTTCGTCCCCTGTTAGAATATTGCTGCGCGGTGTGGGATCCTTATCAGGTGGGATTGACGGAGGACATCGAAAGGGTGCAATAAAGGGCAGCTCGTTTTGTATTATCACGTAATGGGGGAGAGAGTGTGGCAGATATGATACGCGAGTTGGGATGGAAGTCATTATAGCAAAGACGTTTTTCGTCGCGGCGAGATCTATTTACGAAATTTCATTCGCCAACTTTCTCTTCCGAATGCGAAAATATTTTGTTGAGCCCAACCTACATAGGTAGGAATGATCATCAAAACTAAAATAAGAGAAATCAGAGCTCGAACAGAAAGGTTCAGGTGTTCGTTTTTCCCGCGCGCTGTTCGGGAGTGGAATGGTAGAGAGATAGTATGATTGTGGTTCGATGAACCCTCAGCCAAGCACTTAAATGTGAATTGCAGAGTAGTCACGTAGACGTAGAAGATGGGTCATTACAAATAAAGTGTCTTAACATGACCGTAGGCTCATTTACAGATTTTATGTCTTCAATTGATAAAGAACCCTATGTTTAGAATGCTTCATATTCGGCAAATATGTTTTTTCTTACTGATAAACATTAGGACTGACGATGGGCCTCACAGACGTGGATTTAATGAATTTCCTAACGTTTACTAACATGCGTCAGATCAATAGTTTGTTCAACTTTACTCTGACATACATCCGTTCTTTCCGCCAAGGACCTCGTGTCATAACTACACTTCCTTTCAGACTGACTCGGTTAAGAAAATTAGCTTTTCAAGTCGTCAGCTGAGAGATATCGGAACAGCTACAGGACCAATAGGCGCTACATCAAAAGACGATGTGCTAACAGAAAACTTAAAGCATTCAGTCAACATTCAACTTCAATAAGTGAACGGCTTACAGAATACGACAGATAAATGCATAAAAAATTCAGTGGCCAGAGGAATGAAACAAATGAACGGCTCGTAAAGCTAGAATGAGACTTGTGTAAAGTAAACTCATTAATTGTAGACCAGCACCCAGTGCGGTCTGGACGACTTGTAGGTCCCACAGTTACTCCTGCGTAGGCTTCAGACAGAGAACTGTTTCAAAGAAATATTTTCCTTCTTTCTGTTAATTCAATTTCACTTTCGACAGTAGACAGTTCCATCGTTTTTTGTGGGTGACTTCGATCTGTGCAAGCCCTCAGTAAGTGTCATGCAATACGGAGGCGTGAGTACAATTCATTTAGTAGGAAGTGAATTAGCTGCTCAACCAAAACTTATGTATCGACTAGATGACGATACAACGAAAATTTAACGTCTAGTAGTGAACAGTCAAATGGTTCGATCATATATAACACAAAACGTTCACAATTATTTAAAACTCTTGAATTGCGTTTTTCGACTGCGAGAGAAGAGAACCTATCATCTCTTTCGGTGTAACAGTAAATGCAATTCTGATACCTTCAGACCATTAAATGAGAACAAAATACTGATAGTAAACGAGGAGTAAGTGGAAGACCAGCGTGCAACAGTTATCTAAATAATATTCCTGAATATATATTTTCACTCTGTAGTTGGTGTTAGTGTTTAGTGGCTATAATGTTAAAAATGTTCTTCTGTGTAATGTAATGTACGTACAATCTCCAGTACACTCCACGGTGGTTAGCTGAGTGCGTATTTAAATGGAGGTTTGTATGTAAATGATTCATGGTTCTAATAAGTAGGCCATTATTAGTATACGACTCACTGCTACAGTAAGTGAACAATGTTTGCACACAAGTTTTGCTGGAAGCTGGTCAGTTCCTTGTGGTTTGTTAATCTGAGCGTTTTTGAAATATTTCTGAATTGAATTTTATGTTTTTATCATTTACACTTCTAGCATTGCCAGTAGTTTCACTAGATGTTATATAGCTATGTTCAATACATACCAGTATTTAAGAATTATTGCACCATTTTATATTTGTACGTTTCACTCAGGGTTTTCTTAAATGTTACACTCAGAAACGTCTCTAGAGCAATTTCTTTCATCTTGCATGTTCTACTGTTGCGTTCAAAACTGTAAATGCAGAAGATTGCACAACTGACGTAATAGTAATACGCAATCAATCTGTTCACACCATGTTAACGCAGCAAGCCAAACCGAAAATGGTATCTCATGTTTTCCGCTTTCAATGTAACATTTCAGCTTTCACCGCAATATGCGTATTACATCTGCTAAAACATATCTGATCAGCATGTGTTTAGTAAGAACTTCGAAGAGAAAATCAGTCGCCATCATGTGACATCGCTCTAATGCCACTTAACACCGCCTGGAGACATGGTATTGGCCTCAAATGCTAAGACAGAGAAGAGTCCACAATCTTCTTCAAGTTTCTTAGTCATGTTTTCAGAAATGACAAAACAAGTAAAAGACGCACTTTCAAAAACGATTTCTTCTGCGCTTTTAACTGTACATAAAATCAATACCACAGTTTTAGTGTTATTATTCGGTAAGTCCTACAGGCAGATACCTTCGGTTGCTTTGTTATCTTCCTGCTCCTGTTTATTAAATTCTTTAACTGTTAACATGAATATTATACTGAATGTGATATGGTACTTTTTGCTACTCGAGGAACACTGGAGTAGAGGAGATGGGTTACCAGCCATAAATATCTCTCCCGCTTAGAATCTCACAGTGCCCTCAATTCATCCAAATATTCATGACACTCTCTTTAGCGTCTAAAACAAGGGATGTGTGTATCGGTTTGGAATGACATATAGTACATAGCGCCTAACCATGTCTGTAGGGTTAGCAATAAAATGATCTTAGCCCATGAGTGCTCGTTGACTTGTATGAAAATCTTGAATCATTGTGAAAATTAATAGTCGCAAATGACATGGAAACAGCTGAGACCAATAAAACCTAATATTATGCTACAACGTACGTCTTCCCAAACATTAAAATGCGGTATAAGGTAGTCCTCACTGTACTGTCGCACTTGGATGACTTATCTCAATGTGTGAGGACTATGGCGACTGAGTTCCGCAAACTACGAAAGCTTCTTAATTTATTTTATGGAAGTTTGAAGACAAAACACGTTTTACGAGAAACGTCTAACTGAATAATTGGGCCTACAAATATGTTTATATCTATTGTTACCTTTTATCCAATTTATATATGGGATAAGCTTAATAACACCTTCATTAACTGATCTGATAGTTTATCATCTCCCACAACATCATATTTTTGAGGAGGTAGTTGGAGAGTTGACGAATCAATATTACTTTTCGGTTCGTTGTAAGTTCATTGAGCGAAAATGTTTCGCGCAACTAAATAACAGTGAAATGAAAAGAAATATTGATTTTGTGAACTAACCAAATCCCTTTACAAAACTGCATTATTACTGCAGATGACAGACTGTATGGGCAGTTAACGAAGATCCTATAAAGATTACCCTAAACCTGCTAATGGGAAACAAAACAACTTCAAAAGATAAAACGATTATTTCGGGTCTAATTGTTCACTTACGAAGTTTTTCATAAAATTTGTGGTTTGAGTACCCAACGAAGACTCCACTATTGATTGCATATACGAATATGTTGGAACAAGTTTGTATGTGAGACGTAATGCAAGAAGATTTGGTGGTTTATACACTGAAGCGCCAAAGAAACTGGTACAGACATGCGTATCCAAATACAGAAATATGTAAACAGGCAGAATACGGTGCTGCGGTCGGCAAAGCCTATATAAGACAACAAGTTCCCAGAGCAGTTGTTAGATTACTGTTGCTACAATGGCAGGTTGTCAATATTTTGAGTGAGTTTGAACGTTGTGTTATAGTTGGCGCACGAGAGATGGGACACGGCATCTTCAAGGTAGCGATGAAGTAGGTATTTTCCTGTACGACCATTTCACGAGTGTATCGCGAAGATCGGGAATCCGGCAAAACATCAGATCTCCGACATCGCTGCGGCCGGAAAAAGATCTTGCATGAACGGGACCAACGACGACTGAAGAGAACCGTTCAACGTGACAGAAGTACATTGCTTCCGCAAACTGCTGCAGATATCAATACTGGACCATCAACAAATGTCGTCTTGCGAACCATTCAACGAAACATCATCAATTTGTGCTTTCGGAGCAGAAGGCCCCCTCACGTACCCTTCATGACCGCACAACACAAAGCTTTACGCGTTTCCTGGGCTTATCAACACTGATGTTATGTGTTGATGACTGGAAACATGTTGCCTGGTCGAACGAGTCTCGTTTTAAATTGTGTCAAGCGGATGGACGTGTGCGGGTATTGAGACAACCTCATGAGTCCATGAATCTTACATGTCAGCAGGGAACTGTTCAAGTTGGTCGAGGCTCTGTAATGGTGTAGCGCGTGTGCAGTTGGAGTGACATGGGACCAATGATAATTATATACATGACTCTGGCGGGAGACACGTACGGAAGCATCCTGTCTGATCACCTGCATCCATTCATGTCCATAGTGCATTCCGACTAACTTAGGCAATTCTAAGAGTGCACTGCGACACCCCAAACGTCCAGAATTGTTACAGAGCGGCTCCAGGAACCCTCTTATAAGTTGAAACACTTCCGTTGGCCACAAAACTCCACAGACATGACATTATTGAAAATCTGGGATTGTTGCAATGTGCTGTTCAGAAGAGATCTTCACTCCCTAGTACTCTTACGGATTTATGGACAGCCCTGCAGGATTCATGGTGTCAATTCCCTCCAGCACTACTTCAGACATTAGTCGAGTCCATGCCACTTTCTGCTGCGGTACTTCTGTGTGGTCATGGGGACCCTACACGATATTAGGCAGGTGTACCAGTTTCTTTGGTTCTTCAGTGCATACACAGGCGGAAACAAATTCTCGCAATTTGTCTAGAGTAGCAGATGGTCTTACAGCATCAAACTCAAAAGCTGATGTCTTTCTCGGTGTTTTAAAATTTGTACGTGTTAGGCACAAGAAGTTATGTTCGGTGGAGTATCTGGTTCATTCATTTTTCATCAAGTGAGCAGTCTGTCGAGTTCATCTGTACTGTTTCATCTCTTGTCTCTTCTTAAGTTTTATTTCCTTTTGCACATTTTTCCCGTCAGTTTACTGAACATATTTTTTGGTTTCCATTGCAGATAAACACACATAATAGCGCTTTTACATAAAAGTTTTAAATATACTCTAAGACAAAGAAAAACGACGCACCAGGAAGGCGTTAACCGAATGGGACGGAGATCGATAGATGTAGTGCACACGTACGCACAAACAAATGATCACAATTTCAGAGAAACTGCGTTCAAGAGAAAGGGCCTCACAAACTGAGCAAGTCAATAAGGCGTTGGTCCACCTCTGGCCCTTATGCAACCGGTTATTCGATTTGTCATTGACTGATAGAGTTGCTTGTTGTCCTACTGAGGAACATCGCGTCGAATTTTGTCCTCTTGGGGCGATAGATTGCCAAAATCCCGAGCTGATTGGAAGGTTTTGCCCATAATACTCCAAATGTTCCCGATTGAGGAGAGACCCAGTGACATTTGTGGCCAAGGTATGGTTTGGCTAGCACGAAGACAAGCAGTAGAAACTATCGCCGTGTACGGGCGGGCATTATTTTGCTGAAATGTGGGCCCAGTACAGCTTTCCATGAAGGGCAACAGAACGGGGCGTAGAATATCTTCGGCATACTGCTTTGCTGGAAGGCTGCCACAGATGACAAACAAAGGGGTCCTGCTTTGAAAAGAAACAGCACCCCAGATCATCACTCCTGGTTGTCAGTCAGTATGGCAGGCGACAGTCAGGTTGGTATCCCACTACAGTCCAGGACGTCTCCAGGTCTTCAGCCTGGAATGTCACTGACTGGAGTAAAAGTGTCTTCAGTGATAAGCTCAGCTTCTAATTGTGTCACAGGCCTCAAGCAAGAAGAGCTCTGTCTGGGTGGACCTATATGTCCCCAGCTGCTCATGGGAACACCATGGTGAATCAGTTTAATACTTTCAGTCCCAAAGCTATAAGTGTACCATCTGAGAGTACTCACACCCAGTAATCCAAACGACTGAGGGAGGCTAGTCTTCCTGAAAACCAGAATGTATTTAGTGAGGGGGCTCAAGGAGAATAATCAGAGTGCGTTTCTAGTGATCAAGAGGAAGGAGGGGACGTTTGAAAAAGTGTCCCCTTCCAGTATTCACGAAATATTAAAATGGCTTGCTGGGACCTTCAAGTCTGTTAAACGACTGTGTAATGCCCTTCTTTCTTTGATGTCCTCTGTAATTGTCTCTGTCTGTTTGTACAGTTGTTTTGTCGGTCTTTATATCCAGATCCTATGTCACTGAACTGGCCCATAGATCTTTCTCAGAATTTTCTTCTCTTGCTTTTCCATTTTCTTGATTTTCGTTCTTCCCCTCATTACTGTCGCTTTTGAGGTTTACAAGACTACTGTTTTGTAATGTCTTAATTTGGCATTAACGAAAATACTTCTTTTGTTGTAATGGTTCCATGTAAGTCAGTAAGCTCTTTGTAGCTTTGCAACCCTTTTTTCATTGGTTGTCGAATTTAGTCCTGTTTTCTCTATAATCTATCCCAGGTATTTGATACTTTCTACTAGTACTATTTTTCTATACTTTGTTACCAATGGGTTTCTGTCTGTGGATTTTGTGTCCATGTACTCGGTTTTTTCATAAGAAATTTGTAGTCCTGTTCTGGCTGAGATTTCATGTAGTGCCCCTAGGGCTTCTTTGGCTTCTTTTCTGTTATTTGTTATGATGGCTATATCATCGGCAAAGGCCAGACATTTTATGTTGATGGTTCTATTTTTGTGTCTCCCCATCTTTACCCCATTTACTCCTTTGTCCCATGTCCTGATTATATTCTCAGAAACTGCTTTCGATAAAATGGGTGACAGGCCATCTCCCTGTCTCGCTCCTGTCTTTATTTCGAACGGTTCCGAGATCTCTCCCATGAACTTCACTTCGGATTTTGTATTTGTTAACATTTCCTGGATTAGTTTCCTAGTCTTGTTGCCTACCTTCTTTTTTTCCAGTGTACTGAAAAGCGTATCTCTGTCTATGGAGTCGTAGGCCTTCTTGAAATCAACAAATGTTATTGTGGTTCAAAAATGACTCTGATCACTATGGGACTTAACTGCTGAGGCCATCACTCCCCTAGAACTTAGAACTACTTAAACCTCACTAACCTAAGGACATCACACACATCCATGCCCGAGGCAGGATTCGAACCTGCGGCCGTAGCGGTCGCGCGGTTCCAGACTGTAGCGCCTGGAACCGCTCGGTAACTCCGGCCGGTCGTTATTGTGGTGTTTCTGGACTTTCTCATTGTTGATATAGTTCTCAGGCACCAGATCTGTTCACTGCACGATCTTCCCTTCCTGAACCCTGCTTCGTATTCTCCAATATGTGAATCTATCTGATGTTCTAGGCGATTTAACAGAGCTTTGGATAGAATTTTGTATGTGGCAGGCAATAACGAAATTCCTCTATAGTTATTATGGTGTGTTTTGTCTCCTTTCTTGTAGATGAGGTCTATTAGGGCTGACTTCCATTCTTCTGGCACCTTTTCTGTTTCCCAGATGTTTTTGATTATTCTGTGTATTTTGGGTGTAATGTTTTCATGGTCTAATTTCCATACTTCTGCAATCAGTCCATCTTCTCCTGGTGCTCTGTTATTTTTCAATAATTTTATTATTTTCACTATCTCTTCTTGTGCTGGGGGTTCAGACTCCTGGGTAGGTTCTGGTTTTGTAAACTGTAATCTCTGTTTTGTTTCATCGCAGTTGAGTAATGTGTTAAAATATCGAGCTAATATTTCATAGTTTTTCTTCGGATTTGTCCCCAGTGTTCCATCTTGTCTTTTGAAGCATAAGCTTGGAAGTTGATACCCAGTCATATTTTCTCGGAATATTCTGTAAACATTTCGTGTGTTGTTTCTGGTGAAGTCCTCTTCTATCTCCTTCAACCTGCTGTTTTCTTAACCTCTTTTTTCTCTGCGGATTATTTTTGAAGTGTTTTTCTGTATCCTGTTGATTTCTTCCCATTTTTCTTGTGTTCTATGGCTGTTAAATTTTTTCCAGGCTCGTATTCTGTCTTCTGTTGCTCTTTCGCACGTGTTGTTCCACCATCGATGTTTCCTTTTTCTCGGTGGTTGCCCCAGTTTTATTAATTCTCTCATGTTTTCTGACAGTTCTGTCCAGTTGTTGCTGTTGATTTTCGTAATTTCTTCTATTATTTCTTTCTTGTTTAGTTGCAGGTACTCTGGATCTGTTCTGAAAGGTCTGTTGGTTCTCTTGAATTGTCTGTTGGGTATAAATTTTGCTTTGATTTGGAGATGGTGATGATCAGACTAAAAAACTCCTTTCCTGATTCTTACATTCATTATTTCTCTAGCGTTTTTTACGAATATTGCTATGTGGTCTATCTGAAATTCCCCTAGAGCATTGTAGGGGGATTTCCAAGTTACTAGTTTTCTTTATGGTTTCTGGAAGCTCAAAATTCCTGCAGAAATTTATCAAGTTCTCTCCAGTTTTGTTTGTTGTTTTGTGTGCCGTACGTTTTCCTGTCGTGTCTCGGAATTTTCTTTCCTTGCCTAACTGGGCATTGAAATCACCTAGTAACACTTTTACGTGATTCTTGGGGATTTTGCTGGTAGTTTCTTCCAAATCTTCCCAGAATTCCTCTATCATCTCTGGGTTCTTCGTGATATAATTATTTGTGGGGGCATGTGCACTAATTAGTGTACAGGCCTTTTAACAGACCGTATGGTGAGTGATGAAATTTTTTCTGATTTTGAGGTGAAATCCAATTCAGAGTCCAGTATCGATTTATGTACTACAAATCCTGTTCCAAAGAGTTTGAGACTACTTCCTGGAATGGCTACGGCTGGTTTCCCCTTATATATTCTGTAATTCTCCGAATCAAAGTGGTTCTCATCTGCGAATCACATTTCCTGTATTGCCATAATTTTGATGTTGAATTTATCCATGGTGTTTCAATTTACCTGGCTACAGTATTGTCTTTGTGTTGAGTGTTCCCATGTAAAATGTTCTCTTTGTCTTGAGGGTTTTTGAGAAGCTCCGATTCTTCTCTTCATGACGTGCCTGAACCCTGTTATCCGATGATCATGTCTATTACCAAGTCTTATTGACTGGGGCCCAGGGTAGTGGATTTTTCCCATTGTTCTGTCACGATTATTGGTTTCTGTTGAGGTTTTTGGTGGTGAAATTACGAAGGACCTCACATAATTTTGACTGGAGTTTTGAGTTCCAGAAGATTCAAACACAGCCGAGCTCACAGCGCCAACAGACGCTGACCAGAGTACCGGTGGCTACCACACAGACATGTCTGGATTTTGGGGCTTCACCTGTAACCCTAGGCAGGGGCCCTCACAGGGTGCTACCATCCGGAGTCAGATTGAGCCAGGTTTTTTATAAGGCGTTACTCCTCCCCCTTCTGCTTCCTCATCACTTGGGAGATGAGGCCCCGGGCTTGGGACCGGCAGTGGCGGAGTTGCTAGCCTCTTTTCGTTTATTCGCTTGTAATTACGCAACTGGAGAGGAGCTAAATTAAAGTGGAGTCGTGGTATCATAGTGACTGTATGAGCTGGTTTCAGTTTCTCTTCTTAACCTTTTGTAAACTAACATGTTTCTGAGCACATTAATTTGCTTAATGGGCTATCTATGAATGTGAGGAGTGCTAAAATGTGAGACAGGCGACTTCATCTACATCTGCATCTACACGTATATTCCGCAAGCCACCCAACGGTGTGTGGCGGAGGGCACTTTACGTGCCACTGTCATTACCTCCATTTCCTGTTCCAGTCGCGTATGGTTCGTGGGAAGAACGACTGCCGGAAAGCCTCCGTGCGCGCTCGAATCTCTCTAATTTTACACTAGTGATCTCCTCGGGAGGTACGAGTATAAGTAGGGGGAAGCAATATAATCGATACCTCATCCAGAAACGCACCCTGTCGAAATCTGGGCCGCGCAGGATTAGCCGAGCGGTCTGGGGCGCTGCAGTCATGGACTGTGCGGCTGGTCCCGGCGGAGGTTCGAGTCATCCCTCGGGCATGCGTGTGTGTGTTTGTCATTAGGATAATTTAGGTTAAGTAGTGTGTAACTTTAGGGACTGGTGACCTTAGCAGTTAAGTCTCATAAGATTTCACACACAGTCGAACATTTTCGAAACCTGGACAGCAAGTTACACCGCGATGCAGAGCGCTTCTCTTGCACAGTCTGCCACTTGAGTTTGCTAAACATCTCCGTAACGCTATCACGCTTACCAAATAACCCTGTGACGAAACGCGCCGCTCTTCTTTGGATCTTCTCTATCTCCTCTGTCAACCAAACCTGGTACGGATCCCACACTGATGAACAATACTCAAGTATAGGTCGAACGAGTGTTTTGTTGATGGACTACATTTTCTAAGGACTCTACCAATGAATCTCGACCTGGCACCCACCTTACCAACAATTAATTTTATATGATCATTCCACTTCAAACCGTTCCGTACGCATACTCCCAGATATTTTACAGAAGTAACTGCTACCAGTGTTTGTTCCGCTATCATATAATCATACAATAAAGGATCCTTCTTTCCATGTATTCGCAATACATTTGTCTATGTCAAGAGTCAGTTGCCACTCCCGGCACCAAGTGCCTATCCGCTGCAGATCTTCCTGCATTTCGCTGCAATTTTCTGATGCTGCAACTTCTCTGTATACTACAGCATCATCCGCGAAAAGCCGCATTGAACTTCCGACACTATCTACTACGTCATTTACATATATTGTGAAAAGCAATGGTCCAATAACCCTCCCCTGTGGCACGCCAGAGGTTACTTTAACGTCTGTAGACGTCTCTCCATTGAGAACAACATGCTGTGTTCTGTTTGCTAAAAACTCTTCAATCCAGCCACACAGCTGGTCTGATATTCCGTAAGCTCTTACTTTGTTTATCAGGCGACAGTGCGGAACTGTATCGAACGACTTCCGGAAGTCAAGGAAAATGGCATCTACCTGGGAGCCTGAATCTAACATTTTCTGGGTCTCATGAACAAATAAAGCGAGTTGGGTCTCACACGATCGCTGTTTCCGGAATCCATGTTGATGCCTCCAGAGTAGATTCTGGGTTTCCAAAAATGACGTGATAGGGAGCAAAAAAAATATTCTAAAATTCTACAACAGATCGATGTCGGAGATATGGGCCTATAGTTTTGCGCATCTGCTCGACGATCCTTCTTGAACACTGGAACTACCTGTCCTCTTTTCCAATCATTTAGAACCTTCCGCTCCTCAAGAGACTTGCGGTACAAGGCTGTTAGAAGCGGGGCAAGTTCTTTCGCGTACTCTGTGTAGAATCGAATTGGTATCCCGTCAGGTCCAGTGGACTTTCCTCTGTTGACTGATTTCAGTTGCTTTTCTATTCCTTGGACGCTTATTTCGATGTCAGCCATTTTTTCGTTCGTGCGCAGATTTAGAGAAGGAACTGCAGTGCGGTCTTCCTCTGTGAAACAGCTTTGGAAAAAGGTGTTTAGTATATCAGCTCTACGCGTGTCATCCTCTGTTTCAATGCCATTATCATCCCAGAGTGTATGGATACGCTGTTTCGATCCACTTACTGATTTAACGTAAGACCAGAACTTCCTAGGATTTTCTGTCAAGTCGGTACATAGAATTTTATTTTCGAATTCACTGAACGCTTCACACATAGCCCTCCTTACGCTTTAACATTGACATCGTTTAGCTTGTGTTTGTCTGAGAGGTTTTGGCGCGTTTAAATTTGCAGTGAAGCTCTCTTTGCTCTCGCAGTAGATTCCTAACTTTGTTGTTGAACCACAGTGGGTTTTTCCGTTCCTCACAGTTTTACTCGGCACGTACCTGTCTAAAACGCGTTTTACGATTGCCTTGAACTTTTTCCATAAACACTCAACATTGTCAGTGTCGGAAAAGAAATTACGGAAAACTTATGTCAGGATGGTTCGACGCGGGTTTGAACCCACGTCCTCCCGAATGCGAGCTCAGTGTGCTACCCACTTCGCTACCTCGCTCGGTAGAAACAGAAGGAGAAGAAATTGCAGGTGTGGCGCCATTACCCTATCGTGGGATGAAATTCGCTTTGCTGATCAGAGTGCAGGTGGAGAGCCCATTGTATACTCATAGGATGGCCTGCGTGTCAGCCGATATAAAAAAAAAAAAAAAAAACTTCATTCCAGAAGATGGAACGCTGTCAGCGGAGGGCAGGCGCTAGGAGCTATACCTGGACAGATAAGCATCTCCTGGCTTTCCTAAAAACTTGGCAAAACAGCTCTGACCTACTTAACGTTTGGACGTGAGAGCAAAGCCAGCAACTAGCCTCGTAGAAAGCTATTTAAGATTTTCAGGAGACCTGTAATATGAGGCTAGATGGCAGTTGAATTAAACCATTGGCAGGTTTTAGCAACTTTTTGAGAGGATTGGTGGACGTGTTTTGATGGCGGGAAGGCACGGACAAGCTGCTCATCAGTGTGTTGAGAAAGAACAGAGTTGCACTCCGTGAGGAGACGTGGAAAGGAGAAGTTGAGAGATAGGTGTGGAGAGATGTAGGTGCAGAAGACACGGACAGAAGCAGGTGGCTATGTTTTGCTGCACTCTCTAGTCTCCACTCTGTTCCCATTACAATGGAAGTTATGGTAAGCATCGATCACAGCTCCGACATGTCAGGGCAAGCGAGACTACTGTACTTCAATTTCAAGATAGCCTTCATTGTCTCATATTCGTCAGTGCTACCTCAGATCCTTAGGAATATTGGGCTGCAGAAAAACACTGTAATGATCAAAGTCAGCTTACAGTGCCTTCCATAGAATTAGATGCGAGATTTTTAAGCAACTCCACCTCATTCGTTAATTTTCCAACTCAGAGCTTTAGTTAACAGTTTGCATGGGGGCTTAATTATAAAAGATGAAAATAATTTTAATTTCTGCTTTAGTAGCTGTTTGTCCGATTACGAAGTCTCGTAAACGGTTGGCCCTGACTAGTATTATTACGCAATCTGACTGCTTAGAACAATAACAAAGAATGAAATGGAAATTTTCATTAACACAATTAATTAATTAATTAAGTCCCCAGCAACTATAAAACCTACGAAACCAAAGCACAAGTGTAACTGTTCTGTGTGTGGGAGTATGACTCAACGTACGCATCTGGCACGGTTCTTCTTCAATAACACAAGAAATTTTAAATATCATTTATACTGAATTAATTAAAGAAAATAAAAATACCATAATTACTCAAGAAAACCAGATTTACACTCTAATACAAGAACACAAGCCAGATGCTTTGTTGACTGAACCTGTAATGACGCATTATTTAAAACATGGAAATAATGAAAAATAAATCAAGTTTCGTTACCTTCATATATTGACCAAAATCACTCTAATCATTACAATATATCTCCACACCGACTCGCTATTACCACATCTCAACAAGAACTTTTCAGTATCACATCTCAGCAAGCACTCCCTACTAGCACATCTGAACACGAACTGACTACTACGAGTCCTCGACAATCACTGCCCACTACGACATCTCAATAATCACTGTCAGTGGAGGCGGCGGAACAATGCTCTCTAGCGATCTCTGGCGCTGTGGCTCAGTGTAGCCACCTTTCATATGCCCTTCCTCCACGGCTAGAATTTGATGGTATTTTTGCCAGCATTGGTGGTGAAAATACCACCAAATTCGTCAAAAAAATACAGACAAAAATAAAAGATAATATTAATACGTAAATATCATATAACTAGATAAAATTTTGGCTTTGCACTGACCTTTCAATAACCTAATATATAAAATACAGTAAGCAATGCAAATTCTTTCATACATGTGACTTTACATAATAGTTTACACAAGTATTATGTGGTTAAACAATTCAATCAATAGCGTCTGCAATGACGAATATGTGCAGGTAAGAGTCTCATAACTTTTCACAAACAGTAATACACAAAAAATCAGTTTATACAAATATTCACATAAACGCTTTCCATAGCTCAAGAATAAGCAGTTGATAGTTCCAGCAGTAGCACCCAGCAATGGTCAACAGGTGCAAATACCAACAAGTAACATTTTTTCAATAGAAGCAGTCCATCAGTGGCACCCAGTAATGTTGAATAGGTGCGGACACCAACAAGTAACACCATTTCAGTATAAGCAGTCCCATTAGTGGCACCAGCAATGTTGAACAGGTGCAGACACCCACAAGTAACATCTTTTCAGTAGAAGCAGTCCATCCGTGGCACCCAGCAATGTTAAACAGGTGCAGACACCAACAAGTGACCTCATCTCAGTAGAAGCAGTCCATCAGTGGCACCAGCAATGTTGAACAGGTGCAGATATCAACAAGTCACATTTCTCAGCAGAAGCAGTTCCATAAAATTCAGTATCACTGATCACACTGTTCATCAGAGTTTATAAGCAGAAATTAAACATGTGCTAGTGGCACCAATCATGTAGAAAAGGTACAAGTAACAGTCCATAATTTTTACAATCACTGATCACACAGTTCATCAGCAGAAATTAAACATGACTAAGTGTCACACATCATGTTGAAAAGTGCAGCACCATCACTAATCACACAGTTCAGGCATGAACAATAGTTTGAATACACATACAATGCTTTTACATTAAACATACAAATCATAACAAACACACAAATGATATCAGATAATTGTCCTATTAAATATTACAATACACAAATACCAGTAAACCTATAACATTTATGGGTGTCAGTGCAAGCCACTACCAACAAATAAAATAATATTTAGGAGATAGGTGGGTAGGATTAGGAAAGGAAAACACACAAAACACATCCACTCATCTTTCATCCACATTAAGTACTACTGTGTAATTGAATAGTGTTAACTGTGTAAATGTAACTCTGTCCAAGATTTGATGTTCATCATGTGTACCAAGTACTAGTGGCAGCAATGTATAACAGCCAATAATAGTTAAGTCAACGTCATAGTCATCATGTCAAGACCAATGTTTGCCAAGCCAGATCAAAATGTACGGTTGCTGAACAACTGTCAGTGAGCCAAGATATGCACATGCTTCCTCTCTCAAAAAAAAGTATATACTGCTTAGTGATTTAACAAGTGTGTGTATAGACAATCTTCCTTCCACTTTAGTGTTCTAGTCTGCCATCTTCATCCTCCTTGTTCCATATAAACCAACAAAAACAATATGCTCCTCATTTACTTTACCTCTTATCCACCAAAACTCCAATAATCATCAACTTCACCTAATCTCAATACCTCAATAATACGTCGATACATACAAACCTCAGCACCAATATCATTTCACTTCCATAACAACTCTTTCCTCTAGTCAGTCTCCTCGAACAAGTACAGACAAAATCCTAGTGCAACTTCAATTCATCATCCTATACAATCCGAAGACACAGTGTCCACACACAACCTCTGTGTAATCCATCTGACCCAAATTTTCTACTCATTATAAATTATAAGATACATTTTGGTTCCTTGTCCATCATTAAATAAAAGAAATGCATACATGACCTCTAACAGTTCGAATAACTCTCAGTAATTAAGTACGATTACGGAGTGTGAATGATCATAATATTTCACAGTGTGTACACCACTTCAAGAATCATAGCAGAAGCAAACATGTGGAGTATTTTTTGTGTCAAGTGTCACTTCCTATTTCAATTGCTCACGAAAATGCAGTGTAATACTGTCAATGGTCTAAACCTAGTTTTGGTCTGTCATGTCGTTAGCTTCCTTCCTATTAGCATAAATTTATACATCTTCCATAAAACCTCAGCTCATGTGACTTCTATGACTTTCTTGTACTAATGTCGTTCGTCGAATTACTGCAGTTCATTTTCTTATCTTAAAAATATAAGGCACTGAGCGTAAGCAAAACAAGCAATAGCGAGTAAATATACCAGTAGAGAACAGAATGTCAACAAGTGGATGCAGCACAATTCTTACAACGAGGCTCTGCCAAGCGAACAATCTATAATTAATACAATAGTGTGACCTAAACTCTATGTACGTACACAGTATATCAGCATTTCTATATTCTAAATTGAAGAGTAGTTATGACAACAAAACAGAAACGTGTAAATATGCAATCCATACGCACAGCAGCAAACATGCCTTACACAATACACAGATCATTAGCATCACATCGACATAAGCAAATAAATGTTCATATGTAATCTTAATAAGTACCCATGAAGGCGCAAGCAGATAAATCACAAAGTATAACTTACATATCTAACCACATCAGCACAATTAATCAGGTGACAATTATAATTTAAATAAATAAGCACAGCTGGCACATAATAGAAAAATATGACATCAGTGAAAAAGCATAGCAGCCAAGCGATGCATAATATATACAAATAACAACCCTGTTCGTTAATTAATCATTGTCAAAATCAGTTAATATGCGTAAGCACGTCGCTTCACTAGTAAATTCATAGAACATGAAATTAGCACAAAGTATGAATCACGTAATCGCAAGCAGCAAATTACGTCTGAAGTACGTACCTAAGTGGAATTATGTTACCTGAAAAATAAACTCAATTAACCGTTACCTTTTTTTGTTTATTACTTTCTTCTTCGAAATGACCTTCTTCCTGAAAATTTTCTCCAAAGCAAGTCGTCTTAACGTCGGACACGCACAGAATTTACCTGAAGGTCTTAAATACTTTATACAACCGTATCCTGAAAAATACTGAACGTTAATAACATAATTTATGAAGTCCTTATAGCTTCATACAGAATTTATTCGGAGAAATTAAACTGTGTATTTATTTACGTCTGTCAGTGCATTCGCACTGAGCGCTCGATCAGCTGTAGGCGCGTGACGTAGGAAGTGATTGTTAGCGGTCAACGACTGCCTTGTGCGGCGCGCAGACTGACTGTTGCTTTGAGTATGTGCCGCCGCCAAAACACAGCGCGGTACTCTTGCATTCTCCGCATGTTTACGTAGCTGTTAGTTTCTCTAAAGTATGTCATTCTACAAAAATTTTTACGTTCGATATATGATGTATTCCCTTAGAGCGCCGAGATTTAAGAGTTTCTACTTCAACAGTGTTATCATGAATAATTTTACGAACTCTATATGGACCGTTATAAAGCAGAAAAAATTTGCGACACAAGCCTTTTCCTTTATGAGACAAACGGTGGGACTTAATTAACACCTTCTGGCCAACTGACAAGATTTTTAAACGACCAGGACGTTTCGCTGATTTCTCTCTTCTAGCAGCCGCAGACGCAATATTTCGTAGAGCCAGGTTGACAACTTCAGAATGCCGCAGTTTCCGTGAAGGCGGAAAAGGAACGATTTCAGAAATGCGATTTGTTGGTACTTTATTTTTTAATATCAATAGAGGCGGTAAAGAAGTTGAGTCATTAGGAAGTTCATTCAGAATGTTTTGAAAAATATGAAGATACTGATCCCAAGTTCTGTGATTCTGATGACAATAAAGACGGCACAATTTATTTATTTCCTTCATCCATCTCTCTGAAGCATTAGATTGAGGGTGAAAAAGTGAAATGAAAATTGGTTTAATCTTCCGACGCCGTAGAGTACGAAGCCAAATTTTAGAGCGAAACTGTGATCCATTATCTGATATAACCTTATCAACATGACCAACTTCTTTAAGAAAATGTTTGATGAAAGCGTTAGATACTGAACGAGCTGTTGCTTTGCGTAAAGGTGTAAAACACACATATTTTGATGTCAACTCCACTGCTACGAAAATGTACGCAAAACCATTAGTAGAACGAACCACTGGACCGAACAAATCGACTGCAGCCATGTCCTTTAATTTCGCTGGAATGATAGCAAACAACGGTGCTCTATGAGAAATAGTTGACATAATTTGCATAAACGAGGTGTGGCCAAATTGTCCAATCTAACAAAGCGTCTAAGAAAATTACAGACACCAAGGAAACTACGAACATCACGTTTTGTGGTAGGAACAGCATAATTACGAATAGCATCTAGCTTTTCTGGATCAGGAAGAATACCTTCTGTAGAAATAATGTGACCGAGAAATTTCACCTGAGAACGACCAAATTCAGATTTTTCCAAGTTCACTGTAATGCCAACTCTTGCAAAAATACGTAATAATGAATCCAAAATTTTGTTATGCTCACTCCAAAAACGTTTAGCAATAAGAATATCGTCAACATAAGAAGTAATATTGTCACGAAGATAAACAGGTAAAATTTCATTTAAGCTACGAATAAATGCTGCAGAAAATATAGTAAGTCCAAATGGTAATTTCCAAAGTCACTTTCGGGTAGAATCGTCATATCCGGTTGTTGTTTACCTACTGTCTAGATAGATGGATAGTAGAAGACTTGTTTTTATAGATGCAAAGAATAGTGAAAGAGTAGGCAGCGGTGCAGAAAACTAAAAGGGAAATAGCACCACTACAGCTCAGGGCCCTATGCTCGCTACGGCACATATTCACTTAGTATAGTGAATCCCCTGAGGACTTTAATAGCTGCACATAAATTTCAGTTTGTGACTTAGAGGCAAATTTGGTGGAAGTGCGTACGTAAATTGATCTAACCATGAACATGGATGTATGTCATTCTTAGAATTGCGGAAGATTTTTAATTTCCGAACAGTCAAAAAGTGGTTATAGTCAAAGTTTTCGCCTCGTGGCGACAAAGACCTACCGCGTCTGTCCCAGTTTGAATGTCGATTATTGTCAAGTTCGCGCGCCTGGCGCTCTCTTGTTGCGTCCCGTAAATGAAACAAATTATCTTCTTCAAACCCCTCTGGTATCTGTGATTCTAAATTTCTTTTGCCGTCTTTTCCTACGATTTCGCCTTCAATTTGTTTGACTTGCTTTTTTAATGCCTCAAATTCCCTTTTAACGCGTTCATTAAATTTTCCCTGATTGTCAACATGTTTATTTATGTCCTGGTACTCTTCGGTTTCTGCAAATGGTAATGGAGCTGTATCATCTGAATCTCTGTCCCCATGTAAACTAAGATTTGTCAATTTATCTGAAATCTCCTCAACTCTTTCCGATAAGTCACCTATTTTTTCTTTCTGTTTAATTACGTCTTCCGTAAGTGTCGCGACTCGGTTTTCGGTATTGTCACATTTAGTAGTTAACTGTTCACACTGTTGCGTTAAGTTATTTATTCTGTCATTTGGAACGGATTCCTCGATTCTCTCAAATATTTCTTCCTTATCGTGTGCACGTTGTAAATTTAACTCTGAAAATTTTTGTACTATCACGCGATCTCTTTCTTCCTGTTCTCTATCCTGTTCCCTTTGTCTAATCTCTACTACAATTAATCTATTATTGTGAGCATTCAAAATCGGTTGTACTTCCTCTCTAATCTCTTTCTTTAATTCATCCTTCATGTTTTTGAAACATGTCCCTATTCGTGAATCTAACCGTGTTTCCATTGTTCCCATCTCAGTTTTGATTGTTCCTATCTCTGTTTTTAATTCAGATCCTTGTGAGTCTAACCGTGTTCCCATTGCTCCCATCTCAGTTTTAATTGTTCCTATCTGTGAGTCTAGTGAGTCGAACCGTGATCCCAAATTTAATATTGCACTCATCAACTGCTCCGTGTTAAGTGTTTCAAAATTCTTTTCGCCCCTAACATTTCCCGCAAAACCAGTTTCCTTCGTCATAGCTGTAAAGCTATCTGTGTTCGATACTATTTCAGAATCTTCTATCGTTAATCTCGTATTCTGTGAATTTCCTGATTGAGAAAAATTTTGAAATGGTTCCGGACTATTTTCCCGACTTATTAAATTGTTTTCCACTTCATTATTCATGATACTGTTTTCCTCTGTTGGCGAATTCGCCATGTTAACAATTTCGTCATTCTCACTATCCATCATTTTTGCCTTTTTCATCGATCGCGTAATCATTTACAAAACATACAAAACTCGTCACTGTACGGAAATTATACACAATAACTCGTTATCTCCAACAATACCATTCACTCGAAATGTTTCCCTCAAACACGATTAACGAACAATTGAAATAATTGCACTAAATCGTCAAACGCGTATACAAGACAACAAATCAAATTCAGAGAAGAAAAAAAAATACCATTAGAAGAATGCCAATTACCAAATCTACACATGCAATATAGACTACAATTACTAAACTACAAATTACTACAACAATACTACTGTCTACTATTTTTACAATCAGAAGAATTCCAAGGGACGATCCGAAGCAGTGGTCGCCACGTGCATGGGGGCTTAATTAAATGAAATATGCAAATAATTTTAATTTCTGCTTTAGTAGCTGTCTGTCCGATTACGAAATCTCGTAAACGGTTGGCCCTGACTCGTATTATTACGCAATCTGACTGCATTGAACAATAACAAAGAATGAAATGGAAATTTTCATTAACACAATTAATTAATTAATTAAGTCCCCAGCAACTATAAAACCTACGAAACCAAAGCACAAGTGTAACTGTTCTGTGTGTGGGAGTATGACTCAACGTACGCATCTGGCACGGTTCTTCTTCAATAACACAAGAAATTTTAAATATCATTTATACTGAATTAATTAAAGAAAATAAAAATACCATAATTACTCAAGAAAACCAGAATTACACTCTAATACAAGAACACAAGCCAGATGCTTTGTTGACTGAACCTGTAATGACGCATTATTTAAAACATGGAAATAATGAAAAATAAATCAAGTTTCGTTACCTTCATATATTGACCAAAATCACTCTAATCATTACAATATATCTCCACACCGACTCGCTATTACCACATCTCAACAAGAACTTTTCAGTATCACATCTCAGCAAGCACTCCCTACTAGCACATCTGAACACGAACTGACTACTACGAGTCCTCGACAAGCACTGCCCACTACGACATCTCAATAATCACTGTCAGTGGAGGCGGCGGAACAATGCTCTCTAGCGATCTCTGGCGCTGTGGCTCAGTGTAGCCACCTTTCAAGTTCCCATAGCAAAGTACACCCTTGTAAAGTTCATCATATAATTCTTTTTTATTGCATTATATTTCATTTATCTTTTATAATAAACCATAGGGTACACTTAAGTCTTGATTTTATTATCACGTCTATTTGCATTCGGTAATAAATATTATGTCAGTTGCTCAACTTCAGATTCACTACTAAGGAGTAGAAAAATTAAAGCGTGTGTGATTTCGTTGCTTACATTAAATACAGCATTGAATCTCAAGTGTTTGCCTGCCTGATTCATGATTAATTCGGGTCCAGCTAGATTTCTCTTTCACACACGTTTTGCAGAGGTTAGTTCTATAACGTTTATTCATTCCTCTATCCCAGTCTCTGCACACACTATACACACATTGTTTCTGAACACTACACACACTATAAACTGACTAGTAGCGCGTTTCGATATATCCCTTCTGATAGGATCTTTGCTCGGCTGCTATGACTTCCCGGTTGTCGTCTGTTGTGGAGTCAGTCGAAACGTGCGAGGAGGAGAGTTCACGGCGGCAGTTCGGGTCGTGAGTTGGTTCCTGGCGGTCCGTTGCTACCTGTCTCGAGCGTAGCGCGGGCCAGCCAGTCGCCGGCTTGCAGCAGCAGTGAGCCCTGCGTGGACATCGCCCGCCCGACCGTTGCCGCCACGCATCACTTAAGCCGGGCCTGACCTTTGGGGGATTGTTGGTCGGTCGTTTCGTTTGAGGACATCTCCGTGCGGCGTAGTCAACAGGCGGCTGGAGGTCTCTGCGCAGTGTCGGAGTCTGTCTGGAGCTGTCCGATCGGTACGAGCATCGTCGCTCGCCGACCCAGGTCGTGGAGGTTGAGTGGTTTTGAGCGTTACGTTGTTGGTTCCGGCGTTGCTGTTGTGGACGTTTTCCTTTGAGCAACAACGAGTCAAGTGTTCGAGATAGCCGCCGTCAGGTGGAATTAATCACATGGTGTGTGGTTTTGGCAGCTCAGTTCACATACGCGTTTGTTTGGGGATAGCGATACTTGTAATTTTTTTGTTTTTTTGGGGCGGGGGCGGTGGGGGCGGGAGGCGGCTTGAATTCTCGTGTACTCCGTCGTGGCAAGCAAACTGTTGGTTGGTCGGTCCGTGATTGTCCGTTGGTTGGGTTCGCACGAATTAAATGTAGTTGGACTCTCCACCTATCTCGCCTGAGTGAATGAAGGTAGACCGATCCACTGGAGATTCCTCAGTGCCATTCTCTTGATTATTCTTTGGCAGTGTTAATGTTGTTGTAATTTGACTGTTTTTTATATTTTTAATTTGGCAAGGTTAGTTGTGGGCCTTCCGCCCTGGAAACATCTTCTCAGAGTTTCCTTCAAGTCCAAACATTATCGCCTTCTGCTCTTGAAAGGTTTAGCGGGCGCTTCAGTTGCTCTATTTAATATTTCTCTGGGCAATAATTTGAGTTCCTCCAATGGATACAAAAATTGGAAGCATATAAATGAGTTATTAAGGGAGCATGAGAACATTTTACATTACAGGAAATCAATGATGAATTACGTCGCAAGAAGTAAAATTGCCAGACAAGTGGACACTGGATTGCTTTCTCAGTTTAATGATCAGATCAAATAGCGGAAAAGCTTACAAAAAAATGTTGCAGTTGTGAAATTTCCGCTTCAAGGGGACATGGGTTTTGTGAAGATAATGACATTGTTGGGTCTTAAAATAATGGAAATTATTTGAGGTGCTTGGAATTAATAAGTGAATTTGACCCTTTTATTGCTGATCATATACAAAACCACAGCAATCGGGGCTAAGGAAATACATCGTATTTGCCTGCAAATGTTTTTAATAAATTTTTTGCAATGGAATAAATGGTGTTAACGCCTATTGTCACGGAATTAAAAGCATCTAAATACTATTTAATAAGCCTGGATTTCTCACCTGATCTTTCATGTGTTGACCAGCTTTCACCACTCAGTTCGTAAAAGATTGTAAGCCTGTTGAGAGATTTTTGCCTATGGAGGAGCATAGGGCTCAAAATATAGTAGATACCCTTTTTAATTTTTGGATAGCCTTGGCATTTCAATAAAGGATTGTCGTGGACAGAGCTATGATAATCCAGTAGATACGACTGGTAAGTATTCTGGTCTTAGCCAAGAATAAAAGAAAAATATGAACTTGCTACTTTTGTGCTGCGTGCCGAACATTCACAGAATTTAGTAGGTGTTCAGGCGACTGAATGTGTTTCAGAAGCAGTAGCATACTTCCAATTTGTCCATAAATTGTTCACTTTTTTCGGATTCGAACAATCGATGGAAAATTTTAACAGAATTTTTAGGTGCAAATAAAATTCCGAAATCCTGTGTGAAACCAGATGGTCTGCACGCGCTGATGCTCTTAACACTTTGCAGAATGGCTATAACCATGATATTGAAGCTTGTAAGTCAATTACTACAAACACTGATCAACCAAGGAAAAGAAGAAATAAGGCTCAAAGACTGAAACGCCATATTTTATTTAATGAACGATCGCGGAGTACCCAGTGAGACAACCATGTCTAGTTTTGATAAAGCTCAAAGCCTTGCGAAGAAAATGGGAAAACTGGGGGCCATTCTCCTAACGGAGATATGGAATCATCTTTTGACAGTTATCAACAAGACAAGCATAATTTTACGGAGTAGTACCATCACTACAGACATTGCAACAAAACTTGTTACGTCCTTGCCAGCCATAATGTTCTAGGCGCTACAGTCTGGAACCGCGTGACCGGTACGGTCACAGTTTCGAATCCTGCCTCGGGCATGGATGTGTGTGCTGTCCTTAGGTTAGTTAGGTTTAAGTAGTTCTAAGTTGTAGGCGACTGATGACCTCAGAAGTTAAGTCGCATGGTGCTCAGAGCCATTTGAACCATTTTTTTTCCTTCCTGGATTTATCAGCAGTATCCGCATTACATTCGATCAGTACAAATTGTCAGTCAAAGGGAAAATCCAAGCGCTGACTATAAAGATAGTCCCCAACGGAAAAGAATTCGCATCACGCGTATCACTTTTTTCGAAGAATCATCAGACTGTGCAGTTGAACAGATAAGAAAAATTTCGTGTAGAAACTTTTCTGGTTTTAATCGACACACAGGATGCTCATTTAAAGCAAGGTTTGGAATCATACGAGGAAGTTAAACGTTTTGGTTTCCTATCTCAGTTAAAACGAATCGATTCTGGCCAACTGAGATATAGGATTTGCAGAAATCTATCAGTAAGACATTAACGCAAATGAGCTCATATCAGAATGTTTTCATTTAAGGCAATACTTAAGAAACATTTCAAACGAATCTCCGGAATTGACTATGTCAGCTTTACATTGTCTCATAAGTGCAACTAAAAATAGAAGAAACTTTACCGAATGTACAAGTTGCTACCAGAATATTTCTTTGTCTAATGATAACCAACTGAAGTGTAGAGCCTACATTTTCACAACTAAAGAAAATAAAAAATGAATTACGAATGACTACATTACAGCAACGACTCATTAATTTATCAGTCATGTACAGAGAAAGTAACACCCTTCAAAAATTGTACGTTGAGGACATAATTGAGGACAATGCATTTCGGAAATCTATAAAGAAACCATTAATTCGAATGTATGCCCAATTAGTAAAACCAGTCACTTATATTCGGTCTGTATAATGCCAACCAATAAAGTCACTAACGTTTTCATTCAGCTTAAGGGCCCCATACCCCAAGTGTCCAGGGGCTTTTGCATGGTGTAAGACAGCCTTGTTTTCAAAAAAAAATATTTCAAGCAAAATATCGGTATGCGTGCCATAGGATCTTACCAATATGTTCCCGAAGGCCGCACATAAAAACGGGATTTTCCGCTGCTCATACCTCGGATTCTATTGGTGATGGATAGCCCGGGTGCTAGGGACCATTTGTATACCAAAAAGAATGACCATCTTAGTGTCCACCCTGCAGTAAGGGTCAAAGTATGAATATTACGCACTTCCTCCTTCTTAGGAGAACGGAGCAAATGGACCGATTCGTTTTGCGTTTGATGCGGTCTAAGGTGGGCTTGATGGGATTTATGGAGACACCATTAGTTCATGGACGGTTCGTTGGAAAAACCCCAGATATGTTCTTTTTACTAGGTTTTTGCCGTCACCAGCAGAGTAAATCCAGACGAGGATTCCAATAAGGTTACACAATGCAAATGGATGTAATTTTTACGATGTACTCCTAAATCTCGACCTCGAACAACCTTGAAAATTTTCTCCATATCTTTATCCATTATCGAGATACAGAGGTTCAAAGTTACCCTACTTGTAAACGTAAAATACGCACGTAAAATCCGGTATGAGGTGAAAACGTATTTTATAATGTGGTGTAGCACGGAGAAATATGCTGTGTGAAGTATCTCCGTTATCATCTGGGAACCCTATGTTGTAGTAGTGATGTAGATGCAAAATTTATTTTCACGTAATATCCAGTCTGAGGAGAAAAATTAGTTTTGCGTTATTTGAATACTACATAAGTAAACCACCTAAATTTTATTGATTAATACATTTATTTTCATGCCCCGCTGCAGCGAAGAAAAGAAGGCAACTAGCGGAAAAATGCTCCTATGAGATCACAAAAAAATCCGAATATGTTCCTTTTTATTTAACAGACTGACTGAAAAGTGGGGCTCTAGCTACCTCATTCTACTTTCCTCAGCACCTTTAAGAATTTTCCAAAAGTTTCGGACTGCGAATACAATCGCGCTTTATATTCTGAGAGAGAAGAAGACAATGGCAGTGGCAAAGAGACGAAAAAGTAATAAATAGTGGAAGTCAGTAGACAGTCACTGTGTTATAGAAAGATCGAAGGAGACAATGGCAGTGTGAGAGAAAGAGAGGGACGCAGTGGTAGTGGAACATAGTTGACAGTAACAGAACAGTGCTAGGAAAAGAGTGAGGGAGAGAGAAGTAGGTTAGAGCCATTGATAACGAGAGATGGAGTACATAACAACGACAATGAGAAAGAGCGAGATAGTGACAGTGAGAAAAGACAGCAGTAGTAGGAAGGAAGAAATGAGGTATTAGCAGTAAGAGAGCAAGAGGGTGGCGGTGAAAGAGAGAGGAGGCTGTAGCAGCAAATGGTTCAAATGGCTCTGAGCACTATGCGACTTAACTTCTGAGGTCATCAGTCGCCTACAACTTAGAACTAATTAAACCTAACTAACCTATGGACATCACACACATCCATGCCCGAGGCAGGATTCGAACCTGCGACCGTAGCGGTCGCCCGGCTCCAGACTGCAGCGCCTAGAACCGCACGGCCACTGCGGGGGCGGCTGTAGCAGCAGGACAGGACGATGGGGTCTGTGGCTGTGACGTAGGAGACAGTTTGTTGGATTGGGGTTGAATGAGTGAGTGAGAAAAGAAAACTGGGAGTGGATGGGTATGAGCAACTTGCAGTGAGTTACGGCTACGGTAGCTTGTGGGAGTTTGATGTAAATGGTATGTTGAAAAGAATGCAAATATGTTCGTACACCAAACTTTTTGGAAAAAATTTTAAAGGTGCTGAGGAAGGTGCAATGAGGCAGCTGGTACCCACTTCTCGGCCGGAGACTTTTATAAAAAACGGAAACATATTCGTACTTTTTGTGCTCCGACAGGAGCACTTTTCCTCTGGTCATCTTCTACTTAAGAATTTATAATACATTAATGGTGTGACATATAAGACAGTGACAGTATATTGTTTGACCTCTTCAGAAAGCTAAACAAATTACTTACTCATCTTCGGAGATATTGCATGTGGTAAACAGGAAAAGATAAGGTTCTGTTTTTGATTTGGCCGCCACAGTGCCAGTGACGTACTTAGCATTTCACTAACATACCCAAGAGTTCCTAAGAAGCTTGTGCGTGGTAATGCAAACATTATTATTGCATTTAGACAGTACAGTAAAAAACACTCCGGTTTCAATGGAGTAAATACGTAATGTTGAAATCTCGCCAAATATGTAGTTCTTCTTGTTCATACAACACGGGGACCAAACGTTGGTCGATACAAACGTGAGTTAATGAATTTCAAAACTTTTATTAACTTGTGACAGCAAATAGTTCGTTCATTCATTATATCACCAGCAGAAAAATTCTTTTCTCAGAACACAAAAGTCTAATATGTTCCTCTTTAAAAGACACTAACAGAAAAGTGAGGAACTAGCAGCCCCAATCCTCTCTCCACCTTCCTCACCAAAAATGTTGGTATGCGAACATACTCGCGCTCTTTTAACACACAACGTTCTAAATCGGTATACCCAGTTTCTCTTTGTAGTTAAGTCTTCACACTCAGCATCTCCCTCTCCTGCGTCTGTCTCTATTTGTCGCTCTCCCACTGTCTCCTTTTCCTCTCGTTGATCTACAGTGAGTGCAGGGGAACTGTTTCGCTCATACCTGACCTCTCGCCAACACTGCGTCACGTCCGGCACCAGAAAGTCACAATGGAGGTAGACAGTATCAGGTATCCAGCAGGGTTCGGTATTAGGTGCAATACTACTTTCATTATGTGTCATCAGTTTCATCCCACTGCAGATATCAGGTGGACACTGACGACTTGCGTTTGTATCTATGTGCAAAACCAATAAGCCGGCCGGGGTGGCAGAGCGGTTCTAGGCGCTCCAGTCTGGAACCGCTACGGTCGCAGGTTCGAATCCTGCCTCGGGCATGGATGTGTGTGATGTCCTTATGTTAGTTAGGTTTAAGTAGTTCTCAGCTCTAGGGGACTGATGACATTAGAAGTTAAGTCCCATAGTGCTCAGAGCCATTTTGAACCAATAAACCTGAAGACAGGTATCGAGAGCCTCAATATTGAACTGTGTGCAGTTTCAAAACGGGCACAAAATACAAGGCTAAAGCTCAGCCCATCCAAAACCCAAGCCGTACTAGTTGGTCGTCCTAGGTTCATTAGCCCGAAATATCGGGAATCCCTACCATCTTTACTCTAAAAGGGACAAAGATCAACTTCTCTCCCTCAGCAAAGATTATAGGAGCAATAAGATAAAAATCTAAATTGAACTCAGCAGGTAATGGCAATGTGCAAGAAGGCATCACCATCTCTCCAAGCCCTACAAAAATATAAATAGAAACTCTTCCCTCTTGACGTGGAAAACAGACTTGTATAAACACTTAACTTCCAATTATTGATTACAGCGCTGTTATCATGCAAGGTCTTTCTCAGGAAATCTCACAGCGCTTGGAACTGATTACGAATGCCTGTGCCGATCTATCTGCGACGTTGTATTGTTCAAATGGCTCTCAGCACTATGAGACTTAATATCTGAGGTCATCAGTCCCATAGAACTTAGAACTACTTAAACCTAACTAACCTAAGATAATCACACACATCCATGCCCGAGGCAGGATTCGAAACTGCGACCGTAGCGGTCGCGCGGTTCCAGACTGAAGCGCATAGAACCGCTCGGTCACAGACAAATAAACAATAAACAAGTAAGTGTAATATAAGGATAACAAAAATAGTTTGCTTTACATATTTTCAGTAAGGTTTGCTCACAGTTCGCAATTCATCGAAAACGCAGGGCTTATGATTTGTTTCTTAAAAGACTGAAATTGTATTACGATAATTTTACTGAATTTGCAGTCTTTCCAGTTTTACATAATTTTTGACAATCGTTTTAAGTTCTTTTCAGGCTTGTTAAGATCCTTTATAGCCCTTTTTTGTCACTGCAGTACCACTTTGTGAATGTATGTATAGGCGTTAACTTAGGCACATATATATAGGTGTCAAGTGCCCATTACGCAGAGACAGCAAGTCAATATTTCATTGTTGAACAAAACGCTGATTAAAGCATAGTTTGGCAGCCAAAGAACCATTGGGATGACCCTATGATACTTGCCATGTGCTCAATACGTAATTTCAAACTACAGTTACGTGTCAGACGGGAAAGACGTGTATATTTTACCTGCAGATATGTGGTAATTTTGAACCGATATCCCGCGATAATGGATAATACTGCCGAGAAATATTTCAGGGTTGCCCGAGAACAACATCTTAAGCACATATGTTAAAAATTTCGGCGATCTGCCATGAACAGAAATTATAAAGTAGCCATCCCCAGAATTGGTACTATCCGTACCCAAAAATCATGGTTTTTCCGGGATTTCTCTGGAAGCGCACAAGCTTTTATTAATCGCCTAAGGTCCACTCTAGAACACACCTAATGAAAAAGAACCAATCGATTTCCTCAATTTGCCTGGGCTGGACGAAGTGTGTAACGTTTAAATTCTGACCCTGTGATGTAGGATAGCTACAGCATGCCCGTTCTTTCGATAGGTATACAGATGGTTTTTAGGCCAAAGGCTGTCCAAAACAATTGACTCCTCCCCTCTGTGATCAGTGCAACCCGAGTATGACCCTCTGAAAAATCGCATTTTCGTGCGAGGCATTTCGGAACGTAAAGTTACCGTGCAGTGTCGTACACGGACTGGTTATAGGTAAGTTTATTCTCATATATAGCCGTTTTCTCCAGAAAGAGTATCGTTATACCTACAATAATTCTGAGAGTGACTGACCCAGGTAAGAAAATTAGTTTATGTAGTCGTCAATTGCAGATATCTGGACAGCAAAGCACCCACTGATACCACATCAAGAATATTATGTGCACACAGGCAGCCTGCAAATTCAGCTGATGATGACTGTCTGCCGAATTAATCGGAGAAATTTATAAAAACTGCGTGAACAGATGAATGGAACGAAACGAATGAACGTCTCATGGAATTAAGATCCGATTTGTGTAAAAAATCTTATTTTATGATAGATCAAGACCCGAAATTCTCTCGACTGAAATTCTCTCGACTGCATGTAAAATTCAAAATTACAGAGAGAGAGAGAGACGGTAGATATGAGCCAATAGAGTCAATATGCTTTATCAATCACCAGTGCCAGTTTAAATGTGCAGAAACACTATATGCAACAGAAATGTAACAATCTTTGCGTTATGGGGGCGTTTTCAAGGACAATATTTTCATCTTTTCTGCCACTATCGTTTCAGTCTCGACGTTTGGAAGTTCCTTCGTTGTTGATGATAAACTTCCTCTTGCATCAACCCTCGAAACGCATCAAGGAAGAAAATAAAATGGGGACACGCAGATAATTGCTTTAACTTGATTGTTTTTTTTTTTTCTTTCTTTTGCTCCCATGTCAGTAAACAACACACATGTCGCTGACTAAGCCTTGAAGTTTTACGCGTGAAATGAAAAGTTTACACTTGCAATAGTACCTGTAATATATAAAATGCTGCTTCCTTGAGACTGCAACTTATTGTGCAAAATTACGCCAGTTAGCTCCTATACAAGAGGAAAATTAAAAGATCACAACATAACGTTATGAAGACCACAGAGATAATATGAAGATATAGAAGCCGAACAACAGCCAGCCACCTTCCAGCTGGGGTATTTTCGTCCGAGAGATTTTTCCCTCAGCCATTACCTTTCAGACTGACTGACTCGGGCAGGAAAATTAGCTTTGAGAGTCGTCAGCTGAGAGATATGGGAATAGCTACAACACCAACTGACACTGCATCATAAGACGATGTGCCGACAGAAAACTTAAAGAATTCAGTCAACCATACAAAGGCCAGAGGAGTGGAACAAATAACGGCTTGTAAAGCTAGAATGATACTTGTGTAAAGTAAATTCATTTATGGTCGATCATCACCCAGTGCTCTCTGGACGACTTGTAGGAACGACAGCTACTCCTTCGTTGGCTTCAGACAGATGTGGAACATTTAGCAAGATGTGGAACATTTAGCAATGACTTTGTTGGACAGTGTAAATTCACTGCACGCAGCGGATGTAAATACTAAGCGATGCGTAACAAGCAAGGGAAATGTTGGCAAGAAATATGTTTCTTTTTTCTGTTAATTCTATTTCACTTCCGACATACGACGAAATAAATATTTTTCTCTTTACTGTTAATTCAATTTCACTTTGCTTATAAGACAGTTCCACAACGATTGCATAACCTCACACTCAAATTGTAATTCCTAGTCTTTTAATTGGGCCTCCTTCCTCCCCTATAGCCCTTCCTTTTCCTCTCCAAATTGCCGCCATCCTCTAGTGTCGACGCAGCACGTAAAGCAGGGTGCTGTTAGTAGAAACCAAAAATAAAAGCAGAGGCATACTCTGCTATGCCTTAGGGGGCGACGACACACTACCCCGAATACACCTTTCTGTGCAGGTGTGAAGTAGTGATGAGTTTAGAAACTATAAAGGAAGAAATAAATAAAGACAGAAATGAAGGCAAATTAAGAACAGGGACGGCAGCACACAAAATGAAAAACGCTCTGGCGAGATAATCCCATCGTCCATAGAATTAACGAAGTAATAATCCTCTAAGATATATTAGGGTTTTTTTTCCAATAGTGTTTCGTACAAGGTTCACACAATTCTTATGTTACCAATTGCCATATTATCAGTATCATAGAACAGTCTGCTCTAGTGATGCCTAGAAGGCGAACGTCAAATCTTGGGTATTGTCAAGTTTAGGGTGGTTTGAAAGTCCGAGCAACAAAGATCCAAGGGTAAACTCAGGCAATTCCTGGACGAGGTGCCTTAGTCAACCCGGAACACTTTTTGATAACCATGAACCATTGCAACTTTCAAAAATCGTGCAAAGGTAATGGTATATTACTGGTCAGATTCCGCCAGGCGATGCTGGCTCCACAGATAGTCCATGAAAGAGACAGCATCGGTGAGGGAAAGGTCATAGATCGTGAAAATGGTGTGGCCCAAGAGCCACACCATTGCGTTACGTCGTGTTCGGGGGTTGGACTGAATATCAGGGGTAAGGAACCAGTCGATTTGCACATTGTCTGGTGTCGTCCCGCCGATCAGCTCTAATAGCACACGTGCAAGGTTCCACACTTCTGTGACGTGAGGGCATACGAGACGATGCTCTCTGGTGTCTACGTCACCACATCGGCCGCAAGCAGCCGATGGCCGTAGGCGGATGGCCGCCGGACGATGATTAGTGGGTATCAAATTGTTTACGACACGATACCATAGCGCTGAGACGTCGGTGGGAAGGGCTGGGTTATTGATATTAGCCCAAGCTTGATGCCAGAAGACCGACGGTCGTCTGTCTTCAAATTTATGTGGTGTGGGCTGGCCTCTAAGTGCTTGGTAAAGGCGCTTCGATGAGCGTGCCTTGTCAGTGGCCACTGTTAGGACGTAACTTTGATTGAGGTAACAGTCCTTGACTGTCGTCATCCGGAACGGAATATGTGTCAAACATACTGGTGCACGCGCCGATTGTGGGCGATAACGGTCGAAAAGAACCGCTGTTGTCCCACCTGGGTCAGTTTCAAGCAAAGTGGCAATACGGTGAATCAAAAGGGCCGCACATTTGCGGGTAAAGTCGATGAGTCCAAGGCCACCATCGACTTTTGGCAGTGTACAAGTCTGCGCATCAACTTTGAACAGTGTATGCCGCCACAAGAGCCAGTATACTGCTCGTGAGATGGCTCTGCCGATTTGTTTCGGTAGCGTAAGGATTTGTGCTACATACCATGCCCGTGATAGGATGTAAGTATTAATCAGTTGGATTCGTTGATGGAGGTCGAGTCGTCGATCAGCGTGGCTCATGCGAAGTCCTCTGATGCGCGTGAGAAGCCGCCTCCACGTGAGCGTTAACATGCGCTGCGGGCAGGCAGTTACCTCAAGGCCCAAGATACGTTGTTCCCCCACAACTCGGTAACATGGGCGTTCGATGGTCAATGATCGTGGTCCTAGCGGGATCAGCACCGTTTTGTTGGAATTTAACATGGCACCGGAGTCTTTTGCACCGGAGTCTTTTTCATTGGGCCTCCTTCCTCCCCTATAGCCCTCCCTTTTCCTCTCCAAAATTGCCACCATCCTCTAGTGTCAACGCAGCACGTAAAGCAGGCTGCTGCTAGTAGCAAGACTTATTTCCATAAACCAAAAATAAAAGCGGAGGCGTACTCTGCTATGCCTCAGGGGGCGACGAGACACTACCCCGAATACACCTTTCTGTGCAGGTGTGAAGTAGTGATGAGTTTAGAAACTATAAAGGAAGAAATAAATAAAGACAGAAATGAAGGCAAATTAAAAACAGGGACGGCAGCACACAAAATGAAAAACGCTCTGGCGAGATAATCCCATCGTCCATAGAATTAACGAAGTAATAATCCTCTAAGATATATTAGGGTTTTTTTTCCAATAGTGTTTCGTACAAGGTTCACACAATTCTTATGTTACCAATTGCCATATTATCAGTATCATAGAACAGTCTGCTCTAGTGATGCCTAGAAGGCCAACGTCAAATCTTGGGTATTGTCAAGTTTAGGGTGGTTTGAAAGTCCGAGCAACAAAGATCCAAGGGTAAACTCAGGCAATTCCTGGACGAGGTGCCTTAGTCAACCCGGAACACCTTTTGATAACCATGAACCATTGCAACTTTCAAAAATCGTGCAAAGGTAATGGTATATTACTGGTCAGATTCCGCCAGGCGATGCTGGCTCCACAGATAGTCCATGAAAGAGACAGCATCGGTGAGGGAAAGGTCATAGATCGTGAAAATGGTGTGGCCCAAGAGCCACACCATTGCGTTACGTCGTGTTCGGGGGTTGGACTGAATATCAGGGGTAAGGAACCAGTCGATTTGCACATTGTCTGGTGTCGTCCCGCCGATCAGCTCTAATAGCACACGTGCAAGGTTCCACACTTCTGTGACGTGAGGGCATACGAGACGATGCTCTCTGGTGTCTACGTCACCACATCGGCCGCAAGCAGCCGATGGCCGTAGGCGGATGGCCGCCAGACGATGATTAGTGGGTATCAAATTGTTTACGACACGATACCATAGCGCTGAGACGTCGGTGGGAAGGGCTGGGTTATTGATATTAGCCCAAGCTTGATGCCAGATGACCGACGGTCGTCTGTCTTCAAATTTATGTGGTGTGGGCTGGCCTCGAAGTGCTTGGTAAAGGCGCTTCGATGAGCGTGCCTTGTCAGTGGCCACTGTTAGGACGTAACTTTGATTGAGGTAATAGTCCTTGACTGTCGTCATCCGGAACGGAATATGTGTCAAACATACTGGTGCACGCGCCGATTGTGGGCGATAACGGTCGAAAAGAACCGCTGTTGTCCCACCTGGGTCAGTTACACGCAAAGTGGCAATACGCTGAATCAAAAGGGCCGCACATTTGCGGGTAAAGTCGATGAGTCCAAGGCCACCATCGACTTTTGGCAGTGTACAAGTCTGCGCATCAACTTTGAACAGTGTATGCCGCCACAAGAGCCAGTATACTGCTCGTGAGATGGCTCTGCCGATTTGTTTCGGTAGCGTAAGGATTTGTGCTACATACCATGCCCGTGATAGGATGTAAGTATTAATTAGTTGGATTCGTTGATGGAGGTCGAGTCGTCGATCAGCGTGGCTCATGCGAAGTCCTCTGATGCGCGTGAGAAGCCGCCTCCACGTGAGCGTTAACATGCGCTGCGGGCAGGCAGTTACCTCAAGGCCCAAGATACGTTGTTCCCCCACAACTCGGTAACATGGGCGTTCGATGGTCAATGATCGTGGTCCTAGCGGGATCAGCACCGTTTTGTTGGAATTTAACATGGCACCGGAGTCTTTTGCACCGGAGTCTTTTTCATTGGGCCTCCTTCCTCCCCTATAGCCCTTCCTTTTCCTCTCCAAAATTACCACCATCCTCTAGTGTCAACGCAGCACGTAAAGCAGGCTGCTGCTAGTAGCAAGACTTATTTCCATAAACCAATAATAAAAGCGGAGGCGTGACAGTCGTGAACACCTGATTGTTTATTTCCATAATAAACCAAAAATAAAAGCGGAGGCATACTCTGCTATGCCTTGGGGGGCGACGACAAACTGCCCCCAATACATCTTTTTGAGCAGGTGTGAAGTAGTGATGAGTTTAGAAACTAAAAAGGAAGAAATAAATAAAGACAGTCGTGAACATGCAGGTGTGAAGTAGTGATGAGTTTAGAAACTAAAAAGGAAGAAATGAATAAGGACAGTCGTGAACATCTGATTGTGTTGATCCTCCGTAAGGGTAGACGTTCACAGTTACTTAAAACTATTGCAATGCGTTTTTCGACTGCGAGAGAAGAGTATCAAGCATCTCTTGCGATGTAACAGTAATTGCAATTCGGGTACCTCCAGACCATTGAATGAGAACCAGATACTGATAGTAAATGAGGGGTAAGCGGACGACCATCGTGGAACAGTTATCTAAATAATATTGCTGAATATATATTTTCACTCGGTAGTTGGTGTTAGTGTTCAGTAGCTATAAGGTTAAAAATGTTCCTCTGTGTAATGTAGTGTACAATTTCCAGTACACTCCACAGTGGTTAGCTGAGATCGTATTTAAATGGAGGTTTATATGTAAATGATTCAAGATTCTAATAAGTAGATCATTATTAATATCAGACCTACTGCTACAGTAAGTGAGCAATGATTGCACATAATTTTTGCTGGAAGCTGTTAATTTCTTGTGGATTGTTAATCTGAGTGTTTTTGATATATATCAGTATTGAATTTTATTTGTTTACCATTTACACATCTAACTTTGCCAGTAGTTCCACTTGAAGTTATATAGCTATGTTCAATACATACCGGTATTTAAGAATTATTGTACCATTATATATTTGTACGTTTCACTCAGGGTTTTTTTATGTTACACCCAGAAATGTCTCTTGAGCAATTTCTTCCACCTTCCAGATTTTACTGTTGCGTACATAACTGTAAATGCAGAAGATATTACAACTGACGTGATAGTAAAACGCAATTAATCTGTTCACACCAAGTTAACGCAGGAAGCCAAACCGAAAATGATATCTCATATTTTCCACTTGGAATGTACCATTTCAGCTTCCAACGCAATATGCCTATTGCATTAACCTTCTGCTAAAACATGTCTGATCAGCATGTGTTTAATAAGAACATTGGAGAGAAAATCAGTCGCTATCATGCGACATCCAGCTAATGACACTTAACAACACCTGGAGACATCATATGGGCCTCATATGGTCTAAGGAGAGAGAGAGAGAGTCCAGAAGTTTCTGTTGGTTTCACAGTCATGTTTTTCAGAAATGACAAAACAAGGAAGAGACCCACTTTCAATAACCATTTCTTCTACACCTTTAACTGTACATAAAATCAGTTCCACAGTTTTAGTGTTGTATATTCTATAGGTCCTACAGTCACATACCTTCAGTTGCTTAAATTCTTAAATTGTTAACATGAATAATATACTGAATGTATAACGTTATGAAGACTACAGAGATAATATGAAGATTATAAGCCGAACAAGAGGCAGCCACCGCCCAGCTGGGGTATTTTCGTGCGAGAGGTTTTCCCCCAGCCATTAAGGCAACTGCCAGGATTTGGCTTTAAGGAAAGTTAATGAACATCTTCATCTGGACTATCCATCAAGAGGCATTTACAAAAGCTACAAAATTAAATACGCATTTAATTGTAGTAAATTAATAGCGTCACAACAGCACAAATGAGAACTATTGGCTGAGAAGGGCCCCCTGCAGCCTACCACAGCCTCAAATCATGAATAGACAACAATGTTCACACAATTATTTAAGCAACCACGACTAACACAAATGCTGTGTTATCAATTTGACTTAGCACCTCTCACAACAACGAGTGACAGAAGAGGAAGAATATACCTGTAACAACAACAAACCATACAAATTGTGGTGTCTGAGCTACAGTTACAGTATGAAGTATCGAACAAAGTAACATTAATTTATTCGACGTTGGTATTGTACACTATTATTAAAAACCTCAGAAATGCTTTTCTCACCTCCGAGACAGGGGAAACAGTCTTCCTTGTGACGTACCTTCAGACTATTAATTTACAGCAAGATGCTGATTCCAGAAAATAAGTAAGTTGAAGATCAATGTTCTACAGTCACCTACATATAATTACTGTATGTTATTTTAACTCAATGGTTAATGTTAGTTTTCAGTAAGTGAAAAGTGTTACTATCCGTAATGCCTAGTGCAATGCGCCATGCACTTAGCAGTGATTTGCCCAATATGTATTTAGACGTAGGTTTTGATGTAAACGATCAATGATACAAATTGGTACATTGCGATTACAATCAGTATCACTCTTACACTAAGTGAATAATGTTTTCGCACATGTTTGGCCGGAAGATGGTTCATTTCCCACGTGTTGTTAACGTGGATGCTGTTGAAATGCTTCTGGAATCAATTTTACTTTTTTTCTTCACATGTCAAGTCGGTAATTGTGGAGTATACAATTTACGTGATCAAGATGGGCCATTACAAATAAAGAGTCTTAACATGACCGTAGGGTCATTTTCAGATTTTATGTCTTCAATTGATAAAGAAACCTATGTTCAGAATGCTACAAATTCGGCAAATGTAGTTTTTTTTATTGATAAAATATTAGGACTGTCGATGGTCGTCACAGACGTGGATTTAATGAATTTATTAACATGCGTCAGATCAATAGTTCGTTCGACTTTACTCTGACATACATCCGCTCTCTCCACCAAGGACCTTGTGTGATAATTACAATACCTTTCAGACTGACTGACTCTGGCAGGAAAATTAGCTTTGAGAGTCGTCAGCTGAGAGATATCGGAGTAGCTACAACAGCAACTGACACTGCATCAAAAGACGATGCGCCAACAGAAAACTTAAAGCATTCAGTCAGCATTCAACTTCAATGAGTCAACGTCTTACCGAATAAGACAGGTAAATGCACAAAACATACAATGGCCAGAGGAATTGAACAAATGAACGGTTCGTAAAGTTAGAATGAGACTTGTGCAAAGTAAACTCATTTATGATAGATTATCACGCAATGCTCTATGGACGGCTTGTAGATCCCACAGTTCGAGAGGGAAAGAAAGAAACACGGACGGTACGAGCCAATAGAGTGTATGCACTGTATCAATCTGCTGCGTTGGTTTCAGACAGACGTGGAACATTTAGCAATGATTTTGTTGGAGAGTGTAAATTCACTGCATGCGGCAGATGTACAAACTAAGGGATGCGTAACAAGCATAGTACTCTTTCAAAGAAATAGTTATCTTTTTCTGTTAATTTTATTTTCACTGTCGACGTTAGACAGTTCCATCGTTTTTTGTGAAAGACTTGGACCAGTTGAAGCACTCATCAAGTGTCACGCAAAACAGAAGCGTAAGTACAACTTCGTAAGAAGTGAAGTAACTGCTCAACAAAATAATTACTTAACGATTAGATCACTACACACTGAGATGAGAACAAAATACTGATAGTAAACGAGGAGTAAGTGGAAGACCAGCGTGCTAAAGTTATCTAAATAATATTCTTGAATATATATTTTCGCTTTGTAGTAGGTGTTAGTGTTCAGTGACTATAATGTTAAAAATGTTCCTGTGTGTGATGTAACGTACGTACAATCTCCAGTACACTCCACAATGGTTAGCTGAGTGCGTATTTAAATGGAGGTTTGTATATAACTGACTCACGCTTGTAATAAGTAGGCCATTCTTAATACCAGACTCAGTGCTACAGTAAGTGAGCAATGTTTGCACACACGGTTCGCTGGAAGCTGGTTGATTTCTTGTGGGTTGTTAATCTGAGCATTTTGGAAATATTTCTGAATTGAATTTTATATTTTTATCATTTACACTTCTAGCTTTGCTAGTAATTCTACTTAAAGTTCTATAGCTATGTTCAACAAATACCCGTATTTAAGAATTATTGTATCATTTTATATTTGTACTTTTCACTCAGGGTTTTCTTTAATGTTACACTAAGAAACGTCTCTAGAGCAATTTCGTCCATCTTGCACATTTTACTGTTGCGTTCACAACTGTAAATGCAGAAGATATTACAACTGACGTCATAGTAAAACGCAGTCAATCTGTTCACACCAAGTTAACGCAGGAAGCCAAACCGATAATGATATCTCATATCTTGCACTTGGAACGTAACATTTCAGCTTCCAACGCAATATGCCTATTTCATTACCCTTATGCTACAACATGTCTGATCAGCATGTGTTTAGGAAGAACATTGGAGAGAAAATCAGTCGCCATCATGCGACATCCAGCTAATGACACTTAACACCGCCTGGAGACGCCGTATTAGTCTCAAATGGTCTAAGGAGAGAGAGAGAGTCCAGAAGCTTCTGCAAGTTTCTTAGTCATGTTTTTCAGAAATAATAAAACAAGCAACAGACGCACTTTCAAAAACGATTTCTTCTATGCTCTTAACTGTACCTAAAATCAGTAGCACAGTTATAGTGTTCTATATTCGATACGTCCTCCAGGCAGATTCCTTCGGTTGATTCGTTATCTTCCCTCTCTTGTTTATTAAATTCTTAAATTGTTAACATTAATAATATACTGAATGTATAACGTTATGAAGACTACAGAGATAATATGAAGATATATAAACCGAACAACAGGCAGCCACCTCCCAGGATTTGGCTTGAAGGAAACCTAATGAATATCTTCCTCTGGACTATCCATCAAAAGGCATTTACAAAAGTTACAAAATTAAGTACGCATCCAATTGTCCTAAATTAATAGCGTCACAACAGCACAAATGAGAACTATTGGCTGAAAAAGGCTATGGTCTCCTACAGCCCACCACAGCCTCAAATCATGAATAGACAACAATGTTCACACGATTATTTAGGCAACCACGACTAACACAAATGCTGTGTTATCAACTTGACTTTGCACCTCTCACAATCGCAACTGAAAGAAGAAGAAGAATATATCTGTAACAACAACAAACCATACAAATTACATACAAATTATGGTGTCTGAGCTACAGTAATAGTATGATGTGTCGAGCAAAGAAACATTTAATTCATTTGACATCGATAGTGTACACTATTATTAAAAACCTCAGAAATGCTTTTCTCACCTCCGAGACAGGAGAAACAGTCTTCCTTGTGACGTACATATAAATGCAAATCTGGTAGCTTCAGACTATTAAATGACGTCAACATGCTGATTCCAGAAAATAAGTAAGTTCAAGATCAATGTTCTATAGTCACCTACATAAAATTACTGAATGTTATATTAACTCAATGGTTAATGTTAGTTTTCAGTAAGTTAAAAGTGTTACTATCCGTAATGTCAAGTGCAATGCGCCATGTACTTTGCAGTGATTTGCCCAGTATGTATTTAGACGTAGGTTTTGATGTAAACGATCAATGGTACCAATTGGTACATTGGCATTACAATCAGACTCTCTCTTACACTAAGTGAATAATGTTTTCGCAAAAGGTTTCCTGGAAGATGGGTCATTTCCCATGTGTTGTTAATGTGAATGCTGTTGAAATGCTTCTGAATTCAATGTTACTTTTTCACTTCACATGTCATGTCGGTAATTGTGGAGTATACAATTTACGTCCTCCCTGCCGCCGTTGGATAAGCAGCTGCCAGCAGCAAGTCGTATACCCCTAGCTTACTTATTTGTTACATAGTTTAATTCTTAATTTCTTTGAGTGTTTTTGGGTACTTAAATTGTTTAATTCATAAATTTCTGGCGTATTATAGTATTTGAGAGTTGTAGCATCGCGCTTTAGTACCTGAATAGTGTAAATTCGCGTAGTCGTCTGTCTTCTGTTTTTGTTTTGAACGGCCAGTGTCGGTTGGTCACAGCCAGTGTGCTCCCTGCCGCCGGTCGATAAGCAGCTGCCAGCAGCAAGTCGTATACCCCTAGCTTACTTATTTGTTACATAGTTTAATTCTTAATTTCTTTGCGTGGTTTTGCGTACTTCCATTATTTAATTCATACATTTCGGGCGTATTATAGTATTTGAGAGTTGTAGCATCGCGCTTTAGTGTTTACTTCGTAGATTCTTACTTAAACTGCGTGTGAGTTTCGTACAGGAGGTGTAATTTCGAGATTTAGTTACTGTAATCGTAAATTCAGGCAGATTGTAGCGCAGTCGTTAGGCATTTGTACACGTTAGTTCATACATTCTTTGCGTGTTTCCCTTGCGTATTCTAGGCACGGACTCGTGTTACAGTAACTGTTGTTCAATATCGATTAGAATGGACAGGGACTGTGATTGCTGTGTTCGGATGAGGGCTGAGTTGGCATCCCTTCGATCACAGCTGCAAGCGGCGCTGACTTCGGTTGCGCAGCTTGAGGCTGTTGCCAATGGGCACCACTGTGGGGAGCCGGACTTGGATATCACGGGGATTTCAACGTCGTCCCATCTGTCCCCAGATCGGTCTGCCGCTGCGGTTGCCCCGGCTGCTGCCCGCAGTTGGGGTGAGCCCTCGCCTGTGGTTGATTGGGAGGTCGTGCCAAGGCGTGGCAGGCAGCGAAAGACGTCCCCGGAGGCTATTCAGAAAGCCTCCCCGGTGCGTCTGACAATCAGGTTTCAGGCACTGGCTGAGCCAGATGCAGCTGCCTGCCCTGTTTCAGAGGATGATTCTCAGCCTTCAAGGTCCAGGCATCGCAGAGGGTGGGCTTATTGGTAGTTGGGAGCTCCAATGTTAGGCGCGTAATGGGGCCCCTTAGGGATATGTCGGCTAAGGAGGGGAAGAAATCCAGTGCGCACTCCGTGTGCATTCCGGGTGGAGTCATTCCTGATGTGGAAAGGGTCCTTCCGGATGCCATGAAGAGCACAGGGTGCAGCCAGCTGCAGGTGGTGGCACATGTCGGTACTAATGACGTGTGTCGCTTTGGATATGAGGAAATTCTCTCTGGATTCCAGCTGCTATCTGATTTGGTGAAGGCTGCCGGTCTTGCTTACGAAATGAAGGCAGAGCTCACCATCTGCAGCATCATTGACAGAACCGACTGCGGACCTTTGGTGCAGAGCCGGGTGGAGGGTCTGAATCAGAGGCTCAGACAGATTTGCGACCTTGTTGGCTGCAGATTCCTTGACTTGCGCCATAGGGTGGTGGGGTTTCGGGTTCTGCGGAATAGGTCAGGAGTTCACTACACTCAGCTGGCGGCTACACGGGTAGCGGAGGCTGTGTGGCGTGGACTGGGCGGTTTTTTAGGTTAGAAGGACTCAGGAAAGTATGGGGTGGGCTGCAATCTCAAAGGGTGCATGGCAAATACAGGACGTGCTTGGATCAAGGAACAGTCGGAATTGTAGTTGTAAATTGTTGTAGTTGTGCTGGGAAAGTCCCTGAGCTTCAAGCGCTAATAGAAAGCACAGAAGCTGAAATCGTTATAGGTATAGAAAGCTGGCTAAAGCCTGATATAAGTTCTGCAGAAATTTTTACGAAGTCTCAGACGGTGTTCAGGAAAGACAGATTAGGCACAATTGGTGGTGGAGTGTTTGTGTCCGTCAGTAGTGGTTTATCTTGTAGTGAAGTCGAAGTAGATACTCCGTGCGAATTGGTATGGGTGGAGGTTATACTTAACAGCCGAACTAAGTTAATAACTGGCTCCTTCTACCGCCCCCCAGACTCCGATGATATACAGTAGTTGCTGAACAGTTCAGAAAAAATTTGAGTCTCGTAACAAATAAATACCCCACTCATACGGTATTAGTTCTACATCTACATCTACATTTTTACTCCGCAAGCCACCCAACGGTGTGTGGCGGAGGGCACTTTACGTGCCACTGTCATTACCTCCATTTTCTGTTCCAGTCGCGTATGGTTCGGGGGAAGAACGACTGTCTGAAAGCCTCCGTGCGCACTTGAATCTCTCTAATTATACATTCGTGATCTCCTCGGGAGGTATAAGTAGGGGGAAGCAATATATTTGATACCTCATCCAGAAACGCACCCTCTCGAAACCTGGCGAGCAAGCTACACCGCGATGCAGAGCGCCTCTCTTGCAGAGTCTGCCACTTGAGTTTGCTAAATATCTCCGTAACGCTATCACGGTTAACAAATAACTCTGTGACGAAACGCGCCGCTCTTCTTCGGATCTTCTCTATCTCCTCCGTCAACCCGATCTGGTACGGATCCCACACTGTTGAGCAATACTCAAGTACAGGCCGAACGAGTGTTTTGTAAGCCACCTCCTTTGTTGATGGACTACATTTTCTAAGGACACTCCCAATGAATCTCAACCTGGTACCCGCCTTACCAACAATTTATTTTATGTGATCATTCCACTTCAAATCGTTCCGCACGCATACTCCCAGATATTTTACAGAAGTAACTGCTACCAGTGTTTGTTCCGCTATCATATAATCATTCAATAAAGGATCCTTCTTTCTATGTATTCGCAATACATTACATTTGTCTATGTTAAGGGTCAGTTGCCACTCCCAGCACCAAGTGCCTATCCGCTGCAGATCTTCCTGCATTTCGCTACAATTTTCTAATGTTGCAACTTCTCTGTATACTACAGCATCATCCGCGAAAAGCCGCATGGAACTTCCGACACTATCTACTAGGTCATTTATATACACTCCTGGAAATTGAAATAAGAACACCGTGAATTCATTGTCCCAGGAAGGGGAAACTTTATTGACACATTCCTGGGGTCAGATACATCACATGATCACACTGACAGAACCACAGGCACATAGACACAGGCAACAGGGCATGCACAATGTCGGCACTAGTACAGTGTATATCCACCTTTCGCAGCAATGCAGGCTGCTATTCTCCCATGGAGACGATCGTAGAGATGCTGGATGTAGTCCTGTGGAACGGCTTGCCATGCCATTTCCACCTGGCGCCTCAGTTGGACCAGCGTTCGTGCTGGACGTGCAGACCGCGTGAGACGACGCTTCATCCAGTTCCAAACATGCTCAATGGGGGACAGATCCGGAGATCTTGCTGGCCAGGGTAGTTGACTTACACCTTCTAGAGCACGTTGGGTGGCACGGGATACATGCGGACGTGCATTGTCCTGTTGGAACAGCAAGTTCCCTTGCCGGCCTAGGAATGGTAGAACGATGGGTTCGATGACGGTTTGGATGTACCGTGCACTATTCAGTGTCCCCTCGACGATCACCAGTGGTGTACGGCCAGTGTAGGAGATCGCTCCCCACACCATGATGCCGGGTGTTGGCCCTGTGTGCCTCGGTCGTATGCAGTCCTGATTGTGGCGCTCACCTGCACGGCGCCAAACACGCATACGACCATCATTGGCACCAAGGCAGAAGCGACTCTCATCGCTGAAGACGACACGTCTCCATTCGTCCCTCCATTCACGCCTGTCGCGACACCACTGGAGGCGGGCTGCACGATGTTGGGGCGTGAGCGGAAGACGGCCTAACGGTGTGCGGGACCGTAGCCCAGCTGCATGGAGACGGTTGCGAATGGTCCTCGCCGATACCCCAGGAGTAACAGTGTCCCTAATTTGCTGGGAAGTGGCGGTGCGGTCCCCTACGGCACTGCGTAGGATCCTACGGTCTTGGCGTGCATCCGTGCGTCGCTGCGGTCCGGTCCCAGGTCGACGGGCACGTGCACCTTCCGCCGACCACTGGCGACAACATCGATGTACTGTGGAGACCTCACGCCCCACGTGTTGAGCAATTCGGCGGTACGTCCACCCGGCCTCCCGCATGCCCACTATACGCCCTCGCTCAAAGTCCGTCAACTGCACATACGGTTCACGTCCACGCTGTCGCGGCATGCTACCAGTGTTAAAGACTGCGATGGAGCTCCGTATGCCACGGCAAACTGGCTGACACTGACGGCGGCGGTGCACAAATGCTGCGCAGCTAGCGCCATTCGACGGCCAACACCGCGGTTCCTGGTGTGTCCGCTGTGCCGTGCGTGTGATCATTGCTTGTACAGCCCTCTCGCAGTGTCCGGAGCAAGTATGGTGGGTCTGACACACCGGTGTCAATGTGTTCTTTTTTCCATTTCCAGGAGTGTATATTGTGAAAAGCAATGGTCCCATAACACTCCCCTGTGGCACGCCAGAGGTTACTTTAACGACTGTAGACGTCTCTCCATTGACAACAACATGCTGTGTTCTGTTTGCTAAAAACTCTTCAATCCAGCCACACAGCTGGTCTGATATTCCGTAGGCTCTTTGTGAAAAGCAATGGTCCCATAACACTCCCATGTGGCACGCCAGAGGTTACATTAACGTCTGTAGATGTCTCTCCATTGATAACAACATGCTGTGTTCTGTTTGCTAAAAACTCTTCAATCCAGCCACACAGCTGGTCTTATATTCCGTAGGCTCTTACTTTGTTTATCAGGCGACAGTGCGGAACTGTATCGAACGACTTCCGGAAGTCAAGGAAAATAGCATCTACCAGGGAGCCTGTATCTAATATTTTCTGGGTCTCATGAACAAATAAAGCGAGTTGGGTCTCATACGATCGCTGTTTCCGGAATCCATGTTGATTCCTACAGAGTAGATTCTGGGTTTCCAAAAACGACATGATACTCGAGCAAGAAACATGTTCTAAAATTCTACAACAGATCGACGTCAGAGATATAGGTCTATAGTTTTGCGCATCTGCTCGACGACCCTTCTTGAAGACTGGGACTACCTGTGCCCTTTTCCAATGATTTGGAACCTTCCGTTCCTCTAGAGACTTGCGGTACACGGCTGTCAGAAGGGGGGCAAGTTCTTTCGCGTACTCTGTGTAGAAACGAATTGGTATCCCGTCAGGTCCAGTGGACGTTCCTCTGTTGAGTGATTCCAGTTGCTTTTCTATTCCTTGGGCACTTATTTCGATGTCAGCCATTTTTTCGTTTGTGCGAGGATTTAGAGTTGGTGGGGACTTCAACCTTCCCTCGATATGTTGGCAAAAATACTTGTTCAAAACCGGTGGTAGGCAGAAACCATCTTTCGAGATTGTCCTAAATACTTTCTCCTAAAATTATTTCGAGCGGTTAGTCCACGAACCCACGCGAATTTTAAATGGTTGCGAAAACACACTTGATCTCTTAACCACAAACAATAGAGAGCATCATGACTGATACAGGGATTAGTGATCACAAGGTCGTTGTAGCTAGGCTCAATACCGTTTCTTCCAAATCCACCAGAAACAAACGCAAAATAATTATATTTAAAAAAGCCGATAAAGTGTCACTAGAAGCCTTCCTAAGAGACAATCTCCATTCCTTCCGATCTGACTATGCAAATGTAGACGAGATATGGCTCAAAGATATAGTAGCAACAGCAATTAAGAGATTCATACCTCATAAATTGGTAAGAGATGGAACTGATCCCCCATGGTACACAAAACAAGTCCGAACGCTGTTGCAGAGGCAACGGAAAAAGCATGCGAAGTTCAGAAGAACGCGAAATCCCGAAGATTGGCTAAAATTTACAGACGCGCGAAATTTGGCACGAACTTCAGTGCGAGATGCCTTTAATAGGTTGTCTCGAAATTTGGCAGAAAATCCGAAGAAATTCTGGTCATATGTAAAGTACACAAGCGGCAAGACGCAGTCAATACCTTCGCTGCGCAATGCCGATGGTACTGTTACCGACGACTGTGCCGCTAAAGCGGAGTTATTGAACGCAGTTTTCCGAAATTCCTTCACCAGGGAAGACGAATGGAATATTCCAGAATTTGAAACACAAACAGCTGCTAGCATGAGTTTCTTAGAAGTAGATACCTTTTTTTCAATAGTGTTTCGTACAAGGTGCACACAATTCTTATGTTACCAATTGCCATATTATCAGTATCATAGAACAGTCTGCTCTAGTGATGCCTAGAAGGTCAACGTCAAATCTTGGGTATTGTCAAGTTTGGGGTGGTTTGAAAGTCCGAGCAACAAAGATCCAGGGGTAAACTCAGGCAATTCCTGGACGAGGTGCCTTAGTCAACCCGGAACACCTTTTGATAACCATGAACCATTGCAACTTTCAAAAATCGTGCAAAGGTAATGGTATATTACTGGTCAGATTCCGCCAGGCGATGCTGGCTCCACAGATAGTCCATGAAAGAGACAGCATCGGTGAGGGAAAGGTCATAGATCGTGAAAATGGTGTGGCCCAAGAGCCACACCATTGCGTTACGTCGTGTTCGGGGGTTGGACTGAATATCAGGGGTAGGGAACCAGTCGATTTGCACATTGTCTGGTGTCGTCCCACCGATCAGCGCTAATAGCACACGTGCAAGGTTCCACACTTCTGTGACGTGAGGGCATAAGAGACGATGCTCTCTGGTGTCTACGTCACCACATCGGCCGCAAGCAGCCGATGGCCGTATGTGGATGGCCGCCAGACGATGATTAGTGGGTATTAAATTGTTTACGACACGATACCATAGCGCTGAGACGGCGGTGGGAAGGACTGGGTTATTGATATTAGCCCAAGCTTGATGCCAGATGACCGACGGTCGTCTGTCTTCAAATTTATGTGGTGTGGGCTGGCCTCGAAGTGCTTGGTAAAGGCGCTTCGATGAGCGTGCCTTGTCAGTGGCCACTGTTAGGACGTAACTTTGATTGAGGTAATAGTCCTTGACTGTCGTCATCCGGAACGGAATATGTGTCAAACATACTGGTGCACGCGCCGATTGTGGGCGATAACGGTCGAAAAGAACCGCTGTTGTCCCACCTGGGTCAGTTTCACGCAAAGTGGCAATACGGTGAATCAAAAGGGCCGCACATTTGCGGGTAAAGTCGATGAGTCCAAGGCCACCATCGACTTTTGGCAGTGTACAAGTCTGCGCATCAACTTTGAACAGTGTATGCCGCCACAAGAGCCAGTATACTGCTCATGAGATGGCTCTGCCGATTTGTTTCGGTATCGTAAGGATTTGTGCTACAACCATGCCCGTGATAGGATGTAAGTATTTATCAGTTGGATTCGTTGATGGAGGTCGAGTCGTCGATCAGCGTGGCTCATGCAAAGTCCTCTGATGCGCGTGAGAAGCCGCCTCCACGTGAGCGTTAACATGCGCTGCGGGCAGGCAGTCACCTCAAGGCCCAAGATACGTTGTTCCCCCACAACTCGGTACCATGGGCGTTCGATGGTCAATGATCGTGGTCCTAGCGGGATCAGCACCGTTTTGTTGGAATTTAACATGGCACCGGATGCTCGTTCATAAACGTTGAGAACTCGGCGAACGGAATCGATGTCCCTGGCGTTTGCAACGAACACACCGACATCATCCACGTATGCCGCACTGCGGAAGGTGCCGCCTGGAAGAGCGACACCATCGACCATCCGTCCGATGTCACGCAGCATGGGGTCTAGCGCTAAAGCGAACAAATACATTGACAGGGGACACCCTTGTCGAACTGATCGTCTGATGGGAATCGGTCGTGATCGGCAGCCGTTCACAACTATTGTGGAATTTGCTCCATCCAAGAAGTGCCGGATGATTCTGATGAAGCGCTCCCCAAAACCCATCCGCGACATAATGGTGGGAGACCCTGTCAAAGGCACCGGCGAAATCTAGGGACAGAATTGCAGCCGGGGTTCGAGCGTCGGCGGTGAGTAAGACCGCGTCACGGTATATAGAAGCGGCGGTGAAGATGGTTCGAGTCGAAACGCCACATGATTGAGTGGGGAAAAGTACCGTATTCATGACTTGTTTAAGACGTGAAGCCACGCTTCGTGCCATCAACTTATAATCAGTGTTAAGAACGGTGATGGGACGCAGGTCTTTAGCCCGACAGTGACCGGTGACCCTTGGAATAAGGGCAATACGTCCAGCTAGAAATTCGGCGGGTAGTTCGCAAGCAGCAAAAATCTCCTCGCACATTTTGCAGAAGCGGTCTCCTAACAGATCCCAAAATTGTCGGTAGAATTCATAAGGGAGACCGTCGGGGCCAGGTGATTTGTTTCCCGGGCAGGCGCGGAGGACAGAGGTGAGGTCAGCGAGTGTGAGTGGCTCGGTTAAACAGTCGCGGTCTCGACGGTCCAATGAAGTCGGGACCCCACCGATAAGTGCTCGTTGGGCGGCGACGTCTACCGCAACATCCTGGAAGAGGTGCGTATAATGGTCTGTTAGGTGTTTGAGGACTTCACGGTGATCTGTGAGGCGCGTACCATCGTCTGTTTTAAGGCGTAGAATGGTGTTCTTCTTTGCAAGATTCCTTTCAGAGGCAAGGTGATAGATGGATGGCCTCTCGCTCTCAATCAGGGATGCAGAACGGCACCTCACCATCATACCCTCGGCCTTCTCCCAAGAGAAGCGAAGGATTGTCGCTTTAATTTTGTTGAGGCGCATGCGTAGCTGGTCATACCTGTCGGCAGGAAGGGTTAGTGCATCATTGAGACATTGTTGATAGAAGTCTAATGTGCTACGCTTCCAGTGTGCGACTTCGCGACTATGTTGCTGGTTGACACGTCGCAGCCGTGGCTTCGCACAGCGGAGCCACCAAACCACAGTGGTAGGGTACTTTGAAGCAGTAGCGATACAATCCCGCCATGTTTCCGTGACAAGAGTGCGAAGTTCGGGCGTTGGGAGATGAAGTGTATTCATCTTCCAATAGGTGCCCCGAGGAAACGGGGTTGGACCCGTGATATGCAAGGAGCAAGAGTATGCACAGTGGTCACTGAAGGCCACAGGAATGACTTGGACGGCACAAAGGGCAGGAATCAAATCAGCAGAGACATAAACACGATCAATACGGCTTGCCCCATTGGGGTATATGTGAGTAAATTGTGTGTAGGCGGGGTGAAAGTGGCGCCACGTATCATTAAGGTCAGACGCCCGAAGGAGTGCAGCGAGCGCTTCACACCTCCTAGGCGTTGGGACCTGATCAGCATCGGCTACCACACAGTTGAAATCTCCGCCAAATACGATAGGACGACGAGCTGTCAAGAAAGGGGTGATACCTGACGTAAAAAGTGTTGTTCGGTCATGCCTGTGATTAGCTCCTGAAGGAGCATAGACATTAATAAAAAGTACATCTCGAATGATACATGCAAGAACGCGACCATTGGGTAGTGTTGTAATATCAGATGGAGTTAACTGGGATCTGTATAGCAAGGCGGTGCCCCGCCTGGCATCAGGATCGATGTTATATAGTGCCTCATAACCAACCAGGTCAGAGAGAAAGGGGGCACAAACCTCCTGGAGAAAAACCACATCGAATGCACCAAGGCGCAGAAAGTATTTCAGAGAGCGTAGTTTTACTGGGTTGGAGATGGAGTTTATATTGACTGTTAAAAGGGAGAGGGCTCCCGGCGGACGGTCAATAGCAGGCATGAAAAAGCAACACAGAGAAAGTAGCGTCAGATAAGGTCATGGTCGGATGTAAGCAGGTGTGTGAACATCGAAGCTGTAACCCTGCTACATCACCCCGGATGTTAAAAACAAGTATCAGGCAGCTCATGTGGGAACGAGCCCACTCAATCACGCATGTCGTCGTCTTCGTCGTCAGCCCAGTTCAGTCCTCCCCCATCGGCGGGATAGTCCGAACCAGGCGGCGCAGACGGCTCAGTCGCAGCGCTATGTAAGAGGGTGCGAGTGCGCTGCAGCGGCTGTTCGCTACCCTGTTCATTTTTACGTTTTGCGGGGATCGCTCCCCGATCTCGTGATGAACTAATAAGCGCCTCTAATTGCCGAGCAATTTTCCGCGTACCGTCCGAGCGGTCAGCGGAAACAGACCGTGTAACTGATGAGGCCTGAGATTCAGCCTCACTGCTGCTCTCAGGAGGGGGACGTATGACGCCCTCTTCCTCCGCCTGCTGTTCTTGGCTCGCCTTCTTGCGCCTATGACAACGGTGGGGCGACTTAGCGTCATCTGCCGGTGCGGGTGGGGTAGGAAGAACTACCTCCATCTGTTCAACAGTGCCAACATCACCGGCCACAGCAGGCGCACTAGTCGCCGCCGGCGGTACTGCCACTACGGGCGTCTGGTCCGGGACAATCTCAATAGGGCTGTCAACAGATGCATTAGGTACCGGTTGCACCTCTCCTGACGGACCCGGAGTCGATTCGGCAGTTCGATCAGCGGTTCTGTGGGCAGCACCCGCCACTATCTCGCTGAGAAGAGGCACAAGGTTGTCACCTTCAGTGCGTTCCCGCGGCAGTTGCACAGGGCGCCTGCGCGGGCAGTCCACGCGTAGATGCTCCGTAGATTGACAGAGGGAGCATGTCTGTGGTTGCCCTATATAGGTAACATGGGCCCTTGTACTCGCAATATTTAAATATGACGGTAAGTGCTGGCGGAGGTCCATACGAACACTACGGACTCCGCTGTTGCCCTGGAAACGGTAGGCACTGCCCCATTTTTAATTCGTGATGCTAAGCACCTTGCCATACCGCGATAGAACGCGGCCGACTACGTCATTGGGACACTCAGGGGGTACGTTAAATACCCGCACAGTCCATATCCCAAAGCCAGATGGCACTATATGTACTGTTCCGACTGTTCCATCGAAGTAGCGGAACGGATGTTCGCCTGCGAGTGCCAGGCCATACTATTCGTATTTCTCTTGGTCGAGAAATTTAACAAATAGCGAGAATAAGACAAAATCCAGTTCAAAGGTGTCAACGTCATTTTCCGGTACTTGCAAATCACCAAATATCCACTCCTGTATTTCAAAGGCCGTTGGCCGTCTCGCTGCTCTGTCGAATACACATTGTATACTGTTCGACCGGTTCGACATTTCACCGCAAAAATTTCAAAGCTTGAAAGCCAAGAACAAACGAAACGACCACGAAACGCGACTCGCGACCCGCTACAGAGCACAACTGTCTTTTAATTGGGCCTCCTTCCTCCCCTATATCCCTTCCTTTTCCTCTCCAAAAATGCCGCCATCCTCTAGTGTCGACGCAGCACGTAAAGCAGGGTGCTGTTAGTAGCAAGACTTATTGCCATAAACCAAAAATAAAAGCGGAGGCATACTCTGCTATGCCTCAGGGGGGCGACGACACACTACCCCGAATACACCACTCTGTGCAGGTGTGAAGTAGTGATGTTTAGAAACTAAACAGGAAGAAATAAATAAAGACAGAAATGAAGGCAAATTAAAAACAGGGACGGCAGCACACAAAATGAAAACGAACTGGCGAGATAATCCCATCGCCCATAGAATTAACGAAGTAATAATCCTCTAAGATATATTACGTTTTTTTTTTCCAATAGTGTTTCGTACAAGGTTCACACAATTCTTATGTTACCAATTGCCATATTATCAGTATCATAGAACAGTCTGCTCTAGTGATGCCTAGAAGGCCAGCGTCAAATCTTGGGTCTTGTCAAGTTTAGGGTGGTTTGAAAGTCCGAGCAACAAAGATCCAGGGGTAAACTCAGGTCATTCCTGGACGAGGTGCCTTAGTCAACCCGGAACACCTTTTGATAACCATGAACCATTGCAACTTTCAAAAATCGTGCAAAGGTAATGGTATATTTCTGGTCAGATTCCGCCAGGCGATGCTGGCTCCACAGATAGTCCATGAAAGAGACAGCATCGGTGAGGGAAAGGTCATAGATCGTGAAAATGGTGTGGCCCAAGAGCCACACCATTGCGTTACGTCGTGTTCGGGGGTTGGACTGAATATCAGGGGTAAGGAACCAGTCGATTTGCACATTGTCTGGTGTCGTCCCACCGATCAGCGCTAATAGCACACGTGCAAGGTTCCACACTTCTGTGACGTGAGGGCATAAGAGACGATGCTCTCTGGTGTCTACGTCACCACATCGGCCGCAAGCAGCCGATGGCCGTAGGCGGATGGCCGCCAGACGATGATTAGTGGGTATTAAATTGTTTACGACACGATACCATAGCGCTGAGACGTCGGTGGCAAGGGCTGGGTTATTGATATTAGCCCAAGCTTGATGCCAGATGACCGACGGTCGTCTGTCTTCAAATTTATGTGGTGTGGGCTGGCCTCGAAGTGCTTGGTAAAGGCGCTTCGATGAGCGTGCCTTGTCAGTGGCCACTGTTAGGACGTAACTTTGATCGAGGTGATAGTCCTTGACTGTCGTCATCCGGAACGGAATATGTGTCAAACATCAGTCGCCAACTTTCTCTTCCGAATGCGAAAATATTTTGTTGAGCCCAACCTACATAGGTAGGAATGATCATCAAACTAAAATAAGAGAAATCAGAGCTCGAACAGAAAGGTTTAGGTGTTCGTTTTTCCCGCGCGCTGTTCGGGAGTGGAATGGTAGAGAGATAGAATGATTGTGGTTCGATGAACCCTCTGACAAGCACTTAAATGTGAATTGCAGAGTAGTCACGTAGACGTAGATGTAGAAGATGGGTCATTACAAATAAAGTGTCTTAACATGACCGTAGGCTCATTTACAGATTTTATGTCTTCAATTGATAAAGAATCCTATGTTTAGAATGCTACATATTCGGTAAATATGTTTTTTTCTTACTGATAAAATATTAGGACTGTCGATGGTCCTCACAGACGTGGATTTAATGAATTTCCTAACGTTTACTAACGTGCGTCAGATCAATAGTTTGTTCAACTTTACTCTGACATACATCCGTTCTTTCCGCCAAGGACCTCGTGTCATAACTACACTTCCTTTCAGACAGACTGGGTTAAGAAAATTAGCTTTTAAAGTCGTCAGCTGAGAGATATCGGAACAGCTACAGCACCAATAGGCGCTACATTAAAGACGATGTGCTAACAGAAAACTTTAAGCACTCAGTCAACATTCAACTTCAATGAGTGAACGGCTTACAGAAAAAGACAGGTAAATGCATAAAAAATTCAGTGGCCAGAGGAATGAAACAAATGAACAGCTCGTAAAGCTAGAATGAGACTTGTGTAAACTCATTCACTATAGATCAGCACCCAGTGCGGTCTGGACGACCTGTAGGTCCCTCAGTTACTCCTGCGTTGGCTTCAGACAGACGTGGAAGATTTAGCAATGATCTTGTTGGAGTGTATTAATTCACTGCATGTGGCAGATGTGCATACTAAGCGGTGCGTAATAAGCAGAGAACTGTTTCATAGAAATATTTTTCTTCTTTCTGTTAATCCAATTTCACTTTCGACAGTAGACAGTTCCAAGGTTCTTTGTGGGAGCCTTCGACCTGTGCAAGCCCTCAGTAAGTGTCATGCAATACGGAAGAGTAAGTACAATTCATTTTGTAAGAAGTGAATTAGCTGCTCAACCAAAACTTATGCAACAACTAGATGACGATCCACCTAAACTTTAATGTCTAATTTTTTTTTTTCCCAATAGTGTTTCGTACAAGGTTCACACAATTCTTATGTTACCAATTGCCATATTACCAGTATCATAGAACAGTCTGCTCTGGTGATGCCTAGAAGGCCCAACAAGCCTTTAAAAGTTGAATTGGCTTCTGTGAATCTCGTTCAATAGCAATTGCCCGGGATATTGGATAGGTATTGTTGTATTCTAAACAAACGCATTTTTATATAGCAACAGTCTAATTGGGAAATTGATACGATAAGCCAGAGCAAAAATGTCTGCACAGATAGAAGGGACTACATATGAGCCCAGGTTAAATATAATAGCTACCTCAGCAATAAAGCAACTGCTCCCTACATCAGTACCACCTGGTAGGGGGGCGGGACAGGTTGATATAACTCCAGTTCATCGCAGGCAAGTGATAGTCTACTTAATATCAGATGATCTTGCAAGACTAGACCACAGGGCAACACACCTTATGGTAGCTTATGGATTATTCTATGCCGACGATAGCGAGGAAATAGAAGGAATCAGTTTGGTTGCAGCTTTGCTCACTGGTCTAGCCAATCTGCTCCCGCCCGCCACATTCACCCAAAATCAAGAATTTATGACAGGGTTCTACAATGCCGGATATCAACTCCGATACGTAATGATCAACACAGTACAAGAACTTGTTGAATTGTACCGCAGATCCCGGTATGCTCAAAAATTTAGGCAGCTCCTACCATCGACGGATATCTTCCTAGAGCAAAGGCATTGTCAAATCCTCCTGCTCTATCCCATACTCCTGGCTTTAACTAAAAACATGAACCCCGAGGGTTATCGGAACTGGTTCAAGAACAGGATACACGCATTTTCAAACATTCTCAATACAAAGGGTGAGGGATTCTGGACAAGCACGATCTACCCTAAATTTATCTGGATGAATGAGCTATCTAGGTGCTTCTCAGCAAACTTTGATCTTCGGAAGCAGACATTTCTGACTATTCTAGCTGCTTCTAGATCATCAACTCTAGAAGCAAATGGAGTCAGGACAGCCGTACATATGATGCGAGGAGCAGAGATGGGTCACATCATACTGATAATCACATATATATATATATATATATATATATAATAAATACCGGGAGTTCCTAAGAATGAGAGCCTTGCGAGACAATCTCAACAGTATGAAGGCTGCTTGGGATTTCTTAAAAGACAAGCCAGCTGATGAAGTTCTCTATTGTAGAATTCTCTACACAAAACAAGAAGCAGCAGCTTTGAATAGGAACAATTTCCCAATTCTGGCAAATGTAGCTACAGCAATTGCCCAGTACGAGATCCCCTCGTTTAAGAACTTCAGAGGTGGGCAAAGTGATAAATTGGGAAGCACACTGTCGAATATTGTTGAAAGAGTGTTAGATTATTACATAAACCAATCGAGCAGATTCATTTCCAGGAGTGTCTCAGCTTTCCCTACTAAAGAGGATAAGAAGCACTTCATTAAGCATATGGCCGCTCAATCGGGAGAGGGCGGTCTTGGAGTCTCTTCTCTTGGAGGTTGAGAAAGAAGAATCAAACCTGAGAATGCCAAATCCTGACGTTTAAGATCCAATAAGTGCTGTTTAGAGATTGAGCAGCAAACTAAAGTGGTAACCAGAGTTCCTATAATGTGATAAGTGATTAAGACTGAGAAGGGGACAGGGGAGAAGTTTAGAGCTTTTTCACATCAACTAATCTCCTGAACTAAACATCGGCTGTGATTAGAATCTGAGTTTTAATCTGTAAAGTGACTTCTAATTATATTTAGAATGTCTAATATTTTAAATTAGACAATAGCAGAGGTTTGAAATGCAGGTATTGTGTGTTCTCCGAACCTCTGGTAGCACTGCAAAGTTGAATCATCGTTAAAGTCCAGCCATGTATAGAAAGCATATCTCTCAGTTGAACTTCTAGTCCAGTCTTTGCTTCGACCTCGTCAACAGTTTATTCAGCTTGTATGCAAGAAGGCATCGCCACTGCTTTGAAATAAGTTGCTTCATTTGCGGGAGGAGGAAAACGACCATGAAAAATAAATGAAACGATTTCGCTATTTATATGGAAAATTATATATAATTAAATGTGGTTTTCCTCGTTATTTTATTTGTTCGTAAAGCCTATTCCTCAACTTCGGAAATAAGACGCGCAACCTTAAGTTATGGACTGAACAACAAAATTCAATTTTTCATGCAGATATATCTAAATTCGATTAATTGTCGTTATTGCCAGTTAGGAAGATGTTATTCGATTGCATCGAATATCGATATTTATTTTTTCAAGTCACATCCCTAATGTATAAGGTATACATTCGGACAAGAGATATCTCATAACAGGCACTCGTACATTGATAACACAAAGTAAAAACCGTATTTCTGGCTGCAGAGAATGTCATGTGACACAGCAAGTAATCCCTTACCAGCGGCATTGTCAGCACGAATAGCGAAATTATATTCTTCGGTTTCGTGGGCGACAGGCCAATGCTTGATACACATACTCAAGCCACCTTGCATTATGCAACAACCACTACTGTCTTTTAATTGGGCCTCCTTCCTCCCCTATAGCCCTTCCTTTTCCTCTCCAAAAATGCCGCCATCCTCTAGTGTCGACGCAGCACGTAAAGCAGGGTGCTGTTAGTAGCAAGACTTATTGCCATAAACCAAAAATAAAAGCGGAGGCATACTCTGCTATGCCTCAGGGGGGCGACGACACACTACCCCGAATACACCTCTCTGTGCAGGTGTGAAGTAGTGATGTTTAGAAACTAAAAAGGAAGAAATAAATAAAGACAGAAATGAAGGCAAATTAAAAACGGGGACGGCAGCACACAAAATGAAAACGAACTGGCGAGTTAATCCCATCGCCCATTGAATTAACGAAGTAATAATCCTCTAAGATATATTACGTTTTTTTTTCCAATAGTGTCTCGTACAAGGTTCACACAATTCTTATGTTACCAATTGCCATATTATCAGTATCATAGAACAGTCTGCTCTAGTGATGCCTAGAAGGCCCAACAAGCCTTTAAAAGTTGAATTGGCTTCTGTGAATCTCGTTCAATAGCAATTGCCCGGGATATTGGATTGGTATTGTTGTATTCTAAACAAACGCATTTTTATATAGCAACAGTCTAATTGGGAAATTGATACGATAAGCCAGAGCAAAAATGTCTGCACAGATAGAAGGGACTACATATGAGCCCAGGTTAAATATAATAGCTACCTCAGCAATAAAGCAACTGCTCCCTACATCAGTACCACCTGGTAGGGGGGCGGGACAAGTTGATATAACTCCAGTTCATCGCAGGCAGGTGATAGTCTACTTAATATCAGATGATCTTGCAAGACTAGACCACAGGGCAACACACCTTATGGTAGCTTATGGATTATTCTATGCCGACGATAGCGAGGAAATAGAAGGAATCAGTTTGGTTGCAGCTTTGCTCACTGGTCTAGCCAATCTGCTCCCGCCCGCCACATTCACCCAAAATCAAGAATTTATGACAGGGTTCTACAATGCCGGATATCAACTCCGATACGTAATGATCAACACAGTACAAGAACTTGTTGAATTGTACCGCAGATCCCCGTATGCTCAAAAATTTAGGCAGCTCCTACCATCGACGGATATCTTCCTAGAGCAAAGGCACTGTCAAATCCTCCTGCTCTATCCCATACTCCTGGCTTTAACTAAAAACATGAACCCCGAGGGTTATCGGAACTGGTTCAAGAACAGGATACACGCATTTTCAAACATTCTCAATACAAAGGGTGAGGGATTCTGGACAAGCACGATCTACCCTAAATTTATCTGGATGAATGAGCTATCTAGGTGCTTCTCAGCAAACTTTGATCTTCGGAAGCAGACATTTCTGACTATTCTAGCTGCTTCTAGATCATTAACTCTAGAAGCAAATGGAGTCAGGACAGCCGTACATATGATGCGAGGAGCAGAGATGGGTCACATCATACTGATAATCACATATATATATATATATATAATAAATACCGGGAGTTCCTAAGAATGAGAGCCTTGCGAGACAATCTCAACAGTATGAAGGCTGCTTGGGATTTCTTAAAAGACAAGCCAGCTGATGAAGTTCTCTATTGTAGAATTCTCTACACAAAACAAGAAGCGGCAGCTTTGAATAGGAACAATATCCCAATTCTGGCAAATGTAGCTACAGCAATTGCCCAGTACGAGATCCCCTCGTTTAAGAACTTCAGAGGTGGGCAAAGTGATAAATTGGGAAGCACACTGTCGAATATTGTTGAAAGAGTGTTAGATTATTACATAAACCAATCGAGCAGATTCATTTCCAGGAGTGTCTCAGCTTTCCCTACTAAAGAGGATAAGAAGCACTTCATTAAGCATATGGCCGCTCAATCGGGAGAGGGCGGTCTTGGAGTCTCTTCTCTTGGAGGTTGAGAAAGAAGAATCAAACCTGAGAATGCCAAATCCTGACGTTTAAGATCCAATAAGTGCTGTTTAGAGATTGAGCAGCAAACTAAAGTGGTAACCAGAGTTCCTATAATGTGATAAGTGATTAAGACTGAGAAGGGGACAGGGGAGAAGTTTAGAGCTTTTTCACATCAACTAATCTCCTGAACTAAACATCGGCTTTGATTAGAATCTGAGTTTTAATCTGTATAGTGACTTCTAATTATATTTAGAATGTCTAATATTTTAAATTAGACAATAGCAGAGGTTTGAAATGCAGGTATTGTGTGTTCTCCGAACCTCTGGTAGCACTGCAAAGTTGAATCATCGTTAAAGTCCAGCCATGTATAGAAAGCATATCTCTCAGTTGAACTTCTAGTCCAGTCTTTGCTTCGACCTCGTCAACAGTTTATTCAGCTTGTATGCAAGAAGGCATCGCCACTGCTTTGAAATAAGTTGCTTCATTTGCGGGAGGAGGAAAACGACCATGAAAAATAAATGAAACGATTTCGCTATTTATATGGAAAATTATATATAATTAAATGTAGTTTTCCTCGTTATTTTATTTGTTCGTAAAGCCTATTCCTCAACTTCGGAAATAAGACGCGCAACCTTAAGTTATGGACTGAACAACAAAATTCAATTTTTCATGCAGATATATCTAAATTCGATTAATTGTCGTTATTGCCAGTTAGGAAGATGTTATTCGATTGCATCGAATATCGATATTTATTTTTTCAAGTCACATCCCTAATGTATAAGGTATACATTCGGACAAGAGATATCTCATAACAGGCACTCGTACATTGATAACACAAAGTAAAAACCGTATTTCTGGCTGCAGAGAATGTCATGTGACACAGCAAGCAATCCCTTACCAGCGGCATTGTCAGCACGAATAGCGAAATTATATTCTTCGGTTTCGTGGGCGACAGGCCAATGCTTGATACACATACTCAAGCCACCTTGCATTATGCAACAACCACTACTGTCTTTTAATTGGGCCTCCTTCCTCCCCTATAGCCCTTCCTTTTCCTCTCCAAAAATGCCGCCATCCTCTAGTGTCGACGCAGCACGTAAAGCAGGGTGCTGTTAGTAGCAAGACTTATTGCCATAAACCAAAAATAAAAGCGGAGGCATACTCTGCTATGCCTCAGGGGGGCGACGACACACTACCCCGAATACACCTCTCTGTGCAGGTGTGAAGTAGTGATGTTTAGAAACTAAAAAGGAAGAAATAAATAAAGACAGAAATGAAGGCAAATTAAAAACGGGGACGGCAGCACACAAAATGAAAACGAACTGGCGAGTTAATCCCATCGCCCATTGAATTAACGAAGTAATAATCCTCTAAGATATATTACGTTTTTTTTTTCCAATAGTGTCTCGTACAAGGTTCACACAATTCTTATGTTACCAATTGCCATATTATCAGTATCATAGAACAGTCTGCTCTAGTGATGCCTAGAAGGCCCAACAAGCCTTTAAAAGTTGAATTGGCTTCTGTGAATCTCGTTCAATAGCAATTGCCCGGGATATTGGATTGGTATTGTTGTATTCTAAACAAACGCATTTTTATATAGCAACAGTCTAATTGGGAAATTGATACGATAAGCCAGAGCAAAAATGTCTGCACAGATAGAAGGGACTACATATGAGCCCAGGTTAAATATAATAGCTACCTCAGCAATAAAGCAACTGCTCCCTACATCAGTACCACCTGGTAGGGGGGCGGGACAAGTTGATATAACTCCAGTTCATCGCAGGCAGGTGATAGTCTACTTAATATCAGATGATCTTGCAAGACTAGACCACAGGGCAACACACCTTATGGTAGCTTATGGATTATTCTATGCCGACGATAGCGAGGAAATAGAAGGAATCAGTTTGGTTGCAGCTTTGCTCACTGGTCTAGCCAATCTGCTCCCGCCCGCCACATTCACCCAAAATCAAGAATTTATGACAGGGTTCTACAATGCCGGATATCAACTCCGATACGTAATGATCAACACAGTACAAGAACTTGTTGAATTGTACCGCAGATCCCCGTATGCTCAAAAATTTAGGCAGCTCCTACCATCGACGGATATCTTCCTAGAGCAAAGGCACTGTCAAATCCTCCTGCTCTATCCCATACTCCTGGCTTTAACTAAAAACATGAACCCCGAGGGTTATCGGAACTGGTTCAAGAACAGGATACACGCATTTTCAAACATTCTCAATACAAAGGGTGAGGGATTCTGGACAAGCACGATCTACCCTAAATTTATCTGGATGAATGAGCTATCTAGGTGCTTCTCAGCAAACTTTGATCTTCGGAAGCAGACATTTCTGACTATTCTAGCTGCTTCTAGATCATCAACTCTAGAAGCAAATGGAGTCAGGACAGCCGTACATATGATGCGAGGAGCAGAGATGGGTCACATCATACTGATAATCACATATATATATATATATATATAATAAATACCGGGAGTTCCTAAGAATGAGAGCCTTGCGAGACAATCTCAACAGTATGAAGGCTGCTTGGGATTTCTTAAAAGACAAGCCAGCTGATGAAGTTCTCTATTGTAGAATTCTCTACACAAAACAAGAAGCGGCAGCTTTGAATAGGAACAATTTCCCAATTCTGGCAAATGTAGCTACAGCAATTGCCCAGTACGAGATCCCCTCGTTTAAGAACTTCAGAGGTGGGCAAAGTGATAAATTGGGAAGCACACTGTCGAATATTGTTGAAAGAGTGTTAGATTATTACATAAACCAATCGAGCAGATTCATTTCCAGGAGTGTCTCAGCTTTCCCTACTAAAGAGGATAAGAAGCACTTCATTAAGCATATGGCCGCTCAATCGGGAGAGGGCGGTCTTGGAGTCTCTTCTCTTGGAGGTTGAGAAAGAAGAATCAAACCTGAGAATGCCAAATCCTGACGTTTAAGATCCAATAAGTGCTGTTTAGAGATTGAGCAGCAAACTAAAGTGGTAACCAGAGTTCCTATAATGTGATAAGTGATTAAGACTGAGAAGGGGACAGGGGAGAAGTTTAGAGCTTTTTCACATCAACTAATCTCCTGAACTAAACATCGGCTGTGATTAGAATCTGAGTTTTAATCTGTAAAGTGACTTCTAATTATATTTAGAATGTCTAATATTTTAAATTAGACAATAGCAGAGGTTTGAAATGCAGGTATTGTGTGTTCTCCGAACCTCTGGTAGCACTGCAAAGTTGAATCATCGTTAAAGTCCAGCCATGTATAGAAAGCATATCTCTCAGTTGAACTTCTAGTCCAGTCTTTGCTTCGACCTCGTCAACAGTTTATTCAGCTTGTATGCAAGAAGGCATCGCCACTGCTTTGAAATAAGTTGCTTCATTTGCGGGAGGAGGAAAACGACCATGAAAAATAAATGAAACGATTTCGCTATTTATATGGAAAATTATATATAATTAAATGTGGTTTTCCTCGTTATTTTATTTGTTCGTAAAGCCTATTCCTCAACTTCGGAAATAAGACGCGCAACCTTAAGTTATGGACTGAACAACAAAATTCAATTTTTCATGCAGATATATCTAAATTCGATTAATTGTCGTTATTGCCAGTTAGGAAGATGTTATTCGATTGCATCGAATATCGATATTTATTTTTTCAAGTCACATCCCTAATGTATAAGGTATACATTCGGACAAGAGATATCTCATAACAGGCACTCGTACATTGATAACACAAAGTAAAAACCGTATTTCTGGCTGCAGAGAATGTCATGTGACACAGCAAGTAATCCCTTACCAGCGGCATTGTCAGCACGAATAGCGAAATTATATTCTTCGGTTTCGTGGGCGACAGGCCAATGCTTGATACACATACTCAAGCCACCTTGCATTATGCAACAACCACTACTGTCTTTTAATTGGGCCTCCTTCCTCCCCTATAGCCCTTCCTTTTCCTCTCCAAAAATGCCGCCATCCTCTAGTGTCGACGCAGCACGTAAAGCAGGGTGCTGTTAGTAGCAAGACTTATTGCCATAAACCAAAAATAAAAGCGGAGGCATACTCTGCTATGCCTCAGGGGGGCGACGACACACTACCCCGAATACACCTCTCTGTGCAGGTGTGAAGTAGTGATGTTTAGAAACTAAAAAGGAAGAAATAAATAAAGACAGAAATGAAGGCAAATTAAAAACGGGGACGGCAGCACACAAAATGAAAACGAACTGGCGAGTTAATCCCATCGCCCATTGAATTAACGAAGTAATAATCCTCTAAGATATATTACGTTTTTTTTTCCAATAGTGTCTCGTACAAGGTTCACACAATTCTTATGTTACCAATTGCCATATTATCAGTATCATAGAACAGTCTGCTCTAGTGATGCCTAGAAGGCCCAACAAGCCTTTAAAAGTTGAATTGGCTTCTGTGAATCTCGTTCAATAGCAATTGCCCGGGATATTGGATTGGTATTGTTGTATTCTAAACAAAAGCATTTTTATATAGCAACAGTCTAATTGGGAAATTGATACGATAAGCCAGAGCAAAAATGTCTGCACAGATAGAAGGGACTACATATGAGCCCAGGTTAAATATAATAGCTACCTCAGCAATAAAGCAACTGCTCCCTACATCAGTACCACCTGGTAGGGGGGCGGGACAAGTTGATATAACTCCAGTTCATCGCAGGCAGGTGATAGTCTACTTAATATCAGATGATCTTGCAAGACTAGACCACAGGGCAACACACCTTATGGTAGCTTATGGATTATTCTATGCCGACGATAGCGAGGAAATAGAAGGAATCAGTTTGGTTGCAGCTTTGCTCACTGGTCTAGCCAATCTGCTCCCGCCCGCCACATTCACCCAAAATCAAGAATTTATGACAGGGTTCTACAATGCCGGATATCAACTCCGATACGTAATGATCAACACAGTACAAGAACTTGTTGAATTGTACCGCAGATCCCCGTATGCTCAAAAATTTAGGCAGCTCCTACCATCGACGGATATCTTCCTAGAGCAAAGGCACTGTCAAATCCTCCTGCTCTATCCCATACTCCTGGCTTTAACTAAAAACATGAACCCCGAGGGTTATCGGAACTGGTTCAAGAACAGGATACACGCATTTTCAAACATTCTCAATACAAAGGGTGAGGGATTCTGGACAAGCACGATCTACCCTAAATTTATCTGGATGAATGAGCTATCTAGGTGCTTCTCAGCAAACTTTGATCTTCGGAAGCAGACATTTCTGACTATTCTAGCTGCTTCTAGATCATCAACTCTAGAAGCAAATGGAGTCAGGACAGCCGTACATATGATGCGAGGAGCAGAGATGGGTCACATCATACTGATAATCACATATATATATATATATATATAATAAATACCGGGAGTTCCTAAGAATGAGAGCCTTGCGAGACAATCTCAACAGTATGAAGGCTGCTTGGGATTTCTTAAAAGACAAGCCAGCTGATGAAGTTCTCTATTGTAGAATTCTCTACACAAAACAAGAAGCGGCAGCTTTGAATAGGAACAATTTCCCAATTCTGGCAAATGTAGCTACAGCAATTGCCCAGTACGAGATCCCCTCGTTTAAGAACTTCAGAGGTGGGCAAAGTGATAAATTGGGAAGCACACTGTCGAATATTGTTGAAAGAGTGTTAGATTATTACATAAACCAATCGAGCAGATTCATTTCCAGGAGTGTCTCAGCTTTCCCTACTAAAGAGGATAAGAAGCACTTCATTAAGCATATGGCCGCTCAATCGGGAGAGGGCGGTCTTGGAGTCTCTTCTCTTGGAGGTTGAGAAAGAAGAATCAAACCTGAGAATGCCAAATCCTGACGTTTAAGATCCAATAAGTGCTGTTTAGAGATTGAGCAGCAAACTAAAGTGGTAACCAGAGTTCCTATAATGTGATAAGTGATTAAGACTGAGAAGGGGACAGGGGAGAAGTTTAGAGCTTTTTCACATCAACTAATCTCCTGAACTAAACATCGGCTGTGATTAGAATCTGAGTTTTAATCTGTAAAGTGACTTCTAATTATATTTAGAATGTCTAATATTTTAAATTAGACAATAGCAGAGGTTTGAAATGCAGGTATTGTGTGTTCTCCGAACCTCTGGTAGCACTGCAAAGTTGAATCATCGTTAAAGTCCAGCCATGTATAGAAAGCATATCTCTCAGTTGAACTTCTAGTCCAGTCTTTGCTTCGACCTCGTCAACAGTTTATTCAGCTTGTATGCAAGAAGGCATCGCCACTGCTTTGAAATAAGTTGCTTCATTTGCGGGAGGAGGAAAACGACCATGAAAAATAAATGAAACGATTTCGCTATTTATATGGAAAATTATATATAATTAAATGTGGTTTTCCTCGTTATTTTATTTGTTCGTAAAGCCTATTCCTCAACTTCGGAAATAAGACGCGCAACCTTAAGTTATGGACTGAACAACAAAATTCAATTTTTCATGCAGATATATCTAAATTCGATTAATTGTCGTTATTGCCAGTTAGGAAGATGTTATTCGATTGCATCGAATATCGATATTTATTTTTTCAAGTCACATCCCTAATGTATAAGGTATACATTCGGACAAGAGATATCTCATAACAGGCACTCGTACATTGATAACACAAAGTAAAAACCGTATTTCTGGCTGCAGAGAATGTCATGTGACACAGCAAGTAATCCCTTACCAGCGGCATTGTCAGCACGAATAGCGAAATTATATTCTTCGGTTTCGTGGGCGACAGGCCAATGCTTGATACACATACTCAAGCCACCTTGCATTATGCAACAACCACTACTGTCTTTTAATTGGGCCTCCTTCCTCCCCTATAGCCCTTCCTTTTCCTCTCCAAAAATGCCGCCATCCTCTAGTGTCGACGCAGCACGTAAAGCAGGGTGCTGTTAGTAGCAAGACTTATTGCCATAAACCAAAAATAAAAGCGGAGGCATACTCTGCTATGCCTCAGGGGGGCGACGACACACTACCCCGAATACACCTCTCTGTGCAGGTGTGAAGTAGTGATCAGTTTAGAAACTAAAAAGGAAGAAATAAATAAAGACAGAAATGAAGGCAAATTAAAAACGGGGACGGCAGCACACAAAATGAAAACGAACTGGCGAGTTAATCCCATCGCCCATTGAATTAACGAAGTAATAATCCTCTAAGATATATTACGTTTTTTTTTCCAATAGTGTCTCGTACAAGGTTCACACAATTCTTATGTTACCAATTGCCATATTATCAGTATCATAGAACAGTCTGCTCTAGTGATGCCTAGAAGGCCCAACAAGCCTTTAAAAGTTGAATTGGCTTCTGTGAATCTCGTTCAATAGCAATTGCCCGGGATATTGGATTGGTATTGTTGTATTCTAAACAAACGCATTTTTATATAGCAACAGTCTAATTGGGAAATTGATACGATAAGCCAGAGCAAAAATGTCTGCACAGATAGAAGGGACTACATATGAGCCCAGGTTAAATATAATAGCTACCTCAGCAATAAAGCAACTGCTCCCTACATCAGTACCACCTGGTACGGGGGCGGGACAAGTTGATATAACTCCAGTTCATCGCAGGCAGGTGATAGTCTACTTAATATCAGATGATCTTGCAAGACTAGACCACAGGGCAACACACCTTATGGTAGCTTATGGATTATTCTATGCCGACGATAGCGAGGAAATAGAAGGAATCAGTTTGGTTGCAGCTTTGCTCACTGGTCTAGCCAATCTGCTCCCGCCCGCCACATTCACCCAAAATCAAGAATTTATGACAGGGTTCTACAATGCCGGATATCAACTCCGATACGTAATGATCAACACAGTACAAGAACTTGTTGAATTGTACCGCAGATCCCCGTATGCTCAAAAATTTAGGCAGCTCCTACCATCGACGGATATCTTCCTAGAGCAAAGGCACTGTCAAATCCTCCTGCTCTATCCCATACTCCTGGCTTTAACTAAAAACATGAACCCCGAGGGTTATCGGAACTGGTTCAAGAACAGGATACACGCATTTTCAAACATTCTCAATACAAAGGGTGAGGGATTCTGGACAAGCACGATCTACCCTAAATTTATCTGGATGAATGAGCTATCTAGGTGCTTCTCAGCAAACTTTGATCTTCGGAAGCAGACATTTCTGACTATTCTAGCTGCTTCTAGATCATCAACTCTAGAAGCAAATGGAGTCAGGACAGCCGTACATATGATGCGAGGAGCAGAGATGGGTCACATCATACTGATAATCACATATATATATATATATAATAAATACCGGGAGTTCCTAAGAATGAGAGCCTTGCGAGACAATCTCAACAGTATGAAGGCTGCTTGGGATTTCTTAAAAGACAAGCCAGCTGATGAAGTTCTCTATTGTAGAATTCTCTACACAAAACAAGAAGCGGCAGCTTTGAATAGGAACAATATCCCAATCCTGGCAAATGTAGCTACAGCAATTGCCCAGTACGAGATCCCCTCGTTTAAGAACTTCAGAGGTGGGCAAAGTGATAAATTGGGAAGCACACTGTCGAATATTGTTGAAAGAGTGTTAGATTATTACATAAACCAATCGAGCAGATTCATTTCCAGGAGTGTCTCAGCTTTCCCTACTAAAGAGGATAAGAAGCACTTCATTAAGCATATGGCCGCTCAATCGGGAGAGGGCGGTCTTGGAGTCTCTTCTCTTGGAGGTTGAGAAAGAAGAATCAAACCTGAGAATGCCAAATCCTGACGTTTAAGATCCAATAAGTGCTGTTTAGAGATTGAGCAGCAAACTAAAGTGGTAACCAGAGTTCCTATAATGTGATAAGTGATTAAGACTGAGAAGGGGACAGGGGAGAAGTTTAGAGCTTTTTCACATCAACTAATCTCCTGAACTAAACATCGGCTTTGATTAGAATCTGAGTTTTAATCTGTAAAGTGACTTCTAATTATATTTAGAATGTCTAATATTTTAAATTAGACAATAGCAGAGGTTTGAAATGCAGGTATTGTGTGTTCTCCGAACCTCTGGTAGCACTGCAAAGTTGAATCATCGTTAAAGTCCAGCCATGTATAGAAAGCATATCTCTCAGTTGAACTTCTAGTCCAGTCTTTGCTTCGACCTCGTCAACAGTTTATTCAGCTTGTATGCAAGAAGGCATCGCCACTGCTTTGAAATAAGTTGCTTCATTTGCGGGAGGAGGAAAACGACCATGAAAAATAAATGAAACGATTTCGCTATTTATATGGAAAATTATATATAATTAAATGTAGTTTTCCTCGTTATTTTATTTGTTCGTAAAGCCTATTCCTCAACTTCGGAAATAAGACGCGCAACCTTAAGTTATGGACTGAACAACAAAATTCAATTTTTCATGCAGATATATCTAAATTCGATTAATTGTCGTTATTGCCAGTTAGGAAGATGTTATTCGATTGCATCGAATATCGATATTTATTTTTTCAAGTCACATCCCTAATGTATAAGGTATACATTCGGACAAGAGATATCTCATAACAGGCACTCGTACATTGATAACACAAAGTAAAAACCGTATTTCTGGCTGCAGAGAATGTCATGTGACACAGCAAGCAATCCCTTACCAGCGGCATTGTCAGCACGAATAGCGAAATTATATTCTTCGGTTTCGTGGGCGACAGGCCAATGCTTGATACACATACTCAAGCCACCTTGCATTATGCAACAACCACTACTGTCTTTTAATTGGGCCTCCTTCCTCCCCTATAGCCCTTCCTTTTCCTCTCCAAAAATGCCGCCATCCTCTAGTGTCGACGCAGCACGTAAAGCAGGGTGCTGTTAGTAGCAAGACTTATTGCCATAAACCAAAAATAAAAGCGGAGGCATACTCTGCTATGCCTCAGGGGGGCGACGACACACTACCCCGAATACACCTCTCTGTGCAGGTGTGAAGTAGTGATGTTTAGAAACTAAAAAGGAAGAAATAAATAAAGACAGAAATGAAGGCAAATTAAAAACGGGGACGGCAGCACACAAAATGAAAACGAACTGGCGAGTTAATCCCATCGCCCATTGAATTAACGAAGTAATAATCCTCTAAGATATATTACGTTCTTTTTCCAATAGTGTCTCGTACAAGGTTCACACAATTCTTATGTTACCAATTGCCATATTATCAGTATCATAGAACAGTCTGCTCTAGTGATGCCTAGAAGGCCCAACAAGCCTTTAAAAGTTGAACTGGCTTCTGTGAATCTCGTTCAATAGCAATTGCCCGGGATATTGGATTGGTATTGTTGTATTCTAAACAAACGCATTTTTATATAGCAACAGTCTAATTGGGAAATTGATACGATAAGCCAGAGCAAAAATGTCTGCACAGATAGAAGGGACTACATATGAGCCCGGGTTAAATATAATAGCTACCTCAGCAATAAAGCAACTGCTCCCTACATCAGTACCACCTGGTAGGGGGGCGGGACAGGTTGATATAACTCCAGTTCATCGCAGGCAAGTGATAGTCTACTTAATATCAGAAGATCTTGCAAGACTAGACCACAGGGCAAAACACCTTATGGTAGCTTATGGATTATTCTATGCCGACGATAGCGAGGAAATAGAAGGAATCAGTTTGGTTGCAGCTTTGCTCACTGGTCTAGCCAATCTGCTCCCGCCCGCCACATTCACCCAAAATCAAGAATTTATGACAGGGTTCTACAATGCCGGATATCAACTCCGATACGTAATGATCAACACAGTACAAGAACTTGTTGAATTGTACCGCAGATCCCCGTATGCTCAAAAATTTTGGCAGCTCCTACCATCAACGGATATCTTCCTAGAGCAAAGGCACTGTCAAATCCTCCTGCTCTATCCCATACTCCTGGCTTTAACTAAAAACATGAACCCCGAGAGTTATCAGAACTGGTTCAAGAACAGGATACACGCATTTTCAAACATTCTCAATACAAAGGGTGAGGGATTCTGGACAAGCACGATCTACCCTAAATTTATCTGGATGAATGAGCTATCTAGGTGCTTCTCAGCAAACTTTGATCTTCGGAAGCAGACATTTCTGACTATTCTAGCTGCTTCTAGATCATCAACTCTAGAAGCAAATGGAGTCAGGACAGCCGTACATATGATGCGAGGAGCAGAGATGGGTCACATCATACTGATAATCACATATATATATATATATATAATAAATACCGGGAGTTCCTAAGAATGAGAGCCTTGCGAGACAATCTCAACAGTATGAAGGCTGCTTGGGATTTCTTAAAAGACAAGCCAGCTGATGAAGTTCTCTATTGTAGAATTCTCTACACAAAACAAGAAGCGGCAGCTTTGAATAGGAACAATTTCCCAATTCTGGCAAATGTAGCTACAGCAATTGCCCAGTACGAGATCCCCTCGTTTAAGAACTTCAGAGGTGGGCAAAGTGATAAATTGGGAAGCACACTGTCGAATATTGTTGAAAGAGTGTTAGATTATTACATAAACCAATCGAGCAGATTCATTTCCAGGAGTGTCTCAGCTTTCCCTACTAAAGAGGATAAGAAGCACTTCATTAAGCATATGGCCGCTCAATCGGGAGAGGGCGGTCTTGGAGTCTCTTCTCTTGGAGGTTGAGAAAGAAGAATCAAACCTGAGAATGCCAAATCCTGACGTTTAAGATCCAATAAGTGCTGTTTAGAGATTGAGCAGCAAACTAAAGTGGTAACCAGAGTTCCTATAATGTGATAAGTGATTAAGACTGAGAAGGGGACAGGGGAGAAGTTTAGAGCTTTTTCACATCAACTAATCTCCTGAACTAAACATCGGCTTTGATTAGAATCTGAGTTTTAATCTGTAAAGTGACTTCTAATTATATTTAGAATGTCTAATATTTTAAATTAGACAATAGCAGAGGTTTGAAATGCAGGTATTGTGTGTTCTCCGAACCTCTGGTAGCACTGCAAAGTTGAATCATCGTTAAAGTCCAGCCATGTATAGAAAGCATATCTCTCAGTTGAACTTCTAGTCCAGTCTTTGCTTCGACCTCGTCAACAGTTTATTCAGCTTGTATGCAAGAAGGCATCGCCACTGCTTTGAAATAAGTTGCTTCATTTGCGGGAGGAGGAAAACGACCATGAAAAATAAATGAAACGATTTCGCTATTTATATGGAAAATTATATATAATTAAATGTAGTTTTCCTCGTTATTTTATTTGTTCGTAAAGCCTATTCCTCAACTTCGGAAATAAGACGCGCAACCTTAAGTTATGGACTGAACAACAAAATTCAATTTTTCATGCAGATATATCTAAATTCGATTAATTGTCGTTATTGCCAGTTAGGAAGATGTTATTCGATTGCATCGAATATCGATATTTATTTTTTCAAGTCACATCCCTAATGTATAAGGTATACATTCGGACAAGAGATATCTCATAACAGGCACTCGTACATTGATAACACAAAGTAAAAACCGTATTTCTGGCTGCAGAGAATGTCATGTGACACAGCAAGCAATCCCTTACCAGCGGCATTGTCAGCACGAATAGCGAAATTATATTCTTCGGTTTCGTGGGCGACAGGCCAATGCTTGATACACATACTCAAGCCACCTTGCATTATGCAACAACCACTACTGTCTTTTAATTGGGCCTCCTTCCTCCCCTATAGCCCTTCCTTTTCCTCTCCAAAAATGCCGCCATCCTCTAGTGTCGACGCAGCACGTAAAGCAGGGTGCTGTTAGTAGCAAGACTTATTGCCATAAACCAAAAATAAAAGCGGAGGCATACTCTGCTATGCCTCAGGGGGGCGACGACACACTACCCCGAATACACCTCTCTGTGCAGGTGTGAAGTAGTGATGTTTAGAAACTAAAAAGGAAGAAATAAATAAAGACAGAAATGAAGGCAAATTAAAAACGGGGACGGCAGCACACAAAATGAAAACGAACTGGCGAGTTAATCCCATCGCCCATTGAATTAACGAAGTAATAATCCTCTAAGATATATTACGTTCTTTTTCCAATAGTGTCTCGTACAAGGTTCACACAATTCTTATGTTACCAATTGCCATATTATCAGTATCATAGAACAGTCTGCTCTAGTGATGCCTAGAAGGCCCAACAAGCCTTTAAAAGTTGAACTGGCTTCTGTGAATCTCGTTCAATAGCAATTGCCCGGGATATTGGATTGGTATTGTTGTATTCTAAACAAACGCATTTTTATATAGCAACAGTCTAATTGGGAAATTGATACGATAAGCCAGAGCAAAAATGTCTGCACAGATAGAAGGGACTACATATGAGCCCGGGTTAAATATAATAGCTACCTCAGCAATAAAGCAACTGCTCCCTACATCAGTACCACCTGGTAGGGGGGCGGGACAGGTTGATATAACTCCAGTTCATCGCAGGCAAGTGATAGTCTACTTAATATCAGAAGATCTTGCAAGACTAGACCACAGGGCAAAACACCTTATGGTAGCTTATGGATTATTCTATGCCGACGATAGCGAGGAAATAGAAGGAATCAGTTTGGTTGCAGCTTTGCTCACTGGTCTAGCCAATCTGCTCCCGCCCGCCACATTCACCCAAAATCAAGAATTTATGACAGGGTTCTACAATGCCGGATATCAACTCCGATACGTAATGATCAACACAGTACAAGAACTTGTTGAATTGTACCGCAGATCCCCGTATGCTCAAAAATTTTGGCAGCTCCTACCATCGACGGATATCTTCCTAGAGCAAAGGCACTGTCAAATCCTCCTGCTCTATCCCATACTCCTGGCTTTAACTAAAAACATGAACCCCGAGAGTTATCAGAACTGGTTCAAGAACAGGATACACGCATTTTCAAACATTCTCAATACAAAGGGTGAGGGATTCTGGACAAGCACGATCTACCCTAAATTTATCTGGATGAATGAGCTATCTAGGTGCTTCTCAGCAAACTTTGATCTTCGGAAGCAGACATTTCTGACTATTCTAGCTGCTTCTAGATCATCAACTCTAGAAGCAAATGGAGTCAGGACAGCCGTACATATGATGCGAGGAGCAGAGATGGGTCACATCATACTGATAATCACATATATATATATATATATAATAAATACCGGGAGTTCCTAAGAATGAGAGCCTTGCGAGACAATCTCAACAGTATGAAGGCTGCTTGGGATTTCTTAAAAGACAAGCCAGCTGATGAAGTTCTCTATTGTAGAATTCTCTACACAAAACAAGAAGCGGCAGCTTTGAATAGGAACAATTTCCCAATTCTGGCAAATGTAGCTACAGCAATTGCCCAGTACGAGATCCCCTCGTTTAAGAACTTCAGAGGTGGGCAAAGTGATAAATTGGGAAGCACACTGTCGAATATTGTTGAAAGAGTGTTAGATTATTACATAAACCAATCGAGCAGATTCATTTCCAGGAGTGTCTCAGCTTTCCCTACTAAAGAGGATAAGAAGCACTTCATTAAGCATATGGCCGCTCAATCGGGAGAGGGCGGTCTTGGAGTCTCTTCTCTTGGAGGTTGAGAAAGAAGAATCAAACCTGAGAATGCCAAATCCTGACGTTTAAGATCCAATAAGTGCTGTTTAGAGATTGAGCAGCAAACTAAAGTGGTAACCAGAGTTCCTATAATGTGATAAGTGATTAAGACTGAGAAGGGGACAGGGGAGAAGTTTAGAGCTTTTTCACATCAACTAATCTCCTGAACTAAACATCGGCTGTGATTAGAATCTGAGTTTTAATCTGTAAAGTGACTTCTAATTATATTTAGAATGTCTAATATTTTAAATTAGACAATAGCAGAGGTTTGAAATGCAGGTATTGTGTGTTCTCCGAACCTCTGGTAGCACTGCAAAGTTGAATCATCGTTAAAGTCCAGCCATGTATAGAAAGCATATCTCTCAGTTGAACTTCTAGTCCAGTCTTTGCTTCGACCTCGTCAACAGTTTATTCAGCTTGTATGCAAGAAGGCATCGCCACTGCTTTGAAATAAGTTGCTTCATTTGCGGGAGGAGGAAAACGACCATGAAAAATAAATGAAACGATTTCGCTATTTATATGGAAAATTATATATAATTAAATGTGGTTTTCCTCGTTATTTTATTTGTTCGTAAAGCCTATTCCTCAACTTCGGAAATAAGACGCGCAACCTTAAGTTATGGACTGAACAACAAAATTCAATTTTTCATGCAGATATATCTAAATTCGATTAATTGTCGTTATTGCCAGTTAGGAAGATGTTATTCGATTGCATCGAATATCGATATTTATTTTTTCAAGTCACATCCCTAATGTATAAGGTATACATTCGGACAAGAGATATCTCATAACAGGCACTCGTACATTGATAACACAAAGTAAAAACCGTATTTCTGGCTGCAGAGAATGTCATGTGACACAGCAAGTAATCCCTTACCAGCGGCATTGTCAGCACGAATAGCGAAATTATATTCTTCGGTTTCGTGGGCGACAGGCCAATGCTTGATACACATACTCAAGCCACCTTGCATTATGCAACAACCACTACTGTCTTTTAATTGGGCCTCCTTCCTCCCCTATAGCCCTTCCTTTTCCTCTCCAAAAATGCCGCCATCCTCTAGTGTCGACGCAGCACGTAAAGCAGGGTGCTGTTAGTAGCAAGACTTATTGCCATAAACCAAAAATAAAAGCGGAGGCATACTCTGCTATGCCTCAGGGGGGCGACGACACACTACCCCGAATACACCTCTCTGTGCAGGTGTGAAGTAGTGATGTTTAGAAACTAAAAAGGAAGAAATAAATAAAGACAGAAATGAAGGCAAATTAAAAACGGGGACGGCAGCACACAAAATGAAAACGAACTGGCGAGTTAATCCCATCGCCCATTGAATTAACGAAGTAATAATCCTCTAAGATATATTACGTTTTTTTTTCCAATAGTGTCTCGTACAAGGTTCACACAATTCTTATGTTACCAATTGCCATATTATCAGTATCATAGAACAGTCTGCTCTAGTGATGCCTAGAAGGCCCAACAAGCCTTTAAAAGTTGAATTGGCTTCTGTGAATCTCGTTCAATAGCAATTGCCCGGGATATTGGATTGGTATTGTTGTATTCTAAACAAACGCATTTTTATATAGCAACAGTCTAATTGGGAAATTGATACGATAAGCCAGAGCAAAAATGTCTGCACAGATAGAAGGGACTACATATGAGCCCAGGTTAAATATAATAGCTACCTCAGCAATAAAGCAACTGCTCCCTACATCAGTACCACCTGGTAGGGGGGCGGGACAAGTTGATATAACTCCAGTTCATCGCAGGCAGGTGATAGTCTACTTAATATCAGATGATCTTGCAAGACTAGACCACAGGGCAACACACCTTATGGTAGCTTATGGATTATTCTATGCCGACGATAGTGAGGAAATAGAAGGAATCAGTTTGGTTGCAGCTTTGCTCACTGGTCTAGCCAATCTGCTCCCGCCCGCCACATTCACCCAAAATCAAGAATTTATGACAGGGTTCTACAATGCCGGATATCAACTCCGATACGTAATGATCAACACAGTACAAGAACTTGTTGAATTGTACCGCAGATCCCCGTATGCTCAAAAATTTAGGCAGCTCCTACCATCGACGGATATCTTCCTAGAGCAAAGGCACTGTCAAATCCTCCTGCTCTATCCCATACTCCTGGCTTTAACTAAAAACATGAACCCCGAGGGTTATCGGAACTGGTTCAAGAACAGGATACACGCATTTTCAAACATTCTCAATACAAAGGGTGAGGGATTCTGGACAAGCACGATCTACCCTAAATTTATCTGGATGAATGAGCTATCTAGGTGCTTCTCAGCAAACTTTGATCTTCGGAAGCAGACATTTCTGACTATTCTAGCTGCTTCTAGATCATCAACTCTAGAAGCAAATGGAGTCAGGACAGCCGTACATATGATGCGAGGAGCAGAGATGGGTCACATCATACTGATAATCACATATATATATATATATATAATAAATACCGGGAGTTCCTAAGAATGAGAGCCTTGCGAGACAATCTCAACAGTATGAAGGCTGCTTGGGATTTCTTAAAAGACAAGCCAGCTGATGAAGTTCTCTATTGTAGAATTCTCTACACAAAACAAGAAGCGGCAGCTTTGAATAGGAACAATATCCCAATTCTGGCAAATGTAGCTACAGCAATTGCCCAGTACGAGATCCCCTCGTTTAAGAACTTCAGAGGTGGGCAAAGTGATAAATTGGGAAGCACACTGTCGAATATTGTTGAAAGAGTGTTAGATTATTACATAAACCAATCGAGCAGATTCATTTCCAGGAGTGTCTCAGCTTTCCCTACTAAAGAGGATAAGAAGCACTTCATTAAGCATATGGCCGCTCAATCGGGAGAGGGCGGTCTTGGAGTCTCTTCTCTTGGAGGTTGAGAAAGAAGAATCAAACCTGAGAATGCCAAATCCTGACGTTTAAGATCCAATAAGTGCTGTTTAGAGATTGAGCAGCAAACTAAAGTGGTAACCAGAGTTCCTATAATGTGATAAGTGATTAAGACTGAGAAGGGGACAGGGGAGAAGTTTAGAGCTTTTTCACATCAACTAATCTCCTGAACTAAACATCGGCTTTGATTAGAATCTGAGTTTTAATCTGTAAAGTGACTTCTAATTATATTTAGAATGTCTAATATTTTAAATTAGACAATAGCAGAGGTTTGAAATGCAGGTATTGTGTGTTCTCCGAACCTCTGGTAGCACTGCAAAGTTGAATCATCGTTAAAGTCCAGCCATGTATAGAAAGCATATCTCTCAGTTGAACTTCTAGTCCAGTCTTTGCTTCGACCTCGTCAACAGTTTATTCAGCTTGTATGCAAGAAGGCATCGCCACTGCTTTGAAATAAGTTGCTTCATTTGCGGGAGGAGGAAAACGACCATGAAAAATAAATGAAACGATTTCGCTATTTATATGGAAAATTATATATAATTAAATGTAGTTTTCCTCGTTATTTTATTTGTTCGTAAAGCCTATTCCTCAACTTCGGAAATAAGACGCGCAACCTTAAGTTATGGACTGAACAACAAAATTCAATTTTTCATGCAGATATATCTAAATTCGATTAATTGTCGTTATTGCCAGTTAGGAAGATGTTATTCGATTGCATCGAATATCGATATTTATTTTTTCAAGTCACATCCCTAATGTATAAGGTATACATTCGGACAAGAGATATCTCATAACAGGCACTCGTACATTGATAACACAAAGTAAAAACCGTATTTCTGGCTGCAGAGAATGTCATGTGACACAGCAAGTAATCCCTTACCAGCGGCATTGTCAGCACGAATAGCGAAATTATATTCTTCGGTTTCGTGGGCGACAGGCCAATGCTTGATACACATACTCAAGCCACCTTGCATTATGCAACAACCACTACTGTCTTTTAATTGGGCCTCCTTCCTCCCCTATAGCCCTTCCTTTTCCTCTCCAAAAATGCCGCCATCCTCTAGTGTCGACGCAGCACGTAAAGCAGGGTGCTGTTAGTAGCAAGACTTATTGCCATAAACCAAAAATAAAAGCGGAGGCATACTCTGCTATGCCTCAGGGGGGCGACGACACACTACCCCGAATACACCTCTCTGTGCAGGTGTGAAGTAGTGATGTTTAGAAACTAAAAAGGAAGAAATAAATAAAGACAGAAATGAAGGCAAATTAAAAACGGGGACGGCAGCACACAAAATGAAAACGAACTGGCGAGTTAATCCCATCGCCCATTGAATTAACGAAGTAATAATCCTCTAAGATATATTACGTTCTTTTTCCAATAGTGTCTCGTACAAGGTTCACACAATTCTTATGTTACCAATTGCCATATTATCAGTATCATAGAACAGTCTGCTCTAGTGATGCCTAGAAGGCCCAACAAGCCTTTAAAAGTTGAACTGGCTTCTGTGAATCTCGTTCAATAGCAATTGCCCGGGATATTGGATTGGTATTGTTGTATTCTAAACAAACGCATTTTTATATAGCAACAGTCTAATTGGGAAATTGATACGATAAGCCAGAGCAAAAATGTCTGCACAGATAGAAGGGACTACATATGAGCCCGGGTTAAATATAATAGCTACCTCAGCAATAAAGCAACTGCTCCCTACATCAGTACCACCTGGTAAGGGGGCGGGACAGGTTGATATAACTCCAGTTCATCGCAGGCAAGTGATAGTCTACTTAATATCAGAAGATCTTGCAAGACTAGACCACAGGGCAAAACACCTTATGGTACCTTATGGATTATTCTATGCCGACGATAGCGAGGAAATAGAAGGAATCAGTTTGGTTGCAGCTTTGCTCACTGGTCTAGCCAATCTGCTCCCGCCCGCCACATTCACCCAAAATCAAGAATTTATGACAGGGTTCTACAATGCCGGATATCAACTCCGATACGTAATGATCAACACAGTACAAGAACTTGTTGAATTGTACCGCAGATCCCCGTATGCTCAAAAATTTAGGCAGCTCCTACCATCGACGGATATCTTCCTAGAGCAAAGGCACTGTCAAATCATCCTGCTCTATCCCATACTCCTGGCTTTAACTAAAAACATGAACCCCGAGGGTTATCGGAACTGGTTCAAGAACAGGATACACGCATTTTCAAACATTCTCAATACAAAGGGTGAGGGATTCTGGACAAGCACGATCTACCCTAAATTTATCTGGATGAATGAGCTATCTAGGTGCTTCTCAGCAAACTTTGATCTTCGGAAGCAGACATTTCTGACTATTCTAGCTGCTTCTAGATCATCAACTCTAGAAGCAAATGGAGTCAGGACAGCCGTACATATGATGCGAGGAGCAGAGATGGGTCACATCATACTGATAATCACATATATATATATATATATATATATATATATAATAAATACCGGGAGTTCCTAAGAATGAGAGCCTTGCGAGACAATCTCAACAGTATGAAGGCTGCTTGGGATTTCTTAAAAGACAAGCCAGCTGATGAAGTTCTCTATTGTAGAATTCTCTACACAAAACAAGAAGCGGCAGCTTTGAATAGGAACAATTTCCCAATTCTGGCAAATGTAGCTACAGCAATTGCCCAGTACGAGATCCCCTCGTTTAAGAACTTCAGAGGTGGGCAAAGTGATAAATTGGGAAGCACACTGTCGAATATTGTTGAAAGACTGTTAGATTATTACATAAACCAATCGAGCAGATTCATTTCCAGGAGTGTCTCAGCTTTCCCTACTAAAGAGGATAAGAAGCACTTCATTAAGCATATGGCCGCTCAATCGGGAGAGGGCGGTCTTGGAGTCTCTTCTCTTGGAGGTTGAGAAAGAAGAATCAAACCTGAGAATGCCAAATCCTGACGTTTAAGATCCAATAAGTGCTGTTTAGAGATTGAGCAGCAAACTAAAGTGGTAACCAGAGTTCCTATAATGTGATAAGTGATTAAGACTGAGAAGGGGACAGGGGAGAAGTTTAGAGCTTTTTCACATCAACTAATCTCCTGAACTAAACATCGGCTTTGATTAGAATCTGAGTTTTAATCTGTAAAGTGACTTCTAATTATATTTAGAATGTCTAATATTTTAAATTAGACAATAGCAGAAGTTTGAAATGCAGGTATTGTGTGTTCTCCGAACCTCTGGTAGCACTGCAAAGTTGAATCATCGTTAAAGTCCAGCCATGTATAGAAAGCATATCTCTCAGTTGAACTTCTAGTCCAGTCTTTGCTTCGACCTCGTCAACAGTTTATTCAGCTTGTATGCAAGAAGGCATCGCGACTGCTTTGAAATAAGTTGCTTCATTTGCGGGAGGAGGAAAACGACCATGAAAAATAAATGAAACGATTTCGCTATTTATATGGAAAATTATATATAATTAAATGTGGTTTTCCTCGTTATTTTATTTGTTCGTAAAGCCTATTCCTCAACTTCGGAAATAAGACGCGCAACCTTAAGTTATGGACTGAACAACAAAATTCAATTTTTCATGCAGATATATCTAAATTCGATTAATTGTCGTTATTGCCAGTTAGGAAGATGTTATTCGATTGCATCGAATATCGATATTTATTTTTTCAAGTCACATCCCTAATGTATAAGGTATACATTCGGACAAGAGATATCTCATAACAGGCACTCGTACATTGATAACACAAAGTAAAAACCGTATTTCTGGCTGCAGAGAATGTCATGTGACACAGCAAGTAATCCCTTACCAGCGGCATTGTCAGCACGAATAGCGAAATTATATTCTTCGGTTTCGTGGGCGACAGGCCAATGCTTGATACACATACTCAAGCCACCTTGCATTATGCAACAACCACTACTGTCTTTTAATTGGGCCTCCTTCCTCCCCTATAGCCCTTCCTTTTCCTCTCCAAAAATGCCGCCATCCTCTAGTGTCGACGCAGCACGTAAAGCAGGGTGCTGTTAGTAGCAAGACTTATTGCCATAAACCAAAAATAAAAGCGGAGGCATACTCTGCTATGCCTCAGGGGGGCGACGACACACTACCCCGAATACACCTCTCTGTGCAGGTGTGAAGTAGTGATGTTTAGAAACTAAAAAGGAAGAAATAAATAAAGACAGAAATGAAGGCAAATTAAAAACGGGGACGGCAGCACACAAAATGAAAACGAACTGGCGAGTTAATCCCATCGCCCATTGAATTAACGAAGTAATAATCCTCTAAGATATATTACGTTTTTTTTTCCAATAGTGTCTCGTACAAGGTTCACACAATTCTTATGTTACCAATTGCCATATTATCAGTATCATAGAACAGTCTGCTCTAGTGATGCCTAGAAGGCCCAACAAGCCTTTAAAAGTTGAATTGGCTTCTGTGAATCTCGTTCAATAGCAATTGCCCGGGATATTGGATTGGTATTGTTGTATTCTAAACAAACGCATTTTTATATAGCAACAGTCTAATTGGGAAATTGATACGATAAGCCAGAGCAAAAATGTCTGCACAGATAGAAGGGACTACATATGAGCCCGGGTTAAATATAATAGCTACCTCAGCAATAAAGCAACTGCTCCCTACATCAGTACCACCTGGTAGGGGGGCGGGACAGGTTGATATAACTCCAGTTCATCGCAGGCAGGTGATAGTCTACTTAATATCAGATGATCTTGCAAGACTAGACCACAGGGCAAAACACCTTATGGTACCTTATGGATTATTCTATGCCGACGATAGCGAGGAAATAGAAGGAATCAGTTTGGTTGCAGCTTTGCTCACTGGTCTAGCCAATCTGCTCCCGCCCGCCACATTCACCCAAAATCAAGAATTTATGACAGGGTTCTACAATGCCGGATATCAACTCCGATACGTAATGATCAACACAGTACAAGAACTTGTTGAATTGTACCGCAGATCCCCGTATGCTCAAAAATTTAGGCAGCTCCTACCATCGACGGATATCTTCCTAGAGCAAAGGCACTGTCAAATCATCCTGCTCTATCCCATACTCCTGGCTTTAACTAAAAACATGAACCCCGAGGGTTATCGGAACTGGTTCAAGAACAGGATACACGCATTTTCAAACATTCTCAATACAAAGGGTGAGGGATTCTGGACAAGCACGATCTACCCTAAATTTATCTGGATGAATGAGCTATCTAGGTGCTTCTCAGCAAACTTTGATCTTCGGAAGCAGACATTTCTGACTATTCTAGCTGCTTCTAGATCATCAACTCTAGAAGCAAATGGAGTCAGGACAGCCGTACATATGATGCGAGGAGCAGAGATGGGTCACATCATACTGATAATCACATATATATATATATATAATAAATACCGGGAGTTCCTAAGAATGAGAGCCTTGCGAGACAATCTCAACAGTATGAAGGCTGCTTGGGATTTCTTAAAAGACAAGCCAGCTGATGAAGTTCTCTATTGTAGAATTCTCTACACAAAACAAGAAGCGGCAGCTTTGAATAGGAACAATTTCCCAATTCTGGCAAATGTAGCTACAGCAATTGCCCAGTACGAGATCCCCTCGTTTAAGAACTTCAGAGGTGGGCAAAGTGATAAATTGGGAAGCACACTGTCGAATATTGTTGAAAGAGTGTTAGATTATTACATAAACCAATCGAGCAGATTCATTTCCAGGAGTGTCTCAGCTTTCCCTACTAAAGAGGATAAGAAGCACTTCATTAAGCATATGTCCGCTCAATCGGGAGAGGGCGGTCTTGGAGTCTCTTCTCTTGGAGGTTGAGAAAGAAGAATCAAACCTGAGAATGCCAAATCCTGACGTTTAAGATCCAATAAGTGCTGTTTAGAGATTGAGCAGCAAACTAAAGTGGTAACCAGAGTTCCTATAATGTGATAAGTGATTAAGACTGAGAAGGGGACAGGAGAGAAGTTTAGAGCTTTTTCACATCAACTAATCTCCTGAACTAAACATCGGCTGTGATTAGAATCTGAGTTTTAATCTGTAAAGTGACTTCTAATTATATTTAGAATGTCTAATATTTTAAATTAGACAATAGCAGAAGTTTGAAATGCAGGTATTGTGTGTTTTCCGAACCTCTGGTAGCACTGCAAAGTTGAATCATCGTTAAAGTCCAGCCATGTATAGAAAGCATATCTCTCAGTTGAACTTCGAGTCCAGTCTTTGCTTCGACCTCGTCAACAGTTTATTCAGCTTGTATGCAAGAAGGCATCGCCACTGCTTTGAAATAAGTTGCTTCATTTGCGGGAGGAGGAAAACGACCATGAAAAATAAATGAAACGATTTCGCTATTTATATGGAAAATTATATATAATTAAATGTGGTTTTCCTCGTTATTTTATTTGTTCGTAAAGCCTATTCCTCAACTTCGGAAATAAGACGCGCAACCTTAAGTTATGGACTGAACAACAAAATTCAATTTTTCATGCAGATATATCTAAATTCGATTAATTGTCGTTATTGCCAGTTAGGAAGATGTTATTCGATTGCATCGAATATCGATATTTATTTTTTCAAGTCACATCCCTAATGTATAAGGTATACATTCGGACAAGAGATATCTCATAACAGGCACTCGTACATTGATAACACAAAGTAAAAACCGTATTTCTGGCTGCAGAGAATGTCATGTGACACAGCAAGTAATCCCTTACCAGCGGCATTGTCAGCACGAATAGCGAAATTATATTCTTCGGTTTCGTGGGCGACAGGCCAATGCTTGATACACATACTCAAGCCACCTTGCATTATGCAACAACCACTACTGTCTTTTAATTGGGCCTCCTTCCTCCCCTATAGCCCTTCCTTTTCCTCTCCAAAAATGCCGCCATCCTCTAGTGTCGACGCAGCACGTAAAGCAGGGTGCTGTTAGTAGCAAGACTTATTGCCATAAACCAAAAATAAAAGCGGAGGCATACTCTGCTATGCCTCAGGGGGGCGACGACACACTACCCCGAATACACCTCTCTGTGCAGGTGTGAAGTAGTGATGTTTAGAAACTAAAAAGGAAGAAATAAATAAAGACAGAAATGAAGGCAAATTAAAAACGGGGACGGCAGCACACAAAATGAAAACGAACTGGCGAGTTAATCCCATCGCCCATTGAATTAACGAAGTAATAATCCTCTAAGATATATTACGTTTTTTTTTCCAATAGTGTCTCGTACAAGGTTCACACAATTCTTATGTTACCAATTGCCATATTATCAGTATCATAGAACAGTCTGCTCTAGTGATGCCTAGAAGGCCCAACAAGCCTTTAAAAGTTGAATTGGCTTCTGTGAATCTCGTTCAATAGCAATTGCCCGGGATATTGGATTGGTATTGTTGTATTCTAAACAAACGCATTTTTATATAGCAACAGTCTAATTGGGAAATTGATACGATAAGCCAGAGCAAAAATGTCTGCACAGATAGAAGGGACTACATATGAGCCCGGGTTAAATATAATAGCTACCTCAGCAATAAAGCAACTGCTCCCTACATCAGTACCACCTGGTAGGGGGGCGGGACAGGTTGATATAACTCCAGTTCATCGCAGGCAGGTGATAGTCTACTTAATATCAGATGATCTTGCAAGACTAGACCACAGGGCAACACACCTTATGGTAGCTTATGGATTATTCTATGCCGACGATAGCGAGGAAATAGAAGGAATCAGTTTGGTTGCAGCTTTGCTCACTGGTCTAGCCAATCTGCTCCCGCCCGCCACATTCACCCAAAATCAAGAATTTATGACAGGGTTCTACAATGCCGGATATCAACTCCGATACGTAATGATCAACACAGTACAAGAACTTGTTGAATTGTACCGCAGATCCCCGTATGCTCAAAAATTTAGGCAGCTCCTACCATCGACGGATATCTTCCTAGAGCAAAGGCACTGTCAAATCCTCCTGCTCTATCCCATACTCCTGGCTTTAACTAAAAACATGAACCCCGAGGGTTATCGGAACTGGTTCAAGAACAGGATACACGCATTTTCAAACATTCTCAATACAAAGGGTGAGGGATTCTGGACAAGCACGATCTACCCTAAATTTATCTGGATGAATGAGCTATCTAGGTGCTTCTCAGCAAACTTTGATCTTAGAAGCAGACATTTCTGACTATTCTAGCTGCTTCTAGATCATCAACTCTAGAAGCAAATGGAGTCAGGACAGCCGTACATATGATGCGAGGAGCAGAGATGGGTCACATCATACTGATAATCACATATATATATATATATATAATAAATACCGGGAGTTCCTAAGAATGAGAGCCTTGCGAGACAATCTCAACAGTATGAAGGCTGCTTGGGATTTCTTAAAAGACAAGCCAGCTGATGAAGTTCTCTATTGTAGAATTCTCTACACAAAACAAGAAGCGGCAGCTTTGAATAGGAACAATTTCCCAATTCTGGCAAATGTAGCTACAGCAATTGCCCAGTACGAGATCCCCTCGTTTAAGAACTTCAGAGGTGGGCAAAGTGATAAATTGGGAAGCACACTGTCGAATATTGTTGAAAGAGTGTTAGATTATTACATAAACCAATCGAGCAGATTCATTTCCAGGAGTGTCTCAGCTTTCCCTACTAAAGAGGATAAGAAGCACTTCATTAAGCATATGGCCGCTCAATCGGGAGAGGGCGGTCTTGGAGTCTCTTCTCTTGGAGGTTGAGAAAGAAGAATCAAACCTGAGAATGCCAAATCCTGACGTTTAAGATCCAATAAGTGCTGTTTAGAGATTGAGCAGCAAACTAAAGTGGTAACCAGAGTTCCTATAATGTGATAAGTGATTAAGACTGAGAAGGGGACAGGGGAGAAGTTTAGAGCTTTTTCACATCAACTAATCTCCTGAACTAAACATCGGCTGTGATTAGAATCTGAGTTTTAATCTGTAAAGTGACTTCTAATTATATTTAGAATGTCTAATATTTTAAATTAGACAATAGCAGAGGTTTGAAATGCAGGTATTGTGTGTTCTCCGAACCTCTGGTAGCACTGCAAAGTTGAATCATCGTTAAAGTCCAGCCATGTATAGAAAGCATATCTCTCAGTTGAACTTCTAGTCCAGTCTTTGCTTCGACCTCGTCAACAGTTTATTCAGCTTGTATGCAAGAAGGCATCGCCACTGCTTTGAAATAAGTTGCTTCATTTGCGGGAGGAGGAAAACGACCATGAAAAATAAATGAAACGATTTCGCTATTTATATGGAAAATTATATATAATTAAATGTGGTTTTCCTCGTTATTTTATTTGTTCGTAACGCCTATTCCTCAACTTCGGAAATAAGACGCGCAACCTTAAGTTATGGACTGAACAACAAAATTCAATTTTTCATGCATATATATCTAAATTCGATTAATTGTCGTTATTGCCAGTTAGGAAGATGTTATTCGATTGCATCGAATATCGATATTTATTTTTTCAAGTCACATCCCTAATGTATAAGGTATACATTCGGACAAGAGATATCTCATAACAGGCACTCGTACATTGATAACACAAAGTAAAAACCGTATTTCTGGCTGCAGAGAATGTCATGTGACACAGCAAGCAATCCCTTACCAGCGGCATTGACAGCACGAATAGCGAAATTATATTCTTCGGTTTCGTGGGCGACAGGCCAATGCTTGATACACATACTCAAGCCACCTTGCATTATGCAACAACCACTACTGTCTTTTAATTGGGCCTCCTTCCTCCCCTATAGCCCTTCCTTTTCCTCTCCAAAAATGCCGCCATCCTCTAGTGTCGACGCAGCACGTAAAGCAGGGTGCTGTTAGTAGCAAGACTTATTGCCATAAACCAAAAATAAAAGCGGAGGCATACTCTGCTATGCCTCAGGGGGGCGACGACACACTACCCCGAATACACCTCTCTGTGCAGGTGTGAAGTAGTGATGTTTAGAAACTAAAAAGGAAGAAATAAATAAAGACAGAAATGAAGGCAAATTAAAAACGGGGACGGCAGCACACAAAATGAAAACGAACTGGCGAGTTAATCCCATCGCCCATTGAATTAACGAAGTAATAATCCTCTAAGATATATTACGTTCTTTTTCCAATAGTGTCTCGTACAAGGTTCACACAATTCTTATGTTACCAATTGCCATATTATCAGTATCATAGAACAGTCTGCTCTAGTGATGCCTAGAAGGCCCAACAAGCCTTTAAAAGTTGAATTGGCTTCTGTGAATCTCGTTCAATAGCAATTGCCCGGGATATTGGATTGGTATTGTTGTATTCTAAACAAACGCATTTTTATATAGCAACAGTCTAATTGGGAAATTGATACGATAAGCCAGAGCAAAAATGTCTGCACAGATAGAAGGGACTACATATGAGCCCGGGTTAAATATAATAGCTACCTCAGCAATAAAGCAACTGCTCCCTACATCAGTACCACCTGGTAGGGGGGCGGGACAGGTTGATATAACTCCAGTTCATCGCAGGCAAGTGATAGTCTACTTAATATCAGAAGATCTTGCAAGACTAGACCACAGGGCAAAACACCTTATGGTAGCTTATGGATTATTCTATGCCGACGATAGCGAGGAAATAGAAGGAATCAGTTTGGTTGCAGCTTTGCTCACTGGTCTAGCCAATCTGCTCCCGCCCGCCACATTCACCCAAAATCAAGAATTTATGACAGGGTTCTACAATGCCGGATATCAACTCCGATACGTAATGATCAACACAGTACAAGAACTTGTTGAATTGTACCACAGATCCCCGTATGCTCAAAAATTTAGGCAGCTCCTACCATCGACGGATATCTTCCTAGAGCAAAGGCACTGTCAAATCCTCCTGCTCTATCCCATACTCCTGGCTTTAACTAAAAACATGAACCCCGAGGGTTATCGGAACTGGTTCAAGAACAGGATACACGCATTTTCAAACATTCTCAATACAAAGGGTGAGGGATTCTGGACAAGCACGATCTACCCTAAATTTATCTGGATGAATGAGCTATCTAGGTGCTTCTCAGCAAACTTTGATCTTCGGAAGCAGACATTTCTGACTATTCTAGCTGCTTCTAGATCATCAACTCTAGAAGCAAATGGAGTCAGGACAGCCGTACATATGATGCGAGGAGCAGAGATGGGTCACATCATACTGATAATCACATATATATATATATATATATAATAAATACCGGGAGTTCCTAAGAATGAGAGCCTTGCGAGACAATCTCAACAGTATGAAGGCTGCTTGGGATTTCTTAAAAGACAAGCCAGCTGATGAAGTTCTCTATTGTAGAATTCTCTACACAAAACAAGAAGCGGCAGCTTTGAATAGGAACAATTTCCCAATTCTGGCAAATGTAGCTACAGCAATTGCCCAGTACGAGATCCCCTCGTTTAAGAACTTCAGAGGTGGGCAAAGTGATAAATTGGGAAGCACACTGTCGAATATTGTTGAAAGAGTGTTAGATTATTACATAAACCAATCGAGCAGATTCATTTCCAGGAGTGTCTCAGCTTTCCCTACTAAAGAGGATAAGAAGCACTTCATTAAGCATATGTCCGCTCAATCGGGAGAGGGCGGTCTTGGAGTCTCTTCTCTTGGAGGTTGAGAAAGAAGAATCAAACCTGAGAATGCCAAATCCTGACGTTTAAGATCCAATAAGTGCTGTTTAGAGATTGAGCAGCAAACTAAAGTGGTAACCAGAGTTCCTATAATGTGATAAGTGATTAAGACTGAGAAGGGGACAGGAGAGAAGTTTAGAGCTTTTTCACATCAACTAATCTCCTGAACTAAACATCGGCTGTGATTAGAATCTGAGTTTTAATCTGTTAAGTGACTTCTAATTATATTTAGAATGTCTAATATTTTAAATTAGACAATAGCAGAAGTTTGAAATGCAGGTATTGTGTGTTTTCCGAACCTCTGGTAGCACTGCAAAGTTGAATCATCGTTAAAGTCCAGCCATGTATAGAAAGCATATCTCTCAGTTGAACTTCTAGTCCAGTCTTTGCTTCGACCTCGTCAACAGTTTATTCAGCTTGTATGCAAGAAGGCATCGCCACTGCTTTGAAATAAGTTGCTTCATTTGCGGGAGGAGGAAAACGACCATGAAAAATAAATGAAACGATTTCGCTATTTATATGGAAAATTATATATAATTAAATGTGGTTTTCCTCGTTATTTTATTTGTTCGTAAAGCCTATTCCTCAACTTCGGAAATAAGACGCGCAACCTTAAGTTATGGACTGAACAACAAAATTCAATTTTTCATGCAGATATATCTAAATTCGATTAATTGTCGTTATTGCCAGTCAGGAAGATGTTATTCGATTGCATCGAATATCGATATTTATTTTTTCAAGTCACATCCCTAATGTATAAGGTATACATTCGGACAAGAGATATCTCATAACAGGCACTCGTACATTGATAACACAAAGTAAAAACCGTATTTCTGGCTGCAGAGAATGTCATGTGACACAGCAAGTAATCCCTTACCAGCGGCATTGTCAGCACGAATAGCGAAATTATATTCTTCGGTTTCGTGGGCGACAGGCCAATGCTTGATACACATACTCAAGCCACCTTGCATTATGCAACAACCACTACTGTCTTTTAATTGGGCCTCCTTCCTCCCCTATAGCCCTTCCTTTTCCTCTCCAAAAATGCCGCCATCCTCTAGTGTCGACGCAGCACGTAAAGCAGGGTGCTGTTAGTAGCAAGACTTATTGCCATAAACCAAAAATAAAAGCGGAGGCATACTCTGCTATGCCTCAGGGGGGCGACGACACACTACCCCGAATACACCTCTCTGTGCAGGTGTGAAGTAGTGATGTTTAGAAACTAAAAAGGAAGAAATAAATAAAGACAGAAATGAAGGCAAATTAAAAACGGGGACGGCAGCACACAAAATGAAAACGAACTGGCGAGTTAATCCCATCGCCCATTGAATTAACGAAGTAATAATCCTCTAAGATATATTACGTTTTTTTTTCCAATAGTGTCTCGTACAAGGTTCACACAATTCTTATGTTACCAATTGCCATATTATCAGTATCATAGAACAGTCTGCTCTAGTGATGCCTAGAAGGCCCAACAAGCCTTTAAAAGTTGAATTGGCTTCTGTGAATCTCGTTCAATAGCAATTGCCCGGGATATTGGATTGGTATTGTTGTATTCTAAACAAACGCATTTTTATATAGCAACAGTCTAATTGGGAAATTGATACGATAAGCCAGAGCAAAAATGTCTGCACAGATAGAAGGGACTACATATGAGCCCGGGTTAAATATAATAGCTACCTCAGCAATAAAGCAACTGCTCCCTACATCAGTACCACCTGGTAGGGGGGCGGGACAGGTTGATATAACTCCAGTTCATCGCAGGCAGGTGATAGTCTACTTAATATCAGATGATCTTGCAAGACTAGACCACAGGGCAACACACCTTATGGTAGCTTATGGATTATTCTATGCCGACGATAGCGAGGAAATAGAAGGAATCAGTTTGGTTGCAGCTTTGCTCACTGGTCTAGCCAATCTGCTCCCGCCCGCCACATTCACCCAAAATCAAGAATTTATGACAGGGTTCTACAATGCCGGATATCAACTCCGATACGTAATGATCAACACAGTACAAGAACTTGTTGAATTGTACCGCAGATCCCCGTATGCTCAAAAATTTAGGCAGCTCCTACCATCGACGGATATCTTCCTAGAGCAAAGGCACTCTCAAATCCTCCTGCTCTATCCCATACTCCTGGCTTTAACTAAAAACATGAACCCCGAGGGTTATCGGAACTGGTTCAAGAACAGGATACACGCATTTTCAAACATTCTCAATACAAAGGGTGAGGGATTCTGGACAAGCACGATCTACCCTAAATTTATCTGGATGAATGAGCTATCTAGGTGCTTCTCAGCAAACTTTGATCTTCGGAAGCAGACATTTCTGACTATTCTAGCTGCTTCTAGATCATCAACTCTAGAAGCAAATGGAGTCAGGACAGCCGTACATATGATGCGAGGAGCAGAGATGGGTCACATCATACTGATAATCACATATATATATATATATATATATATATATATATATATATATATATATATATAATAAATACCGGGAGTTCCTAAGAATGAGAGCCTTGCGAGACAATCTCAACAGTATGAAGGCTGCTTGGGATTTCTTAAAAGACAAGCCAGCTGATGAAGTTCTCTATTGTAGAATTCTCTACACAAAACAAGAAGCGGCAGCTTTGAATAGGAACAATATCCCAATTCTGGCAAATGTAGCTACAGCAATTGCCCAGTACGTGATCCCCTCGTTTAAGAACTTCAGAGGTGGGCAAAGTGATAAATTGGGAAGCACACTGTCGAATATTGTTGAAAGAGTGTTAGATTATTACATAAACCAATCGAGCAGATTCATTTCCAGGAGTGTCTCAGCTTTCCCTACTAAAGAGGATAAGAAGCACTTCATTAAGCATATGGCCGCTCAATCGGGAGAGGGCGGTCTTGGAGTCTCTTCTCTTGGAGGTTGAGAAAGAAGAATCAAACCTGAGAATGCCAAATCCTGACGTTTAAGATCCAATAAGTGCTGTTTAGAGATTGAGCAGCAAACTAAAGTGGTAACCAGAGTTCCTATAATGTGATAAGTGATTAAGACTGAGAAGGGGACAGGGGAGAAGTTTAGAGCTTTTTCACATCAACTAATCTCCTGAACTAAACATCGGCTGTGATTAGAATCTGAGTTTTAATCTGTAAAGTGACTTCTAATTATATTTAGAATGTCTAATATTTTAAATTAGACAATAGCAGAGGTTTGAAATGCAGGTATTGTGTGTTCTCCGAACCTCTGGTAGCACTGCAAAGTTGAATCATCGTTAAAGTCCAGCCATGTATAGAAAGCATATCTCTCAGTTGAACTTCTAGTCCAGTCTTTGCTTCGACCTCGTCAACAGTTTATTCAGCTTGTATGCAAGAAGGCATCGCCACTGCTTTGAAATAAGTTGCTTCATTTGCGGGAGGAGGAAAACGACCATGAAAAATAAATGAAACGATTTCGCTATTTATATGGAAAATTATATATAATTAAATGTAGTTTTCCTCGTTATTTTATTTGTTCGTAAAGCCTATTCCTCAACTTCGGAAATAAGACGTGCAACCTTAAGTTATGGACTGAACAACAAAATTCAATTTTTCATGCAGATATATCTAAATTCGATTAATTGTCGTTATTGCCAGTTAGGAAGATGTTATTCGATTGCATCGAATATCGATATTTATTTTTTCAAGTCACATCCCTAATGTATAAGGTATACATTCGGACAAGAGATATCTCATAACAGGCACTCGTACATTGATAACACAAAGTAAAAACCGTATTTCTGGCTGCAGAGAATGTCATGTGACACAGCAAGCAATCCCTTACCAGCGGCATTGTCAGCACGAATAGCGAAATTATATTCTTCGGTTTCGTGGGCGACAGGCCAATGCTTGATACACATACTCAAGCCACCTTGCATTATGCAACAACCACTACTGTCTTTTAATTGGGCCTCCTTCCTCCCCTATAGCCCTTCCTTTTCCTCTCCAAAAATGCCGCCATCCTCTAGTGTCGACGCAGCACGTAAAGCAGGGTGCTGTTAGTAGCAAGACTTATTGCCATAAACCAAAAATAAAAGCGGAGGCATACTCTGCTATGCCTCAGGGGGGCGACGACACACTACCCCGAATACACCTCTCTGTGCAGGTGTGAAGTAGTGATGTTTAGAAACTAAAAAGGAAGAAATAAATAAAGACAGAAATGAAGGCAAATTAAAAACGGGGACGGCAGCACACAAAATGAAAACGAACTGGCGAGTTAATCCCATCGCCCATTGAATTAACGAAGTAATAATCCTCTAAGATATATTACGTTCTTTTTCCAATAGTGTCTCGTACAAGGTTCACACAATTCTTATGTTACCAATTGCCATATTATCAGTATCATAGAACAGTCTGCTCTAGTGATGCCTAGAAGGCCCAACAAGCCTTTAAAAGTTGAATTGGCTTCTGTGAATCTCGTTCAATAGCAATTGCCCGCGATACTGGATTGGTATTGTTGTATTCTAAACAAATGCATTTTTATATAGCAACAGTCTAATTGGGAAATTGATACGATAAGCCAGAGCAAAAATGTCTGCACAGATAGAAGGGACTACATATGAGCCCGGGTTAAATATAATAGCTACCTCAGCAATAAAGCAACTGCTCCCTACATCAGTACCACCTGGTAGGGGGGCGGGACAGGTTGATATAACTCCAGTTCATCGCAGGCAGGTGATAGTCTACTTAATATCAGATGATCTTGCAAGACTAGACCACAGGGCAACACACCTTATGGTAGCTTATGGATTATTCTATGCCGACGATAGCGAGGAAATAGAAGGAATCAGTTTGGTTGCAGCTTTGCTCACTGGTCTAGCCAATCTGCTCCCGCCCGCCACATTCACCCAAAATCAAGAATTTATGACAGGGTTCTACAATGCCGGATATCAACTCCGATACGTAATGATCAACACAGTACAAGAACTTGTTGAATTGTACCGCAGATCCCCGTATGCTCAAAAATTTAGGCAGCTCCTACCATCGACGGATATCTTCCTAGAGCAAAGGCACTCTCAAATCCTCCTGCTCTATCCCATACTCCTGGCTTTAACTAAAAACATGAACCCCGAGGGTTATCGGAACTGGTTCAAGAAATGGATACACGCATTTTCAAACATTCTCAATACAAAGGGTGAGGGATTCTGGACAAGCACGATCTACCCTAAATTTATCTGGATGAATGAGCTATCTAGGTGCTTCTCAGCAAACTTTGATCTTCGGAAGCAGACATTTCTGACTATTCTAGCTGCTTCTAGATCATCAACTCTAGAAGCAAATGGAGTCAGGACAGCCGTACATATGATGCGAGGAGCAGAGATGGGTCACATCATACTGTTAATCACATATATATATATATATATATATATATATATATATATATATATATATATATATATAATAAATACCGGGAGTTCCTAAGAATGAGAGCCTTGCGAGACAATCTCAACAGTATGAAGGCTGCTTGGGATTTCTTAAAAGACAAGCCAGCTGATGAAGTTCTCTATTGTAGAATTCTCTACACAAAACAAGAAGCGGCAGCTTTGAATAGGAACAATTTCCCAATTCTGGCAAATGTAGCTACAGCAATTGCCCAGTACGAGATCCCCTCGTTTAAGAACTTCAGAGGTGGGCAAAGTGATAAATTGGGAAGCACACTGTCGAATATTGTTGAAAGAGTGTTAGATTATTACATAAACCAATCGAGCAGATTCATTTCCAGGAGTGTCTCAGCTTTCCCTACTAAAGAGGATAAGAAGCACTTCATTAAGCATATGGCCGCTCAATCGGGAGAGGGCGGTCTTGGAGTCTCTTCTCTTGGAGGTTGAGAAAGAAGAATCAAACCTGAGAATGCCAAATCCTGACGTTTAAGATCCAATAAGTGCTGTTTAGAGATTGAGCAGCAAACTAAAGTGGTAACCAGAGTTCCTATAATGTGATAAGTGATTAAGACTGAGAAGGGGACAGGGGAGAAGTTTAGAGCTTTTTCACATCAACTAATCTCCTGAACTAAACATCGGCTGTGATTAGAATCTGAGTTTTAATCTGTAAAGTGACTTCTAATTATATTTAGAATGTCTAATATTTTAAATTAGACAATAGCAGAGGTTTGAAATGCAGGTATTGTGTGTTCTCCGAACCTCTGGTAGCACTGCAAAGTTGAATCATCGTTAAAGTCCAGCCATGTATAGAAAGCATATCTCTCAGTTGAACTTCTAGTCCAGTCTTTGCTTCGACCTCGTCAACAGTTTATTCAGCTTGTATGCAAGAAGGCATCGCCACTGCTTTGAAATAAGTTGCTTCATTTGCGGGAGGAGGAAAACGACCATGAAAAATAAATGAAACGATTTCGCTATTTATATGGAAAATTATATATAATTAAATGTAGTTTTCCTCGTTATTTTATTTGTTCGTAAAGCCTATTCCTCAACTTCGGAAATAAGACGCGCAACCTTAAGTTATGGACTGAACAACAAAATTCAATTTTTCATGCAGATATATCTAAATTCGATTAATTGTCGTTATTGCCAGTTAGGAAGATGTTATTCGATTGCATCGAATATCGATATTTATTTTTTCAAGTCACATCCCTAATGTATAAGGTATACATTCGGACAAGAGATATCTCATAACAGGCACTCGTACATTGATAACACAAAGTAAAAACCGTATTTCTGGCTGCAGAGAATGTCATGTGACACAGCAAGCAATCCCTTACCAGCGGCATTGTCAGCACGAATAGCGAAATTATATTCTTCGGTTTCGTGGGCGACAGGCCAATGCTTGATACACATACTCAAGCCACCTTGCATTATGCAACAACCACTACTGTCTTTTAATTGGGCCTCCTTCCTCCCCTATAGCCCTTCCTTTTCCTCTCCAAAAATGCCGCCATCCTCTAGTGTCGACGCAGCACGTAAAGCAGGGTGCTGTTAGTAGCAAGACTTATTGCCATAAACCAAAAATAAAAGCGGAGGCATACTCTGCTATGCCTCAGGGGGGCGACGACACACTACCCCGAATACACCTCTCTGTGCAGGTGTGAAGTAGTGATGTTTAGAAACTAAAAAGGAAGAAATAAATAAAGACAGAAATGAAGGCAAATTAAAAACGGGGACGGCAGCACACAAAATGAAAACGAACTGGCGAGTTAACCCCATCGCCCATTGAATTAACGAAGTAATAATCCTCTAAGATATATTACGTTTTTTTTCCAATAGTGTCTCGTACAAGGTTCACACAATTCTTATGTTACCAATTGCCATATTATCAGTATCATAGAACAGTCTGCTCTAGTGATGCCTAGAAGGCCCAACAAGCCTTTAAAAGTTGAATTGGCTTCTGTGAATCTCGTTCAATAGCAATTGCCCGGGATATTGGATTGGTATTGTTGTATTCTAAACAAACGCATTTTTATATAGCAACAGTCTAATTGGGAAATTGATACGATAAGCCAGAGCAAAAATGTCTGCACAGATAGAAGGGACTACATATGAGCCCGGGTTAAATATAATAGCTACCTCAGCAATAAAGCAACTGCTCCCTACATCAGTACCACCTGGTAGGGGGGCGGGACAGGTTGATATAACTCCAGTTCATCGCAGGCAAGTGATAGTCTACTTAATATCAGAAGATCTTGCAAGACTAGACCACAGGGCAAAACACCTTATGGTACCTTATGGATTATTCTATGCCGACGATAGCGAGGAAATAGAAGGAATCAGTTTGGTTGCAGCTTGGCTCACTGGTCTAGCCAATCTGCTCCCGCCCGCCACATTCACCCAAAATGAAGAATTTATGACAGGGTTCTACAATGCCGGATATCAACTCCGATACGTAATGATCAACACAGTACAAGAACTTGTTGAATTGTACCGCAGATCCCCATATGCTCAAAAATTTTGGCAGCTCCTACCATCGACGGATATCTTCCTAGAGCAAAGGCACTGTCAAATCCTCCTGCTCTATCCCATACTCCTGGCTTTAACTAAAAACATGAACCCCGAGGGTTATCGGAACTGGTTCAAGAACAGGATACACGCATTTTCAAACATTCTCAATACAAAGGGTGAGGGATTCTGGACAAGCACGATCTACCCTAAATTTATCTGGATGAATGAGCTATCTAGGTGCTTCTCAGCAAACTTTGATCTTCGGAAGCAGACATTTCTGACTATTCTAGCTGCTTCTAGATCATCAACTCTAGAAGCAAATGGAGTCAGGACAGCCGTACATATGATGCGAGGAGCAGAGATGGGTCACATCATACTGATAATCACATATATATATATATATAATAAATACCGGGAGTTCCTAAGAATGAGAGCCTTGCGAGACAATCTCAACAGTATGAAGGCTGCTTGGGATTTCTTAAAAGACAAGCCAGCTGATGAAGTTCTCTATTGTAGAATTCTCTACACAAAACAAGAAGCGGCAGCTTTGAATAGGAACAATTTCCCAATTCTGGCAAATGTAGCTACAGAAATTGCCCAGTACGAGATCCCCTCGTTTAAGAACTTCAGAGGTGGGCAAAGTGATAAATTGGGAAGCACACTGTCGAATATTGTTGAAAGAGTGTTAGATTATTACATAAACCAATCGAGCAGATTCATTTCCAGGAGTGTCTCAGCTTTCCCTACTAAAGAGGATAAGAAGCACTTCATTAAGCATATGGCCGCTCAATCGGGAGAGGGCGGTCTTGGAGTCTCTTCTCTTGGAGGTTGAGAAAGAAGAATCAAACCTGAGAATGCCAAATCCTGACGTTTAAGATCCAATAAGTGCTGTTTAGAGATTGAGCAGCAAACTAAAGTGGTAACCAGAGTTCCTATAATGTGATAAGTGATTAAGACTGAGAAGGGGACAGGGGAGAAGTTTAGAGCTTTTTCACATCAACTAATCTCCTGAACTAAACATCGGCTGTGATTAGAATCTGAGTTTTAATCTGTAAAGTGACTTCTAATTATATTTAGAATGTCTAATATTTTAAATTAGACAATAGCAGAAGTTTGAAATGCAGGTATTGTGTGTTCTCCAAACCTCTGGTAGCACTGCAAAGTTGAATCATTGTTAAAGTCCAGCCATGTATAGAAAGCATATCTCTCAGTTGAACTTCTAGCCCAGTCTTTGCTTCGACCTCGTCAACAGTTTATTCAGCTTGTATGCAAGAAGGCATCGCCACTGCTTTGAAATAAGTTGCTTCATTTGCGGGAGGAGGAAAACGACCATGAAAAATAAATGAAACGATTTCGCTATTTATATGGAAAATTATATATAATTAAATGTGGTTTTCCTCGTTATTTTATTTGTTCGTAAAGCCTATTCCTCAACTTCGGAAATAAGACGCGCAACCTTAAGTTATGGACTGAACAACAAAATTCAATTTTTCATGCAGATATATCTAAATTCGATTAATTGTCGTTATTGCCAGTTAGGAAGATGTTATTCGATTGCATCGAATATCGATATTTATTTTTTCAAGTCACATCCCTAATGTATAAGGTATACATTCGGACAAGAGATATCTCATAACAGGCACTCGTACATTGATAACACAAAGTAAATACCGTATTTCTGGCTGCAGAGAATGTCATGTGACACAGCAAGCAATCCCTTACCAGCGGCATTGTCAGCACGAATAGCGAAATTATATTCTTCGGTTTCGTGGGCGACAGGCCAATGCTTGATACACATACTCAAGCCACCTTGTATTATGCAACAACCACTACTGTCTTTTAATTGGGCCTCCTTCCTCCCCTATAGCCCTTCCTTTTCCTCTCCAAAAATGCCGCCATCCTCTAGTGTCGACGCAGCACGTAAAGCAGGGTGCTGTTAGTAGCAAGACTTATTGCCATAAACCAAAATTAAAAGCGGAGGCATACTCTGCTATGCCTCAGGGGGGCGACGACACACTACCCCGAATACACCTCTCTGTGCAGGTGTGAAGTAGTGATGTTTAGAAACTAAAAAGGAAGAAATAAATAAAGACAGAAATGAAGGCAAATTAAAAACGGGGACGGCAGCACACAAAATGAAAACGAACTGGCGAGTTAAGCCCATCGCCCATTGAATTAACGAAGTAATAATCCTCTAAGATATATTACGTTCTTTTTCCAATAGTGTCTCGTACAAGGTTCACACAATTCTTATGTTACCAATTGCCATATTATCAGTATCATAGAACAGTCTGCTCTAGTGATGCCTAGAAGGCCCAACAAGCCTTTAAAAGTTGAACTGGCTTCTGTGAATCTCGTTCAATAGCAATTGCCCGGGATATTGGATTGGTATTGTTGTATTCTAAACAAACGCATTTTTATATAGCAACAGTCTAATTGGGAAATTGATACGATAAGCCAGAGCAAAAATGTCTGCACAGATAGAAGGGACTACATATGAGCCCGGGTTAAATATAATAGCTACCTCAGCAATAAAGCAACTGCTCCCTACATCAGTACCACCTGGTAGGGGGGCGGGACAGGTTGATATAACTCCAGTTCATCGCAGGCAAGTGATAGTCTACTTAATATCAGAAGATCTTGCAAGACTAGACCACAGGGCAAAACACCTTATGGTAGCTTATGGATTATTCTATGCCGACGATAGCGAGGAAATAGAAGGAATCAGTTTGGTTGCAGCTTTGCTCACTGGTCTAGCCAATCTGCTCCCGCCCGCCACATTCACCCAAAATCAAGAATTTATGACAGGGTTCTACAATGCCGGATATCAACTCCGATACGTAATGATCAACACAGTACAAGAACTTGTTGAATTGTACCGCAGATCCCCGTATGCTCAAAAATTTAGGCAGCTCCTACCATCGACGGATATCTTCCTAGAGCAAAGGCACTGTCAAATCATCCTGCTCTATCCCATACTCCTGGCTTTAACTAAAAACATGAACCCCGAGGGTTATCGGAACTGGTTCAAGAACAGGATACACGCATTTTCAAACATTCTCAATACAAAGGGTGAGGGATTCTGGACAAGCACGATCTACCCTAAATTTATCTGGATGAATGAGCTATCTAGGTGCTTCTCAGCAAACTTTGATCTTCGGAAGCAGACATTTCTGACTATTCTAGCTGCTTCTAGATCATCAACTCTAGAAGCAAATGGAGTCAGGACAGCCGTACATATGATGCGAGGAGCAGAGATGGGTCACATCATACTGATAATCACATATATATATATATATATATATATATATATATATATATATATATATATATATATATATATATATATATATATATATATATATATATATATATATAATAAATACCGGGAGTTCCTAAGAATGAGAGCCTTGCGAGACAATCTCAACAGTATGAAGGCTGCTTGGGATTTCTTAAAAGACAAGCCAGCTGATGAAGTTCTCTATTGTAGAATTCTCTACACAAAACAAGAAGCGGCAGCTTTGAATAGGAACAATTTCCCAATTCTGGCAAATGTAGCTACAGCAATTGCCCAGTACGAGATCCCCTCGTTTAAGAACTTCAGAGGTGGGCAAAGTGATAAATTGGGAAGCACACTGTCGAATATTGTTGAAAGAGTGTTAGATTATTACATAAACCAATCGAGCAGATTCATTTCCAGGAGTGTCTCAGCTTTCCCTACTAAAGAGGATAAGAAGCACTTCATTAAGCATATGGCCGCTCAATCGGGAGAGGGCGGTCTTGGAGTCTCTTCTCTTGGAGGTTGAGAAAGAAGAATCAAACCTGAGAATGCCAAATCCTGACGTTTAAGATCCAATAAGTGCTGTTTAGAGATTGAGCAGCAAACTAAAGTGGTAACCAGAGTTCCTATAATGTGATAAGTGATTAAGACTGAGAAGGGGACAGGGGAGAAGTTTAGAGCTTTTTCACATCAACTAATCTCCTGAACTAAACATCGGCTGTGATTAGAATCTGAGTTTTAATCTGTAAAGTGACTTCTAATTATATTTAGAATGTCTAATATTTTAAATTAGACAATAGCAGAAGTTTGAAATGCAGGTATTGTGTGTTCTCCAAACCTCTGGTAGCACTGCAAAGTTGAATCATCGTTAAAGTCCAGCCATGTATAGAAAGCATATCTCTCAGTTGAACTTCCAGCCCAGTCTTTGCTTCGACCTCGTCAACAGTTTATTCAGCTTGTATGCAAGAAGGCATCGCCACTGCTTTGAAATAAGTTGCTTCATTTGCGGGAGGAGGAAAACGACCATGAAAAATAAATGAAACGATTTCGCTATTTATATGGAAAATTATATATAATTAAATGTGGTTTTCCTCGTTATTTTATTTGTTCGTAAAGCCTATTCCTCAACTTCGGAAATAAGACGCGCAACCTTAAGTTATGGACTGAACAACAAAATTCAATTTTTCATGCAGATATATCTAAATTCGATTAATTGTCGTTATTGCCAGTTAGGAAGATGTTATTCGATTGCATCGAATATCGATATTTATTTTTTCAAGTCACATCCCTAATGTATAAGGTATACATTCGGACAAGAGATATCTCATAACAGGCACTCGTACATTGATAACACAAAGTAAAAACCGTATTTCTGGCTGCAGAGAATGTCATGTGACACAGCAAGCAATCCCTTACCAGCGGCATTGTCAGCACGAATAGCGAAATTATATTCTTCGGTTTCGTGGGCGACAGGCCAATGCTTGATACACATACTCAAGCCACCTTGTATTATGCAACAACCACTACTGTCTTTTAATTGGGCCTCCTTCCTCCCCTATAGCCCTTCCTTTTCCTCTCCAAAAATGCCGCCATCCTCTAGTGTCGACGCAGCACGTAAAGCAGGGTGCTGTTAGTAGCAAGACTTATTGCCATAAACCAAAAATAAAAGCGGAGGCATACTCTGCTATGCCTCAGGGGGGCGACGACACACTACCCCGAATACACCTCTCTGTGCAGGTGTGAAGTAGTGATCAGTTTAGAAACTAAAAAGGAAGAAATAAATAAAGACAGAAATGAAGGCAAATTAAAAACGGGGACGGCAGCACACAAAATGAAAACGAACTGGCGAGTTAATCCCATCGCCCATTGAATTAACGAAGTAATAATCCTCTAAGATATATTACGTTTTTTTTCCAATAGTGTCTCGTACAAGGTTCACACAATTCTTATGTTACCAATTGCCATATTATCAGTATCATAGAACAGTCTGCTCTAGTGATGCCTAGAAGGCCCAACAAGCCTTTAAAAGTTGAATTGGCTTTTGTGAATCTCGTTCAATAGCAATTGCCCGGGATATTGGATTGGTATTGTTGTATTCTAAACATACGCATTTTTATATAGCAACAGTCTAATTGGGAAATTGATACGATAAGCCAGAGCAAAAATGTCTGCACAGATAGAAGGGACTACATATGAGCCCGGGTTAAATATAATAGCTACCTCAGCAATAAAGCAACTGCTCCCTACATCAGTACCACCTGGTAGGGGGGCGGGACAAGTTGATATAACTCCAGTTCATCGCAGGCAAGTGATAGTCTACTTAATATCAGATGATCTTGCAAGACTAGACCACAGGGCAACACACCTTATGGTAGCTTATGGATTATTCTATGCCGATGATAGCGAGGAGATAGAAGGAATCAGTTTGGTTGCAGCTTTGCTCACTGGTCTAGCCAATCTGCTCCCGCCCGCCACATTCACCCAAAATCAAGAATTTATGACAGGGTTCTACAATGCCGGATATCAACTCCGATACGTAATGATCAACACAGTACAAGAACTTGTTGAATTGTACCGCAGATCCCCGTATGCTCAAAAATTTAGGCAGCTCCTACCATCGACGGATATCTTCCTAGAGCAAAGGCACTGTCAAATCCTCCTGCTCTATCCCATACTCCTGGCTTTAACTAAAAACATGAACCCCGAGGGTTATCGGAACTGGTTCAAGAACAGGATACACGCATTTTCAAACATTCTCAATACAAAGGGTGAGGGATTCTGGACAAGCACGATCCACCCTTAAATTTATCTGGATGAATGAGCTATCTAGGTGCTTCTCAGCAAACTTTGATCTTCGGAAGCAGACATTTCTGACTATTCTAGCTGCTTCTAGATCATCAACTCTAGAAGCAAATGGAGTCAGGACAGCCATACATATGATGCGAGGAGCAGAGATGGGTCACATCATACTGATAATCACATATATATATATATATATATATAATAAATACCGGGAGTTCCTAAGAATGAGAGCCTTGCGAGACAATCTCAACAGTATGAAGGCTGCTTGGGATTTCTTAAAAGACAAGCCAGCTGATGAAGTTCTCTATTGTAGAATTCTCTACACAAAACAAGAAGCGGCAGCTTTGAATAGGAACAATTTCCCAATTCTGGCAAATGTAGCTACAGCAATTGCCCAGTACGAGATCCCCTCGTTTAAGAACTTCAGAGGTGGGCAAAGTGATAAATTGGGAAGCACACTGTCGAATATTGTTGAAAGAGTGTTAGATTATTACATAAACCAATCGAGCAGATTCATTTCCAGGAGTGTCTCAGCTTTCCCTACTAAAGAGGATAAGAAGCACTTCATTAAGCATATGGCCGCTCAATCGGGAGAGGGCGGTCTTGGAGTCTCTTCTCTTGGAGGTTGAGAAAGAAGAATCAAACCTGAGAATGCCAAATCCTGACGTTTAAGATCAAATAAGTGCTGTTTAGAGATTGAGCAGCAAACTAAAGTGGTAACCAGAGTTCCTATAATGTGATAAGTGATTAAGACTGAGAAGGGGACAGGGGAGAAGTTTAGAGCTTTTTCACATCAACTAATCTCCTGAACTAAACATCGGCTGTGATTAGAATCTGAGTTTTAATCTGTAAAGTGACTTCTAATTATATTTAGAATGTCTAATATTTTAAATTAGACAATAGCAGAAGTTTGAAATGCAGGTATTGTGTGTTCTCCGAACCTCTGGTAGCACTGCAAAGTTGAATCATCGTTAAAGTCCAGCCATGTATAGAAAGCATATCTCTCAGTTGAACTTCTAGTCCAGTCTTTGCTTCGACCTCGTCAACAGTTTATTCAGCTTGTATGCAAGAAGGCATCGCCACTGCTTTGAAATAAGTTGCTTCATTTGCGGGAGGAGGAAAACGACCATGAAAAATAAATGAAACGATTTCGCTATTTATATGGAAAATTATATATAATTAAATGTGGTTTTCCTCGTTATTTTATTTGTTCGTAAAGCCTATTCCTCAACTTCGGAAATAAGACGCGCAACCTTAAGTTATGGACTGAACAACAAAATTCAATTTTTCATGCAGATATATCTAAATTCGATTAATTGTCGTTATTGCCAGTTAGGAAGATGTTATTCGATTGCATCGAATATCGATATTTATTTTTTCAAGTCACATCCCTAATGTATAAGGTATACATTCGGACAAGAGATATCTCATAACAGGCACTCGTACATTGATAACACAAAGTAAAAACCGTATTTCTGGCTGCAGAGAATGTCATGTGACACAGCAAGCAATCCCTTACCAGCGGCATTGTCAGCACGAATAGCGAAATTATATTCTTCGGTTTCGTGGGCGACAGGCCAATGCTTGATACACATACTCAAGCCACCTTGTATTATGCAACAACCACTACTGTCTTTTAATTGGGCCTCCTTCCTCCCCTATAGCCCTTCCTTTTCCTCTCCAAAAATGCCGCCATCCTCTAGTGTCGACGCAGCACGTAAAGCAGGGTGCTGTTAGTAGATAGACTTATTGCCATAAACCAAAAATAAAAGCGGAGGCATACTCTGCTATGCCTCAGGGGGCGACGACACACTACCCCGAATACACCTCTCTGTGCAGGTGTGAAGTAGTGATGTTTAGAAACTAAAAAGGAAGAAATAAATAAAGACAGAAATGAAGGCAAATTAAAAACGGGGACGGCAGCACACAAAATGAAAACGAACTGGCGAGTTAATCCCATCGCCCATTGAATTAACGAAGTAATAATCCTCTAAGATATATTACGTTTTTTTTCCAATAGTGTCTCGTACAAGGTTCACACAATTCTTATGTTACCAATTGCCATATTATCAGTATCATAGAACAGTCTGCTCTAGTGATGCCTAGAAGGCCCAACAAGCCTTTAAAAGTTGAATTGGCTTCTGTGAATCTCGTTCAATAGCAATTGCCCGGGATATTGGATTGGTATTGTTGTATTCTAAACAAACGCATTTTTATATAGCAACAGTCTAATTGGGAAATTGATACGATAAGCCAGAGCAAAAATGTCTGCACAGATAGAAGGGACTACATATGAGCCCGGGCTAAATATAATAGCTACCTCAGCAATAAAGCAACTGCTCCCTACATCAGTACCACCTGGTAGGGGGGCGGGACAGGTTGATATAACTCCAGTTCATCGCAGGCAAGTGATAGTCTACTTAATATCAGATGATCTTGCAAGACTAGACCACAGGGCAACACACCTTATGGTAGCTTATGGATTATTCTATGCCGACGATAGCGAGGAAATAGAAGGAATCAGTTTGGTTGCAGCTTTGCTCACTGGTCTAGCCAATCTGCTCCCGCCCGCCACATTCATCCAAAATCAAGAATTTATGACAGGGTTCTACAATGCCGGATATCAACTCCGATACGTAATGATCAACACAGTACAAGAACTTGTTGAATTGTACCGCAGATCCCCGTATGCTCAAAAATTTAGGCAGCTCCTACCATCGACGGATATCTTCCTGGAGCAAAGGCACTGTCAAATCATCCTGCTCTATCCCATACTCCTGGCTTTAACTAAAAACATGAACCCCGAGGGTTATCGGAACTGGTTCAAGAACAGGATACACGCATTTTCAAACATTCTCAATACAAAGGGTGAGGGATTCTGGACAAGCACGATCTACCCTAAATTTATCTGGATGAATGAGCTATCTAGGTGCTTCTCAGCAAACTTTGATCTTCGGAAGCAGACATTTCTGACTATTCTAGCTGCTTCTAGATCATCAACTCTAGAAGCAAATGGAGTCAGGACAGCCGTACATATGATGCGAGGAGCAGAGATGGGTCACATCATACTGATAATCATATATATATATATATATATATATATATATATATATAATAAATACCGGGAGTTCCTAAGAATGAGAGCCTTGCGAGACAATCTCAACAGTATGAAGGCTGCTTGGGATTTCTTAAAAGACAAGCCAGCTGATGAAGTTCTCTATTGTAGAATTCTCTACACAAAACAAGAAGCGGCAGCTTTGAATAGGAACAATTTCCCAATTCTGGCAAATGTAGCTACAGCAATTGCCCAGTACGAGATCCCCTCGTTTAAGAACTTCAGAGGTGGGCAAAGTGATAAATTGGGAAGCACACTGTCGAATATTGTTGAAAGAGTGTTAGATTATTACATAAACCAATCGAGCAGATTCATTTCCAGGAGTGTCTCAGCTTTCCCTACTAAAGAGGATAAGAAGCACTTCATTAAGCATATGGCCGCTCAATCGGGAGAGGGCGGTCTTGGAGTCTCTTCTCTTGGAGGTTGAGAAAGAAGAATCAAACCTGAGAATGCCAAATCCTGACGTTTAAGATCAAATAAGTGCTGTTTAGAGATTGAGCAGCAAACTAAAGTGGTAACCAGAGTTCCTATAATGTGATAAGTGATTAAGACTGAGAAGGGGACAGGGGAGAAGTTTAGAGCTTTTTCACATCAACTAATCTCCTGAACTAAACATCGGCTGTGATTAGAATCTGAGTTTTAATCTGTAAAGTGACTTCTAATTATATTTAGAATGTCTAATATTTTAAATTAGACAATAGCAGAAGTTTGAAATGCAGGTATTGTGTGTTCTCCGAACCTCTGGTAGCACTGCAAAGTTGAATCATCGTTAAAGTCCAGCCATGTATAGAAAGCATATCTCTCAGTTGAACTTCTAGTCCAGTCTTTGCTTCGACCTCGTCAACAGTTTATTCAGCTTGTATGCAAGAAGGCATCGCCACTGCTTTGAAATAAGTTGCTTCATTTGCGGGAGGAGGAAAACGACCATGAAAAATAAATGAAACGATTTCGCTATTTATATGGAAAATTATATATAATTAAATGTGGTTTTCCTCGTTATTTTATTTGTTCGTAAAGCCTATTCCTCAACTTCGGAAATAAGACGCGCAACCTTAAGTTATGGACTGAACAACAAAATTCAATTTTTCATGCAGATATATCTAAATTCGATTAATTGTCGTTATTGCCAGTTAGGAAGATGTTATTCGATTGCATCGAATATCGATATTTATTTTTTCAAGTCACATCCCTAATGTATAAGGTATACATTCGGACAAGAGATATCTCATAACAGGCACTCGTACATTGATAACACAAAGTAAAAACCGTATTTCTGGCTGCAGAGAATGTCATGTGACACAGCAAGCAATCCCTTACCAGCGGCATTGTCAGCACGAATAGCGAAATTATATTCTTCGGTTTCGTGGGCGACAGGCCAATGCTTGATACACATACTCAAGCCACCTTGTATTATGCAACAACCACTACTGTCTTTTAATTGGGCCTCCTTCCTCCCCTATAGCCCTTCCTTTTCCTCTCCAAAAATGCCGCCATCCTCTAGTGTCGACGCAGCACGTAAAGCAGGGTGCTGTTAGTAGATAGACTTATTGCCATAAACCAAAAATAAAAGCGGAGGCATACTCTGCTATGCCTCAGGGGGCGACGACACACTACCCCGAATACACCTCTCTGTGCAGGTGTGAAGTAGTGATGTTTAGAAACTAAAAAGGAAGAAATAAATAAAGACAGAAATGAAGGCAAATTAAAAACGGGGACGGCAGCACACAAAATGAAAACGAACTGGCGAGTTAATCCCATCGCCCATTGAATTAACGAAGTAATAATCCTCTAAGATATATTACGTTTTTTTTCCAATAGTGTCTCGTACAAGGTTCACACAATTCTTATGTTACCAATTGCCATATTATCAGTATCATAGAACAGTCTGCTCTAGTGATGCCTAGAAGGCCCAACAAGCCTTTAAAAGTTGAATTGGCTTCTGTGAATCTCGTTCAATAGCAATTGCCCGGGATATTGGATTGGTATTGTTGTATTCTAAACAAACGCATTTTTATATAGCAACAGTCTAATTGGGAAATTGATACGATAAGCCAGAGCAAAAATGTCTGCACAGATAGAAGGGACTACATATGAGCCCGGGCTAAATATAATAGCTACCTCAGCAATAAAGCAACTGCTCCCTACATCAGTACCACCTGGTAGGGGGGCGGGACAGGTTGATATAACTCCAGTTCATCGCAGGCAAGTGATAGTCTACTTAATATCAGATGATCTTGCAAGACTAGACCACAGGGCAACACACCTTATGGTAGCTTATGGATTATTCTATGCCGACGATAGCGAGGAAATAGAAGGAATCAGTTTGGTTGCAGCTTTGCTCACTGGTCTAGCCAATCTGCTCCCGCCCGCCACATTCATCCAAAATCAAGAATTTATGACAGGGTTCTACAATGCCGGATATCAACTCCGATACGTAATGATCAACACAGTACAAGAACTTGTTGAATTGTACCGCAGATCCCCGTATGCTCAAAAATTTAGGCAGCTCCTACCATCGACGGATATCTTCCTGGAGCAAAGGCACTGTCAAATCATCCTGCTCTATCCCATACTCCTGGCTTTAACTAAAAACATGAACCCCGAGGGTTATCGGAACTGGTTCAAGAACAGGATACACGCATTTTCAAACATTCTCAATACAAAGGGTGAGGGATTCTGGACAAGCACGATCTACCCTAAATTTATCTGGATGAATGAGCTATCTAGGTGCTTCTCAGCAAACTTTGATCTTCGGAAGCAGACATTTCTGACTATTCTAGCTGCTTCTAGATCATCAACTCTAGAAGCAAATGGAGTCAGGACAGCCGTACATATGATGCGAGGAGCAGAGATGGGTCACATCATACTGATAATCATATATATATATATATATATATATATATATATATATAATAAATACCGGGAGTTCCTAAGAATGAGAGCCTTGCGAGACAATCTCAACAGTATGAAGGCTGCTTGGGATTTCTTAAAAGACAAGCCAGCTGATGAAGTTCTCTATTGTAGAATTCTCTACACAAAACAAGAAGCGGCAGCTTTGAATAGGAACAATTTCCCAATTCTGGCAAATGTAGCTACAGCAATTGCCCAGTACGAGATCCCCTCGTTTAAGAACTTCAGAGGTGGGCAAAGTGATAAATTGGGAAGCACACTGTCGAATATTGTTGAAAGAGTGTTAGATTATTACATAAACCAATCGAGCAGATTCATTTCCAGGAGTGTCCCAGCTTTCCCTACTAAAGAGGATAAGAAGCACTTCATTAAGCATATGGCCGCTCAATCGGGAGAGGGCGGTCTTGGAGTCTCTTCTCTTGGAGGTTGAGAAAGAAGAATCAAACCTGAGAATGCCAAATCCTGACGTTTAAGATCCAATAAGTGCTGTTTAGAGATTGAGCAGCAAACTAAAGTGGTAACCAGAGTTCCTATAATGTGATAAGTGATTAAGACTGAGAAGGGGACAGGGGAGAAGTTTAGAGCTTTTTCACATCAACTAATCTCCTGAACTAAACATCGGCTGTGATTAGAATCTGAGTTTTAATCTGTAAAGTGACTTCTAATTATATTTAGAATGTCTAATATTTTAAATTAGACAATAGCAGAAGTTTGAAATGCAGGTATTGTGTGTTCTCCGAACCTCTGGTAGCACTGCAAAGTTGAATCATCGTTAAAGTCCAGCCATGTATAGAAAGCATATCTCTCAGTTGAACTTCTAGTCCAGTCTTTGCTTCGACCTCGTCAACAGTTTATTCAGCTTGTATGCAAGAAGGCATCGCCACTGCTTTGAAATAAGTTGCTTCATTTGCGGGAGGAGGAAAACGACCATGAAAAATAAATGAAACGATTTCGCTATTTATATGGAAAATTATATATAATTAAATGTGGTTTTCCTCGTTATTTTATTTGTTCGTAAAGCCTATTCCTCAACTTCGGAAATAAGACGCGCAACCTTAAGTTATGGACTGAACAACAAAATTCAATTTTTCATGCAGATATATCTAAATTCGATTAATTGTCGTTATTGCCAGTTAGGAAGATGTTATTCGATTGCATCGAATATCGATATTTATTTTTTCAAGTCACATCCCTAATGTATAAGGTATACATTCGGACAAGAGATATCTCATAACAGGCACTCGTACATTGATAACACAAAGTAAAAACCGTATTTCTGGCTGCAGAGAATGTCATGTGACACAGCAAGCAATCCCTTACCAGCGGCATAGTCAGCACGAATAGCGAAATTATATTCTTCGGTTTCGTGGGCGACAGGCCAATGCTTGATACACATACTCAAGCCACCTTGTATTATGCAACAACCACTACTGTCTTTTAATTGGGCCTCCTTCCTCCCCTATAGCCCTTCCTTTTCCTCTCCAAAAATGCCGCCATCCTCTAGTGTCGACGCAGCACGTAAAGCAGGGTGCTGTTAGTAGCAAGACTTATTGCCATAAACCAAAAATAAAAGCGGAGGCATACTCTGCTATGCCTCAGGGGGCGACGACACACTATCCCGAATACACCTCTCTGTGCAGGTGTGAAGTAGTGATGTTTAGAAACTAAAAAGGAAGAAATAAATAAAGACAGAAATGAAGGCAAATTAAAAACGGGGACGGCAGCACACAAAATGAAAACGAACTGGCGAGTTAATCCCATCGCCCATTGAATTAACGAAGTACTAATCCTCTAAGATATATTACGTTTTTTTTCCAATAGTGTCTCGTACAAGGTTCACACAATTCTTGTGTTACCAATTGCCATATTATCAGTATCATAGAACAGTCTGCTCTAGTGATGCCTAGAAGGCCCAACAAGCCTTTAAAAGTTGAATTGGCTTCTGTGAATCTCGTTCAATAGCAATTGCCCGGGATATTGGATTGGTATTGTTGTATTCTAAACAAACGCATTTTTATATAGCAACAGTCTAATTGGGAAATTGATACGATAAGCCAGAGCAAAAATGTCTGCACAGATAGAAGGGACTACATATGAGCCCGGGTTAAATATAATAGCCAACTCAGCAATAAAGCAACTGCTCCCTACATCAGTACCACCTGGTAGGGGGGCGGGAGAAGTTGATATAACTCCAGTTCATCGCAGGCAAGTGATAGTCTACTTAATATCAGATGATCTTGCAAGACTAGACTACAGGGCAACACACCTTATGGTAGCTTATGGATTATTCTATGCCGACGATAGCGAGGAAATAGAAGGAATCAGTTTGGTTGCAGCTTTGCTCACTGGTCTAGCCAATCTGCTCCCGCCCGCCACATTCACCCAAAATCAAGAATTTATGACAGGGTTCTACAATGCCGGATATCAACTCCGATACGTAATGATCAACACAGTACAAGAACTTGTTGAATTGTACCGCAGATCCCCGTATGCTCAAAAATTTTGGCAGCTCCTACCATCGACGGATATCTTCCTAGAGCAAAGGCACTGTCAAATCCTCCTGCTCTATCCCATACTCCTGGCTTTAACTAAAAACATGAACCCCGAGGGTTATCGGAACTGGTTCAAGAACAGGATACACGCATTTTCAAACATTCTCAATACAAAGGGTGAGGGATTCTGGACAAGCACGATCTACCCTAAATTTATCTGGATGAATGAGCTATCTAGGTGCTTCTCAGCAAACTTTGATCTTCGGAAGCAGACATTTCTGACTATTCTAGCTGCTTCTAGATCATCAACTCTAGAAGCAAATGGAGTCAGGACAGCCGTACATATGATGCGAGGAGCAGAGATGGGTCACATCATACTGATAATCGCATATATATATATATAATTAATACCGGGAGTTCCTAAGAATGAGAGCCTTGCGAGACAATCTCAACAGTATGAAGGCTGCTTGGGATTTCTTAAAAGACAAGCCAGCTGATGAAGTTCTCTATTGTAGAATTCTCTACACAAAACAAGAAGCGGCAGCTTTGAATAGGAACAATTTCCCAATTCTGGCAAATGTAGCTACAGCAATTGCCCAGTACGAGATCCCCTCGTTTAAGAACTTCAGAGGTGGGCAAAGTGATAAATTGGGAAGCACACTGTCGAATATTGTTGAAAGAGTGTTAGATTATTACATAAACCAATCGAGCAGATTCATTTCCAGGAGTGTCTCAGCTTTCCCTACTAAAGAGGATAAGAAGCACTTCATTAAGCATATGGCCGCTCAATCGGGAGAGGGCGGTCTTGGAGTCTCTTCTCTTGGAGGTTGAGAAAGAAGAATCAAACCTGAGAATGCCAAATACTGACGTTTAAGATCCAATAAGTGCTGTTTAGCGATTGAGCAGCAAACTAAAGTGGTAACCAGAGTTCCTATAATGTGATAAGTGATTAAGACTGAGAAGGGGACAGGGGAGAAGTTTAGAGCTTTTTCACATCAACTAATCTCCTGAACTAAACATCGGCTGTGATTAGAATCTGAGTTTTAATCTGTAAAGTGACTTCTAATTATATTTAGAATGTCTAATATTTTAAATTAGACAATAGCAGAAATTTGAAATGCAGGTATTGTGTGTTCTCCGAACCTCTGGTAGCACTGCAAAGTTGAATCATCGTTAAAGTCCAGCCATGTATAGAAAGCATATCTCTCAGTTGAACTTCGAGTCCAGTCTTTGCTTCGACCTCGTCAACAGTTTATTCAGCTTGTATGCAAGAAGGCATCGCCACTGCTTTGAAATAAGTTGCTTCATTTGCGGGAGGAGGAAAACGACCATGAAAAATAAATGAAACGATTTCGCTATTTATATGGAAAATTATATATAATTAAATGTGGTTTTCCTCGTTATTTTATTTGTTCGTAAAGCCTATTCCTCAACTTCGGAAATAAGACGCGCAACCTTAAGTTATGGACTGAACAACAAAATTCAATTTTTCATGCAGATATATCTAAATTCGATTAATTGTCGTTATTGCCAGTTAGGAAGATGTTATTCGATTGCATCGAATATCGATATTTATTTTTTCAAGTCACATCCCTAATGTATAAGGTATACATTCGGACAAGAGATATCTCATAACAGGCACTCGTACATTGATAACACAAAGTAAAAACCGTATTTCTGGCTGCAGAGAATGTCATGTGACACAGCAAGCAATCCCTTACCAGCGGCATTGTCAGCACGAATAGCGAAATTATATTCTTCGGTTTCGTGGGCGACAGGCCAATGCTTGATACACATACTCAAGCCACCTTGTATTATGCAACAACCACTACTGTCTTTTAATTGGGCCTCCTTCCTCCCCTATAGCCCTTCCTTTTCCTCTCCAAAAATGCCGCCATCCTCTAGTGTCGACGCAGCACGTAAAGCAGGGTGCTGTTAGTAGCAAGACTTATTGCCATAAACCAAAAATAAAAGCGGAGGCATACTCTGCTATGCCTCAGGGGGCGACGACACACTATCCCGAATACACCTCTCTGTGCAGGTGTGAAGTAGTGATGTTTAGAAACTAAAAAGGAAGAAATAAATAAAGACAGAAATGAAGGCAAATTAAAAACGGGGACGGCAGCACACAAAATGAAAACGAACTGGCGAGTTAATCCCATCGCCCATTGAATTAACGAAGTACTAATCCTCTAAGATATATTACGTTTTTTTTCCAATAGTGTCTCGTACAAGGTTCACACAATTCTTGTGTTACCAATTGCCATATTATCAGTATCATAGAACAGTCTGCTCTAGTGATGCCTAGAAGGCCCAACAAGCCTTTAAAAGTTGAATTGGCTTCTGTGAATCTCGTTCAATAGCAATTGCCCGGGATATTGGATTGGTATTGTTGTATTCTAAACAAACGCATTTTTATATAGCAACAGTCTAATTGGGAAATTGATACGATAAGCCAGAGCAAAAATGTCTGCACAGATAGAAGGGACTACATATGAGCCCGGGTTAAATATAATAGCCAACTCAGCAATAAAGCAACTGCTCCCTACATCAGTACCACCTGGTAGGGGGGCGGGAGAAGTTGATATAACTCCAGTTCATCGCAGGCAAGTGATAGTCTACTTAATATCAGATGATCTTGCAAGACTAGACTACAGGGCAACACACCTTATGGTAGCTTATGGATTATTCTATGCCGACGATAGCGAGGAAATAGAAGGAATCAGTTTGGTTGCAGCTTTGCTCACTGGTCTAGCCAATCTGCTCCCGCCCGCCACATTCACCCAAAATCAAGAATTTATGACAGGGTTCTACAATGCCGGATATCAACTCCGATACGTAATGATCAACACAGTACAAGAACTTGTTGAATTGTACCGCAGATCCCCGTATGCTCAAAAATTTAGGCAGCTCCTACCATCGACGGATATCTTCCTAGAGCAAAGGCACTCTCAAATCCTCCTGCTCTATCCCATACTCCTGGCTTTAACTAAAAACATGAACCCCGAGGGTTATCGGAACTGGTTCAAGAACAGGATACACGCATTTTCAAACATTCTCAATACAAAGGGTGAGGGATTCTGGACAAGCACGATCTACCCTAAATTTATCTGGATGAATGAGCTATCTAGGTGCTTCTCAGCAAACTTTGATCTTCGGAAGCAGACATTTCTGACTATTCTAGCTGCTTCTAGATCATCAACTCTAGAAGCAAATGGAGTCAGGACAGCCGTACATATGATGCGAGGAGCAGAGATGGGTCACATCATACTGATAATCGCATATATATATATATATAATTAATACCGGGAGTTCCTAAGAATGAGAGCCTTGCGAGACAATCTCAACAGTATGAAGGCTGCTTGGGATTTCTTAAAAGACAAGCCAGCTGATGAAGTTCTCTATTGTAGAATTCTCTACACAAAACAAGAAGCGGCAGCTTTGAATAGGAACAATTTCCCAATTCTGGCAAATGTAGCTACAGCAATTGCCCAGTACGAGATCCCCTCGTTTAAGAACTTCAGAGGTGGGCAAAGTGATAAATTGGGAAGCACACTGTCGAATATTGTTGAAAGAGTGTTAGATTATTACATAAACCAATCGAGCAGATTCATTTCCAGGAGTGTCTCAGCTTACCCTACTAAAGAGGATAAGAAGCACTTCATTAAGCATATGGCCGCTCAATCGGGAGAGGGCGGTCTTGGAGTCTCTTCTCTTGGAGGTTGAGAAAGAAGAATCAAACCTGAGAATGCCAAATCCTGACGTTTAAGATCCAATAAGTGCTGTTTAGAGATTGAGCAGCAAACTAAAGTGGTAACCAGAGTTCCTATAATGTGATAAGTGATTAAGACTGAGAAGGGGACAGGGGAGAAGTTTAGAGCTTTTTCACATCAACTAATCTCCTGAACTAAACATCGGCTGTGATTAGAATCTGAGTTTTAATCTGTAAAGTGACTTCTAATTATATTTAGAATGTCTAATATTTTAAATTAGACAATAGCAGAAGTTTGAAATGCAGGTATTGTGTGTTCTCCAAACCTCTGGTAGCACTGCAAAGTTGAATCATCGTTAAAGTCCAGCCATGTATAGAAAGCATATCTCTCAGTTGAACTTCTAGCCCAGTCTTTGCTTCGACCTCGTCAACAGTTTATTCAGCTTGTATGCAAGAAGGCATCGCCACTGCTTTGAAATAAGTTGCTTCATTTGCGGGAGGAGGAAAACGACCATGAAAAATAAATGAAACGATTTCGCTATTTATATGGAAAATTATATATAATTAAATGTGGTTTTCCTCGTTATTTTATTTGTTCGTAAAGCCTATTCCTCAACTTCGGAAATAAGACGCGCAACCTTAAGTTATGGACTGAACAACAAAATTCAATTTTTCATGCAGATATATCTAAATTCGATTAATTGTCGTTATTGCCAGTTAGGAAGATGTTATGCGATTGCATCGAATATCGATATTTATTTTTTCAAGTCACATCCCTAATGTATAAGGTATACATTCGGACAAGAGATATCTCATAACAGGCACTCGTACATTGATAACACAAAGTAAAAACCGTATTTCTGGCTGCAGAGAATGTCATGTGACACAGCAAGCAATCCCTTACCAGCGGCATTGTCAGCACGAATAGCGAAATTATATTCTTCGGTTTCGTGGGCGACAGGCCAATGCTTGATACACATACTCAAGCCACCTTGTATTATGCAACAACCACTACTGTCTTTTAATTGGGCCTCCTTCCTCCCCTATAGCCCTTCCTTTTCCTCTCCAAAAATGCCGCCATCCTCTAGTGTCGACGCAGCACGTAAAGCAGGGTGCTGTTAGTAGATAGACTTATTGCCATAAACCAAAAATAAAAGCGGAGGCATACTCTGCTATGCCTCAGGGGGCGACGACACACTACCCCGAATACACCTCTCTGTGCAGGTGTGAAGTAGTGATCAGTTTAGAAACTAAAAAGGAAGAAATAAATAAAGACAGAAATGAAGGCAAATTAAAAACGGGGACGGCAGCACACAAAATGAAAACGAACTGGCGAGTTAATCCCATCGCCCATTGAATTAACGAAGTACTAATCCTCTAAGATATATTACGTTTTCTTTCCAATAGTGTCTCGTACAAGGTTCACACAATTCTTATGTTACCAATTGCCATATTATCAGTATCATAGAACAGTCTGCTCTAGTGATGCCTAGAAGGCCCAACAAGCCTTTAAAAGTTGAATTGGCTTCTGTGAATCTCGTTCAATAGCAATTGCCCGGGATATTGGATTGGTATTGTTGTATTCTAAACAAACGCATTTTTATATAGCAACAGTCTAATTGGGAAATTGATACGATAAGCCAGAGCAAAAATGTCTGCACAGATAGAAGGGACTACATATGAGCCCGGGTTAAATATAATAGCTACCTCAGCAATAAAGCAACTGCTCCCTACATCAGTACCACCTGGTAGGGGGGCGGGACAGGTTGATATAACTCCAGTTCATCGCAGGCAAGTGATAGTCTACTTAATATCAGATGATCTTGCAAGACTAGACCACAGGGCAACACACCTTATGGTAGCTTATGGATTATTCTATGCCGACGATAGCGAGGAAATAGAAGGAATCAGTTTGGTTGCAGCTTTGCTCACTGGTCTAGCCAATCTGCTCCCGCCCGCCACATTCACCCAAAATCAAGAATTTATGACAGGGTTCTACAATGCCGGATATCAACCCCGATACGTAATGATCAACACAGTACAAGAACTTGTTGAATTGTACCGCAGATCCCCGTATGCTCAAAAATTTAGGCAGCTCCTACCATCGACGGATATCTTCCTAGAGCAAAGGCACTGTCAAATCATCCTGCTCTATCCCATACTCCTGGCTTTAACTAAAAACATGAACCCCGAGGGTTATCGGAACTGGTTCAAGAACAGGATACACGCATTTTCAAACATTCTCAATACAAAGGGTGAGGGATTCTGGACAAGCACGATCTACCCTAAATTTATCTGGATGAATGAGCTATCTAGGTGCTTCTCAGCAAACTTTGATCTTCGGAAGCAGACATTTCTGACTATTCTAGCTGCTTCTAGATCATCAACTCTAGAAGCAAATGGAGTCAGGACAGCCGTACATATGATGCGAGGAGCAGAGATGGGTCACATCATACTGATAATCACATATATATATATATATATAATAAATACCGGGAGTTCCTAAGAATGAGAGCCTTGCGAGACAATCTCAACAGTATGAAGGCTGCTTGGGATTTCTTAAAAGACAAGCCAGCTGATGAAGTTCTCTATTGTAGAATTCTCTACACAAAACAAGAAGCAGCAGCTTTGAATAGGAACAATTTCCCAATTCTGGCAAATGTAGCTACAGCAATTGCCCAGTACGAGATCCCCTCGTTTAAGAACTTCAGAGGTGGGCAAAGTGATAAATTGGGAAGCACACTGTCGAATATTGTTGAAAGAGTGTTAGATTATTACATAAACCAATCGAGCAGATTCATTTCCAGGAGTGTCTCAGCTTTCCCTACTAAAGAGGATAAGAAGCACTTCATTAAGCATATGGCCGCTCAATCGGGAGAGGGCGGTCTTGGAGTCTCTTCTCTTGGAGGTTGAGAAAGAAGAATCAAACCTGAGAATGCCAAATCCTGACGTTTAAGATCCAATAAGTGCTGTTTAGAGATTGAGCAGCAAACTAAAGTGGTAACCAGAGTTCCTATAATGTGATAAGTGATTAAGACTGAGAAGGGGACAGGGGAGAAGTTTAGAGCTTTTTCACATCAACTAATCTCCTGAACTAAACATCGGCTGTGATTAGAATCTGAGTTTTAATCTGTAAAGTGACTTCTAATTATATTTAGAATGTCTAATATTTTAAATTAGACAATAGCAGAGGTTTGAAATGCAGGTATTGTGTGTTCTCCGAACCTCTGGTAGCACTGCAAAGTTGAATCATCGTTAAAGTCCAGCCATGTATAGAAAGCATATCTCTCAGTTGAACTTCTAGTCCAGTCTTTGCTTCGACCTCGTCAACAGTTTATTCAGCTTGTATGCAAGAAGGCATCGCCACTGCTTTGAAATAAGTTGCTTCATTTGCGGGAGGAGGAAAACGACCATGAAAAATAAATGAAACGATTTCGCTATTTATATGGAAAATTATATATAATTAAATGTGGTTTTCCTCGTTATTTTATTTGTTCGTAAAGCCTATTCCTCAACTTCGGAAATAAGACGCGCAACCTTAAGTTATGGACTGAACAACAAAATTCAATTTTTCATGCAGATATATCTAAATTCGATTAATTGTCGTTATTGCCAGTTAGGAAGATGTTATTCGATTGCATCGAATATCGATATTTATTTTTTCAAGTCACATCCCTAATGTATAAGGTATACATTCGGACAAGAGATATCTCATAACAGGCACTCGTACATTGATAACACAAAGTAAAAACCGTATTTCTGGCTGCAGAGAATGTCATGTGACACAGCAAGCAATCCCTTACCAGCGGCATTGTCAGCACGAATAGCGAAATTATATTCTTCGGTTTCGTGGGCGACAGGCCAATGCTTGATACACATACTCAAGCCACCTTGTATTATGCAACAACCACTACTGTCTTTTAATTGGGCCTCCTTCCTCCCCTATAGCCCTTCCTTTTCCTCTCCAAAAACGCCGCCATCCTCTAGTGTCGACGCAGCACGTAAAGCAGGGTGCTGTTAGTAGCAAGACTTATTGCCATAAACCAAAAATAAAAGCGGAGGCATACTCTGCTATGCCTCAGGGGGCGACGACACACTATCCCGAATACACCTCTCTGTGCAGGTGTGAAGTAGTGATCAGTTTAGAAACTAAAAAGGAAGAAATAAATAAAGACAGAAATGAAGGAAAATTAAAAACGGGGACGGCAGCACACAAAATGAAAACGAACTGGCGAGTTAATCCCATCGCCCATTGAATTAACGAAGTACTAATCCTCTAAGATATATTACGTTTTTTTTCCAATAGTGTCTCGTACAAGGTTCACACAATTCTTATGTTACCAATTGCCATATTATCAGTATCATAGAACAGTCTGCTCTAGTGATGCCTAGAAGGCCCAACAAGCCTTTAAAAGTTGAATTGGCTTCTGTGAATCTCGTTCAATAGCAATTGCCCGGGATATTGGATTGGTATTGTTGTATTCTAAACAAACGCATTTTTATATAGCAACAGTCTAATTGGGAAATTGATACGATAAGCCAGAGCAAAAATGTCTGCACAGATAGAAGGGACTACATATGAGCCCGGGTTAAATATAATAGCCAACTCAGCAATAAAGCAACTGCTCCCTACATCAGTACCACCTGGTAGGGGGGCGGGACAAGTTGATATAACTCCAGTTCATCGCAGGCAAGTGGTAGTCTACTTAATATCAGATGATCTTGCAAGACTAGACCACAGGGCAACACACCTTATGGTAGCTTATGGATTATTCTATGCCGACGATAGCGAGGAAATAGAAGGAATCAGTTTGGTTGCAGCTTTGCTCACTGGTCTAGCCAATCTGCTCCTGCCCGCCACATTCACCCAAAATCAAGAATTTATGACAGGGTTCTACAATGCCGGATATCAACTCCGATACGTAATGATCAACACAGTACAAGAACTTGTTGAATTGTACCGCAGATCCCCGTATGCTCAAAAATTTAGGCAGCTCCATCCATCGACGGATATCTTCCTAGAGCAAAGGCACTGTCAAATCATCCTGCTCTATCCCATACTCCTGGCTTTAACTAAAAACATGAACCCCGAGGGTTATCGGAACTGGTTCAAGAACAGGATACACGCATTTTCAAACATTCTCAATACAAAGGGTGAGGGATTCTGGACAAGCACGATCTACCCTAAATTTATCTGGATGAATGAGCTATCTAGGTGCTTCTCAGCAAACTTTGATCTTCGGAAGCAGACATTTCTGACTATTCTAGCTGCTTCTAGATCATCAACTCTAGAAGCAAATGGAGTCAGGACAGCCGTACATATGATGCGAGGAGCAGAGATGGGTCACATCATACTGATAATCGCATATATATATATATATATATATATATATATATATATATATATATATATATATATATATATATATATATATATATATATATATATATATATATAAAATTAATACCGGGAGTTCCTAAGAATGAGAGCCTTGCGAGACAATCTCAACAGTATGAAGGCTGCTTGGGATTTCTTAAAAGACAAGCCAGCTGATGAAGTTCTCTATTGTAGAATTCTCTACACAAAACAAGAAGCGGCAGCTTTGAATAGGAACAATTTCCCAATTCTGGCAAATGTAGCTACAGCAATTGCCCAGTACGAGATCCCCTCGTTTAAGAACTTCAGAGGTGGGCAAAGTGATAAATTGGGAAGCACACTGTCGAATATTGTTGAAAGAGTGTTAGATTATTACATAAACCAATCGAGCAGATTCATTTCCAGGAGTGTCTCAGCTTTCCCTACTAAAGAGGATAAGAAGCACTTCATTAAGCATATGGCCGCTCAATCGGGAGAGGGCGGTCTTGGAGTCTCTTCTCTTGGAGGTTGAGAAAGAAGAATCAAACCTGAGAATGCCAAATCCTGACGTTTAAGATCCAATAAGTGCTGTTTAGAGATTGAGCAGCAAACTAAAGTGGTAACCAGAGTTCCTATAATGTGATAAGTGATTAAGACTGAGAAGGGGACAGGGGAGAAGTTTAGAGCTTTTTCACATCAACTAATCTCCTGAACTAAACATCGGCTGTGATTAGAATCTGAGTTTTAATCTGTAAAGTGACTTCTAATTATATTTAGAATGTCTAATATTTTAAATTAGACAATAGCAGAAGTTTGAAATGCAGGTATTGTGTGTTCTCCGAACCTCTGGTAGCACTGCAAAGTTGAATCATCGTTAAAGTCCAGCCATGTATAGAAAGCATATCTCTCAGTTGAACTTCTAGTCCAGTCTTTGCTTCGACCTCGTCAACAGTTTATTCAGCTTGTATGCAAGAAGGCATCGCCACTGCCTTGAAATAAGTTGCTTCATTTGCGGGAGGAGGAAAACGACCATGAAAAATAAATGAAACGATTTCGCTATTTATATGGAAAATTATATATAATTAAATGTGGTTTTCCTCGTTATTTTATTTGTTCGTAAAGCCTATTCCTCAACTTCGGAAATAAGACGCGCAACCTTAAGTTATGGACTGAACAACAAAATTCAATTTTTCATGCAGATATATCTAAATTCGATTAATTGTCGTTATTGCCAGTTAGGGAGATGTTATTCGATTGCATCGAATATCGATATTTATTTTTTCAAGTCACATCCCTAATGTATAAGGTATACATTCGGACAAGAGATATCTCATAACAGGCACTCGTACATTGATAACACAAAGTAAAAACCGTATTTCTGGCTGCAGAGAATGTCATGTGACACAGCAAGCAATCCCTTACCAGCGGCATTGTCAGCACGAATAGCGAAATTATATTCTTCGGTTTCGTGGGCGACAGGCCAATGCTTGATACACATACTCAAGCCACCATGTATTATGCAACAACCACTACTGTCTTTTAATTGGGCCTCCTTCCTCCCCTATAGCCCTTCCTTTTCCTCTCCAAAAATGCCGCCATCCTCTAGTGTCGACGCAGCACGTAAAGCAGGGTGCTGTTAGTAGATAGACTTATTGCCATAAACCAAAAATAAAAGCGGAGGCATACTCTGCTATGCCTCAGGGGGCGACGACACACTACCCCGAATACACCTCTCTGTGCAGGTGTGAAGTAGTGATCAGTTTAGAAACTAAAAAGGAAGAAATAAATAAAGACAGAAATGAAGGCAAATTAAAAACGGGGACGGCAGCACACAAAATGAAAACGAACTGGCGAGTTAATCCCATCGCCCATTGAATTAACGAAGTAATAATCCTCTAAGATATATTACGTTTTTTTTCCAATAGTGTCTCGTACAAGGTTCACACAATTCTTATGTTACCAATTGCCATATTATCAGTATCATAGAACAGTCTGCTCTAGTGATGCCTAGAAGGCCCAACAAGCCTTTAAAAGTTGAATTGGCTTCTGTGAATCTCGTTCAATAGCAATTGCCCGGGATATTGGATTGGTATTGTTGTATTCTAAACAAACGCATTTTTATATAGCAACAGTCTAATTGGGAAATTGATACGATAAGCCAGAGCAAAAATGTCTGCACAGATAGAAGGGACTACATATGAGCCCGGGTTAAATATAATAGCCAACTCAGCAATAAAGCAACTGCTCCCTACATCAGTACCACCTGGTAGGGCGGCGGGACAAGTTGATATAACTCCAGTTCATCGCAGGCAAGTGATAGTCTACTTAATATCAGATGATCTTGCAAGACTAGACCACAGGGCAACACACCTTATGGTAGCTTATGGATTATTCTATGCCGACGATAGCGAGGAAATAGAAGGAATCAGTTTGGTTGCAGCTTTGCTCACTGGTCTAGCCAATCTGCTCCCGCCCGCCACATTCACCCAAAATCAAGAATTTATGACAGGGTTCTACAATGCCGGATATCAACTCCGATACGTAATGATCAACACAGCACAAGAACTTGTTGAATTGTACCGCAGATCCCCGTATGCTCAAAAATTTAGGCAGCTCCTACCATCGACGGATATCTTCCTAGAGCAAAGGCACTGTCAAATCCTCCTGCTCTATCCCATACTCCTGGCTTTAACTAAAAACATGAACCCCGAGGGTTATCGGAACTGGTTCAAGAACAGGATACACGCATTTTCAAACATTCTCAATACAAAGGGTGAGGGATTCTGGACAAGCACGATCTACCCTAAATTTATCTGGATGAATGAGCTATCTAGGTGCTTCTCAGCAAACTTTGATCTTCGGAAGCAGACATTTCTGACTATTCTAGCTGCTTCTAGATCATCAACTCTAGAAGCAAATGGAGTCAGGACAGCCGTACATATGATGCGAGGAGCAGAGATGGGTCACATCATACTGATAATCACATATATATATATATATATATATATATATATAATAAATACCGGGAGTTCCTAAGAATGAGTGCCTTGCGAGACAATCTCTACAGTATGAAGGCTGCTTGGGATTTCTTAAAAGACAAGCCAGCTGATGAAGTTCTCTATTGTAGAATTCTCTACACAAAACAAGAAGCGGCAGCTTTGAATAGGAACAATTTCCCAATTCTGGCAAATGTAGCTACAGCAATTGCCCAGTACGAGATCCCCTCGTTTAAGAACTTCAGAGGTGGGCAAAGTGATAAATTGGGAAGCACACTGTCGAATATTGTTGAAAGAGTGTTAGATTATTACATAAACCAATCGAGCAGATTCATTTCCAGGAGTGTCTCAGCTTTCCCTACTAAAGAGGATAAGAAGCACTTCATTAAGCATATGGCCGCTCAATCGGGAGAGGGCGGTCTTGGAGTCTCTTCTCTTGGAGGTTGAGAAAGAAGAATCAAACCTGAGAATGCCAAATCCTGACGTTTAAGATCCAATAAGTGCTGTTTAGAGATTGAGCAGCAAACTAAAGTGGTAACCAGAGTTCCTATAATGTGATAAGTGATTAAGACTGAGAAGGGGACAGGGGAGAAGTTTAGAGCTTTTTCACATCAACTAATCTCCTGAACTAAACATCGGCTGTGATTAGAATCTGAGTTTTAATCTGTAAAGTGACTTCTAATTATATTTAGAATGTCTAATATTTTAAATTAGACAATAGCAGAAGTTTGAAATGCAGGTATTGTGTGTTCTCCGAACCTCTGGTAGCACTGCAAAGTTGAATCATCGTTAAAGTCCAGCCATGTATAGAAAGCATATCTCTCAGTTGAACTTCTAGTCCAGTCTTTGCTTCGACCTCGTCAACAGTTTATTCAGCTTGTATGCAAGAAGGCATCGCCACTGCTTTGAAATAAGTTGCTTCATTTGCGGGAGGAGGAAAACGACCATGAAAAATAAATGAAACGATTTCGCTATTTATATGGAAAATTATATATAATTAAATGTGGTTTTCCTCGTTATTTTATTTGTTCGTAAAGCCTATTCCTCAACTTCGGAAATAAGACGCGCAACCTTAAGTTATGGACTGAACAACAAAATTCAATTTTTCATGCAGATATATCTAAATTCGATTAATTGTCGTTATTGCCAGTTAGGAAGATGTTATTCGATTGCATCGAATATCGATATTTATTTTTTCAAGTCACATCCCTAATGTATAAGGTATACATTCGGACAAGAGATATCTCATAACAGGCACTCGTACATTGATAACACAAAGTAAAAACCGTATTTCTGGCTGCAGAGAATGTCATGTGACACAGCAAGCAATCCCTTACCAGCGGCATTGTCAGCACGAATAGCGAAATTATATTCTTCGGTTTCGTGGGCGACAGGCCAATGCTTGATACACATACTCAAGCCACCTTGTATTATGCAACAACCACTACTGTCTTTTAATTGGGCCTCCTTCCTCCCCTATAGCCCTTCCTTTTCCTCTCCAAAAATGCCGCCATCCTCTAGTGTCGACGCAGCACGTAAAGCAGGGTGCTGTTAGTAGATAGACTTATTGCCATAAACCAAAAATAAAAGCGGAGGCATACTCTGCTATGCCTCAGGGGGCGACGACACACTACCCCGAATACACCTCTCTGTGCAGGTGTGAAGTAGTGATCAGTTTAGAAACTAAAAAGGAAGAAATAAATAAAGACAGAAATGAAGGCAAATTAAAAACGGGGACGGCAGCACACAAAATGAAAACGAACTGGCGAGTTAATCCCATCGCCCATTGAATTAACGAAGTAATAATCCTCTAAGATATATTACGTTTTTTTTTCCAATAGTGTCTCGTACAAGGTTCACACAATTCTTATGTTACCAATTGCCATATTATCAGTATCATAGAACAGTCTGCTCTAGTGATGCCTAGAAGGCCCAACAAGCCTTTAAAAGTTGAATTGGCTTCTGTGAATCTCGTTCAATAGCAATTGCCCGGGATATTGGATTGGTATTGTTGTATTCTAAACAAACGCATTTTTATATAGCAACAGTCTAATTGGGAAATTGATACGATAAGCCAGAGCAAAAATGTCTGCACAGATAGAAGGGACTACATATGAGCCCGGGTTAAATATAATAGCCAACTCAGCAATAAAGCAACTGCTCCCTACATCAGTACCACCTGGTAGGGGGGCGGGACAGGTTGATATAACTCCAGTTCATCGCAGGCAAGTGATAGTCTACTTAATATCAGATGATCTTGCAAGACTAGACCACAGGGCAAAACACCTTATGGTAGCTTATGGATTATTCTATGCCGACGATAGCGAGGAAATAGAAGGAATCAGTTTGGTTGCAGCTTTGCTCACTGGTCTAGCCAATCTGCTCCCGCCCGCCACATTCACCCAAAATCAAGAATTTATGACAGGGTTCTACAATGCCGGATATCAACTCCGATACGTAATGATCAACACAGTACAAGAACTTGTTGAATTGTACCGCAGATCCCCGTATGCTCAAAAATTTAGGCAGCTCCTACCATCGACGGATATCTTCCTAGAGCAAAGGCACTGTCAAATCCTCCTGCTCTATCCCATACTCCTGGCTTTAACTAAAAACATGAACCCCGAGGGTTATCGGAACTGGTTCAAGAACAGGATACACGCATTTTCAAACATTCTCAATACAAAGGGTGAGGGATTCTGGACAAGCACGATCTACCCTAAATTTATCTGGATGAATGAGCTATCTAGGTGCTTCTCAGCAAACTTTGATCTTCGGAAGCAGACATTTCTGACTATTCTAGCTGCTTCTAGATCATCAACTCTAGAAGCAAATGGAGTCAGGACAGCCGTACATATGATGCGAGGAGCAGAGATGGGTCACATCATACTGATAATCACATATATATATATATATATATATATATATATATATATATATATATATATATATATAATAAATACCGGGAGTTCCTAAGAATGAGAGCCTTGCGAGACAATCTCAACAGTATGAAGGCTGCTTGGGATTTCTTAAAAGACAAGCCAGCTGATGAAGTTCTCTATTGTAGAATTCTCTACACAAAACAAGAAGCGGCAGCTTTGAATAGGAACAATTTCCCAATTCTGGCAAATGTAGCTACAGCAATTGCCCAGTACGAGATCCCCTCGTTTAAGAACTTCAGAGGTGGGCAAAGTGATAAATTGGGAAGCACACTGTCGAATATTGTTGAAAGAGTGTTAGATTATTACATAAACCAATCGAGCAGATTCATTTCCAGGAGTGTCTCAGCTTTCCCTACTAAAGAGGATAAGAAGCACTTCATTAAGCATATGGCCGCTCAATCGGGAGAGGGCGGTCTTGGAGTCTCTTCTCTTGGAGGTTGAGAAAGAAGAATCAAACCTGAGAATGCCAAATCCTGACGTTTAAGATCCAATAAGTGCTGTTTAGAGATTGAGCAGCAAACTAAAGTGGTAACCAGAGTTCCTATAATGTGATAAGTGATTAAGACTGAGAAGGGGACAGGGGAGAAGTTTAGAGCTTTTTCACATCAACTAATCTCCTGAACTAAACATCGGCTGTGATTAGAATCTGAGTTTTAATCTGTAAAGTGACTTCTAATTATATTTAGAATGTCTAATATTTTAAATTAGACAATAGCAGAAGTTTGAAATGCAGGTATTGTGTGTTCTCCGAACCTCTGGTAGCACTGCAAAGTTGAATCATCGTTAAAGTCCAGCCATGTATAGAAAGCATATCTCTCAGTTGAACTTCTAGTCCAGTCTTTGCTTCGACCTCGTCAACAGTTTATTCAGCTTGTATGCAAGAAGGCATCGCCACTGCTTTGAAATAAGTTGCTTCATTTGCGGGAGGAGGAAAACGACCATGAAAAATAAATGAAACGATTTCGCTATTTATATGGAAAATTATATATAATTAAATGTGGTTTTCCTCGTTATTTTATTTGTTCGTAAAGCCTATTCCTCAACTTCGGAAATAAGACGCGCAACCTTAAGTTATGGACTGAACAACAAAATTCAATTTTTCATGCAGATATATCTAAATTCGATTAATTGTCGTTATTGCCAGTTAGGAAGATGTTATTCGATTGCATCGAATATCGATATTTATTTTTTCAAGTCACATCCCTAATGTATAAGGTATACATTCGGACAAGAGATATCTCATAACAGGCACTCGTACATTGATAACACAAAGTAAAAACCGTATTTCTGGCTGCAGAGAATGTCATGTGACACAGCAAGCAATCCCTTACCAGCGGCATTGTCAGCACGAATAGCGAAATTATATTCTTCGGTTTCGTGGGCGACAGGCCAATGCTTGATACACATACTCAAGCCACCTTGTATTATGCAACAACCACTACTGTCTTTTAATTGGGCCTCCTTCCTCCCCTATAGCCCTTCCTTTTCCTCTCCAAAAATGCCGCCATCCTCTAGTGTCGACGCAGCACGTAAAGCAGGGTGCTGTTAGTAGATAGACTTATTGCCATAAACCAAAAATAAAAGCGGAGGCATACTCTGCTATGCCTCAGGGGGCGACGACACACTACCCCGAATACACCTCTCTGTGCAGGTGTGAAGTAGTGATCAGTTTAGAAACTAAAAAGGAAGAAATAAATAAAGACAGAGATGAAGGAAAATTAAAAACGGGGACGGCAGCACACAAAATGAAAACGAACTGGCGAGTTAATCCCATCGCCCATTGAATTAACGAAGTAATAATCCTCTAAGATATATTACGTTTTTTTTTCCAATAGTGTCTCGTACAAGGTTCACACAATTCTTATGTTACCAATTGCCATATTATTAGTTTCCTAGAACAGTCTGCTCTAGTGATGCCTAGAAGGCCCAACAAGCCTTTAAAAGTTGAATTGGCTTCTGTGAATCTCGTTCAATAGCAATTGCCCGGGATATTGGATTGGTATTGTTGTATTCTAAACAAACGCATTTTTATATAGCAACAGTCTAATTGGGAAATTGATACGATAAGCCAGAGCAAAAATGTCTGCACAGATAGAAGGGACTACATATGAGCCCGGGTTAAATATAATAGCCAACTCAGCAATAAAGCAACTGCTCCCTACATCAGTACCACCTGGTAGGGCGGCGGGACAAGTTGATATAACTCCAGTTCATCGCAGGCAAGTGATAGTCTACTTAATATCAGATGATCTTGCAAGACTAGACCACAGGGCAACACACCTTATGGTAGCTTATGGATTATTCTATGCCGACGATAGCGAGGAAATAGAAGGAATCAGTTTGGTTGCAGCTTTGCTCACTGGTCTAGCCAATCTGCTCCCGCCCGCCACATTCACCCAAAATCAAGAATTTATGACAGGGTTCTACAATGCCGGATATCAACTCCGATACGTAATGATCAACACAGTACAAGAACTTGTTGAATTGTACCGCAGATCCCCGTATGCTCAAAAATTTAGGCAGCTCCTACCATCGACGGATATCTTCCTAGAGCAAAGGCACTGTCAAATCCTCCTGCTCTATCCCATACTCCTGGCTTTAACTAAAAACATGAACCCCGAGGGTTATCGGAACTGGTTCAAGAACAGGATACACGCATTTTCAAACATTCTCAATACAAAGGGTGAGGGATTCTGGACAAGCACGATCTACCCTAAATTTATCTGGATGAATGAGCTATCTAGGTGCTTCTCAGCAAACTTTGATCTTCGGAAGCAGACATTTCTGACTATTCTAGCTGCTTCTAGATCATCAACTCTAGAAGCAAATGGAGTCAGGACAGCCGTACATATGATGCGAGGAGCAGAGATGGGTCACATCATACTGATAATCACACATATATATATATATATATATATATATATATATATATATAATAAATACCGGGAGTTCCTAAGAATGAGAGCCTTGCGAGACAATCTCAACAGTATGAAGGCTGCTTGGGATTTCTTAAAAGACAAGCCAGCTGATGAAGTTCTCTATTGTAGAATTCTTTACACAAAACAAGAAGCGGCAGCTTTGAATAGGAACAATTTCCCAATTCTGGCAAATGTAGCTACAGCAATTGCCCAGTACGAGATCCCCTCGTTTAAGAACTTCAGAGGTGGGCAAAGTGATAAATTGGGAAGCACACTGTCGAATATTGTTGAAAGAGTGTTAGATTATTACATAAACCAATCGAGCAGATTCATTTCCAGGAGTGTCTCAGCTTTCCCTACTAAAGAGGATAAGAAGCACTTCATTAAGCATATGGCCGCTCAATCGGGAGAGGGCGGTCTTGGAGTCTCTTCTCTTGGAGGTTGAGAAAGAAGAATCAAACCTGAGAATGCCAAATCCTGACGTTTAAGATCCAATAAGTGCTGTTTAGAGATTGAGCAGCAAACTAAAGTGGTAACCAGAGTTCCTATAATGTGATAAGTGATTAAGACTGAGAAGGGGACAGGGGAGAAGTTTAGAGCTTTTTCACATCAACTAATCTCCTGAACTAAACATCGGCTGTGATTAGAATCTGAGTTTTAATCTGTAAAGTGACTTCTAATTATATTTAGAATGTCTAATATTTTAAATTAGACAATAGCAGAAGTTTGAAATGCAGGTATTGTGTGTTCTCCGAACCTCTGGTAGCACTGCAAAGTTGAATCATCGTTAAAGTCCAGCCATGTATAGAAAGCATATCTCTCAGTTGAACTTCTAGTCCAGTCTTTGCTTCGACCTCGTCAACAGTTTATTCAGCTTGTATGCAAGAAGGCATCGCCACTGCTTTGAAATAAGTTGCTTCATTTGCGGGAGGAGGAAAACGACCATGAAAAATAAATGAAACGATTTCGCTATTTATATGGAAAATTATATATAATTAAATGTGGTTTTCCTCGTTATTTTATTTGTTCGTAAAGCCTATTCCTCAACTTCGGAAATAAGACGCGCAACCTTAAGTTATGGACTGAACAACAAAATTCAATTTTTCATGCAGATATATCTAAATTCGATTAATTGTCGTTATTGCCAGTTAGGAAGATGTTATTCGATTGCATCGAATATCGATATTTATTTTTTCAAGTCACATCCCTAATGTATAAGGTATACATTCGGACAAGAGATATCTCATAACAGGCACTCGTACATTGATAACACAAAGTAAAAACCGTATTTCTGGCTGCAGAGAATGTCATGTGACACAGCAAGCAATCCCTTACCAGCGGCATTGTCAGCACGAATAGCGAAATTATATTCTTCGGTTTCGTGGGCGACAGGCCAATGCTTGATACACATACTCAAGCCACCTTGTATTATGCAACAACCACTACTGTCTTTTAATTGGGCCTCCTTCCTCCCCTATAGCCCTTCCTTTTCCTCTCCAAAAATGCCGCCATCCTCTAGTGTCGACGCAGCACGTAAAGCAGGGTGCTGTTAGTAGCAAGACTTATTGCCATAAACCAAAAATAAAAGCGGAGGCATACTCTGCTATGCCTCAGGGGGCGACGACACACTACCCCGAATACACCTCTCTGTGCAGGTGTGAAGTAGTGATCAGTTTAGAAACTAAAAAGGAAGAAATGAATAAAGACAGAAATGAAGGCAAATTAAAAACGGGGACGGCAGCACACAAAATGAAAACGAACTGGCGAGTTAATCCCATCGCCCATTGAATTAACGAAGTAATAATCCTCTAAGATATATTACGTTTTTTTTTTCCAATAGTGTCTCGTACAAGGTTCACACAATTCTTATGTTACCAATTGCCATATTATCAGTATCATAGAACAGTCTGCTCTAGTGATGCCTAGAAGGCCCAACAAGCCTTTAAAAGTTGAATTGGCTTCTGTGAATCTCGTTCAATAGCAATTGCCCGGGATATTGGATTGGTATTGTTGTATTCTAAACAAACGCATTTTTATATAGCAACAGTCTAATTGGGAAATTGATACGATAAGCCAGAGCAAAAATGTCTGCACAGATAGAAGGGACTACATATGAGCCCGGGTTAAATATAATAGCTACCTCAGCAATAAAGCAACTGCTCCCTACATCAGTACCACCTGGTAGGGGGGCGGGACAGGTTGATATAACTCCAGTTCATCGCAGGCAAGTGATAGTCTACTTAATATCAGATGATCTTGCAAGACTAGACCACAGGGCAACACACCTTATGGTAGCTTATGGATTATTCTATGCCGACGATAGCGAGGAAATAGAAGGAATCAGTTTGGTTGCAGCTTTGCTCACTGGTCTAGCCAATCTGCTCCCGCCCGCCACATTCACCCAAAATCAAGAATTTATGACAGGGTTCTACAATGCCGGATATCAACTCCGATACGTAATGATCAACACAGTACAAGAACTTGTTGAATTGTACCGCAGATCCCCGTATGCTCAAAAATTTTGGCAGCTCCTACCATCGACGGATATCTTCCTAGAGCAAAGGCACTGTCAAATCATCCTGCTCTATCCCATACTCCTGGCTTTAACTAAAAACATGAACCCCGAGGGTTATCGGAACTGGTTCAAGAACAGGATACACGCATTTTCAAACATTCTCAATACAAAGGGTGAGGGATTCTGGACAAGCACGATCTACCCTAAATTTATCTGGATGAATGAGCTATCTAGGTGCTTCTCAGCAAACTTTGATCTTCGGAAGCAGACATTTCTGACTATTCTAGCTGCTTCTAGATCATCAACTCTAGAAGCAAATGGAGTCAGGACAGCCGTACATATGATGCGAGGAGCAGAGATGGGTCACATCATACTGATAATCACATATATATATATGTATATATAATAAATACCGGGAGTTCCTAAGAATGAGAGCCTTGCGAGACAATCTCAACAGTATGAAGGCTGCTTGGGATTTCTTAAAAGACAAGCCAGCTGATGAAGTTCTCTATTGTAGAATTCTCTACACAAAACAAGAAGCGGCAGCTTTGAATAGGAACAATTTCCCAATTCTGGCAAATGTAGCTACAGCAATTGCCCAGTACGAGATCCCCTCGTTTAAGAACTTCAGAGGTGGGCAAAGTGATAAATTGGGAAGCACACTGTCGAATATTGTTGAAAGAGTGTTAGATTATTACATAAACCAATCGAGCAGATTCATTTCCAGGAGTGTCTCAGCTTTCCCTACTAAAGAGGATAAGAAGCACTTCATTAAGCATATGGCCGCTCAATCGGGAGAGGGCGGTCTTGGAGTCTCTTCTCTTGGAGGTTGAGAAAGAAGAATCAAACCTGAGAATGCCAAATCCTGACGTTTAAGATCCAATAAGTGCTGTTTAGAGATTGAGCAGCAAACTAAAGTGGTAACCAGAGTTCCTATAATGTGATAAGTGATTAAGACTGAGAAGGGGACAGGGGAGAAGTTTAGAGCTTTTTCACATCAACTAATCTCCTGAACTAAACATCGGCTGTGATTAGAATCTGGGTTTTAATCTGTAAAGTGACTTCTAATTATATTTAGAATGTCTAATATTTTAAATTAGACAATAGCAGAAGTTTGAAATGCAGGTATTGTGTGTTCTCCGAACCTCTGGTAGCACTGCAAAGTTGAATCATCGTTAAAGTCCAGCCATGTATAGAAAGCATATCTCTCAGTTGAACTTCTAGTCCAGTCTTTGCTTCGACCTCGTCAACAGTTTATTCAGCTTGTATGCAAGAAGGCATCGCCACTGCTTTGAAATAAGTTGCTTCATTTGCGGGAGGAGGAAAACGACCATGAAAAATAAATGAAACGATTTCGCTATTTATATGGAAAATTATATATAATTAAATGTGGTTTTCCTCGTTATTTTATTTGTTCGTAAAGCCTATTCCTCAACTTCGGAAATAAGACGCGCAACCTTAAGTTATGGACTGAACAACAAAATTCAATTTTTCATGCAGATATATCTAAATTCGATTAATTGTCGTTATTGCCAGTTAGGAAGATGTTATTCGATTGCATCGAATATCGATATTTATTTTTTCAAGTCACATCCCTAATGTATAAGGTATACATTCGGACAAGAGATATCTCATAACAGGCACTCGTACATTGATAACACAAAGTAAAAACCGTATTTCTGGCTGCAGAGAATGTCATGTGACACAGCAAGCAATCCCTTACCAGCGGCATTGTCAGCACGAATAGCGAAATTATATTCTTCGGTTTCGTGGGCGACAGGCCAATGCTTGATACACATACTCAAGCCACCTTGTATTATGCAACAACCACTACTGTCTTTTAATTGGGCCTCCTTCCTCCCCTATAGCCCTTCCTTTTCCTCTCCAAAAATGCCGCCATCCTCTAGTGTCGACGCAGCACGTAAAGCAGGGTGCTGTTAGTAGATAGACTTATTGCCATAAACGAAAAATAAAAGCGGAGGCATACTCTGCTATGCCTCAGGGGGCGACGACACACTACCCCGAATACACCTCTCTGTGCAGGTGTGAAGTAGTGATCAGTTTAGAAACTAAAAAGGAAGAAATAAATAAAGACAGAAATGAAGGCAAATTAAAAACGGGGACGGCAGCACACAAAATGAAAACGAACTGGCGAGTTAATCCCATCGCCCATTGAATTAACGAAGTAATAATCCTCTAAGATATATTACGTTTTTTTTCCAATAGTGTCTCGTACAAGGTTCACACAATTCTTATGTTACCAATTGCCATATTATCAGTATCATAGAACAGTCTGCACTAGTGATGCCTAGAAGGCCCAACAAGCCTTTAAAAGTTGAATTGGCTTCTGTGAATCTCGTTCAATAGCAATTGCCCGGGATATTGGATTGGTATTGTTGTATTCTAAACAAACGCATTTTTATATAGCAACAGTCTAATTGGGAAATTGATACGATAAGCCAGAGCAAAAATGTCTGCACAGATAGAAGGGACTACATATGAGCCCGGGTTAAATATAATAGCTACCTCAGCAATAAAGCAACTGCTCCCTACATCAGTACCACCTGGTAGGGGGGCGGGACAGGTTGATATAACTCCAGTTCATCGCAGGCAAGTGATAGTCTACTTAATATCAGATGATCTTGCAAGACTAGACCACAGGGCAACACACCTTATGGTAGCTTATGGATTATTCTATGCCGACGATAGCGAGGAAATAGAAGGAATCAGTTTGGTTGCAGCTTTGCTCACTGGTCTAGCCAATCTGCTCCCGCCCGCCACATTCACCCAAAATCAAGAATTTATGACAGGGTTCTACAATGCCGGATATCAACTCCGATACGTAATAATCAACACAGTACAAGAACTTGTTGAATTGTACCGCAGATCCCCGTATGCTCAAAAATTTAGGCAGCTCCTACCATCGACGGATATCTTCCTAGAGCAAAGGCACTGTCAAATCATCCTGCTCTATCCCATACTCCTGGCTTTAACTAAAAACATGAACCCCGAGGGTTATCGGAACTGGTTCAAGAACAGGATACACGCATTTTCAAACATTCTCAATACAAAGGGTGAGGGATTCTGGACAAGCACGATCTACCCTAAATTTATCCGGATGAATGAGCTATCTAGGTGCTTCTCAGCAAACTTTGATCTTCGGAAGCAGACATTTCTGACTATTCTAGCTGCTTCTAGATCATCAACTCTAGAAGCAAATGGAGTCAGGACAGCCGTACATATGATGCGAGGAGCAGAGATGGGTCACATCATACTGATAATCACATATATATATATATATATATATATATATATATATAATAAATACCGGGAGTTCCTAAGAATGAGAGCCTTGCGAGACAATCTCAACAGTATGAAGGCTGCTTGGGATTTCTTAAAAGACAAGCCAGCTGATGAAGTTCTCTATTGTAGAATTCTCTACACAAAACAAGAAGCGGCAGCTTTGAATAGGAACAATTTCCCAATTCTGGCAAATGTAGCTACAGCAATTGCCCAGTACGAGATCCCCTCGTTTAAGAACTTCAGAGGTGGGCAAAGTGATAAATTGGGAAGCACACTGTCGAATATTGTTGAAAGAGTGTTAGATTATTACATAAACCAATCGAGCAGATTCATTTCCAGGAGTGTCTCAGCTTTCCCTACTAAAGAGGATAAGAAGCACTTCATTAAGCATATGGCCGCTCAATCGGGAGAGGGCGGTCTTGGAGTCTCTTCTCTTGGAGGTTGAGAAAGAAGAATCAAACCTGAGAATGCCAAATCCTGACGTTTAAGATCCAATAAGTGCTGTTTAGAGATTGAGCAGCAAACTAAAGTGGTAACCAGAGTTCCTATAATGTGATAAGTGATTAAGACTGAGAAGGGGACAGGGGAGAAATTTAGAGCTTTTTCACATCAACTAATCTCCTGAACTAAACATCGGCTGTGATTAGAATCTGAGTTTTAATCTGTAAAGTGACTTCTAATTATATTTAGAATGTCTAATATTTTAAATTAGACAATAGCAGAGGTTTGAAATGCAGGTATTGTGTGTTCTCCGAACCTCTGGTAGCACTGCAAAGTTGAATCATCGTTAAAGTCCAGCCATGTATAGAAAGCATATCTCTCAGTTGAACTTCTAGTCCAGTCTTTGCTTCGACCTCGTCAACAGTTTATTCAGCTTGTATGCAAGAAGGCATCGCCACTGCTTTGAAATAAGTTGCTTCATTTGCGGGAGGAGGAAAACGACCATGAAAAATAAATGAAACGATTTCGCTATTTATATGGAAAATTATATATAATTAAATGTGGTTTTCCTCGTTATTTTATTTGTTCGTAAAGCCTATTCCTCAACTTCGGAAATAAGACGCGCAACCTTAAGTTATGGACTGAACAACAAAATTCAATTTTTCATGCAGATATATCTAAATTCGATTAATTGTCGTTATTGCCAGTTAGGAAGATGTTATTCGATTGCCTCGAATATCGATATTTATTTTTTCAAGTCACATCCCTAATGTATAAGGTATACATTCGGACAAGAGATATCTCATAACAGGCACTCGTACATTGATAACACAAAGTAAAAACCGTATTTCTGGCTGCAGAGAATGTCATGTGACACAGCAAGCAATCCCTTACCAGCGGCATTGTCAGCACGAATAGCGAAATTATATTCTTCGGTTTCGTGGGCGACAGGCCAATGCTTGATACACATACTCAAGCCACCTTGTATTATGCAACAACCACTACTGTCTTTTAATTGGACCTCCTTCCTCCCCTATAGCCCTTCCTTTTCCTCTCCAAAAATGCCGCCATCCTCTAGTGTCGACGCAGCACGTAAAGCAGGGTGCTGTTAGTAGCAAGACTTATTGCCATAAACCAAAAATAAAAGCGGAGGCATACTCTGCTATGCCTCAGGGGGCGACGACACACTACCCCGAATACACCTCTCTGTGCAGGTGTGAAGTAGTGATCAGTTTAGAAACTAAAAAGGAAGAAATAAATAAAGACAGAAATGAAGGCAAATTAAAAACGGGGACGGCAGCACACAAAATGAAAACGAACTGGCGAGTTAATCCCATCGCCCATTGAATTAACGAAGTAATAATCCTCTAAGATATATTACGTTTTTTTTTCCAATAGTGTCTCGTACAAGGTTCACGCAATTCTTATGTTACCAATTGCCATATTATCAGTATCATAGAACAGTCTGCTCTAGTGATGCCTAGAAGGCCCAACAAGCCTTTAAAAGTTGAATTGGCTTCTGTGAATCTCGTTCAATAGCAATTGCCCGGGATATTGGATTGGTATTGTTGTATTCTAAACAAACGCATTTTTATATAGCAACAGTCTAATTGGGAAATTGATACGATAAGCCAGAGCAAAAATGTCTGCACAGATAGAAGGGACTACATATGAGCCCGGGTTAAATATAATAGCTACCTCAGCAATAAAGCAACTGCTCCCTACATCAGTACCACCTGGTAGGGGGGCGGGACAGGTTGATATAACTCCAGTTCATCGCAGGCAAGTGATAGTCTACTTAATATCAGATGATCTTGCAAGACTAGACCACAGGGCAAAACACCTTATGGTAGCTTATGGATTATTCTATGCCGACGATAGCGAGGAAATAGAAGGAATCAGTTTGGTTGCAGCTTTGCTCACTGGTCTAGCCAATCTGCTCCCGCCCGCCACATTCACCCAAAATCAAGAATTTATGACAGGGTTCTACAATGCCGGATATCAACTCCGATACGTAATGATCAACACAGTACAAGAACTTGTTGAATTGTACCGCAGATCCCCGTATGCTCAAAAATTTAGGCAGCTCCTACCATCGACGGATATCTTCCTAGAGCAAAGGCACTGTCAAATCCTCCTGCTCTATCCCATACTCCTGGCTTTAACTAAAAACATGAACCCCGAGGGTTATCGGAACTGGTTCAAGAACAGGATACACGCATTTTCAAACATTCTCAATACAAAGGGTGAGGGATTCTGGACAAGCACGATCTACCCTAAATTTATCTGGATGAATGAGCTATCTAGGTGCTTCTCAGCAAACTTTGATCTTCGGAAGCAGACATTTCTGACTATTCTAGCTGCTTCTAGATCATCAACTCTAGAAGCAAATGGAGTCAGGACAGCCGTACATATGATGCGAGGAGCAGAGATGGGTCACATCATACTGATAATCGCATATATATATATATATATATATATATATAATTAATACCGGGAGTTCCTAAGAATGAGAGCCTTGCGAGACAATCTCAACAGTATGAAGGCTGCTTGGGATTTCTTAAAAGACAAGCCAGCTGATGAAGTTCTCTATTGTAGAATTCTCTACACAAAACAAGAAGCGGCAGCTTTGAATAGGAACAATTTCCCAATTCTGGCAAATGTAGCTACAGCAATTGCCCAGTACGAGATCCCCTCGTTTAAGAACTTCAGAGGTGGGCAAAGTGATAAATTGGGAAGCACACTGTCGAATATTGTTGAAAGAGTGTTAGATTATTACATAAACCAATCGAGCAGATTCATTTCCAGGAGTGTCTCAGCTTTCCCTACTAAAGAGGATAAGAAGCACTTCATTAAGCATATGGCCGCTCAATCGGGAGAGGGCGGTCTTGGAGTCTCTTCTCTTGGAGGTTGAGAAAGAAGAATCAAACCTGAGAATGCCAAATCCTGACGTTTAAGATCCAATAAGTGCTGTTTAGAGATTGAGCAGCAAACTAAAGTGGTAACCAGAGTTCCTATAATGTGATAAGTGATTAAGACTGAGAAGGGGACAGGGGAGAAATTTAGAGCTTTTTCACATCAACTAATCTCCTGAACTAAACATCGGCTGTGATTAGAATCTGAGTTTTAATCTGTAAAGTGACTTCTAATTATATTTAGAATGTCTAATATTTTAAATTAGACAATAGCAGAAGTTTGAAATGCAGGTATTGTGTGTTCTCCGAACCTCTGGTAGCACTGCATAGTTCAATCATCGTTAAAGTCCAGCCATGTATAGAAAGCATATCTCTCAGTTGAACTTCCAGTCCAGTCTTTGCTTCGACCTCGTCAACAGTTTATTCAGCTTGTATGCAAGAAGGCATCGCCACTGCTTTGAAATAAGTTGCTTCATTTGCGGGAGGAGGAAAACGACCATAAAAAATAAATGAAACGATTTCGCTATTTATATGGAAAATTATGTATAATTAAATGTGGTTTTCCTCGTTATTTTATTTGTTCGTAAAGCTTATTCCTCAACTTCGGAAATAAGACGCGCAACCTTAAGTTATGGACTGAACAACAAAATTCAATTTTTCATGCAGATATATCTAAATTCGATTAATTGTCGTTATTGCCAGTTAGGAAGGTGTTATTCGATTGCATCGAATATCGATATTTATTTTTTCAAGTCACATCCCTAATGTATAAGGTATACATTCGGACAAGAGATATCTCATAACAGGCACTCGTACATTGATAACACAAAGTAAAAACCGTATTTCTGGCTGCAGAGAATGTCATGTGACACAGCAAGCAATCCCTTACCAGCGGCATTGTCAGCACGAATAGCGAAATTATATTCTTCGGTTTCGTGGGCGACAGGCCAATGCTTGATACACATACTCAAGCCACCTTGTATTATGCAACAACCACTACTGTCTTTTAATTGGGCCTCCTTCCTCCCCTATAGCCCTTCCTTTTCCTCTCCAAAAATGCCGCCATCCTCTAGTGTCGACGCAGCACGTAAAGCAGGGTGCTGTTAGTAGCAAGACTTATTGCCATAAACCAAAAATAAAAGCGGAGGCATACTCTGCTATGCCTCAGGGGGGCGACGACACACTACCCCGAATACACCTCTCTGTGCAGGTGTGAAGTAGTGATGTTTAGAAACTAAAAAGGAAGAAATAAATAAAGACAGAAATGAAGGCAAATTAAAAACGGGGACGGCAGCACACAAAATGAAAACGAACTGGCGAGATAATCCCATCGCCCATAGAATTACCGAAGTAATAATCCTCTAAGATATATTACGTTTTTCTTTTCCAATAGTGTTTCGTACAAGGTTCACACAATTCTTATGTTACCAATTGCCATATTATTAGTTTCATAGAACAGTCTGCTCTAATGATGCCTAGAAGGCCCAACAAGCCTTTAAAAGTTGAAATGGCTTCTGTGAATCTCGTTCAATAGCAATTGCCCGGGATATTGGATTGGTATTGTTGTATTCTAAACAAACGCATTTTTATATAGCAACAGTCTAATTGGGAAATTGATACGATAAGCCAGAGCAAAAATGTCTGCACAGATAGAAGGGACTACATATGAGCCCGGGTTAAATATAATAGCTACCTCAGCAATAAAGCAACTGCTCCCTACATCAGTACCACCTGGTAGGGGGGCGGGACAGGTTGATATAACTCCAGTTCATCGCAGGCAAGTGATAGTCTACTTAATATCAGATGATCTTGCAAGACTAGACCACAGGGCAACACACCTTATGGTAGCTTATGGATTATTCTATGCCGACGATAGCGAGGAAATAGAAGGAATCAGTTTGGTTGCAGCTTTGCTCACTGGTCTAGCCAATCTGCTCCCGCCCGCCACATTCACCCAAAATCAAGAATTTATGACAGGGTTCTACAATGCCGGATATCAACTCCGATACGTAATGATCAACACAGTACAAGAACTTGTTGAATTGTACCGCAGATCCCCGTATGCTCAAAAATTTAGGCAGCTCCTACCATCGACGGATATCTTCCTAGAGCAAAGGCACTGTCAAATCCTCCTGCTCTATCCCATACTCCTGGCTTTAACTAAAAACATGAACCCCGAGGGTTATCGGAACTGGTTCAAGAACAGGATACACGCATTTTCAAACATTCTCAATACAAAGGGTGAGGGATTCTGGACAAGCACGATCTACCCTAAATTTATCTGGATGAATGAGCTATCTAGGTGCTTCTCAGCAAACTTTGATCTTCGGAAGCAGACATTTCTGACTATTCTAGCTGCTTCTAGATCATCAACTCTAGAAGCAAATGGAGTCAGGACAGCCGTACATATGATGCGAGGAGCAGAGATGGGTCACATCATACTGATAATCACATATATATATATATATAATTAATACCGGGAGTTCCTAAGAATGAGAGCCTTGCGAGACAATCTCAACAGTATGAAGGCTGCTTGGGATTTCCTAAAAGACAAGCCAGCTGATGAAGATCTCTATTGTAGAATTCTCTACACAAAACAAGAAGCGGCAGCTTTGAATAGGAACAATTTCCCAATGCTGGCAAATGTAGCTACAGCAATTGCCCAGTACGAGATCCCCTCGTTTAAGAACTTCAGAGGTGGGCAAAGTGATAAATTGGGAAGCACACTGTCGAATATTGTTGAAAGAGTGTTAGATTATTACATAAACCAATCGAGCAGATTCATTTCCAGGAGTGTCTCAGCTTTCCCTACTAAAGAGGATAAGAAGCACTTCATTAAGCATATGGCCGCTCAATCGGGAGAGGGCGGTCTTGGAGTCTCTTCTCTTGGAGGTTGAGAAAGAAGAATCAAACCTGAGAATGCCAAATCCTGACGTTTAAGATCCAATAAGTGCTGTTTAGAGATTGAGCAGCAAACTAAAGTGGTAACCAGAGTTCCTATAATGTGATAAGTGATTAAGACTGAGAAGGGGACAGGGGAGAAGTTTAGAGCTTTTTCACATCAACTAATCTCCTGAACTAAACATCGGCTGTGATTAGAATCTGAGTTTTAATCTGTAAAGTGACTTCTAATTATATTTAGAATGTCTAATATTTTAAATTAGACAATAGCAGAAGTTTGAAATGCAGGTATTGTGTGTTCTCCGAACCTTTGGTAGCACTGCAAAGTTGAATCATCGTTAAAGTCCAGCCATGTATAGAAAGCATATCTCTCAGTTGAACTTCTAGTCCAGTCTTTGCTTCGACCTCGTCAACAGTTTATTCAGCTTGTATGCAAGAATGCATCGCCACTGCTTTGAAATAAGTTGCTTCATTTGCGGGAGGAGGAAAACGACCATGAAAAATAAATGAAACGATTTCGCTATTTATATGGAAAATTATATATAATTAAATGTGGTTTTCCTCGTTATTTTATTTGTTCGTAAAGCTTATTCCTCAACTTCGGAAATAAGACGCGCAACATTAAGTTATGGACTGAACAACAAAATTCAATTTTTCATGCAGATATATCTAAATTCGATTAATTGTCGTTATTGCCAGTTAGGAAGGTGTTATTCGATTGCATCGAATATCGATATTTATTTTTTCAAGTCACATCCCTAATGTATAAGGTATACATTCGGACAAGAGATATCTCATAACAGGCACTCGTACATTGATAACACAAAGTAAAAACCGTATTTCTGGCTGCAGAGAATGTCATGTGACACAGCAAGCAATCCCTTACCAGCGGCATTGTCAGCACGAATAGCGAAATTATATTCTTCGGTTTCGTGGGCGACAGGCCAATGCTTGATACACATACTCAAGCCACCTTGTATTATGCAACAACCACTACTGTCTTTTAATTGGACCTCCTTCCTCCCCTATAGCCCTTCCTTTTCCTCTCCAAAAATGCCGCCATCCTCTAGTGTCGACGCAGCACGTAAAGCAGGGTGCTGTTAGTAGCAAGACTTATTGCCATAAACCAAAAATAAAAGCGGAGGCATACTCTGCTATGCCTCAGGGGGGCGACGACACACTACCCCGAATACACCTCTCTGTGCAGGTGTGAAGTAGTGATCAGTTTAGAAACTAAAAAGGAAGAAATAAATAAAGACAGAAATGAAGGCAAATTAAAAACGGGGACGGCAGCACACAAAATGAAAACGAACTGGCGAGTTAATCCCATCGTCCATTGAATTAACGAAGTAATAATCCTCTAAGATATATTACGTTTTTTTTTCCAATAGTGTCTCGTACAAGGTTCACGCAATTCTTATGTTACCAATTGCCATATTATCAGTATCATAGAACAGTCTGCTCTAGTGATGCCTAGAAGGCCCAACAAGCCTTTAAAAGTTGAATTGGCTTCTGTGAATCTCGTTCAATAGCAATTGCCCGGGATATTGGATTGGTATTGTTGTATTCTAAACAAACGCATTTTTATATAGCAACAGTCTAATTGGGAAATTGATACGATAAGCCAGAGCAAAAATGTCTGCACAGATAGAAGGGACTACATATGAGCCCGGGTTAAATATAATAGCTACCTCAGCAATAAAGCAACTGCTCCCTACATCAGTACCACCTGGTAGGGGGGCGGGACAGGTTGATATAACTCCAGTTCATCGCAGGCAAGTGATAGTCTACTTAATATCAGATGATCTTGCAAGACTAGACCACAGGGCAAAACACCTTATGGTAGCTTATGGATTATTCTATGCCGACGATAGCGAGGAAATAGAAGGAATCAGTTTGGTTGCAGCTTTGCTCACTGGTCTAGCCAATCTGCTCCCGCCCGCCACATTCACCCAAAATCAAGAATTTATGACAGGGTTCTACAATGCCGGATATCAACTCCGATACGTAATGATCAACACAGTACAAGAACTTGTTGAATTGTACCGCAGATCCCCGTATGCTCAAAAATTTAGGCAGCTCCTACCATCGACGGATATCTTCCTAGAGCAAAGGCACTGTCAAATCCTCCTGCTCTATCCCATACTCCTGGCTTTAACTAAAAACATGAACCCCGAGGGTTATCGGAACTGGTTCAAGAACAGGATACACGCATTTTCAAACATTCTCAATACAAAGGGTGAGGGATTCTGGACAAGCACGATCTACCCTAAATTTATCTGGATGAATGAGCTATCTAGGTGCTTCTCAGCAAACTTTGATCTTCGGAAGCAGACATTTCTGACTATTCTAGCTGCTTCTAGATCATCAACTCTAGAAGCAAATGGAGTCAGGACAGCCGTACATATGATGCGAGGAGCAGAGATGGGTCACATCATACTGATAATCGCATATATATATATATATATATATATATATATATATATATATATATATATATATATATATATATAATTAATACCGGGAGTTCCTAAGAATGAGAGCCTTGCGAGACAATCTCAACAGTATGAAGGCTGCTTGGGATTTCTTAAAAGACAAGCCAGCTGATGAAGTTCTCTATTGTAGAATTCTCTACACAAAACAAGAAGCGGCAGCTTTGAATAGGAACAATTTCCCAATTCTGGCAAATGTAGCTACAGCAATTGCCCAGTACGAGATCCCCTCGTTTAAGAACTTCAGAGGTGGGCAAAGTGATAAATTGGGAAGCACACTGTCGAATATTGTTGAAAGAGTGTTAGATTATTACATAAACCAATCGAGCAGATTCATTTCCAGGAGTGTCTCAGCTTTCCCTACTAAAGAGGATAAGAAGCACTTCATTAAGCATATGGCCGCTCAATCGGGAGAGGGCGGTCTTGGAGTCTCTTCTCTTGGAGGTTGAGAAAGAAGAATCAAACCTGAGAATGCCAAATCCTGACGTTTAAGATCCAATAAGTGCTGTTTAGAGATTGAGCAGCAAACTAAAGTGGTAACCAGAGTTCCTATAATGTGATAAGTGATTAAGACTGAGAAGGGGACAGGGGAGAAGTTTAGAGCTTTTTCACATCAACTAATCTCCTGAACTAAACATCGGCTGTGATTAGAATCTGAGTTTTAATCTGTAAAGTGACTTCTAATTATATTTAGAATGTCTAATATTTTAAATTAGACAATAGCAGAAGTTTGAAATGCAGGTATTGTGTGTTCTCCGAACCTCTGGTAGCACTGCAAAGTTGAATCATCGTTAAAGTCCAGCCATGTATAGAAAGCATATCTCTCAGTTGAACTTCTAGTCCAGTCTTTGCTTCGACCTCGTCAACAGTTTATTCAGCTTGTATGCAAGAAGGCATCGCCACTGCTTTGAAATAAGTTGCTTCATTTGCGGGAGGAGGAAAACGACCATGAAAAATAAATGAAACGATTTCGCTATTTATATGGAAAATTATATATAATTAAATGTGGTTTTCCTCGTTATTTTATTTGTTCGTAAAGCCTATTCCTCAACTTCGGAAATAAGACGCGCAACCTTAAGTTATGGACTGAACAACAAAATTCAATTTTTCATGCAGATATATCTAAATTCGATTAATTGTCGTTATTGCCAGTTAGGAAGATGTTATTCGATTGCATCGAATATCGATATTTATTTTTTCAAGTCACATCCCTAATGTATAAGGTATACATTCGGACAAGAGATATCTCATAACAGGCACTCGTACATTGATAACACAAAGTAAAAACCGTATTTATGGCTGCAGAGAATGTCATGTGACACAGCAAGCAATCCCTTACCAGTGGCATTGTCAGCACGAATAGCGAAATTATATTCTTCGGTTTCGTGGGCGACAGGCCAATGCTTGATACACATACTCAAGCCACCTTGTATTATGCAACAACCACTACTGTCTTTTAATTGGGCCTCCTTCCTCCCCTATAGCCCTTCCTTTTCCTCTCCAAAAATGCCGCCATCCTCTAGTGTCGACGCAGCACGTAAAGCAGGGTGCTGTTAGTAGCAAGACTTATTGCCATAAACCAAAAATAAAAGCGGAGGCATACTCTGCTATGCCTCAGGGGGCGACGACACACTACCCCGAATACACCTCTCTGTGCAGGTGTGAAGTAGTGATCAGTTTAGAAACTAAAAAGGAAGAAATAAATAAAGACAGAAATGAAGGCAAATTAAAAACGGGGACGGCAGCACACAAAATGAAAACGAACTGGCGAGTTAATCCCATCGCCCATTGAATTAACGAAGTAATAAACCTCTAAGATATATTACGTTCTTTTTACAATAGTGTCTCGTACAAGGTTCACACAATTCTTATGTTACCAATTGCCATATTATTAGTTTCATAGAACAGTCTGCTCTAGTGATGCCTAGAAGGCCCAACAAGCCTTTAAAAGTTGAAATGGCTTCTGTGAATCTCGTTCAATAGCAATTGCCCGGGATATTGGATTGGTATTGTTGTATTCTAAACAAACGCATTTTTATATAGCAACAGTCTAATTGGGAAATTGATACGATAAGCCAGAGCAAAAATGTCTGCACAGATAGAAGGGACTACATATGAGCCCGGGTTAAATATAATAGCTACCTCAGCAATAAAGCAACTGCTCCCTACATCAGTACCACCTGGTAGGGGGGCGGGACAGGTTGATATAACTCCAGTTCATCGCAGGCAAGTGATAGTCTACTTAATATCAGATGATCTTGCAAGACTAGACCACAGGGCAAAACACCTTATGGTAGCTTATGGATTATTCTATGCCGACGATAGCGAGGAAATAGAAGGAATCAGTTTGGTTGCAGCTTTGCTCACTGGTCTAGCCAATCTGCTCCCGCCCGCCACATTCACCCAAAATCAAGAATTTATGACAGGGTTCTACAATGCCGGATATCAACTCCGATACGTAATGATCAACACAGTACAAGAACTTGTTGAATTGTACCGCAGATCCCCGTATGCTCAAAAATTTAGGCAGCTCCTACCATCGACGGATATCTTCCTAGAGCAAAGGCACTGTCAAATCCTCCTGCTCTATCCCATACTCCTGGCTTTAACTAAAAACATGAACCCCGAGGGTTATCGGAACTGGTTCAAGAACAGGATACACGCATTTTCAAACATTCTCAATACAAAGGGTGAGGGATTCTGGACAAGCACGATCTACCCTAAATTTATCTGGATGAATGAGCTATCTAGGTGCTTCTCAGCAAACTTTGATCTTCGGAAGCAGACATTTCTGACTATTCTAGCTGCTTCTAGATCATCAACTCTAGAAGCAAATGGAGTCAGGACAGCCGTACATATGATGCGAGGAGCAGAGATGGGTCACATCATACTGATAATCGCATATATATATATATATATATATATATATATATATATATATATATATATATATATAATTAATACCGGGAGTTCCTAAGAATGAGAGCCTTGCGAGACAATCTCAACAGTATGAAGGCTGCTTGGGATTTCTTAAAAGACAAGCCAGCTGATGAAGTTCTCTATTGTAGAATTCTCTACACAAAACAAGAAGCGGCAGCTTTGAATAGGAACAATTTCCCAATTCTGGCAAATGTAGCTACAGCAATTGCCCAGTACGAGATCCCCTCGTTTAAGAACTTCAGAGGTGGGCAAAGTGATAAATTGGGAAGCACACTGTCGAATATTGTTGAAAGAGTGTTAGATTATTACATAAACCAATCGAGCAGATTCATTTCCAGGAGTGTCTCAGCTTTCCCTACTAAAGAGGATAAGAAGCACTTCATTAAGCATATGGCCGCTCAATCGGGAGAGGGCGGTCTTGGAGTCTCTTCTCTTGGAGGTTGAGAAAGAAGAATCAAACCTGAGAATGCCAAATCCTGACGTTTAAGATCCAATAAGTGCTGTTTAGAGATTGAGCAGCAAACTAAAGTGGTAACCAGAGTTCCTATAATGTGATAAGTGATTAAGACTGAGAAGGGGACAGGGGAGAAGTTTAGAGCTTTTTCACATCAACTAATCTCCTGAACTAAACATCGGCTGTGATTAGAATCTGAGTTTTAATCTGTAAAGTGACTTCTAATTATATTTAGAATGTCTAATATTTTAAATTAGACAATAGCAGAAGTTTGAAATGCAGGTATTGTGTGTTCTCCGAACCTCTGGTAGCACTGCAAAGTTGAATCATCGTTAAAGTCCAGCCATGTATAGAAAGCATATCTCTCAGTTGAACTTCTAGTCCAGTCTTTGCTTCGACCTCGTCAACAGTTTATTCAGCTTGTATGCAAGAAGGCATCGCCACTGCTTTGAAATAAGTTGCTTCATTTGCGGGAGGAGGAAAACGACCATGAAAAATAAATGAAACGATTTCGCTATTTATATGGAAAATTATATATAATTAAATGTGGTTTTCCTCGTTATTTTATTTGTTCGTAAAGCCTATTCCTCAACTTCGGAAATAAGACGCGCAACCTTAAGTTATGGACTGAACAACAAAATTCAATTTTTCATGCAGATATATCTAAATTCGATTAATTGTCGTTATTGCCAGTTAGGAAGATGTTATTCGATTGCATCGAATATCGATATTTATTTTTTCAAGTCACATCCCTAATGTATAAGGTATACATTCGGACAAGAGATATCTCATAACAGGCACTCGTACATTGATAACACAAAGTAAAAACCGTATTTATGGCTGCAGAGAATGTCATGTGACACAGCAAGCAATCCCTTACCAGTGGCATTGTCAGCACGAATAGCGAAATTATATTCTTCGGTTTCGTGGGCGACAGGCCAATGCTTGATACACATACTCAAGCCACCTTGTATTATGCAACAACCACTACTGTCTTTTAATTGGGCCTCCTTCCTCCCCTATAGCCCTTCCTTTTCCTCTCCAAAAATGCCGCCATCCTCTAGTGTCGACGCAGCACGTAAAGCAGGGTGCTGTTAGTAGCAAGACTTATTGCCATAAACCAAAAATAAAAGCGGAGGCATACTCTGCTATGCCTCAGGGGGCGACGACACACTACCCCGAATACACCTCTCTGTGCAGGTGTGAAGTAGTGATCAGTTTAGAAACTAAAAAGGAAGAAATAAATAAAGACAGAAATGAAGGCAAATTAAAAACGGGGACGGCAGCACACAAAATGAAAACGAACTGGCGAGTTAATCCCATCGCCCATTGAATTAACGAAGTAATAAACCTCTAAGATATATTACGTTCTTTTTACAATAGTGTCTCGTACAAGGTTCACACAATTCTTATGTTACCAATTGCCATATTATTAGTTTCATAGAACAGTCTGCTCTAGTGATGCCTAGAAGGCCCAACAAGCCTTTAAAAGTTGAAATGGCTTCTGTGAATCTCGTTCAATAGCAATTGCCCGGGATATTGGATTGGTATTGTTGTATTCTAAACAAACGCATTTTTATATAGCAACAGTCTAATTGGGAAATTGATACGATAAGCCAGAGCAAAAATGTCTGCACAGATAGAAGGGACTACATATGAGCCCGGGTTAAATATAATAGCTACCTCAGCAATAAAGCAACTGCTCCCTACATCAGTACCACCTGGTAGGGGGGCGGGACAGGTTGATATAACTCCAGTTCATCGCAGGCAAGTGATAGTCTACTTAATATCAGATGATCTTGCAAGACTAGACCACAGGGCAAAACACCTTATGGTAGCTTATGGATTATTCTATGCCGACGATAGCGAGGAAATAGAAGGAATCAGTTTGGTTGCAGCTTTGCTCACTGGTCTAGCCAATCTGCTCCCGCCCGCCACATTCACCCAAAATCAAGAATTTATGACAGGGTTCTACAATGCCGGATATCAACTCCGATACGTAATGATCAACACAGTACAAGAACTTGTTGAATTGTACCGCAGATCCCCGTATGCTCAAAAATTTAGGCAGCTCCTACCATCGACGGATATCTTCCTAGAGCAAAGGCACTGTCAAATCCTCCTGCTCTATCCCATACTCCTGGCTTTAACTAAAAACATGAACCCCGAGGGTTATCGGAACTGGTTCAAGAACAGGATACACGCATTTTCAAACATTCTCAATACAAAGGGTGAGGGATTCTGGACAAGCACGATCTACCCTAAATTTATCTGGATGAATGAGCTATCTAGGTGCTTCTCAGCAAACTTTGATCTTCGGAAGCAGACATTTCTGACTATTCTAGCTGCTTCTAGATCATCAACTCTAGAAGCAAATGGAGTCAGGACAGCCGTACATATGATGCGAGGAGCAGAGATGGGTCACATCATACTGATAATCACATATATATATATATATATATATATATATATATATATATATATATATATATATATATATAATAAATACCGGGAGTTCCTAAGAATGAGAGCCTTGTGAGACAATCTCAACAGTATGAAGGCTGCTTGGGATTTCTTAAAAGACAAGCCAGCTGATGAAGTTCTCTATTGTAGAATTCTCTACACAAAACAAGAAGCGGCAGCTTTGAATAGGAACAATTTCCCAATTCTGGCAAATGTAGCTACAGCAATTGCCCAGTACGAGATCCCCTCGTTTAAGAACTTCAGAGGTGGGCAAAGTGATAAATTGGGAAGCACACTGTCGAATATTGTTGAAAGAGTGTTAGATTATTACATAAACCAATCGAGCAGATTCATTTCCAGGAGTGTCTCAGCTTTCCCTACTAAAGAGGATAAGAAGCACTTCATTAAGCATATGGCCGCTCAATCGGGAGAGGGCGGTCTTGGAGTCTCTTCTCTTGGAGGTTGAGAAAGAAGAATCAAACCTGAGAATGCCAAATCCTGACGTTTAAGATCCAATAAGTGCTGTTTAGAGATTGAGCAGCAAACTAAAGTGGTAACCAGAGTTCCTATAATGTGATAAGTGATTAAGACTGAGAAGGGGACAGGGGAGAAATTTAGAGCTTTTTCACATCAACTAATCTCCTGAACTAAACATCGGCTGTGATTAGAATCTGAGTTTTAATCTGTAAAGTGACTTCTAATTATATTTAGAATGTCTAATATTTTAAATTAGACAATAGCAGAGGTTTGAAATGCAGGTATTGTGTGTTCTCCGAACCTCTGGTAGCACTGCAAAGTTGAATCATCGTTAAAGTCCAGCCATGTATAGAAAGCATATCTCTCAGTTGAACTTCTAGTCCAGTCTTTGCTTCGACCTCGTCAACAGTTTATTCAGCTTGTATGCAAGAAGGCATCGCCACTGCTTTGAAATAAGTTGCTTCATTTGCGGGAGGAGGAAAACGACCATGAAAAATAAATGAAACGATTTCGCTATTTATATGGAAAATTATATATAATTAAATGTGGTTTTCCTCGTTATTTTATTTGTTCGTAAAGCCTATTCCTCAACTTCGGAAATAAGACGCGCAACCTTAAGTTATGGACTGAACAACAAAATTCAATTTTTCATGCAGATATATCTAAATTCGATTAATTGTCGTTATTGCCAGTTAGGAAGATGTTATTCGATTGCCTCGAATATCGATATTTATTTTTTCAAGTCACATCCCTAATGTATAAGGTATACATTCGGACAAGAGATATCTCATAACAGGCACTCGTACATTGATAACACAAAGTAAAAACCGTATTTCTGGCTGCAGAGAATGTCATGTGACACAGCAAGCAATCCCTTACCAGCGGCATTGTCAGCACGAATAGCGAAATTATATTCTTCGGTTTCGTGGGCGACAGGCCAATGCTTGATACACATACTCAAGCCACCTTGTATTATGCAACAACCACTACTGTCTTTTAATTGGACCTCCTTCCTCCCCTATAGCCCTTCCTTTTCCTCTCCAAAAATGCCGCCATCCTCTAGTGTCGACGCAGCACGTAAAGCAGGGTGCTGTTAGTAGCAAGACTTATTGCCATAAACCAAAAATAAAAGCGGAGGCATACTCTGCTATGCCTCAGGGGGGCGACGACACACTACCCCGAATACACCTCTCTGTGCAGGTGTGAAGTAGTGATCAGTTTAGAAACTAAAAAGGAAGAAATAAATAAAGACAGAAATGAAGGCAAATTAAAAACGGGGACGGCAGCACACAAAATGAAAACGAACTGGCGAGTTAATCCCATCGCCCATTGAATTAACGAAGTAATAATCCTCTAAGATATATTACGTTTTTTTTCCAATAGTGTCTCGTACAAGGTTCACGCAATTCTTATGTTACCAATTGCCATATTATCAGTATCATAGAACAGTCTGCTCTAGTGATGCCTAGAAGGCCCAACAAGCCTTTAAAAGTTGAATTGGCTTCTGTGAATCTCGTTCAATAGCAATTGCCCGGGATATTGGATTGGTATTGTTGTATTCTAAACAAACGCATTTTTATATAGCAACAGTCTAATTGGGAAATTGATACGATAAGCCAGAGCAAAAATGTCTGCACAGATAGAAGGGACTACATATGAGCCCGGGTTAAATATAATAGCTACCTCAGCAATAAAGCAACTGCTCCCTACATCAGTACCACCTGGTAGGGGGGCGGGACAGGTTGATATAACTCCAGTTCATCGCAGGCAAGTGATAGTCTACTTAATATCAGATGATCTTGCAAGACTAGACCACAGGGCAAAACACCTTATGGTAGCTTATGGATTATTCTATGCCGACGATAGCGAGGAAATAGAAGGAATCAGTTTGGTTGCAGCTTTGCTCACTGGTCTAGCCAATCTGCTCCCGCCCGCCACATTCACCCAAAATCAAGAATTTATGACAGGGTTCTACAATGCCGGATATCAACCCCGATACGTAATGATCAACACAGTACAAGAACTTGTTGAATTGTACCGCAGATCCCCGTATGCTCAAAAATTTAGGCAGCTCCTACCATCGACGGATATCTTCCTAGAGCAAAGGCACTGTCAAATCCTCCTGCTCTATCCCATACTCCTGGCTTTAACTAAAAACATGAACCCCGAGGGTTATCGGAACTGGTTCAAGAACAGGATACACGCATTTTCAAACATTCTCAATACAAAGGGTGAGGGATTCCGGACAAGCACGATCTACCCTAAATTTATCTGGATGAATGAGCTATCTAGGTGCTTCTCAGCAAACTTTGATCTTCGGAAGCAGACATTTCTGACTATTCTAGCTGCTTCTAGATCATCAACTCTAGAAGCAAATGGAGTCAGGACAGCCGTACATATGATGCGAGGAGCAGAGATGGGTCACATCATACTGATAATCGCATATATATATATATATATAATTAATACCGGGAGTTCCTAAGAATGAGAGCCTTGCGAGACAATCTCAACAGTATGAAGGCTGCTTGGGATTTCTTAAAAGACAAGCCAGCTGATGAAGTTCTCTATTGTAGAATTCTCTACACAAAACAAGAAGCGGCAGCTTTGAATAGGAACAATTTCCCAGTTCTGGCAAATGTAGCTACAGCAATTGCCCAGTACGAGATCCCCTCGTTTAAGAACTTCAGAGGTGGGCAAAGTGATAAATTGGGAAGCACACTGTCGAATATTGTTGAAAGAGTGTTAGATTATTACATAAACCAATCGAGCAGATTCATTTCCAGGAGTGTCTCAGCTTTCCCTACTAAAGAGGATAAGAAGCACTTCATTAAGCATATGGCCGCTCAATCGGGAGAGGGCGGTCTTGGAGTCTCTTCTCTTGGAGGTTGAGAAAGAAGAATCAAACCTGAGAATGCCAAATCCTGACGTTTAAGATCCAATAAGTGCTGTTTAGAGATTGAGCAGCAAACTAAAGTGGTAACCAGAGTTCCTATAATGTGATAAGTGATTAAGACTGAGAAGGGGACAGGGGAGAAGTTTAGAGCTTTTTCACATCAACTAATCTCCTGAACTAAACATCGGCTGTGATTAGAATCTGAGTTTTAATCTGTAAAGTGACTTCTAATTATATTTAGAATGTCTAATATTTTAAATTAGACAATAGCAGAAGTTTGAAATGCAGGTATTGTGTGTTCTCCGAACCTCTGGTAGCACTGCAAAGTTGAATCATCGTTAAAGTCCAGCCATGTATAGAAAGCATATCTCTCAGTTGAACTTCTAGTCCAGTCTTTGCTTCGACCTCGTCAACAGTTTATTCAGCTTGTATGCAAGAAGGCATCGCCACTGCTTTGAAATAAGTTGCTTCATTTGCGGGAGGAGGAAAACGACCATGAAAAATAAATGAAACGATTTCGCTATTTATATGGAAAATTATATATAATTAAATGTGGTTTTCCTCGTTATTTTATTTGTTCGTAAAGCCTATTCCTCAACTTCGGAAATAAGACGCGCAACCTTAAGTTATGGACTGAACAACAAAATTCAATTTTTCATGCAGATATATCTAAATTCGATTAATTGTCGTTATTGCCAGTTAGGAAGATGTTATTCGATTGCATCGAATATCGATATTTATTTTTTCAAGTCACATCCCTAATGTATAAGGTATACATTCGGACAAGAGATATCTCATAACAGGCACTCGTACATTGATAACACAAAGTAAAAACCGTATTTATGGCTGCAGAGAATGTCATGTGACACAGCAAGCAATCCCTTACCAGCGGCATTGTCAGCACGAATAGCGAAATTATATTCTTCGGTTTCGTGGGCGACAGGCCAATGCTTGATACACATACTCAAGCCACCTTGTATTATGCAACAACCACTACTGTCTTTTAATTGGGCCTCCTTCCTCCCCTATAGCCCTTCCTTTTCCTCTCCAAAAATGCCGCCATCCTCTAGTGTCGACGCAGCACGTAAAGCAGGGTGCTGTTAGTAGCAAGACTTATTGCCATAAACCAAAAATAAAAGCGGAGGCATACTCTGCTATGCCTCAGGGGGCGACGACACACTACCCCGAATACACCTCTCTGTGCAGGTGTGAAGTAGTGATCAGTTTAGAAACTAAAAAGGAAGAAATAAATAAAGACAGAAATGAAGGCAAATTAAAAACGGGGACGGCAGCACACAAAATGAAAACGAACTGGCGAGTTAATCCCATCGCCCATTGAATTAACGAAGTAATAAACCTCTAAGATATATTACGTTCTTTTTACAATAGTGTCTCGTACAAGGTTCACACAATTCTTATGTTACCAATTGCCATATTATTAGTTTCATAGAACAGTCTGCTCTAGTGATGCCTAGAAGGCCCAACAAGCCTTTAAAAGTTGAATTGGCTTCTGTGAATCTCGTTCAATAGCAATTGCCCGGGATATTGGATTGGTATTGTTGTATTCTAAACAAACGCATTTTTATATAGCAACAGTCTAATTGGGAAATTGATACGATAAGCCAGAGCAAAAATGTCTGCACAGATAGAAGGGACTACATATGAGCCCGGGTTAAATATAATAGCTACCTCAGCAATAAAGCAACTGCTCCCTACATCAGTACCACCTGGTAGGGGGGCGGGACAGGTTGATATAACTCCAGTTCATCGCAGGCAAGTGATAGTCTACTTAATATCAGATGATGTTGCAAGACTAGACCACAGGGCAAAACACCTTATGGTAGCTTATGGATTATTCTATGCCGACGATAGCGAGGAAATAGAAGGAATCAGTTTGGTTGCAGCTTTGCTCACTGGTCCAGCCAATCTGCTCCCGCCCGCCACATTCACCCAAAATCAAGAATTTATGACAGGGTTCTACAATGCCGGATATCAACTCCGATACGTAATGATCAACACAGTACAAGAACTTGTTGAATTGTACCGCAGATCCCCGTATGCTCAAAAATTTAGGCAGCTCCTACCATCGACGGATATCTTCCTAGAGCAAAGGCACTGTCAAATCCTCCTGCTCTATCCCATACTCCTGGCTTTAACTAAAAACATGAACCCCGAGGGTTATCGGAACTGGTTCAAGAACAGGATACACGCATTTTCAAACATTCTCAATACAAAGGGTGAGGGATTCTGGACAAGCACGATCTACCCTAAATTTATCTGGATGAATGAGCTATCTAGGTGCTTCTCAGCAAACTTTGATCTTCGGAAGCAGACATTTCTGACTATTCTAGCTGCTTCTAGATCATCAACTCTAGAAGCAAATGGAGTCAGGACAGCCGTACATATGATGCGAGGAGCAGAGATGGGTCACATCATACTGATAATCACATATATATATATATATATATATATATATATATATATATATATATATAATAAATACCGGGAGTTCCTAAGAATGAGAGCCTTGCGAGACAATCTCAACAGTATGAAGGCTGCTTGGGATTTCTTAAAAGACAAGCCAGCTGATGAAGTTCTCTATTGTAGAATTCTCTACACAAAACAAGAAGCGGCAGCTTTGAATAGGAACAATTTCCCAATTCTGGCAAATGTAGCTACAGCAATTGCCCAGTACGAGATCCCCTCGTTTAAGAACTTCAGAGGTGGGCAAAGTGATAAATTGGGAAGCACACTGTCGAATATTGTTGAAAGAGTGTTAGATTATTACATAAACCAATCGAGCAGATTCATTTCCAGGAGTGTCTCAGCTTTCCCTACTAAAGAGGATAAGAAGCACTTCATTAAGCATATGGCCGCTCAATCGGGAGAGGGCGGTCTTGGAGTCTCTTCTCTTGGAGGTTGAGAAAGAAGAATCAAACCTGAGAATGCCAAATCCTGACGTTTAAGATCCAATAAGTGCTGTTTAGAGATTGAGCAGCAAACTAAAGTGGTAACCAGAGTTCCTATAATGTGATAAGTGATTAAGACTGAGAAGGGGACAGGGGAGAAATTTAGAGCTTTTTCACATCAACTAATCTCCTGAACTAAACATCGGCTGTGATTAGAATCTGAGTTTTAATCTGTAAAGTGACTTCTAATTATATTTAGAATGTCTAATATTTTAAATTAGACAATAGCAGAGGTTTGAAATGCAGGTATTGTGTGTTCTCCGAACCTCTGGTAGCACTGCAAAGTTGAATCATCGTTAAAGTCCAGCCATGTATAGAAAGCATATCTCTCAGTTGAACTTCTAGTCCAGTCTTTGCTTCGACCTCGTCAACAGTTTATTCAGCTTGTATGCAAGAAGGCATCGCCACTGCTTTGAAATAAGTTGCTTCATTTGCGGGAGGAGGAAAACGACCATGAAAAATAAATGAAACGATTTCGCTATTTATATGGAAAATTATATATAATTAAATGTGGTTTTCCTCGTTATTTTATTTGTTCGTAAAGCCTATTCCTCAACTTCGGAAATAAGACGCGCAACCTTAAGTTATGGACTGAACAACAAAATTCAATTTTTCATGCAGATATATCTAAATTCGATTAATTGTCGTTATTGCCAGTTAGGAAGATGTTATTCGATTGCCTCGAATATCGATATTTATTTTTTCAAGTCACATCCCTAATGTATAAGGTATACATTCGGACAAGAGATATCTCATAACAGGCACTCGTACATTGATAACACAAAGTAAAAACCGTATTTCTGGCTGCAGAGAATGTCATGTGACACAGCAAGCAATCCCTTACCAGCGGCATTGTCAGCACGAATAGCGAAATTATATTCTTCGGTTTCGTGGGCGACAGGCCAATGCTTGATACACATACTCAAGCCACCTTGTATTATGCAACAACCACTACTGTCTTTTAATTGGACCTCCTTCCTCCCCTATAGCCCTTCCTTTTCCTCTCCAAAAATGCCGCCATCCTCTAGTGTCGACGCAGCACGTAAAGCAGGGTGCTGTTAGTAGCAAGACTTATTGCCATAAACCAAAAATAAAAGCGGAGGCATACTCTGCTATGCCTCAGGGGGGCGACGACACACTACCCCGAATACACCTCTCTGTGCAGGTGTGAAGTAGTGATCAGTTTAGAAACTAAAAAGGAAGAAATAAATAAAGACAGAAATGAAGGCAAATTAAAAACGGGGACGGCAGCACACAAAATGAAAACGAACTGGCGAGTTAATCCCGTCGCCCATTGAATTAACGAAGTAATAATCCTCTAAGATATATTACGTTTTTTTTCCAATAGTGTCTCGTACAAGGTTCACGCAATTCTTATGTTACCAATTGCCATATTATCAGTATCATAGAACAGTCTGCTCTAGTGATGCCTAGAAGGCCCAACAAGCCTTTAAAAGTTGAATTGGCTTCTGTGAATCTCGTTCAATAGCAATTGCCCGGGATATTGGATTGGTATTGTTGTATTCTAAACAAACGCATTTTTATATAGCAACAGTCTAATTGGGAAATTGATACGATAAGCCAGAGCAAAAATGTCTGCACAGATAGAAGGGACTACATATGAGCCCGGGTTAAATATAATAGCTACCTCAGCAATAAAGCAACTGCTCCCTACATCAGTACCACCTGGTAGGGGGGCGGGACAGGTTGATATAACTCCAGTTCATCGCAGGCAAGTGATAGTCTACTTAATATCAGATGATCTTGCAAGACTAGACCACAGGGCAAAACACCTTATGGTAGCTTATGGATTATTCTATGCCGACGATAGCGAGGAAATAGAAGGAATCAGTTTGGTTGCAGCTTTGCTCACTGGTCTAGCCAATCTGCTCCCGCCCGCCACATTCACCCAAAATCAAGAATTTATGACAGGGTTCTACAATGCCGGATATCAACTCCGATACGTAATGATCAACACAGTACAAGAACTTGTTGAATTGTACCGCAGATCCCCGTATGCTCAAAAATTTAGGCAGCTCCTACCATCGACGGATATCTTCCTAGAGCAAAGGCACTGTCAAATCCTCCTGCTCTATCCCATACTCCTGGCTTTAACTAAAAACATGAACCCTGAGGGTTATCGGAACTGGTTCAAGAACAGGATACACGCATTTTCAAACATTCTCAATACAAAGGGTGAGGGATTCTGGACAAGCACGATCTACCCTAAATTTATCTGGATGAATGAGCTATCTAGGTGCTTCTCAGCAAACTTTGATCTTCGGAAGCAGACATTTCTGACTATTCTAGCTGCTTCTAGATCATCAACTCTAGAAGCAAATGGAGTCAGGACAGCCGTACATATGATGCAAGGAGCAGAGATGGGTCACATCATACTGATAATCGCATATATATATATATATATATAATTAATACCGGGAGTTCCTAAGAATGAGAGCCTTGCGAGACAATCTCAACAGTATGAAGGCTGCTTGGGATTTCTTAAAAGACAAGCCAGCTGATGAAGTTCTCTATTGTAGAATTCTCTACACAAAACAAGAAGCGGCAGCTTTGAATAGGAACAATTTCCCAATTCTGGCAAATGTAGCTACAGCAATTGCCCAGTACAAGATCCCCTCGTTTAAGAACTTCAGAGGTGGGCAAAGTGATAAATTGGGAAGCACACTGTCGAATATTGTTGAAAGAGTGTTAGATTATTACATAAACCAATCGAGCAGATTCATTTCCAGGAGTGTCTCAGCTTTCCCTACTAAAGAGGATAAGAAGCACTTCATTAAGCATATGGCCGCTCAATCGGGAGAGGGCGGTCTTGGAGTCTCTTCTCTTGGAGGTTGAGAAAGAAGAATCAAACCTGAGAATGCCAAATCCTGACGTTTAAGATCCAATAAGTGCTGTTTAGAGATTGAGCAGCAAACTAAAGTGGTAACCAGAGTTCCTATAATGTGATAAGTGATTAAGACTGAGAAGGGGACAGGGGAGAAGTTTAGAGCTTTTTCACATCAACTAATCTCCTGAACTATACATCGGCTGTGATTAGAATCTGAGTTTTAATCTGTAAAGTGACTTCTAATTATATTTAGAATGTCTAATATTTTAAATTAGACAATAGCAGAAGTTTGAAATGCAGGTATTGTGTGTTCTCCGAACCTCTGGTAGCACTGCATAGTTCAATCATCGTTAAAGTCCAGCCATGTATAGAAAGCATATCTCTCAGTTGAACTTCCAGTCCAGTCTTTGCTTCGACCTCGTCAACAGTTTATTCAGCTTGTATGCAAGAAGGCATCGCCACTGCTTTGAAATAAGTTGCTTCATTTGCGGGAGGAGGAAAACGACCATAAAAAATAAATGAAACGATTTCGCTATTTATATGGAAAATTATGTATAATTAATTGTGGTTTTCCTCGTTATTTTATTTGTTCGTAAAGCTTATTCCTCAACTTCGGAAATAAGACGCGCAACCTTAAGTTATGGACTGAACAACAAAATTCAATTTTTCATGCAGATATATCTAAATTCGATTAATTGTCGTTATTGCCAGTTAGGAAGGTGTTATTCGATTGCATCGAATATCGATATTTATTTTTTCAAGTCACATCCCTAATGTATAAGGTATACATTCGGACAAGAGATATCTCATAACAGGCACTCGTACATTGATAACACAAAGTAAAAACCGTATTTCTGGCTGCAGAGAATGTCATGTGACACAGCAAGCAATCCCTTACCAGCGGCATTGTCAGCACGAATAGCGAAATTATATTCTTCGGTTTCGTGGGCGACAGGCCAATGCTTGATACACATACTCAAGCCACCTTGTATTATGCAACAACCACTACTGTCTTTTAATTGGGCCTCCTTCCTCCCCTATAGCCCTTCCTTTTCCTCTCCAAAAATGCCGCCATCCTCTAGTGTCGACGCAGCACGTAAAGCAGGGTGCTGTTAGTAGCAAGACTTATTGCCATAAACCAAAAATAAAAGCGGAGGCATACTCTGCTATGCCTCAGGGGGGCGACGACACACTACCCCGAATACACCTCTCTGTGCAGGTGTGAAGTAGTGATCAGTTTAGAAACTAAAAAGGAAGAAATAAATAAAGACAGAAATGAAGGCAAATTAAAAACGGGGACGGCAGCACACAAAATGAAAACGAACTGGCGAGTTAATCCCATCGCCCATTGAATTAACGAAGTAATAATCCTCTAAGATATATTACGTTTTTCTTTTCCAATAGTGTTTCGTACAAGGTTCACACAATTCTTATGTTACCAATTGCCATATTATTAGTTTCATAGAACAGTCTGCTCTAGTGATGCCTAGAAGGCCAACGTCAAATATTGGGTCTTGTCAAGTTTAGGGTGGTTTGAAAGTCCGAGCAACAAAGATCCAGGGGTAAACTCAGGTCATTCCTGGACGAGGTGCCTTAGTCAACCCGGAACACCTTTTGATAACCATGAACCATTGCAACTTTCAAAAATCGTGCAAAGGTAATGGTATATTTGTGGTCAGATTCCGCCAGGCGATGCTGGCTCCACAGATAGTCCATGAAAGAGACAGCATCGGTGAGGGAAAGGTCATAGATCGTGAAAATGGTGTGGCCCAAGAGCCACACCATTGCGTTACGTCGTGTTCGGGGGTTGGACTGAATATCAGGGGTAAGGAACCAGTCGATTTGCACATTGTCTGGTGTCGTCCCACCGATCAGCGCTAATAGCACACGTGCAAGGTTCCACACTTCTGTGACGTGAGGGCATAAGAGACGATGCTCTCTGGTGTCTACGTCACCACATCGGCCGCAAGCAGCCGATGGCCGTAGGCGGATGGCCGCCAGACGATGATTAGTGGGTATTAAATTGTTTACGACACGATACCATAGCGCTGAGACGTCGGTGGGAAGGGCTGGGTTATTGATATTAGTGCAAGCTTGATGCCAGATAATCGACGGTCGTCTGTCTTCAAATTTATGTGGTGTGGGCTGGCCTCGAAGTGCTTGGTAAAGGCGCTTCGATGAGCGTGCCTTGTCAGTGGCCACTGTTAGGACGTAACTTTGATTGAGGTAATAGTCCTTGACTGTCGTCATCCGGAACGGAATATGTGTCAAACATCAGTCGCCAACTTTCTCTTCCGAATGCGAAAATATTTTGTTGAGCCCAACCTACATAGGTAGGAATGATCATCAAACTAAAATAAGAGAAATCAGAGCTCGAACAGAAAGGTTTAGGTATTCGTTTTTCCCGCGCGCTGTTCGGGAGTGGAATGGTAGAGAGATAGAATGATTGTGGTTCGATGAACCCTCTGACAAGCACTTAAATGTGAATTGCAGAGTAGTCACGTAGACGTAGATGTAGAAGATGGGTCATTACAAATAAAGTGTCTTAACATGACCGTAGGCTCATTTACAGATTTTATGTCTTCAATTGATAAAGAATCCTATGTTTAGAATGCTACATATTCGGTAAATATGTTTTTTTCTTATAAAATATTAGGACTGTCGATGGTCCTCACAGACGTGGATTTAATGAATTTCCTAACGTTTACTAACGTGCGTCAGATCAATAGTTTGTCCTACTTTACTCTGACATACATCCGTTCTTTCCGCCAAGGACCTCGTGTCATAACTACACTTCCTTTCAGACTGACTAGGTTAAGAAAATTAGCTTTTAAAGTCGTCAGCTGAGAGATATCGGAACAGCTACAGCACCAATAGGCGCTACATCAAAAGACGATGTGCTAACAGAAAACTTTAAGCATTCAGTCAACATTCAACTTCAATGAGTGAACGGCTTACAGAAGAAGACTGGTAAATGCATAAAAAATTCAGTGGCCAGAGGAATGAAACAAATGAACAGCTCGTAAAGCTAGAATGAGACTTGTGTAAACTCATTCATTATAGATCAGCACCCAGTGCGGTCTGGACGACCTGTAGGTCCCACAGTTACTCCTGCGTTGGCTTCAGACAGACGTGGAAGATTTAGCAATGATCTAGTTGGAGTGTATTAATTCTATGCATGCGGCAGATGTGCATACTAAGCGGTGCGTAATAAGCAGAGAACTGTTTCAAAGAAATATTTTTCTTCTTTCTGTTAATTCAATTTGTGGAGATGGTAACTGCTGTGGCCTCTATGTGTTCCATTGGCTGGAGAGTCTCTTGGGTATGGACAAGAGCTTTGTTGAGGAATACAGCTGTGCCTCCACCACGGCGGTCGAGGCGGTCAGAGCGGTAACACACCATGTTGCGAAGGCGGAAATCGTCTGCCGGTTTGAGGTGTGTTTCTGTGACCAGTAAAACATCCACACGATAGTCATGGAGGAAGGTGTTCAATTCCGTCTTCATACGTTTTATGCCATTGGCATTAAAAATGCAAGTGACAAGCTCCCGAGGGGGCTGGTGGTGGTGTGGAGGTCCATTCGCCATTACAACAATATTTGACTAAGCCCCTCCACTAGGGCGACGACCTTGGAGAGCCCGTCCTCCGACTGACGGATTTTTTGTGCAGTGTCACGAATAACAGCCCGGATGTGGGGTTTCGTGAAAAAGGAGATGACCTGGAGGATTTCACGCATGTCCGCCCGAAAGGACGCATCAGTCTCCACCACTGGGGCAGGGTCCCGGGTGGTCTGCTTGCCCCTACGGCGCGCAGGAGCAGGTGTAGTAGTAGGCAGAGTGGGGGTAGGGGCAGAGGGCTGAGATAGAGCCACAGATGGACTGGAGGGAGCTGCAGCTGGCTCCTGTAGTTGGTGAGCAGTGGGAGCTGTCACGGAAGACAGACAATGAGGAGGAGACCGAGCTGCAGCAGCAAAGGATGTCGTGGTAGTCTGGGCAGGAAGGGGCACAGGAGCCACCGAACCATCTGGTGCCTGAGTGGCTGGTACCAGAGTGGCTGCTGAGGACAGTGCACCAGGCTGACCCCGCAAAACAGGATAGTTGGTCATGTCCCGTTGCAGTGGGGGAGGTCGATTTGTTCTTGGTTTCTTTTTGGGCGGTCGAGAAGACTTCAGTGCCTTCATGTAAACAGGGCACCCCCTCCAGGCTGCCATGTGGGGGGGATCGTGCGTCGTTCCCAAACATCTGGCACAGGTAGGTTTCTCCAAAGCAGGGAGTGTGCAGTTCTCCACTAAATGTGGGCCAGCACACTTAACACACCGCAACGGCAGGGAGCAGTAATTCCCAGTATATCGTAAACGTTGGCATTTGCGACAGATGGCTGGCCCGTTGCGGCCCTCGTACGATTCAATCCGGACTTTCGTGTACAGAAGATACCGGATTTTGTAAATCGGCTCTATGTCCTCCCTCCGGGAAAGGGAGACGACGTGGGTAGGGCAGGGGATCAATGCCCTGGTCTCAGGATTCCTCTTGCTATACTGGTGGACCAAAGGATCTTCGAAATCGAGTCGAAGCAGTTCCTCCTTGACCTCCTCTGCCGAAACCTCTGGTGGCAAGTCCTTGATAACGATTTTGGTGCGCCGATTACCCGCCGTCTGGTGGGTAAAGTAAGGCATCGCCTTTGATTTTACGAAATCGAGAATGGTAAGACAGTCGTCCCTACTGTCAAGCAGGTATTTCACATGATCTTTTTGGTAAACAGCTCTCAATTGGCCGACAATGAGCCGCTGGAGCTCAGTGTTCAGTTCGTGTAATTAGTGACATTATATACCACAATGGGGGGTATCCTCTCTTTCTTCAGAGGGCTTGACGGGATCTCTTGAGAAGGAGGGTCGGGAGCATGAGTCATTTCCTCATCCACAGGACCATCCGGTGCGGCGTCCCCCGGCAGGGGGGTATCGGAACACGATCCGCTGCCACCACAGCCCGCATGGGCGGAGGGGCGTCTGGAGCGACGGCCAGAGGACTTTCCGACTGGGTCAGGGTGTCCAGAAGACTCGCCACGGTGGGACTCGCCACGGTGGCGGGATGGCGTAGAAGGAGGTGCAGGTACAGCTGGGTGGTGGTCAGGCAGAGCCGACGTGTTCGCCGTCTCACTACGAGAAAGATCAATGACTAGGCGGTCAGGTGAATCGTCGGACGACGACGCGGATGAACGGACCCTGACACGCGACGGTGGACAGTCTTCATGATGATCGGTTTCAGTGCCGGTGGTGTCCACCGGCGATTTGTAGCGGTTGACGCGAATCAAGCGATCCTTCGCCCGTTGCGAGGTGGGCGGAGCATTGTGCGCGACGAGAGGCCGGGACGAGTGGTGTTCCCGACGCGGTTCTCCCCGAAGGGCGGCGGTGCAAGAGTCGGGGGTTCACGAAGGCTGCTGCTCCGCGAGTTTCCCCATAGCGGACGCGGGTCCGCCTGACCGTCAGGCACCCGGCACGAGAGGACTACGCACACCAAAAACTTCCCAGCTATCCTGGGGTAATAACTACTAAAATACCAACGCCGAAATAGTACATATACCAACGCTGTTAGACAGAGTAAAAACCATAACGATACGACACGGTGACGCACTCGCATACATAATAACACTTTGAGGGATTCAACCTACGGAACGACTCAAATTGAAATTTCAGAGGTACTTAAAACTGTTGAAATGCGTTTTTCGACTGCGAGAGAAGAGACCCAAGCATCTCTAGCGGTGTAACAGTAAATGCAATACCGATACCGTCAGACCATTGAATGAGAACCAGATACTGATAGCAAATGAGGGGTAAGTGGACGACCATCGTGTACCAGTTATCTAAATAATATTGCTGAATATATATTTTCACTCTGTAGTTGGTGTTAGTGTTCAGTAGCTATAAGGTTAAAAATGTTCCTCTGTGTAATGTAGTACACTCCACAGTGGTTAGCTGAGATCGTATTTAAATGGAGGTTTATATATAAATGATTCAAGATTCTATTAAGTAGATCATTATTAATATCAGACCTACTGCTACAGTAAGTGAGCAATGTTTGCACACAAGTTTTGCTGGAACCTGTTAATTTCTTGTGGATTGTTAATCTGAGTGTTTTTGATATATATCGGAATTGAATTTTATTTCTTTACCATTTACACATCTAACTTTGCCAGTAGTTCTACTCGAAGTTATATAACTATGTTCAATACATACTGGTATTTAAGAATTATTGTACCATTATATATTTGTACGTTTCATCAGGGTTTTTTTAATGTTACACCCAGAAACGTCTCTTGAGCAATTTCTTCCACCTTGCAGATTTTACTGTTGCGTACACAACTGTAAATGTAGAAGATATTACAACTGACGTGATAGTAAAACGCAATTAATCCGTTCACACCAAGGTAACGCAGTAAGCCAAACCGAAAATGATATCTTATATTTTCCGCTTGGAATGTACCATTTCAGCTTCCAACGCAATATGCCTATTGCATTAACCTTATGCTAAAACATGTCTGATCAGCATGTGTTTAATAAGAACATTGGAGAGAAAATCAGTTGCCATCATGCGTCATCCAGCTAATGACACTCAACAACTACCTGGAGACATCGTATGGCCGTCAAATGGTCTAAGGAGAGAGAGAGAGAGTCCAGAAGTTTCTGCTCGTTTCATAGTCACGTTTTTCAGATGTGACAAAACAAGTAAGAGACCCACTTTCAATAACCATTTCTTCTACACCTTTAACTGTACATAAAATCAGTTCCACAGTTTTAGTGTTGTATATTCTATAGGTCCTACAGTCACATACCTTCAGTTGCTTAAATTCTTAAATTGTTAACATGAATAATATACTGAATGTATAACGTTATGAAGACTACAGAGATAATATGAAGATTATAAGCCGAACAAGAGGCAGCCACCGCCCAGCTGGGGTATTTTCGTGCGAGAGGTTTTCCCCCAGCCATTAAGGCAACTGCCAGGATTTGGCTTTAAGGAAAGTTAATGAACATCTTCATCTGGACTATCCATCAAGAGGCATTTACAAAAGCTACAAAATTAAATACGCATTTAATTGTAGTAAATTAATAGCGTCACAACAGCACAAATGAGAACTATTGGCTGAGAAGGGCCCCCTGCAGCCTACCACAGCCTCAAATCATGAATAGACAACAATGTTCACACGATTATTTAGGCAACCACGACTAACACAAATGCTGTGATATCAATTAGACTTAGCACCTCTCACAACAACAACTGAAAGAAGAGGAAGAATATACCTGTAACAACAACAAACCATACAAATTATGGTGTCTGAGCTACAGTTACAGTATGAAGTATCGGACAAAGTAACATTAATTCATTCGACATCAGTAATGTACATTATTATTAAAAACCTCAGAAATGCTTTCCTCACCTCCGAGACAGGGGAAACAGTCTTCCTTGTGACGTACATATAAATGCAGATCTGGTAGCTTCAGACTATTAAATGACATCAAAATGCTGATTCCAGAAAATAAGTAAGTTGAAGATCAATGTTCTACAGTCACCTACATACAATTACTGTATGTTATTTTAATTCAATGGTTAATGTTAGTTTTCAGTAAGTGAAAAGTGTTACTATCCGTAATGCCTAGTGCAATGCGCCATGCGCTTTGCAATGATTTGCCCAATATGTATTTAGGCGTAGGTTTTGATGTAATCGATCAATGATACAAATTGGTACATTGCGATTACAATCAGTATCACTGTTACACATGTTTTCGCACATGTTTTGCCGGAAGATGGCTCATTTCCCATGTGTTGTTTACCTGGATGCTGTAGAAATGCTTCTGGAGTCAATTTTACTTTTTTTCTTCACATGTCAAGTCGGTAACTGTGGAGTATACAATTTACGTGATCAAGATGGGCCATTACAAATAAAGTGTCTTAACATGACCGTAGGCTCATTTTCAGATTTTATGTCTTCAATTGATAAAGAAACCTATGTTTAGAATGCTACAAATTCGGCAAATGTAGTTTTTTCTTATTGATAAAATATTAGGACTGACGATGGTCGTCACAGACGTGGATTTAATGAATTTCTTAACGATTATTAACATGCGTCAGATCAATAGTTCGTTCGACTTTACTCTGACATACATCCGTTCTCTCTGCCAAGGACCTCGTTTGATAATTACACTACCTTTCAGACTGACTGACTCGGGCAGGAAAATTACCTTTGAGAGTCGTCAGTTGAGAGATATCGGAATAGCTACAACACCAACTGACACTGCATCAAAAGACGATGCGCCGACAGAAAACTTAAAGCATTCAGTCAGCATTCAACTTCAATGAGTGAACGGCTTACCGAATAAGACAGGTAAATGCATAAAACATACAATGGCCAGAGGGATTGAACAAATGAACGGCTCGTAAAGCTAGAATGAGACTTGTGTAAAGTAAACTCTTTTATAATAGATCATCACGCAATGCTCTATGGACGCCTTGTAGATCCCACAGTTCGAGAGGGAAAGAAAGAAACACGGACGGTACGAGCCAATACAGTGTATGCACTGTATCAATCTGCTGCGTTGGATTCAGACAGACGTGGAACATTTAGCAATGATTTTGTTGGAGAGTGTAAATTCACTGCATGCGGCAGATGTACATACTAAGCGATGCGTAACAAGCATAGAACTGTTTCAAAGAAATAGTTATCTTTTTCTGTTATTTTTATTTTCACTGTCGACGTTGGACAGTTCCATCGTTTTTTGTGAAAGACTTGGACCAGTTCAAGCACTCATCAAGTGTCACGCAAAACAGAAGCGTAAGTACAACTTCATAAGAAGTGAAGTAACTGCTCAACAAAATAATTACTTAACGATTAGATCACGACACACTGAGATGAGAACAAAATACTGACAGTAAACGAGGAGTAAGTGGATGACCAGCATGCAAAAGTTATCTAAATAATATCCTTGAATATATATTTTCGGTCTGTGGTTGGTGTTAGTCTTCAGTGGCTATAATGTTAAAAATGTTCCTGTGTGTAATGTAACGTACGTACAATCTCCAGTACATTCCACAATGGTTAGCTGGGTGCGTATTTAAATGGAGGTTTCTATATAACTGACTCATGGCTGTAATAAGTAGGCCATTCTTAATATCAGACTCACTGCTACAGTAAGTGAGCAATGTTTGCACACACGTTTCGCTGGAAGCTGGTTAATTTCTTGTGGGTTGTTAATCTGGGCATTTTGGAAATATTTCTGAATTGAATTTTATATTTTTATCATTTACACTTCTAGCTTTGCTAGCAGTTCCACTTAAAGTTCTATAGCTATGTTCAACACATACCCGTATTTAAGAATTATTGTATCATTTTATATTTGTACTTTTCACTCAGGGTTTTCTTTAATGTTACACTCAGAAACGTCTCTAGAGCAATTTCGTCCATCTTGCACATTTCACTGTTGCGCTCACAACTGAAAATGGAGGAGCTATTACAACTGACGTCATAGGAAAACGCAGTTAATCTGTTCACACCAAGTTAATGCAGGAAGCCAAACCGAAAATGATATCTCATATTTTGCACTTGGAACGTAACATTTCAGCTTCCAACGCAATATGCCTATTTCATTAACCTTATGCTAAAACATAGCTGATCAGCATGTGTTTAGTAAGAACATTGGAGAGATAATCAGTCGCCATCATGCGACATCCAGCTAATGACACTTAACATCGCCTGGAGACGTCGTATTAGTCTCAAATGGTCTAAGGAGAGAGAGAGAGAGTCCAGAAGCTTCTGCAAGTTTCTTAGTCATGTTTTCAGAAATAATAAAACAAGCAAAAGACGCACTTTCAAAAACGATTTCTTCTATGCTTTTAACTGTACCTAAAATCAGTAGCACAGTTATAGTGTTCTATATTCGATAGGTCCTCCAGGCAGATTCCTTCGGTTGATTCGTTATCTTCCCTCTCTTGTTTATTAAATTCTTAAATTGTTAACATTAATAATATACTGAATGCATAACGTTATGAAGACTACAGAGCTAATATGAAGATATATAAGCCGAACAACAGGCAGTCAACTCCCAGGTGGGTTATTTTCGTCCGAGAGATTTTTCCCTCAGCCATTAAGGCAATTGCCAGGATTTGGCTTGAAGGAAACCTAATGAATATCTTCCTCTAGACTATCCATCAAAAGGCATTTACAAAAGCTACAAAATTAAATATGCAACCAATTGTCCTAAATTAATGGCGTCAAAACAGCACAAATGAGAACTATTGGCTGAAAAAGGCTATGGTCTCCTACATCCTTCCACAGCCTCAAATCATGAATAGACAACAATGTTCACACGATTATTTAGGCAACCACGACTAACACAAATGCTGTGTTATCAATTTGACTTAGCACCTCTCACAATCGCAACTGAAAGAAGAAGAAGAAGAATTTATCTGTAACAACAACAAACCATACAAATTACATATAAATTATGGTGTCTGAGCTACAGTAATAGTATGATGAGTCGAGCAAAGAAACATTTAATTCATTTAACATCGATGATGCACACTATTATTAAAAACCTCTGAAATGCTCTTCTCACCTCCGAGACAGGAGAAACAGTCTTCCTTGTGACGTACATATAAATGCAAATCTGGTACCTTCAGACTATTAAATGACATCAAAATGCTGATTCCAGAAAATAAGTAAGTTGAAGATCAATGTTCTATAGTCACCTACATAAAATTACAAAATGTTATTTTAATTCAATGGTTAATGTTAGTTTTCAGTAAGTGAAAAGTGTTACTATCCGTAATGTCAAGTGCAATGCGCCATGACTTATCAGTGATTTGCCCAATATGTATTTAGATGTAGGTTTTGATGTAAACGATCAATGGTACCAATTGGTACATTGGCATTACAATCAGACTCTCTCTTACACTAAGTGAATAATGTTTTCGCACAAGTTTTCCTGGAAGATGGGTCATTTCCCATGTGTTGTTAATGTGAATGCTGTTGAAATGCTTCTGAAGTCAATGTTACTTTTTCACTTCACATGTCATGTCGGTAATTGTGGAGTATACAGTTTACGTGCTCCCTGCCTCCGTTGGATAAGCAGCTGCCAGCAGCAAGTCGTATACCCCTAGCTTACTTATTTGTTACATAGTTTAATTCTTAATTTCTTTGAGTGGTTTTGGGTACTGCCATTGTTTAATTCATAAATTTCGGGCGTATTATAGTATTTGAGAGTTGTAGCATCGCGCTTTAGTGTACGCGTACACCACCATAACTCTGCCACGCAAACCCGTCTGGTCTGAGGCGTTCTCTAGGGGGTCTACCGGGGGCCGAACCGCACAATAACCCTGGGTTCGGTGTGGGGCGGCGGAGGGGTGAAGTGGACTGCGGTAGTCGTCATGGGATTGAGGACCACTGCGGCTGCGGCGGGGACGGAGCCTCTCCGTCGTTTCTAGGCCCCTAGTTAACATAACATACTTCCAGTGATACTGATATTTGCGAGAAGGATCCAAAATACATTCCTGATGACTCAATTGACTCAGAGGTATGTTAATTTGCAAATATATTGTATTCAGTACGTTTCAGGAACATTACGGTGAGTGCATGCACATACCGCTATGTTTCTGAAGTACATGAATCTTTGAGGTTATATTAGAATCATGTAGGTTGCGTTAGGTACTGGGAGATGAAGAAGCTTGCACAGGATAGAGTAGAATGGAAAGCTGCATCAAACCAGTCTCTGGACTGAAGACCACAACAACAACAATTAGAATCACTACTTCTTTTGATTAAGTGATGTGTGTATGCACATTTTTCATGTATATTATTACGAGAAATAATATCAATGGTAACAATAATAGTAATTTTGGTTGTTAACACGTTAACAGCGAATCAGATCATATTGCTCAAACCAATGAACGGTGTATTGCTGCTGCATAAACAAGTCAGGAAGGGGGACTCGAAGAGACAAAGAAGTCGTCTCGGAAAAGGCTGAGGTTTGATTCTCAGCGCAAAATTAAACAGAACAGGCGTAATTTGTGCGAAGAATATGTTTCGCGTGCAGGAGAAACTGTAAGTAAAAACAGTGTGGGACCTAATTACCAGTGACCTAGTAAGCGTTTCGATAAAGTAGGAGATTCAAATGTGATGAAAACGTTCAAAACATTTTGGGAAATAGGTGATTTTAACGTTCAAAATGCATTTTTATTCGGTGCAATGAAATGTAATGCTGTTGCACGTCGTCGAAAAGTAGTTGGTGAATCTCGGAGAAATTTTACTATGTCCTACTGTGTAAAAGTTGGCGGCAGTGATGTCAAAGTCCGCAAGGAAGCTTTTCTTGCCATTCATGGTCTGCATAATAATCGCGGTCGCGTGGAAAATATAGGGACGAAAATCTCATCGGGATTGAGCACGCCATCCCAGGACAAATGCGGCAAGCATTCCGTGCGTTCACATGCTTACTCTGAAACAACTGTCAACCATGTCACGGAACACATCGACAAAATACCGAAATACGAGAGTCACTACAGACGCTCAAACAATGTGGCAGATTGTACCTTGGCGCAGACTTAACAATCGCCTCCTATTACGATCACTGTAAGAATGTCTTCTGCAAGGAGATGTCCTATGATCCTGTATCTGCAGACAAGAACATGCGAATTTTCACTGAAGAATATAAGATGGGAGTAAAGTCACCAAAGAACTATACGTGTAAGACTTGTGAAATGGCCGGCCAGGTTGACCGAGCAGTTCTAGCCGCTACAGTCTGGCACTGCGCGACCGCTACGGTCGCAGGTTCGAATCCTGCCTCGGGCATGGATGTGTGTGATGTCCTTAGGTTAGTTAGGTTTAAGTAGTTCTAAGTTGTAGGGGACTGATGACCTCAGAAGTTAAATCCCGTAGTGCTCAGAGGCATTTGAGCCATTTTGAACTTGTGGCATGCTAAAAGTGAAAATTGAGAGTACTGTTGATCCCCAGCTGAAAGCAATCTTGACTGTCAGTTGGAATTACACCAACGTCGCAAAGAGGCCGGGCAGGCTAACATTGGAATCCAGCAAAATGAGCAGAAGTAGACAGCAATCTTAATGTTGTGACTTTTGATTAGCAGCAGACTCTCCCAGTTCCAAAGTTGAGATGTGGGCCAGCTTTTTACAAAAAGAAAATTTGGTTATATAACCTGAATATTCATGACTGTGGCAAGAACAAAGGGCACTGCTTCTTGTGGAATGAGACTACTGCTGCCTGTGGATCAGAGAAAATTTTAACCTGCCTTTTACGTTACTTTGAGGAAAACGACATAAAAGGAGAGACTCTCATCGCGATATCTGATAACTGCAGTGGCCAAAATAAGATCTGGGAAATGGTTCTGTTTTGGAAGTATCTAATATCAACTGAAAGATTTCGTGTGATTGAACACCACTTCCCCGTTAGTGGGCACGCGATGTTGCCCTCTAGCAGAGATGTCGCGACAATTGAAAATTACTTTTGCCGGCAAGTACAAGTTGTGTACAGTCCAGATCAGTGGCTGGATATCATCCAGAAGTCAGCTAAGAAGAATTCATTTTTTGTGTACAATATGAAAAGAGAGCATTTCTTTCAAATAGGGCACTCGAAAGAAGCATTTGTCTTGAGAAAGAAGACACATGCTTGTCGAGATGTCAACCTATGTAAAGTATGCAGGTGGAAGGTTACCTCAGAATTTCCGTCATCTTTATTCATAGGCGAGACATTCTGTCAAGGCCGGCCGAAGTGGCCGAGCGGTTCTAGGCGCTACAGTCTGGAACCGCGCGACCGCTACGGTCGCAGGTTCGAATCCTGCCTCGGGCATGGATGTGTGTGATGTCCTTAGGTTAGTTAGGTTTAATTACTTCTAAGTTCTAGGGGACTCATGACCTCAGCAGTTAAGTCCCATAGTGCTCAGAGCCATTTGAACCATTCTGTCAAAACATCTGGCACGAAATAAGTTTCAGAAAACGTGGAAGGCAATGCTCTGTTCCTACCCCTCGACTTAAATACGAACGGCGAAGACTTACTGAAAAGACGAAAGTTGCTGACGTCCTGTCGTTCGTAGATTACATACCTCCAGTCCACGGATTTTTCCTTACACTAAAGCCAACTGTTTCGGACAGAGAACACGTCATTGATGAGTGTGATGAATGACAATGTAGTTTGAGTAAAGTGTTGAATAGTTGCTGTAAATTTTCATAAGTAATTTTCTATCAATATGTATTTTTAATGACGTGTGGTTGGAAACACGTAATCCCATCTATACGACCATAATGTAATACTTTTTGTATATTTCATTTGTTTTAGACAGTTGTCAGTTTTATTTGTTTCTGCATAGAAGATAACAGATGTTAAAAGCACTACAGAATAAAACCAATGTTCGAAAAAAATTATTCAGATTTGTAGGTCAATTCTAACTTTAAGTGTACTGTATCTCGAAACTACAATTTTGGCGCTTACCATTGTGTTCCACCGAGCTGCTCAAATTGAAACAAGAATTTTATCTTCAGGGCGGTTATACACGGCGGCCCCGATCTGTGACATGGAAGCAGCTCCTTTGCGGTGCAGCGCGTCGACGTAACACTTTGATCCTGAAGCAGCTGCTCCGCTGTGCGACGGCAATCACTTAGTGCCGGGTTGCGCTATTTTTATAAAGAATGAATCTAAACAAAATAGACAAATTTTATTGTCACTCGTCAGAAGTTGTTGCGATCTCGTAAGGAGCTGTTGTTAATTTGTTTTGTTATTGTCGAGGCTTATAACTTTTTTTGCTCAGATGTGAATCCTAAAAAAACGTGAAGCTGGTAGTGAAATTAGGAAATTTTTGACTGAGCGGACTGAACAATACTGTTTTACGCTGCCTGATAGGCCTGGAGCTGTTCCAGCTTGCCTCTTATACAACAAAACTGTCATTCTTGTTACAAGTGCCAAGTTAAAACGACGCCACGAAACAACCCATCAGCAATCTCATAAAAAATTTTCTTCTGGGTGGTGAAACTCGCCAAGGAAAACTCCAGACGTATCTAGCTTCTTAGGTATTAAAAAAAACACAGCATTACTACATCACTCAATGAACGGAAACGAAAAATCCGTTTCCTGTGCATTGGATGCTTAATAAACACCAGAAGCCATTTTCAGACTCACAGGTAGTGAAAAAATTTATGTTCGATGTGGGTGCAACCCCTTTTGAAGAGAAAAAGGACATAGCTGCCGCAGTTCAAGGTATCCTATTGCCGGCAAAAAGTGATACAAGAACAAGGGAAATTTTGACTGCAGACTATGAAAGTAGTTTGCTGGAACTGATGTAGAAGAAGCCATAGTACTTGATGAATGGTGTGACGTTGTTGAGAAAGAATAAATGTCTACTTTCTTCGAATTTTTGGATACTGAAGATAAAGCATTTAGAAAAGAACTGCCAGCAATTTTGCCGTTGTAAGGAAAGACTCAAGGAGAAGATTTATTCAAGAACTTTGATGACTTCACTACAAAATCAGACATTAGTTACGATAAAATTGTGTCCCTTTCAACAGACGGCACCCCCGCGATAATCAGCAAAGAAAAGGGACTAGTAAAGAGAATCAGGTAGAAGAAACCTGGGCTACTATCTTATCAGTGTATAATTCACTGGGCAGACCTTTGTGGAAAAGTTAGTAGCACTCTGAAAGAAGTAACGGACAACTTGATCAAGTTGATTAATTTTATGAGATCTCGTTTTGCTCATTAGGACAGACAGTTCAAAGATTTTCTATCCGATTGTGATTCGGAGCATTCTGACTTACTGCAGGATAGCAATGTTCGTTTGCTAAGTAAAGATCAAGTAATTGAACGTTTTTGGCAAATAAAAGAAGAAATAAACTCCTTCTTAGCAACTTGGGTACACAAGAAGCAAGTAGGCATCTGGAGTTCCTAGCAAACGAAGGCTTTACATAAGCTGTGGCTTTCCTGAAAGCCACTGTGAAACATTTAAATGTGTTCAGTACCGAACTCCAAGGAAATGGGAAATTAATGCGTTACTGACACAAAGTGTATCTTCTTTTCGTCGCAAGGTGGATCTGGTCTCTGAAAAAGAGATAGCAAAACAAGAATTTATTCACTTTCCAACAGTTCTTGAAAATAAAAATAATTCTTAAATAGAAATTGCAGTAACTTCAAATCTTGTGTCAGATCTGTGGAAGGATTTTGCAGCAAGATTCCAAGACGCAGAGAAGTAGTAGTTGTGATTCTTAAAATCACCTTCTGGAGCTTCTCCAGTTGCAGAATGGACTGATGTGGCTGCTAAGATGTCTTGCCTTTCAAAGCATTTACTCCAGCTGCATATAGTAGACTTACAGGAAGGCAGTTCCTTGGTTACTCAGCAGTATGATTTGGATGGATGGCTCAGAATGTTTACACTCCCATCAACCATATTTAAGCTTCAAGTGAGAAATCACCTGCACTGTAGTTAGCTATGAGAGGTGCAGAAGTTAATACATATTCTTTCTTTTGGTAAGTACTTTCTTCTCATATATATTGTTCAAAATTTGATTCTGCATGTTGACTTAAGAACAATCTTTTTGATATATGAAATCTTGTAATATGTTGTTCTTTTGTAGTTACTGAGCAGGTTGTTTTGGCTGCATGGATGTGAACATTTACTCTCTGAAACATCATTTATTTTGGGAATGAGTCATCACCTGCACTGTAGCTAACTCTGACTGGTGCTGAAGTTAATACATCTTCTTACTTTTGACAAAAACTTTTTTCTATTATACATATTTAATAATTAGGCCCCTCCATTTCAGATAAACATTATCTTTTTGATATACAATATGTAGTAACAATTTCATCATTCAGTGGTTATGAAGGAGGTTTACATGGCTGTGACCATTTACTTTTAAAAGTAGATTCTAGAAGTTCACATAAATATGACCATTTTCATGCACCAAATGAGTTAGCAAGTTCATCCTTCTGTTGTGACTCATCTGGTTGATCTGGCTTCATATCTGCAAACATTTACTCTTCCACGTATTGCATTTTTCTTGCAAATAAGACATTAGCTGCACCATAGTTAACTATGAGATATGCGCAAGTTAATATATATTCTTTCTTTTGGTAAGTGCTTTCTTCTCTTGTATATTTTTTTGAATTTGGTTTGTAGTGACACGCAATAGTGAAATGTTTGTTTTATCTATGAGCAACTTTCTTAGGACCAGCCTGATTCTGGCTTTCTCATGTGCTGTAACACTCGTGTTTTCTGCTGTATTTCTGCTGTATTACTGTTTAATAAATGTATTTCCATTTTAATGTGTGTTATTAGTGATGAACATTATATTATCTGCATTAATAACCACAGTGGTGACCCCAAGTGCAGTTAGTAACATTGGAAACTGTGAGTGTCTTTCACCTTTGTTGTGTGTGCCTTGGTTCCCATTGTTCGTGGCCAAAATGAACCATACTACTCCTTCTGATTTGGACTTCTCCATGTCTACAGTGGTGTTTGACCTACTTCATCACTCATGGCTAATGCAGAACTATGTGATTTTGTTTCATGTGTTTACGATGCCACCGAGCCAGGCTCATCCGGTACAGAATGGCCGTCCTTCCCTACTGCCGTCTATGCCAACGACATTGTGCTAAGCGGCCTGCCCACCAACCTCACCCATGCAAAGGACTTTGCCAAGTTGTTCCACGCCATATCACCAGCCCACGGACATAGTTGGAGCTACAGAGCCCATTCGGTGAGTCCACAGCATGCTGCCTTGTTCCACTCAGCTCTTCATTCTGCAGTGTTATCATAATTAACATCAATGACACCTGATCCCCTGCCTCAGTGGGGTGTGTCACACAGCTATTTTTTTGCCTGTTTACTCAGCAATGCCGGTAACCTCTGCCACGCCGGTTCACCTGTATGCTCATTAGGCATCACATTTCATCTTTTCGGCATCACCTTTACCACACGCTTTAGTGGCGACGCCGACCACCGCTGCCATGTCAGATGCCTGCACCCATGTGCAACTTGCCTCCTACCCACATAGATTTTCAGTGATGCCAGTCACTTCTGCCTCACTGGACGCCTCTGGTCTCACACCTTCCACACTTACTCCTGTTGCACCGACCTACAGCACCCATACTCTGCTGACGCCCACTTCAAACACACCAGCCCACGGTGCCAGAGCATCCTTCATGCCCGCCTCACTAGTGCTCAGTCCTGCACCTATGGGTCACAGCATTCCTTCCATGTCCACACCTGCACTTTTTGTGCCAGCTGCCTCCGACTATGGCACTGCTGCCATGTCTGTAGCTACTTGGCTCACTGCTGCTGTCCATATGCCTGGCACTGCTATTATGAACTACAGTATACCTGCTCGGCCCACTCCTGCTTCTGCTTGCACCACCCTTCGATGCCCTAGGGCCGGTGCACCTGTTTCAACCGTGCCCATTGTGGACATTAGCAGACTTTACCATGCTTCTGACTGCAAGCTAGCCCACCTTCCACTGCTTCAATCACCAGTTCAATAATGACTCTTGCGCTGCTCAATCAAAATTTCACAACACAGGCCGGTACAGCTCTCCTGCCTCAGTGCATGTCAGCTGCCTCCTTGCCCACCCATTATACTGCTCCTCTGAGTTTTCCCAATCAGAGGCCATACACTACATTACTCATGATGAACTATTAGGCAATTGCACACTGTTCAAGCTCTGGCAGAACCTTCATTCTCAAATCGACAGTGAAGTTATGCCTGACATTGCACTCTGAACCATTTGGCTTCTCGGACTTCCTTACGAGCTACAGCTGAAGTTGCTTTCACATGTCACGGCCCCTCTGGTGTCATGCCTCCATTTCTCTGACCAAGCATTCACTATTATTCACCACGACCAGCACACGCCTCGAGCACCGTCGCCGAACACGGTGGTGGAAGGAGTGTCCTCCCCCCACTACCTCCTTCCTCACGCAACCACAGCTGTACCCATCTGGGACAGTCCACCATTTCTACATGGCTGCCACCTGATGGCCTCTAGCCTGCACTGCCAGTGCCAACAAAACAATGCATACCAACTTCAGCCAGCCCTCAAGCACTGAGCAATGACCCGGCCCATCTGTCTACACTGCCCCCCCACCTGCACTCCCTAACTTTCCACACTGTCGGTTTCACGCAATGTTTGGAATCATGCTGGCAGCTGCAAGTCTCTGTGCAGTCACCCAAATGCTGAAGGTGGGCACGTTTAGGCGGCATGCCCTGTTTCGATGCTACACGGCCTTCCTGACACAGTTGCAACAGCATCTGTCTCAAGTACACATTCACCGCCTCAATGTGCTTGACATAGCGTCCAGCCTCCACTTCCTCATTGACACAGGAGCAGATGTCAGTGTCATCCCTGCCACTGTGATGCCTATTGATCCCTCTAGAGCTTTGTTGCATTTCGCTGCTGGGAACAAGTCGTATGTCACCGTTCACAGCTCTGTCAGGATATCACTCTATCTTTTCCACAATATGCTTTTCCAACAGACTTTTTATGTGGCAGAAATAGATGAACCCATGATAGGATTGGACTTCCTCTGGCACTATGATCCCTTGTCTGACCTTCAAGCTGCTGCACTTTGCCATTCTTCAGGTGCCTTGATCTCCTGTAATAATAACCATGTGCTGCACCTGATGCCTGTTCCTTCAACCCTGCAAGTGGCAGTCCTCACAAAATGCTCTTCACTGACCTCTCATATCATGACCACACTCTCCAAGCTTTTGCACGAGTGTTCTCAGACAGCAGGGAGGGGGGCTCCAATTCGACACGATGCTCAGCACCTTCACACGTTCAAGCTATGCTGTGCTAAAGACATTGTCAAAGACTCATTTGATGTGGGTATCCTGCAGCCCTCAGACAGAAACTGGTCCTTGCCAGTACACCTCATGTTAAAGAAATATGGTATATTCCATATGTGCGGTGATTACAGACCCCTAAATACTTGCACGATCATTGATATCTACCCTATTCCCCACATCCAGGACATCACACAGTTGCTACATGGGGCCCAAGTGTTTAAAGTGCTCGACTGCCATAAGGCATACCACCAACTTCCCATGCACCCACCCACGCATCTAAGACTGCTGTCATTATGCCGTTTGGGGTCTTTGAGAAATAATTCATGCCTTAAGGCGTTAAAAATGCCTCCCAAACGTGGCAATGTTTTATCAACTCAGTGTTGTTTAACTTTCTCTTTGCCTGTGCGTACCTTGACAATATTCTCGTGTTCTCATCATCTGTCAATGAGCATCAGCAGCACCTTGAACAAGTTCACATGGCCTCGGAATCGAACAGCGTCGAGATGAATCATAAAAAGTTGCAGCACCATCACTTTTCTAGGTCATACCATTTCATCTGATACGTGACCTCATTCTCAGTCTGCCTCTCCTGGAAGATTATTCTGAACTAAGACACTTTCTACACATGGTCAGTTTTTATCACTGACACCTCCCCTATGCAGCTTCCACACAGATACCTTTGACTGATGCATGGACCTGGAAGAACACGTCAGGCACACAGTATCTTCCTTGGCAAACAACATGATTGGTGTTTCCAACTACCTGAAGACTGCACTTTCTGAGGCTGTTACCTTGCTGACCCCATCCTGGGAGCACATGTGCCCCTCACAGCAAAAACCAGTGATATGGCCATCATCACCATACAACAGCACATGGGTAACACTATGGAACCGTCCACTTCTTCTCTAAGAAACTGACAATGTCTCAGTGCAAGTGGTCGGCGTTTGATCAAGAACTTTTAGTGGTTTATGAGGCGATCAGATACTTCTGTAATGATATCGAAGGGTGTCCCTTCACCATATACGTGGACCATAAACCTCTTGCTGACATCATTTGCACCCTGTCTCAGGATCTCCCTCCTCACTGGTTTCACCACGTCAGCGTCATCTGCCGGTATTCCACAGATGCATGATACATCCACAGGGCAGAGAACATGGTGGTGGACTGCCTTACATGTCTCAATATCATCACCGTTCCTTGAAGACCTGGCATGCCAGCAGGCCACTGCACATCAATTCAACAGCTACACACCAACTGATCAAGTTAACTCGCACTTGAAATGTGCAAACTTCCTGGAGCGATGACACCAGTGTTCTGCGACACATCAACAGGTACGTTATGACCAGTCATCTCGATGGAACTGTGATGTGACATCTTTGATTCCTCACTCACAGAAATCCTGTATGGTGAACCACTAATCCTGCCCACTGAGTTCCTGGACAATGTCCTACCTTCCTCTTGAGACTCTTTGCTTGCCCTGGTCGAGCGTGTCCGCATGCACATCTCTCACCATCAGACACCACCGCCAAAGCCTCACACCATTCCACATGTGTTCTTCCATAAGGACTTCGAAAAATGTGGCTTCGGCATGTTATGGGACAATTCCGTCTGTGCGACTCGTCAACCCCCCTGCTCAGGGCCACATAAAGGGCTCTCTATGCGCATCACCCTAAAACCACTTTAACCCAAAAAGCTCACCTGAGGCACTGGATCCCCTATCACCCCAAGATGATGCCCCCTCGGATTTCCCCTCAGTGCATGATCATGAAGACAATGCTGCCACTGAACCGACACAAGCTGAGCCTCCTGTCTCCAGAGCTAGATGCCGTATTCAAGTGCTCCATTGGAGTGAAAACTACTGTGTTCCACTGCAGTCGGTCCCCTATGCACCACCACAACCACCACAGGGCCTCCGGACAACCTCTCCACCTTGCCCTGCACTTCCGGGAAGGGTGGGGGAGGGGAGGTGGTGTGGGGAGAGGTGCCCGTCACAACTATAGATAAGTAAAAAATGTGTTTTATCTGTGAGCAACTTTCTTGGCACCAGTCCAGTGCTGGCATTCTCACATGCTGTAACATCATGTTCTCTACTTTTGTGTATAGTTGTTCAGTGTTTAATAAACGTATTGCCACCAAAATCTGTTGTTAGTGACATACATAATCTTAACTGTGTAAATAACCAAAGATTCTTCAAGTTCCATAAACGTTAGCTTTTTGATTTACCAAATGTAGTAACAAGATCATCCTTCTGTGGTTACCCAGCAGGTTGATCTGGCTGCATCACTGTGAACATTTACTCTCCCATCGACTATGTTTTGCTACAAATGATGCATCAGCTGCTCCACAAATAATCAAGATATGTGCACAAGATTGTACATTCACCTTCTTTTGATAAGTCCTTTCCTCTGTTATACATTTTTAAAAATTAGGATCTATAATATCACATAAAATAAAGTTTTCCATATATGACATGTAGCAGAAAGCTCATCCTTCTACGGTTATGCAGCAGCTTGATGTGACTGCATGACTGCAAGATTTACTCTCCCATCAACTGCATTTTTGCTGCAAATGAGACAACACCTCCACCTTAGTTAACTATGAAAGGTTCAGAGGTTAATACATCTTTCTTTTGGTAAGTACTTAAAACTAGGTTCTACAAGATCACATAAAAAGGATATTGATGATATACTAGATGTAGTAACATGTTTGTCCTTCTGCAGTTACCCATCAGGTTGTTCTGACTGCATGTGAGAGAGAGAGAGAGAGAGACTGAGAGAGAGAGAGAGAGAGAGAGAGAGAGAGAGATACAATTTTACTTTGCTTTCTGTCAGGCATTTTTATCTCTGGGTAAATGATCAAATATTTTTATTGTGCTAAATAGAATCTTAATGTAATGATGTACCTCAGTGTTCCTGTTGAATTGTAGTAAATTATTGACAGCTAACTTCATGAGGGAGTAAATATACTGTGAAGCAGTAGTCAGACTGCCGAAGTCCTTAAACAGATGTCTTGTTACCTCAGAAAATCATTCCATATCACATTTTTTAATGAAAAATGCAAAAGATGTCAACTTACTGATATGTTTCTCCCCAAGATTTTCAATGATTCTAAGCAACAATATGGCTGAACTAAGTTGCTTTAGGAGATCCAAAACACATTTTTTCCTATTTAAATTCTCATCAATATGGAACTCTAAGAATTTTAAAGTTTCCACCCTATTTATTATTTGCTCACCATGTGTTGCACTTATTATTGGTATAGTTCTTCCAGATGTGCAGAACTGAATATGTAGGGTCTTTTTAAAATAGAGGGTGAGATCATTTGCAGAAAATGAGTCAATGATACTTTTAAGGATGTCTATCATTTCAGAGCTCTGTAAACTGTTCAAACAGACAAGAAGCTCTTCTACATTATGACGCAATGCTCTAATATTTTGATAAAATAAGCTACTTACTTTTCTGTGCATTATTAAGCATTTTGTGGGACTCTTCTGTTATTTTTGCGTTCTTTCTAGCCTAAAAAAAGTGCCCCTCTGACACAAGTAACCACAGGGATCTTGCTATGAGTTGTGGTGGTGGCCTCCCATATATTATCTGGAAGGAGGTCAATCAACCTATCTGCAGAAGTTAATGCATCTTCTTTCTTTTGATAAGTACTTTCCACTCTTATAAATTTTTAGAAATTAGGTTCAGCAATTTCACATAAAAATGAGCTTTTTGATATTCAAAATTTAGTAACAAGTTTGTCTTTCTATGGTTGCTCAGCAGGGTGATCTGGCTGCAAAGCTGTGAATACTTTACTCTCCCAACCACCACATTTGTGTTGCAAATGAGGCATCACCTGCACTTTAGTTAACTGCAGACATTAATACATCTTCTTTCTTTTGGTAAGTACATTCTTGTTTTATGGATTTTTAAAAATTAGTTGCTTTCAAGTTCACATGAAATTGACCTTATTACTATACAATATGTAGTAACAAGTTTGTTCTTGTGCAGTTAACAAGTCTGTCCTTATATGGTTGCCCAGTAGGTGGATTTGTGTGGGTGGTTGCAAACATTCATTCTCCTATTGGCTGCATCTTTGCTGCAAATCAGACATCACTAGCATTACAGTTAACTGTGAGAGGTGCCGAACTAAATGCTTTTTCTTCTGTTTTATATTCCTTCTGTTTCATGCGAGTACTGGTGAGTTTGTTTCTAAAAAAAATATAAAAGAATAATCAAATACCACTACAGGTATGCACACTGCCCACTGCTCTAATTGGAATATGATATCATTGTCAGCTCACTCTCGAGTAGTGCATGGAGAGAAAATGAACAATGCTGTGATCAAACTCGAAATGTTTACCCTACTCTTACAGTAGCTTTAAAATGTTCTTGGTTTTGTGAAGCAGCTGCACCATTGTAAATTATTCCATCGATAGTGTGTCTTGGAAGCTCTGTAACACTGTTAGAATCGCTTTATATTGGTATATTCCCATTTGAGAAAAAAAAAAGCTATGTATTTCTTGCAAAAACCTATGCCTTCAGTGAAGGTATATATCTGATACCATTATGCTGTCATATATCTAGCATATCAATCATAGGAATATGATAAAGGAGATTAGGACATATACAGGAACATATTTATCGACAATCATTGAATACTGATGAATTGCAGGTCTTACGTCTCTGAATTTATTTATGAATTCCTCATATACTAAACATGCAACAGTAAGACTTCCTTGGCAATTAAAAACTTAATATTGCATAGCAACCATAGAGGAGATTAGCATGTATGCAGAGGCATACAGACAATCATTTTACTCAATCATTACACTCGTGAGTGGAAGAGGAAAGAAAACATCATTAATACAGCTACGACATAGTCTGCATCTTGCAGTGGTTTGCAGAATATGTATTTAGATGTAGACTCTTATCTGCAGGGCTCCGATGCTGGCAGACTATAGTAATCTGCAGAGGATTGACAGCTGGTGGAAGTTGGACGGATTGACAGTTGGTGGAAGTTGGAAATGCATGTAAATAAATGTAGCTATTGGATCTAAATAGCCAAAGAGATCTGGCACTGTTCCAGTACGCCTTTGACCACAATCACTATAAGCAGCACCAATCATAAAATACTTTAACATAAGCATCTGCTCAGTTGTGAATTTACTCCTCTACATTAGTGTGCTATTTTTCTCATTCCAATAGCTCTCTACTTACCCAGCAATGGTTAGAGGGCTAGACAGCCTTCTAACTAATGGAACATAGCTTTTCCAATGTGATGGGATTTTGAAAGAATTAACAGGGGCTTATGGACTGTCTGGGGGCATTTTGAGCCAGCCTCCATTGTTAAAATCAGGTAGGTGCAAATGCCATATAGCAAAGGCTGGAAGAGTCGTGAATTGTGAGAATATGGAGGGTAAGTGATCCTCTGACAAAAAGGGAGCTGGCAGAAGAGTTCTATACCACATCATGTAAGTGTTGTAAGCATATTACTTCCTGCTATGTAAATCACGCAAAGTGACTACATTGAGAAAATTAGGGGTCAATATGAAATTTTTATCAAGAGACAATCAGCAGCAGAAGTTCCATCTTTTGTTTTCTCAGTAAATAAGATACATTCTTCTGTGAGTTTTGTCTGTCTACAAATGGATAGACTGACATTTTAATAAGCAGACTGAATTTAATTTATTGACTTTTAGATAAAATCCATTAAATGAAGTTATGGAATTACTCCGCAGTATAAAAATTCTGACCAATAGTCAGACATTCTTTCCACATGTAATGAAAAACAAGTATGGATGATAACTCCTAGGAGTGACAAAGTATATATCTGATCAGCACAATAGCGAAACATAAAACAAGGGGAGAGCAAGTGTGTTGTAACTGGAGCATAATTGGACCAGGTTCTGTCAGAATAAGGAAAAATATATAATGGAATTCTCAAACCACTACTGAACACGAATTTCGTAAGATATGTGGAGTCGTATAACTTAGGAAACATGTACAAGCTTGTGTCATGCAGAACTCATTATGTATTCAGCGTGAATGGTATACCATCATGCTGTTTAGGTGTATGCTGTGGACTAACACAAAGACATGTTTTGTCTTGCCACACAGAAAAAAATTGTCAGCATGGTGAGTTATTGATATAGTCTCATTTATGGAACTACAGGGCTATTACAAATGATTGAAGCGATTTCATAAATTCACTGTAGCTTCATTCATTGACATACGGTCACAACACACTACAGATACGTAGAAAAACTCATAAAGTTTTGTTCGGCTGAAGCCGCACTTCAGGTTTCTACCGCCAGAGCGCTCGAGAGCGCAGAGACAAAATGGCGACAGGAGCCGAGAAAGCGTATGTCGTGCTTGAAATGCACTCACATCAGTCAGTCATAACAGTGCAACGACACTTCAGGACGAAGTTCAACAAAGATCCACCAACTGCTAACTCCATTCGACGATGGTATGCGCAGTTTAAAGCTTCTGGATGCCTCTGTAAGGGGAAATCAATGGGTCGGCCTGCAGTGAGCGAAGAAACGGTTGAACAAGTGCGGGCAAGTTTCACGCGCAGCCCGCGGAAGTCGACGAATAAAGCAAGCAGGGAGCTAAACGTACCACAGCCGACGGTTTGGAAAATCTTACGGAAAGGGCTAAAGCAGAAGCCTTACCGTTTACAATTGCTACAAGCCCTGACACCCGATGACAAAGTCAAACGCTTTGAATTTTCGGCGCGGTTGCAACAGCTCATGGAAGAGGATGCGTTCAGTGCGAAACTTGTTTTCAGTTATGAAGCAACATTTTTTCTTAATGGTGAAGTGAACAGACACTATGTGCGAATCTGGGCGGTAGAGAATCCTCACGCATTCGTGCAGCAAATTCGCAATTCACCAAAAGTTAACGTGTTTTGTGCAATCTCATGGTTTAAAGTTTACGGCCCCTTTTTCTTCTGCGAAAATAACGTTGCAGGACATGTGTATCTGGACATGCTGGAAAATTGGCTCATGCCACAACTCGAGACCGACAGCGCCGACTTCATCTTTCAACAGGATGGTGCTCCACCACACTTCCATCATGATGTTTGGCATTTCTTAAACAGGAGATTGGAAAACCGATCGATCGGTCGTGGTGGAGATCATGATCAGCAATTCATGTCATGGCCTCCACGCTCTCCCGACTTAACCCCATGCGATTTCTTTCTGTGGGGTTATGTGAAAGATTCAGTGTTTAAACCTCCTCTACCAAGAAACGTGCCAGAACTGCGAGCTCGCATCAACGATGCTTTCGAACTCATTGATGGGGACATGCTGCGCCGAGTGTGGGAGGAACTTGATTATCGGCTTGATGTCTGCCGAATCACTAAAGGGGCACATATCGAACATTTGTGAATGCCTAAAAAAACTTTTTGAGTTTTTGTGTGTGTGTGCAAAGCATTGTGAAAATATCTCAAATAATAAAGTTATTGTAGAGCTGTGAAATCGCTTCAATCATTTGTAATAACCCTGTAGAAGAGACATTATATTAAAAAATTCTTAGAGTTTGTGTGCAGGGGAAGAGTGTAGATTTTTTTTTAACGCTACAAATGATTAGAAGGGGGTGGAAATTTGTGCTAGGCAGTTGAGGGGTGTGGACCACACAGCCCCCAGTTAAGACAACTCAAGCTTTGTACTCATAACATGTTGTTTAACCATGTTGTGGGGACAAACTGCCTTCAAGACTTGCTGCAGTGGTGGTGCTCCAGTTGATGACAACATAATGGCAGTGTACAGACAGACTGGAGCAGGATAGGTCCTGTCACATTCTTTCTGCCAGTTTTAAATAAAGACATAATGGTAGCTCTTTTTCCACAGCCTTGATGATACCAAGACAAGCACTTTAGCACTTTGGAGCATGCAGTGCAGTGTGGTAGGAAACACTGTGGGAAAAATACGTAAATTTATTGTTTAGTTGTACAGTTCATAGCTCTCCTATCCTTACTCTGGTGGTAGTGGCTCACGTGTGGAGCATATTAGTGAAGTATACAGGGTGAGTCACCTAACGTTAGGGGGACTGATGACCTTAGCTGTTTAGTCCCCCTTAAACATCCCAACAACCACCACCACCTAACGTTACCGCTGGATATATTTCGTAAACCACATCAAATACTCACGAACTGATTCCACAGACCGAACGGGAGGAGAGGGGCTAGTGTAATTGTTTAATACAAACCATAAAAAAATGCACGGAAGTATGTTTTTTAAAACAAACCTACATTTTTTTAAATGGAACCCTGTTAGTTTCGTTAGCACATCTGAACATATGAACAAATACGTAATCAGTGCCATTTGTTGCATTGTAAAATGTTAATTACATCCGGAGATATTGTAACCTAAAGTTGATGCTTGAGTACCACTCCTCCGCTGTTCGATCGTGTGTATCGGAGAGCACTGCAACATACATCGCATTTCTACAGAACGATCTGCCAACATTGTTCAAAAATGTCCCACTGGAAACGCGTCAACGTATGTGGTATCAGCATGATGGTGCACCTGCACATTCCGCAATTAACACTAGGCTGACCCTTGACAGGATGTTCGCCGGGTGTTTCATAGGACGTGGAGAACGCATAAATTGGCCAGCCCGTTCTCCTGATCTTACACCTCTGGACTTCTTTCTGTGGGGTACGTTAAAGGAGAATGTGTACCATGATGTGCCTACAACCCCAGAGGATATGAAACAACGTATTGTGGCAGCCTGCGGCGACATTACACCAGATGTACTGCGGCGTGTACGACATTCATTACGCCAGAGATTGCAATTGTGTGCAGCAAATGATGGCCACCACATTGAACATCTATTAGCCTGACATGTCAGGACACACTCTATTCCACTCCGTAATTGAAAATGGAAACCACGTGTGTACGTGTACCTCACCCCTCATGGTAATGTACATGTGCGTCAGCGAAAAAGACCAATAAAAAAGACCAATAAAAAAGTGTTAGCATGTGGACGTAATGTACTGTTCCAGTCTCTTCTGTACCTAAGGTCCATCACCGTTCCCTTTGGATCCCTACGTAATTCGGTGCTCTCCGATACACACGATCGAACAGCGGAGGAGTGGTACTCAAGCATCAACTTTAGGTTACAATATCTCCGGATGTAATTCACATTTTACAATGCAACAAACGGCACTGATTACGTAATTGTTCATATGTTCAGATGTGCTAACAAAACTAATGGGGTTCCATTTAAAAAAACAAAGGTTTGTGTTAAAAAACATACTTCCGTGCATTTTTTAATGGTTTGTATTAAACAATTACACTAGCCCCTCTCCTCCCGTTCGGTCTGTGGAATCGGTTCGTCAGTATTTGATGTGGTTTACGAAATATATCCAGTGGTAACGTTAGGTGACTCACCCTCTATACCTTCCAGCCATTATTTTGTTTAGAAGTCCACTATAATTATATAGTGTTGGGAGAGCTGATAATTACATCACAGAAGTGTAGATGATAAGTTCATTTTAACTGAAATGTAGGCTTAGTGCAAATTTTGTCATTAAATAAAAATTGCTACACACACTCTCTCTCTCTCTCTCTCTCTCTCTCTCTCTCTCTCTCTCTCTCTCTCTCTCTCTACCTACATTGTTGATATTTGTACCTGGAGTTTCATTGTTTGACTGTGTAATTTGTTAGATTATTGAGATGTGGTGATTGTTTGATCAATATTTTTTAGTGTGTCTTCCTAAAAAAAGGAGCTATTTGTGGAGAAAATCTATAAAATTGCAGTTAAAAGCTCATATTTGTGAGTGTTGTCTTAAGAAATTAGCAAAATTAGTTATGAAACCCATATTTTCATGTATCCTCTTCAAATGCTTGCGAAAATAGCAGCATCACCTATATTTACACTTTTTAAGTGTGGGGAAATCAGTAAAAGAACAATGATATGTACATCTTCATAAAAAAAAAATGATATAAATTGGGCACAAAACCATAAATAGCGTCATACGTTGCAGAAAATACTGTTGGATGTCAAACATTCACAAAAACTAGGCCAATACCAGTGGGTGCTATGCTATGTTGGAAATTTGCAATATCATCTGAATTTACTGATGCTCTTGCTGCTGCTCCATTGAAGTCCAAAGTAAAAGTGCCAATCTCAGGATGATGCTGTGGAGAAGTAGGGGGCACTGGTGGTAGTGGTGCAACCAATAGAAGCTGAGTGGGGGGCAGGAAGATATCATTTTTTAATCGTAAATTACTATCACTAAAAATGACAGTTACCATTTTATGCTAAAAGCACTGAACAACTAGGTGAAAGATGAAGCCAAGGGGGCCATCATGCCCATAAATTATGGTAACTATCATGACAGCAATTGCCCATTGATTAGGGTCTAGATAAACAAAATGTGCACCCATATGAACAGTTTGTTTACATAAGGATCATTAAATTAGGTTAGCACAACTGGCTGGTTTGTTTACAACAATGCCCCCTATTGGCCAAAACTAGTACAGCCTCATTACTAATGAATAATTCTGTTTTCACAAAACCATGAAAATGTTATAAACGATCACAAAATTCATTTATGTTTCCATTGGGAGGGGCATTATGGCACAAGAGATTACATCACCAGATCAAATTTTAAGCAGTTCACAGTCTTCAGTCAAGGACTAGTCACTGTGGAGATGGTAAAATTGTGGATGCACAGTGGCAGTATGTGTATTCTGGATCTCTCCAATCTACTGATATCGCTACGAGTTTGTGAAGCCAACCTTTACTGATCTCAAATTCCTTTATATGGATATAGTTTGTAGATTACAACTGCTTTCACAGATAGCCCTGCCTTCAATTGACTAGGTGATACCTGTGACCAGACTGGAGTAAGTGATGGTGGGAGAATGTATGGGATAGAGCTTGCATCTAGGCCTACTGCAGGAGTATGAGCCATGAGGCAAGGGGTTGGGAGCAGGGGTGGAGTAGGGATGGACAAGGATATTGTATAGATTTGGTGGGCAGGTGTAACTGTGCCCCCAATGACAGTACCTCTGTTCTCAAGGACCAACACTTTCAGCCTATTACCTGTGCTCATATATAAACAACAAAAACCATTTCCTCCATCTACTCTCCATTGTTCCTGTTCCTTTATCACACAGCACCCTGTTATAAATGTACATCTACATTTACATCTACATCCATTCTCCACAAGCCACCTGATGGTGTGTGGCGGAGGGTACTTTCAGTACCTCTATCGGTTCTCTCTTCTATTCCAGTCTCATATTGTTCGTGGAAAGAAAGATTGTCGGTACGCCTCTGTGTGGGCTCTAATCTCTCTGATTTTATCCTCATGGTCTCTTCGCGAGATATATGTAGGAGGGAGCAATATACTGCTTGACTCCTCAGTGAAAGTATGTTCTCGAAACTTCAACAAAAGCGCGTACCGAGCTACTGAGCATCTCTCCTGCAAAGTCTTCCACTGCAGTTTATCTGTCATCTCTGTAACACTTTCACGATTACTAAATGATCCTGTAATGAAGTGCACTGCTCTCCGTTGGATCTTCTCTATCTCTTCTATCAACCCTATCTGGTACGGATCCCACACTGCTCAATATTCAAGTAGTGGGCGAACAAGTGTACTGTAACCTACTTCCTTTGTTTTCGGATTGCATTTCCTTAGGAGTCTTCCAATGAATCTCAGTCTGGCATCTGGTTTACCGACGATCAACTTTATATGATCATTCCGTTTTAAATCACACCTAATGCGTATTCCCAGATAATTTATGGAATTAACTGCTTCCAGTTGCTGACCTGCTATATTGTGGCTAAATGATAAAGGATCTTTCTTTCTATGTTTTCGCAGCACATTACACTTGTCTACATTGAGATTCAATTTCCATTCCCTGCACCATGCATCAATTCGTTGCAGATCCTCCTGCATTTCAGTACAATTTCCATTATCACAACCTCTCGATATACTATAGCATCATCCCCAAAAAGCTTCAGTGAACTTCCGATGTTATCCACAAGGTCATTTATGTATATTGTGAATAGCAATGGTCCTATGACTCTCCGCAGAGGCACACCTGAAATCACTCTTTGGAAGACTTCTCTCCATTGAGAATGACATGCTGTGTTCTGTTATCTAGGAACTCTTCAATCCAATTACACAATTGGTCTGATAGTCCATATGCTCTTACTTTGTTCATGTCTGTTGATGCCACCTCTAACATTCCTCATGTCATTTCCATGATTCACAGCTACCTTTCCCAGTGCCTGACTGATTCCTAGCCTACAATCTCTTCTCTGGTCGCCATGACCAACTGAATTCTCACCCACAATTACTTCACCTTTGAAGGCATCACCTACAAATAAATCTGTGATACACATTCCTATCATCTGGCCATAAAGGAGCACCTCCTTGTGGCTCAGTATCAGCCAGGATTGCAACAACTGAATCACATTCTCTGTCAGAGTTTTCAACAACTCTTGCCATGACCTGAAATGAGGAATATCCTACTCACTATCCTTCCCACTCCTCTCAAAGTGGTACTCTGTCATCCACCAAACCTATGCAGTATTCTTGTCCAGTCCCACTCCATCCCCGCAATAGACCCAGATGAAAGATCTGTCCCATACATCCTCCCACCATCCCTTACTCGAATTCAGTTGCATGCATGACCTATCCCATCAAAGGCAGGGCTACCTGTTAAAGCAGTTATGCAATCTACGAACTAAGCTGCAGCCACTATGCTGCTTTCTACAAGGGCATCACAACCAACAATCTGTCTGTCTGCATGAATTGCCATTGCCAAACTGTGGCCAAGAGACAGTTTGACCACCCACGTACTGAACATGCTGCCCAACACAATGTCCTTCACTTCAATGAGTGCTTCGCAGCCTATGCCATCTAGATCCTTTCTACCAATGACAGCTTTTCTGACTTGCACAGGTGAGAACTCTCCCTACATTAATGATCATTTATTACCATAGCTTCATCATTCACCATTCAAGACTGGATAGACTATCTGAGTGGAGAACAAATTAACACAAGTATGCATAATAATAATACACTCCTGGAAATGGAAAAAAGAACACATTGACACCGGTGTGTCAGACCCACCATACTTGCTCCGGACACTGCGAGAGGGCTGTACAAGCAATGATCACACGCACGGCCCAGCGGACACACCAGGAACCGCTGTGTTGGCCGTCGAATGGTGCTAGCTGCACAGCATTTGTGCACCGCCGCCGTCAGTGTCAGCCAGTTTGCCGTGGCATACGGAGCTCCATCGCAGTCTTTAACACTGGTAGCATGCCGCGACAGCGTGGATGTGAACCGTATGTGCAGTTGACGGACTTTGAGCGAGGGCGTATAGTGGGCATGCGGGAGGCCGGGTGGACGTACCGCCGAATTGCTCAACACGTGGGGCGTGAGGTCTCCACAGTACATCGATGTTGTCGCCAGTGGTCGGCGGAAGGTGCACGTGCCCGTCGACCTGGGACCGGACTGCAGCGACGCACGGATGCACGCCAAGACCGTAGGATCCTACGCAGTGCCGTAGGGGACCGCACCGCCACTTCCCAGCAAATTAGGGACACTGTTGCTCCTGGGGTATCGGCGAGGACCATTCGCAACCGTCTCCATGAAGCTGGGCTACGGTCCCGCACACCGTTAGGCCGTCTTCCGCTCATGCCCCAACATCGTGCAACCCGCCTCCAGTGGTGTCGCGACAGGCGTGAATGGAGGGACGAATGGAGACGTGTCGTCTTCAGCGATGAGAGTCGCTTCTGCCTTGGTGCCAATGATGGTCGTATGCGTGTTTGGCGCCGTGCAGGTGAGCGCCACAATCAGGACTGCATACGACTGAGGCACACAGGGCCAACACCCGGCATCATGGTGTGGGGAGCGATCTCCTACACTGGCCGTACACCACTGGTGATCGTCGAGGGGACACTGAATAGTGCACAGTACATCCAAACCGTCATCGAACCCATCGTTCTACCATTCCTAGACCGGCAAGGGAACTTGCTGTTCCAACAGGACAATGCACGTCCGCATGTATCCCGTGCCACCCAACGTGCTCTAGAAGGTGTAAGTCAACTACCCTGGCCAGCAAGATCTCCGGATCTGTCCCCCATTGAGCATGTTTGGGACTGGATGAAGCGTCGTCTCACGCGGTCTGCACGTCCAGCACGAACGCTGGTCCAACTGAGGCGCCAGGTGGAAATGGCATGGCAAGCCGTTCCACAGGACTACATCCAGCATCTCTACGATCGTCTCCATGGGAGAATAGCAGCCTGCATTGCTGCGAAAGGTGGATATACACTGTACTAGTGCCGACATTGTGCATGCTCTGTTGCCTGTGTCTATGTGCCTGTGGTTCTGTCAGTGTGATCATGTGATGTATCTGACCCCAGGAATGTGTCAATAAAGTTTCCCCTTCCTGGGACAATGAATTCACGGTGTTCTTATTTCAATTTCCAGGAGTGTAATAATAATAATACATAACAAATTTGCATAGCACTTAATGGCATATAGAGTTAGAGCTCTTAACAAGTACATATTTACTTCATTTCATATGGTAGTGCATTGTTTAGGGAGTCCAGTTTGCTGTTCCACTGTCAACCTCATTTAAACTGTACAGTGGTTTTTTGTACAGAGTTTGTCACATCTTTCCTCAAAATTTCACCAAGTCCAAGGACTGCATTTTAGTATTTTGATGGTTGAACATTTTAATGGCTATTGATGGAATACTGTAGTGTATCATGGGGAGATGACAGCTTGAGATGTCCATATCTTCTTTACTGTGCATGTTGTAATTGTGGACGTCACTCCTGTTGGTGAATGTTTCATGATTTTCTTTCACATACACAAAACAGGTGAAGACATACTGAAAATTGTCATCACTCCTAGTAGACATGTGGAGATGGGTTTGCAGTGATACAGTTTCCTACATGATGTTATGATCCTTTTTGCCGCCGCCCCCCTCCCTTATTTTATTTATTTATTTATTAGTAGAAGATATTTCTAGCAGCCTGTAGAGAAAACCCTGAAGTGACAGGTCACAGCTGATACAGCTGTGGAACAGTGAGTGATATACCATTAGGAGATACTGTTCAGTTCACATGCTTCAGTTTCCTCAAAAGGTGTATGACTCCTGACTTTGTCACACACATATGCAGTGTATTCTTGCCAAGTTGTTTACTATCCACCATGATGCCCAGAAGCTTCAGAGTTCCTGCATCTATCTTTTAGGTAACCTTTGTCACAGAGTTCTCATGTCAATATTTGCATTTTTTCTTCATTTATTTTCATTTTGTTTATAAAAAAACCATTACTTTGTAGTAGCATACAAAGAATATACTACATATTGAGCCTTGCTGGCATAAATACCTTTCCAGTACAGAATTATGTCATTTGCTAATTGCATGTACTGTCGATGAGAGTCAATTACAAATACTAGGAGCAGGAGGGAGCCCACTACTGATCCCTGTGGCATACCATACTCCAACTTCCAGTCTCATGATAGTGCTCCTTGGACTGATAAAACTGCCTTCTGTTTTCCAAATAAGATTTGTTGGGTTGCCAGAACAATGATTCCAAATCCATATTTACTGAGCTTATTTATGAGTACTTTGTGAGGAATGCAATCAAATAACTTACTAAGGATGCAAAAGTCAGTGCTGCCGATTCTTCTTTTTTCTCAAAACTCTGCTTTATCCTAGTAACCAGATATAGTGCTGCTGCTGGTGATGTTTTAGCCGGCCACAGTGGCCGAGCAGTTCTAGGCCCTAGTCTGGAACCACGCGACCGCTACGGTCGCAGGTTCGAATCCTGCCTCGGGCATGGATGTGTGTGATGTCCTTAGGTTAGTTAGGTTTAAGTAGTTCTGAGTTCTAGGGGACTGATTACCTCAGACGTTAAGTCCCATAATGCTCAGAGCCATTTGAACCATTTTTTTGTTGTTGTAGATTTGCTTTTCCAGAAACTGTGCTGTGCATCTGTCAAGAGTTCATAAATTTCAAAGTAGTGTGATATTTGGTCTTTCACTGCAGTCTCAGAGACTTTAGTGAACATTGAGATAGGCCTGAAGTTTGCTACCGTGACTGTGTCACTGTTTTTATAAACTGACACTCTCCATGCAGATTTCAAAAAGTCTGAAAAACCCCAGCAGTGAAACACTTATTAATTACCATAGTTAATGGTTCAGCAGTTTCATAGATAATTTTCCTGAGAACACTGGTAGGCATCCCATATACAGATGATGTGACTTACCGAACGAAAGTGCTGGCAGGTCGATAGACACACAAACAAACACAAACATACACACGAAATTCAAGCTTTCGCAACAAACTGTTGCCTCATCAGGAAAGAGGGAAGGAGAGGGAAAGACGAAAGGATGTGGGTTTTAAGGGAGAGGGTAAGGAGTCATTCCAATCCCGGGAGCGGAAAGACTTACCTTAGGGGGAAAAAAAGGACAGGTATACACTCGCACACACACACATATCCATCCGCACATACACAGACACAAGCAGACCACTGCAGGGTCTATACTGATGTCTGGGATAGTACTTATAATGTTTTCCACAATGTCAATGAAATAACTATTAAAGTCATCTGGACTACACTTACTTAAGGGAGGGATGGTTTTCTTCTGTGTTCATTGATCAGGTCAAAGGCTGCCTTGCAAGGGTTGTGAGCTCCTTTGATGAACTGATCATTACTTTTCTTTTTGGCTTCTTCTACATCTTTCCTGTTATGTCTTTTTTTTTTTCTTGTAACTACCTGCTTTCAAAGACTTCCTTTGCGCTTTGATCTGTTGCTGTTTTGTAGTGATCATGTAGTAGCAGCAGTGTGCGATTTGCAGGGGGGGATGGGGGGGATTTCCACCCCTCTGCATCAGATCATCCCCTCCTCTGGTTTTAGTTTATGCATCCCAACCTGGGATGTTTATTTCCCACACACTGGAGTAAAACTTTACATATAATTTAAATTTTTGGAGCCGAACACTGAAAGTTTTTAATAAGTCTTACTATTAGTACTATTAATATGTTTCAGTTTTCTATCATCAGAATAAGTAGAGCTTTTCACAAATGTGCCTCTACTTTTGGAATTCCCCTCGTATACTTGTATGTAGATGATTTTGTAAATAAGCTTTACCTATAATGTACTTTTAAAGATGTAACAAGGGATGGCTTTTCTGATAGTGCATATGCGTCAATAGTGAGTTTCGGCATTAACATCTATTTATAAATAGCTGTTTAACCAAGCGTAATGCCACGGTCCAAGCTAGTAACATATATAATTCTACTAACCCCCTAAGACATCCCCCCCCCCCCCCCCCCCACTGGTAAAAGCACAAATCGTACCCTAAGTAGCAGTACTATGCATTTTAATTTTTTCATTTAGTCAGTGTTACATGTTTTTTTCTTTCACACTGTGACTGTTGTATCATGCTCATAGATCATTTTTTGGTCTTCTGTGGATACATGTAGTCAAAATTTCCTTTGATGATCTGGAAAAACTCTTTTAATGCACCAGTTATGGCCATTCCCTGCCATCCAGGCTGCCACTTTACTGCAAATACTGCTGTCTGAAAAGCATTTAATGTTTCCTTATTTATAACACTTTTTGTGAATGCATAATTAGAATGCCACATAATAGTTAGTTGACTTTTATCTCTCTTTGTATATAGTTCCATTACTAATGCATAAGTCGCACAGTCAAGATTCCATTTAGTTGAGAAAATTTTCCAAGATTGCCATTTAGAGAACAATATACTGTGACAACAGCTACATTGGGATCTAATAACTCTTAAGCAGCCAACTCTAAATCTTGTTTCTCATAGTGGCTTTTTGAATCTATTTCTTTAGTACTGAATTTTCTGTTGGAATATGTAGATACACCACACAAGGAAGTAGTTTCTCTATACCATGGACTTAACAAGTTTAGGTATTCAATAGAGTTGCAGTACTCAGCTTGTTGTGCTGATAACCAGTGTTCACATAGACACAGTGAATCTGGCTTCACTTCTGTAAAGAATGACAACATACCGAGTCTAGTCTCAAGACATCGTACATTGCCACTGCTCATAACTATAGGAGAGTGGGTAATGTGTGATCCATTTTCACTTAGTTGCTCTTGGTACATCTTTGTCAAAGGGGAGCCTATTTAACAGGGATATTGGTCATTCTTTGGAATAAAAAACACTAACATATTTTTGGGCTATTTAGTGCTTTCAATTACTTTATCTCTTAGCTCAAAGTCAACACAAAATTTGTAACTGTTATTAAGACCCTTAGTTTCAAACTTCTCAGCTGTAAAGCTGTTATATTGAGGCAATATCTTTTGCAGGGAACTAATGGTATCTTCTGGCATCATCCCACTCCTGACTCTGCTCAGATGAAACCAAACCCTTTTTTCCTTCTTGTTCTCTTGTACTGACTATTGGTTGAGTCATACTTTTCAATTTGGCATTCTGTAGTGATGAGTGTGCATTCTAGTTGGCACTCTGTATTGCACCTTTGTACGAATGCTTATATTGTCTGAAAAGTTCAGTGCCTAAACTCTTTTGGCAGGCTTCACAATGAAACTTTGTTTTTTTGAACATGTCACAGTATGAGCTTCACTGTTACTTAGACCTGCACAATCACTATGGAACAGTTTACTACAACAAAATCCATACAACTATTCCCATGCTTTAAACTAATTTTTTGGCCTTTACATATGATTTGCTATCATCACTCACCACAATATTGGTCACATGTATCATACTTTCCCATAACCCCTCCCAATGGATTTTCCATTGTCCGATTTCACAGGTACTAGAAGTAGAGATAATTGGACATACACAGAATGAGGCTCCATTTCTGAAGTCCCTGAGCATCTGAATACATAATGAACTGAGATGATTTGAGCATGAGAATGAATTACTTAAACAGCATCTTTCTGCCTACTTGACACTTAGAAATCTCACTTGCTGCGCTGCCCTGCAGACAGGATTGCTAACGAACTTTGCATACATAAACTCAGCACTATCTTGTGCTATAATAGTTTTGGTCAATCCAGCTAGGGTCAAAAAAGCATTTATTCTACATAAACATGCAGAAAGGACATTATGTAAAATTGATAACCAAACTTCTTGCAGAAGGTGCCTCAGGTACCTAGTGATTCTTACACATACATGCCACGTATATTTACTCAAAGGTATTTTTGGTTAATAAGGATGAGCTGAGCTGTGCTATTTGCAGCCACAATATTAGAAGTAAAAACAATTTCCATAAAGACTCTGACCTATCTAGGATTCAAAAAGGAGTTTTATATTCTGATGCAAAAATCCATAACAGGCTGTTGCTAGCTTTTTTCTTGCAACACACAAACATATATAAAGTTATTCCCTTAATTATCAGTATGAGTAGATTAGCACTAGTCATAATTGGTTGTTAGTATACTGTACAGAAATTACAACTGGAATTGGTCAGATCTTATGTGGGGATGATATGAAATATAATGGCCATATAGGCTGTCATATGTATCACCTACAAGAAGTATTCTAACTGTGTCAGCTATTTTTCCATCTTGGTGGAATTAATACAACATGATGTGTGAGTGAATCAATGTATAACTTATCTTTAAAACAATCTGCATGAAGTACAGGTCAGGTCCCTAACTGACCCTTGAGGAACTTATTTTTGTTCATTACCAGATAAACAAGAAACTCTGTTTCTTGATCTGTACACACTCATGTCTGTAATTTTCAAGTATTAGAAACACACAAAACAAAATGAAGTATGGTGACAATATGGCCATTAGATCTGCATTTGTACTCAGCGAGCCATCTTATGTTTCCCCGTGTATTGCTCTCATTTTCTTCCCTTCTCATTGCATTTGTGAATAAAAATAACTTTTGTATTGGACCTAATAAAGAAACATGCACTACCTAATTTCAGTATGATTTTTCCATTCCTAACTGAGAAATTTAAAAATATTATTGTGTCCCAAGGTAGAACCACCATTGTCCCAAGGTGAAAGCATAGGTTGCACCTTGGGACAAGTCTCACAGAAGTCTTTATTGGTGAGTAGTGATGTAATTATTGGAGCTAGCCTAAACTGCTGTTCATTCAACATTTTTACAATTGCTGCATTTTCAGTTCTCTTATAAAAAATGTTGTATATAAGAAATAAAAATGTAAAAATCCTCCCAAGGTACAACCCTTTCACCTGAGCTGAAACAGAAGCAAGGTAGCTGACAAGTGCTTACTGCATGTAACACAAATTTCAATGCTAATAGTTGTATTCATTAGTGGAGCTCTCGAAAATTAAGATCTGGTTAAAGGAAGGAAAATTATGACGAGAACATGCCATTTGTCATCACTCGATTTCCCAGAAACTTTACTGAGTGGAAAAGGAGTCAAAATGACTGAACACGTGTATTGGCTTATCCATAATACTCTATTCTTCTCAAAAAACAAGTCAAAGTTTTCAATGTGCCTTTTACATTGCGATATCCTCAGAAGAAATGGTGGCGCAATGGTTAGCATTGCAGTTTTTTAATTCTGCACCCATGTGCAGTGTTAAATTTATTTTATTTTTATTGTTTTCATTTGTCTGTCCATGTCTGTAGGATGTTGTTGTTGTTGTTGTGGTCTTCAGTCCTGAGACTGGTTTGATGCAGCTCTCCATGCTACTCTATCCTGTGCAAGCTTCTTCATCTCCCAGTACCTACTGCAACCTACAGGATGTACCTACAGGAATATTTATTAAATTAGGGGATACAAGGGCGTTATATTAATTGCAAAATTAAAAATAGATTTCACGATAAATGTCACACACTTATATATGAGTATGTAATATATTAAGGGAATTGAAATCATTTTAAATTCACATATTCCAATATTTCCGTCTATATCAATTCTATCTGGTGCATTCACTGGGTGATACCAATCATAGAAACATTTGGAACAAAGCCATTGTGAACACTACAAGCATCGCACAAAGGCAGGTTCGCAACAGTGACATTCCTTCATATGAATCACACATTGACAATTTTTCAGCAAACCATGCACAACAGATCACTTTTCTGAAAACTGGCACTTGCAACCAATGTATACTACAGGAATTTCACTGAAAACAATTTCAAACCCCATCCCTTCTTCTTTATAAATTCATTCATCTGACATACAACTAATAGACAAATTAAGGACAACATTAATGTGTTAGTCCTCTGCAGACATTGATATATAAATGAAAAACAAAAATAAAAGTAATAATCGCATTTTGAACGCAGGGCACAAAATTATAAAGCTGCAGTGCTAACCATTATGCCACCATTTCATCTGAGGATACTGCACAGTAAAAGGTGCATAAAATATCTCAAAAACTTTGATCATTGTTGTTTCAGAAACTGTCGAGTGTCTATGAATAAGCTTAGACATATTTGCTTATTTTAACACGTCTTCAACTGAGCAAAGTTTCTGGAAAATCAGGTTACGGCACTGACTGTGTTCTCCTCATTAGTAACAAATGCATACAGGAACAAAGTTAGACATTATCATTGCTTCAGTGGATATGCCATTAACTGTCTTTTGAAGCTGGAGCTGTTATTCAATTCTCTGGTGTAATGAGGAAGTTTATTCCAGAGTCATGTTTCTGCTACTGAATTGGAGTTGGAAGAAGTGGCCAAGTGATGACGTGCGGGAAATGATTTTGCTCTGATGGCAATGAGTGTTTCTCCCATGTTGTTCAGATAAAGTCTCTTAAGGTCAAGGAGTAATATCAATCAGTAAGTTGGTAGAGAAAACAAAGAATGCAGATTGCAGCACTTGTCTGCACATAGCCAGGATAGCTATTCTTAAGATGGTGAAGTATGAGCAAAGAGTTTAACATCAGAGATGTATAGAAACAGGCATTCACCACAAGTTCCAGATGCTGTGAGCTTTCTTGAGAAAGACCTTGCAGGGTAACATCAGTATTATCTATCATCAATTATTTTAAGTATTTGCACAACTTTCTTTTTCAAGTCACGAGGGAAGAGCTTTATATATTGTTTTAGAGTATGGAGAGATTCTGAGGCCCTCTTGCAAATTGCAGTTACATGCTCAGCCCAATTTAGCTTTTCATCTACTATTACTCATTGACTCTGTGCCGAGATAGAGAAGTTGATATTTGTTCCATTTGGGATTAATGATGGTAGCAGTTCCCAGTATTTTGGGCTAATGAGCCTGGAATGACCAACCAGAATCATTTATGTTTTTGATACATTGAGCTATAATCCTTCATTCCTAGCCCATTCTGATGGTACATACAGGCCAACATTGAAATTCTCAATAATTATCTTCATGTTTATTGGCTTTGGATCTAGCTATGAACTACATCATCACCAAATATGTGGCATTTACAGCAGAATAGAACTGAAGACCTTACTGACATATGATGAAGAAAGTATAGAACATAATACTGAACCCTGAGGAATTCCCCAATACAACTAAGGTGCTGGTCAAAGCACATTGTAGACAAGATGTCAGACAGGAGCAAATCCATTATCCTAAAGTTTTAGAGGAATTTAGACTGCTAGATTTATAAAGTAAAATATCTAAATCAACAGTATCAAGGGCTTTGCTCAAGTCACAGAAGCATAAGTGGGAACATTGTAAAGACTATTTATAAACCAACAAAGAAGATCAAGGAGTGTCTCATATCTGCAAAGAAGAAAAGGGATCCACTTGCAATGTCACGAAAACATCACATAGCATGCATGTGCCGAAAAGTTTATGTTGGAATGACTGGACAATCAATCAACAATAGTAACACAGGATGTATGTGGCATTGCAGGTTGGGGCAGGTGGAGAAATTGGTCTTGGCAGAGCATGCTCTGTGTGAGACTCACCACATAGTAAAATTTGCTGATTGAAGTCCTGGCTGTAGAGAAGAGCTATCACACCCTCTTGTTCAGAGAAATACACAACATGAAAATAGTTTCAATATGAACAGAAATCCTAAAAGTAAATGGATCCTGGATTCCAATGCTGCAGCGAACGACCATTGCAGGTAGCAAGAGGAGAACCACACCAGAAATGATCACAGAAAAGCCCTTGTATGTTGGCACATTAGGTACATACAATCTGTGGTCACAAGCTTATCTCCCATCCACCACCAGCAATGGAGGGTGAAGCTTTGAAAATGCCAGCCACTTGTCTGGTGAAACATGAGAAAAATCATCAAACTAATGTTGGCGGCCAAAGAACCCAAGACAGAGGCCAACAGACACTTTGTCAAGCACATGTTAGTCATCTCTTGGGTGTATGTGGCAAGCTTCTGGTAATCTTTTACTTTCATTAAAGCAGATAATGTGCTGCAATGTTTGCAGAAACCTAACTGGTATTCTTTTAGTACATTGTAATGTAGTTGGTTGGCTGTTCATGGACCTTATAATATGAAAACAAGATGGTCACAAGAGCGTGCTGTGGCGACATCCTTTTTCGGTAGTGGCTTAACAAATCACAGCTTTTAGGTCCGAAGTAAAAAAATATATCATAAATTCAGTAATTTACTTATCAAACTCAGAGTTACCTTGTTCATGATTTTATATACAAAACAGTTTCTTCATCAAGAATTCACAGCCACGGATTTCCATCAGTTACCTTCTGATCTAAGATACAAGAGGATGGTTGTTATAATTGATGAGAGTTGGAACACACAGTTATTACTGAATCATTCTATTTTTTTTTTTTTTTTTTTTTTTTTTTTTTTTTTTACAGTACAATGTCTGTTCTGTAAATGATACTTTGGTGGTTATCATCAACTTTAAAATCAAACAAGTACTATACACCGACTGCCACAGCATTAACAGAGTGTACAATATGATATTAATCCAGTTTGTTAGGAGTGTGAAGAGACATCAGAGAAAGACATAATTATACACACTACATAGATGTACGAAGGAGAATTGTAAAACATATTACTAATTAATCTGGTTTTGGAACCTCAGTGGTGTCAAGATAGAAGAATTGGAAAGAAATTGATTTTTTTAAAAACGGCAGGACAGGAATCACTGGACAACCAAAAAGCAGAGGATGAATTGCTGGATGTAACACTTTTCATGTGATGTACTGCGAAGATCTAGAGTGGTGTTCCAATGTCAGACCCAATATTTCAAGAAAATGTAATGAGTTCAAACAAGATGCAGTCTATGGATTTCTAGCATTGTGCATTAATTGCAGGATAGTAACTTTTGTCCATCATTTCAGTATAGAAACAGCCAAAGTTCCAAGGTTCATTTTTTATTTAGTTGCAGAATCGTTTTGAATTACCTGAACCCATTTTCACATCATCCAGACAGACAAAACAGTATATAAATGATGTCAAGATTGTATATATATGTATAATAATGTCAAGTTTAACCATAAACAGGGACAGAAAAAAAGTAAAGTTTGTTATGTCATTTCACTGTTCATGGTTAAACTTTACATTGTTGCATGTTGTAATGTCACACAATTTAATACGAACAATTTTATTAGTGAATCTACTGACTGACAGTGTACACTGTATGTAGGAATCTAAGACACTATAAACTAGCAGAGAAAGATGAACAATAAATCTGATTTATATAAAATTTTTATTGTTATCTGGAATGTTTATTACTCTGACTATTGTTCTCATTAAGATGATCTTGAAGCTACCACAGCTCTATAGATATAGTGTATCAGAAGAAATAAAAGAGCTCATCTCAACTGATTAATAGGTGAGACTAATATTATGCTTCTACAATGATGCTCTCATAAATATCTAGAGTGCTCCAGAATCTACTTTGACGTTCATTTGGAGAGAAATTCATTTGGAAAGAGACTGATTCTTTACAGACTCAAGAACCCATTATTGTATAGCGTTAACAACGCTTTACGAAGATTTCATCACTTAGCATGTTATGCAAGTGACTAATTTAGTTAACAGTACACTTGAGACCCAACAGTTCAAATCAAAATGTTGTCCATATAATATTCCAACAAACCACCATGAAACATAACAATATAATGTATATGTATAATCTCGACATGGTTTCTAAGAAAACACTGTTTTGAGACAAACTGCCTATTAGATCCGACAACGTACCGAAAACTAAGCGCAGATCCAATGCAGCATATCACATGGAATATGAATTGATTAATCAAGGCATCTTCTCTGTCGGCAGACATACAGAGAAACCTGCGCAACACACAAGCCCTACCACCTCAGCTGTATGGATTACCCAAGATCCATAACAACAACGTTTCGCTAAGACTGATTGTTAGCACTCTTGGCTCACCTACATATAAACTGGCAAAACACTTGGTCCCTCTGCTCCAGGCACATATGGGGAAAACCGAAACATACATAAAGGACTCAGGACATTTCATTGAGAAACTGAAGAAACTGAAACTTGCACCAAACGACATCCTGGTCAGCTTTGATGATGTTTCTTTGTTTACGAAAGTGCCACTTAGTGACACTCTGGAGCACATTGGCTCCATTTTCCTGCAAGACATCACAAAGCTCTTCCATGCATGTCTCACCACGAGCTATTTCACATGGAATGGCAATTTCTACTGACAGCTGGAACACGTCACCATGGGTAGTCCTCTTAGTCCAGTGGTAGCCAACTTCTTCATGGAACAATTCGAAGCACAGACACTGGACTTGGCAACTTGCAAACCTAAGGTGTGGTACAGATAGGCCGACAATACTTTTGTCGTGTGGAGCCATGGTGAAGAACAGCTCGGTGACTTCCTAAGACACTTGAACAGCCTCCATGCCAACATAAAATTTACCATGAAAGTAGAAAAGGACAAAAAGCTGCCATTTGTAGATGTGCTGGTCACAAGAGACGGCGAAAACCTGTGGCACAGCGTCTATCCAAAACAGACACACATGGACCGATACCTGCACAAACTATCAAACCACCACCCGAGCCAGAAAAAGAGGCATGATCAATACACTCGTAATGCGAGCAGGACGAATACGTGAGCTGCAGCACCTCAGACGCAAAATGCAACACCTGGGAAGTGTTCTGAGGAGCAATGGGTACTCCACACATTATATTAGAAATGTAATAATGCCAAACACTTGGTGAAGTAAGGAATCAGAAAAAGAAATGTCGGATACCGCCTTTCTGCCATACATGCCCAGAGTGACGGACAGAATCTGCCATATATTGCGCAAACATGGTGGAAAGACGATTTTCAAACCGACAAGGAAGATCAAAGAGTGTCTTAGATCGGCAAAGGAGAAATGAGACTCACTTGCAATGTCAGGAATATACTGTATACCATGCACATTCAGAAAAGTTTGTCAGAATGACTGGACAATCGATCAACACCAGCATCAAAGAACATAAGCGACACTGCAGGTTGGGGCAAGTGGAGAAATCGGCCATGGTAGAGCATGCACTGAGCAAGACCGACCAATTAATAAAATTCACCGACACGGAAGTTCTGGCTGTAGAGACGCACTATCACATGCACTTGTTCAGAGAAGCTGTAGAAATACAAAAACACGCGAACAGTTTCAACAAGGAAGAGGAAAGCCTTAAGGTAAATGGATCCTGGCTTCCCGTACTGCAGCGAACGACTGCTGCAGGTAGCAAGAGTAGAACCACACCAGAAATGACCACGGAGAAGCCTTCTCATGTTGGTGTATAGGTACATATAGTCTGCGGCCGTGAGCTTGGCTCCATTTCACCCCCGAGCTTGGCTCCATTTCACCACCGGCAATGGAGGGTGAAGCTTTGACAATGCCAGCCACTCCTGTTAGCGAAAAATCAGTAAAATCATTAGATAAACATCGGCCGAAGAACCCGAGACAGAAGCCAATTGGTTAACAAGTGACCACAAAAGCCTTAATTTTGTAAACACTGTTGTCTCAGTTGTTTGAAAATGGGTTCAGGTAGCCCAGAACTAGTCAAATTAAGTAAGAAGTGAATCTTGCAACTTTGACTGTTTCCATATTGAAGTATTCTAATGGTAAGCCTAATGTCACAGCCAGCTGGAATGGGTTACAAAGTGGAAAAATCAATGTGAAATAAGGAAGCCTTTCAGAGGCACACTAGCTGATGAAAATTTTGCAAAAGAATAATAAAATCTGATTTTCTTTGACAAGATGACTCCAGATCAGTTCAGAACACTGAAGAATCTGGTCTAAAATCAGATGCTATCCAGCTAGACATTTGCTTCAAAGTTAGAAAATTCTGTAGAACATTTTATTTGAATTTTTTGTTTATTTACATGTCAAGTTCAGTCGGACCAAATTGAGGAGCAAATCACCAAGGTCATGGAACATGTCAGTACTTGAAATTACAACATAAAAGTAATGACAGATAAAAATAAATGTTTATGAACCCGAAAAAAGTCACTAAGTTTAAGTAAACACACTCAGCAATACGATAAGAATCAGCTTAATTTTTCAAGGAACTGCTTAACAATAGGAGTGACCCATGGGAATGTGCTAATACTGTTAACAAGAAATGACAGTAAGTAATTTTTCACTTATTGCCTGAACCACCAATTTCTGAGCCAAAAATATCCTTTTAGAATGGAAGGAGTTGGCCCAAAATGCAATACCATACAACATAAGCGAATGAAAATAAGCAAAGTAGACTAATTTTGAAGTCTAACAATCACTCACTTTGATACCGTTCGAATTGTAAAAATGGCAGTATTATTTCTTTGAACAAGATCCTGAATGTGGGCTTTCCATGGTAGCTTACTACCTATCTGAACATCTAGAAATTTGAACTTCAGTTTCACTAATTGTATGCCCGTTCTGTGAAATTAAAACTTCAAGTTTTGTTGAATTGTGTGTTAGAAACTGTAAAAACTGAGTCTTACTGTGATTTAACATTAGTTTATTTCCTACAAGCCATGAACTTGGGTCATGTACTGCACTATTTGAAACCGAGCCAATGTTGCACTCTACATCCTTTACTACCAAGCTAGTGTCATCAGCAAACAGAAATATGTTAGAGTTACCTGTAATACTAGAGGGCATATCAATTGTATAAATAAGTAACAGGAGTGGCCCCAACACTGATCCCTGTGGCACCCCCACTTGACAGTGCCCCACTCAGACTACACCACAGCAATTATCAACATTGTTAATAATGAACTTTTGCTGCCTGTTGCTAAAGTAATAGGTGAACCAATTGTGAGCTACTCCCCATATTCTGTAATGGTCCAACTTCTGGAGCAATATTTTGTGATCAACACAATCAAATGCCTTAGTTAAATCAAAAAATATGCCAAGCATTCAAAACCTTTTGTTTAGCCCATCCAGTACCTTGCAGAGGAAAGAGAATATAGCATTTTCAGTTGTTAAATGACTTTGAAAGCCAAACTGTACATTTCATAGCAAATTGCATTTGATATAAAATTATCAATTATCCTTACATACACAGCCTTTTCAATAACTTTTGCAAACACTGATGGCATAGAAATAGGTCTAAAATTATCTACATTATCCCTTTCTCCGTTTTTATAAAGTGGCTTTACTACTGAGTACTTTAATAGCTCAGGAAACTAACCATTCCTAAAGGAAAAATTATAAATATGGCTAAATACAGGGCTAACATGTGTAGCACATTACTTTAATATTCTGCTAGACACTCCACTCCATAACCATGAGAGTCCTTAGTCTTCAGTGATTTAATTATTGAGTCAATCTCCCTCTTGTCTGTATCACAGAGGAGTATTTCAGACATCAATCTCAGAAAGGCATTTGCTAAGGAAGTTATGATTTCCTGTAGAAGCTAAAATTTTATTTAATCCACCAGCAACACTCAGAAAGTGATTGTTAAATACTGTACATATATCTGATTTATCAGTAACAAAAATATTTTTACTGTGAATTTACTTTCTATCATCGACCTTGTGCTGCTGACCTGACTTCCTTCATAACTTACCATATGGCTTTAATTTTATCCTGTGAATTAGCTATTCAATTTGCGTACCACACACTCTGACTTCCTAATAACATTTTTAAGCACCTTACAATACTGTTTGTAATGAGCTACTGTAGCTTGATTGTGACTAACATTTTGATATAATTCCTGCTTTGTTCTACAAGATATCCTTATCCCACTAGTCAGGCACTCCGGCTGCCTATTACTGCTAGTACCTCATTTAGAACGCTATAATGGAAAGCAATTCTCAAAGAGCATGAGAGGTGTTAAGGAAAGCATTATATTTATTATCTATGTTATTGGCACTATAAACATCCTGCCACTTGTTCCTTGACAAGGTTTAAAAACTATTGCTCTTGGATTAACTTTCCTACATAGTTTGTAATTAAATATGACATTGGTTTGAGTACAAAAGCCTTTGTGTTAAAATTTCTGCATTGTGGTCTGAAAGGCCATTCACACTTTTACTAACAGAATGTCCATCTAGTAATGAAGAATGAATAAAAATATTGTCTATGGCTATGCTACTGTTCCCCTGCACCCTAGTTGGAAAAAAAAAAACAGTCTGCATCAGGCCATATGAATTTAGGAGATCTACCAACATAATTTTTCTTGCACCATCATATACAAAATTAATATTGAAGTCACCACATGTAACTAATTTCTGGTACTTCCTACTAAACCTAACCAACCTAAGGACATCACACACAGCCATACACAAGGCAGGATTCGAACCTGCGACCGTAGCGGTCGCGTGATTCCAGACTGAAGTGCCTAGAACCGCTTGACCACACCAGCCGGATGGGAGGGGGAGGGATTAAATGCCTGTGTATATGCTATAATTAGTCTAATTTTGTCTTCATGATCCCAATGAGAGCAATGAAGGACATCTGTAGGTTCTTCTCTTAATATGGTTCCGGAAGATTCCTAAGTAGGCTTGTACAGGATAATTCATATTTAAAGTAGTCTGCTGGTTCAGATTTTTTATCATTTCCATGAGAGAAAGGAACCTGTGGTTTGTGCCATCTTCCTTTGTATAACAGCATGTTCAGTATCATCTTAATTGTTTGGTACAGATTCCACACACTTTAGCAGAATTACAACAATGCCTTGCATTAACATATGGGAAATAAACCCTTCTTCTGATAATGGTGAAAATAAAATGTGTTTGTATTTATGGTCTAACTTATCTCATCTGAAATTTTCCTTAAATTTCCAATAACCTGGATTTTTATAATCCTTACGACTTAGTCGTACCTAGTCCAGATCAATGAAGTTCCACTCTTCTACATAAAATGAAAGTGCATTTGTAGATCCACTGAAGTGCAGTATTCAGATACAGTATACATAGACTGTGCCACAAAGTTGTTTCTGAAACATTTCTTATTTGCTTGTGCTTAGCTGGAGCAACTGTTGTCGAAGTACCACCTGGGACTGGAACAACTGAATCACATTTCTGACAGTATTTCAACTACTTATCATTCCTCTCACTGCAGAATTCTGACACCTACCCTACCTTGTCCAACCCCACTCAGTCTCTAATCCCTAACTCAATGCCCCATATCCCTGCAATATGCCTAGATGCAAGAGCTGTTCTAGACATCATCCCCCTACCACCTACTCCAATCCTGCCCCAGGCATCTCCTACCCCATCAAATGCAAGGCCACCTGTTAAAGCACCCATGTGATGTGCCAACTTAGCAGCAACCACTGTTAGACGAGATTAGATTAGATTAGATTTACTTTCATTCCAATTGATCCGTGTTGAGGTGGTCCTCCAGGATGTGGAACATGTCAGAAAAACAACAATACATGACAAATATTTACAACTAAAACAAATAAGCTAATGTACCATTCCACAGGTCCCAAGTGGAATGATCGTCATTTTTTTATGAACACTAAGAGTCATTTTACAAATACTAATGCACTGAATTTAAAATAAGAAAGTTTTTTATTTATTTATAAGGTAATAAACATGTAATACAACTACTGTAATACTTATTTACAATGAACATTACTGCACTGAAATGGTGCAGAAGTTAGATTATACTTACACACACACACACACACACACACACACACACACACACACACACGGTCACCAATAAATCCTTTAGGCTTCTCTTAAACTGAATTTCATTGGTTGTTAAGCTTTTTATGGCTGCTGGCAAGTTATTGAAAATGTGTGTTCCTGAATAATGCACACCTTTTTGTATTAGACTAAGTGACTTTAAATCCTTGTGAAGATTATTCTTATTCCTAGTATTGATTCCATGAATTGAGCTGTTGGTTTGAAAAAGTGATATATTTTTAATGACAAATTTCATCAAGGAATAAATATATTGGGAAGCAGTAGTTAGTATCTCTAGTTCCCTAAACAGGCTTCTGCAGAATGTTCTCGAGTTCACACCACATAATTCTTACTGCACGTTTTTGTGCCCGGAAAACTTTAGCTTGGCTTGATGAATTACCCCAAAAAATAATCCCATATGACATTATGGAATGAAAGTAAGCATAGTATGCCAGCTTTTTCATTTTTATATCCCCTATGTCTGACAAAATTCAAATTGCAAACAGATTTGTTAAGACGCTTCAGCAGTTCTGTGGTGTGCTCCTCCCAGTTGAATTTATCATCAAGCTGTAATCCCAAGAATTTAACACTGTCCACTTCTATTTTCTTGTCATCGTATGTTAGACATATACTCTTGGGACACGCTTAAGAGTTCTGAACTGCATGTAGTGTGTTTTTTCAAAGTTTAGTGACAAAGAATTGGTTGGGAACCAGTGATTAATGTCCACAAATATTTTATTGGCTGATCTTTCTAAGACTACACTTGATTTGCTATTTATTGCAATGTTTGTATCATCGGCAAACAAAACAAACTTGGCATCTGGTAATGTTACTGATGAAAGGTCATTGATATACACAAAAGGTAAGGGCCCAAAATGGAACCTTGTGGGACCCCACATGTAATTAGTTCCCAGTTGGATGATGCCTGATAGCTTGATACATGTCTCTTTCCTAATAACACCTTTTGTTTCCTGCCAGACATATAAAATTTGAACCATTTTGCAGAGTTTCCTGTTACACTATAATATTCTAGTTTACTTAAAAGGATATTGTGATTTACACAGTCAAATGCCTTTGACAGATCACAAAATATACCAGTTGCCTGCAATTTTTTGTCTAATGAATTAAGCACATTTTCACTGTGAGTGTAGATAGCCTTCTCAATATCAGAACCTTTTAGAAAGCCAAACTGTGACTTTGACAGTATGTTATTTGAGATAAGATGGTTATAAAGATGAATGTACATTACTTTTTCGAAAATTTTTGAGAATGCTGGCAACAGTGAAATTGGACAGAAATTTGAGGCTATTTCTGTATATCCCTTCTTAAACAGTGGCTTAACTTCAGCATATTTCAGCCATTCAGGAAATATTCCACTGATAAATGACTGGTTACACAGATAGCTTAATATGTTACTTAGCTCAGAATCACATTCTTTAATTAACTTTGTTGATATTTCATCATACCCACTAGATGATTTTGATTTAAGATTTTTATCATGGACATTATTTATGTTGGGGTAGTGAGGGTCAAATTCATATTGTGGAAGTTACTTGAAATGTCTGGTCTAAGGTAATCCATAGCAGCATCTACCGAACCTGACAACCCCATCTTTTCAGTAACAGTTATAAAATGCTTGTTAAAAAGTTCTTCAACACTATACACATCTGTCACCAATGTATCGTTTACTCTTAATGCTATTTGTTCCTCTTCATATCTGGTTCTACCGGTCTCCTCCTTCACTATATCCCATATTGTCTTTATTTTGTTATCTGATATGACTATCTTTTTCCTTGTAATATATTTGCTTTGACATCCGTATTACAGTCTTTAATATTTTGCAGTATTTCTTATAATGTGCTATAGCATCAACATTGGAAATGTTTCGGATTGACAAATACAGTTTTCTTTCTGTTTTACAAGATACCCCTATTCCTCGAGTAATCCATGGCTTCTTTGTAGACTTTGCTCTAACCTTGGTAAGTTTTGGGGGAAAGCAGTGTTCGAATAAGGTAAGCACTTTATTAGCAAAAATTTTATAGTTTTCATTCATGCCATGAGCACTGTAAGCATCAGTCCAGTGAATGTCTCTGAGGAGTGTCCTAAAATAATCAATTTTTGGTTTACTGATTACCCTCTTGAGCTCAGATTTAACAGATTTTACATCCTGTTCAGTATTAACATTTAACAGAAGGAACTGCATTTCATGGTCTGAGAGGCCATTGACTATTGGTTTTGTAATACAATTTTGTTCATTGGACTTTTCTATAAAGATATTATCAATGGCTGTTTGTGAGCAAGTGGCTATCCTAGTGAGGAACTTTACTGTGGGAATTAAGTTGAATGATAGTGTTACTAACTCAAATAAGTTCTTATTGGGAGAGTCTAAGGAAATCTACATTGAAATCACCAGCAACCACTATTTCTTTGTTTTTGGTTGTTAAATGGGCCAGTACAGCTTCAAGGTGGTTGACAAACAGATTAAAGTTACCTGCAGGTGCTTGATATACACTTAATATTATGAAGGATTTTTTGTGAAATTCTAATTCTGTTGCACATGCTTCCATATGCTGTTCCAGGAAAAATTTATGAATGTCTATGTTCTTAAATTTATGACAGTTCCTGATGAATGTGGCAACTCCTTTCTCCATTTCTGATCTACAAAAGTGAGATGCTAACCTAAACCCTGTAACACTTAAAAGTTCTATACCAGTGGTCACATGATGTTCAGAGAGGCAGATTATGTCAGCTGGGTTTGAAGACTAATTCATCTATGCAGATAGTTAACTCATTAATTTTATTTCTCAGTCCTCGAATATTTTGATGCAATAAAGATAGCTGACATTTCACATTGAGTTAAAATTGGGTGGAGTTAAAATATCTGCTGACAGTTGAAAATTCGAAACCAATGGCTGTTTATGCTGATGTAATAAGCTGGAATTGTGTTTTTTGATTTCTTTCTCAAACTGAAGGTTTGTCTCAGTTCTAACCTCTTAAAATTTTCTTTCTTTCTGTCCTCCCTACCCTAAAAAAGGGTCTTTTCTGAATCCTATAACCACTGGTATTTTACCACTCATGACAGTGCCTCCCCCTCATGACTGTGCCACTTTGTACATGGAAATGGCTACTGTAGAGCTGTCTGTCCACACAAATGGCCATTTCCAAACTGGCCATCCAACACCTGGACTACCTAGTTGTTGAACATGCCATCCAACACAAGGAGTTCCACACTAATGACTGCATCACAGCATGTGCTATCTGGATTCTCCCCATTAACAGACTTTTCTGAATCATGCAGGTGGCAACATAATCCTTTGTTGCTGTAATCCTCCTGGCCTCAAGCACCTGCCTGTCACCTTACCTGCTCCTTTTTCAGTACTACACAAACTTTCTATCCCGCCAATGAACCTACATATTGCTTTCCCCTCTCTTCTCTCCTTTCCCCTTTCCTTCTCCACCTTGCCCCCACCCCCCTCTCACATCCACCAGAAGCTGCACCAAGTACTCTTATCCTGTCTTCACAATGTCCCAGCATGCTTCCACAGGAAGCAGTAGCATTTTTTTCCAACTCCTACCCTCCTATCCCTCTACTGTCCACCACTACCAAACCCAGCAAAGATTCTTGCTTACCTCAGACACAGTCAGTTGGGCCTTAGCACCAAGACATGACAGTAACCCTGTGAGTTTTGAGTGTGTACAAGTTTTCTTTGTTTGATGACAAACTTGGTCCAATAGCTTAATACATACAGAGGGTAGTTATTTGTGAGTTGTATTCAACCAAGTGCATGCAATGTGATGTCTTAAAAATGCAGTGCAAGTTGCAAGGGCAGTTTGATCCATGGAGGATGGACTCCCCATCTTGTTGCTGTAGATTTCAATTACTCTCCCTCTGTCGTCTATAGGCTATAGACATGCTACAGGGAGACAGATTGGTTTTCAAGGTGAGTTTGATAAGGTCACCTTACAGCCACATCAGAAGCCTGATGTCTGGCCACCTTTGTATTACAGCATCATACAGCTACTGCCAGTGCACTGCAGAACAATCTCAGAAGTGGCACAGGAGGTGCTATGTCCAATCAGACTGTAAGGAATAGGTTACGAGAAAGGATCTTATGACCCAGACATCCTGCTCAAGACCCCACTGCCTGACATGACCTCTCTTAGCTCACCTTCAGTTCTACAGTTCCCATGTTAACTGGCAATTTTGTTACTGGCAAGACGTGTTATTCAGAGATGAGTCCAGATATCCAGTGACACATGGTGACAGCTATGTTCATTATTGAGACAGTGTGGTGAGATGTAGCTGCCAAATGTTGTCCAGGAAATTGACTGATTCAGCCAAGATTCTGTGATGATGTGGGGAGGCATCGGTATTGACAGCCATATAGATCTTATCACCCGTGGTCATCTTACCACCAGGCAGGACATCAGACATATCTTGTTGGACTATGTGGTGGCTGCTGCATATGGTAGGACTGAATGCCATCTTGTGCATGATAACCCTAGTGCCCATGTGGCGGGCATCACCAGATATGTCTTGCGAAGCCTGGACATTCAAGTAATGAATGGCCAGCAGAGAGTCCCGAGTTACACCCCATCAAGCATGTATGGGACACACTTGACAGGCATGTTGGAGAGTATGTCGCAGAACAGGATGATCGCACACTCTCAAGGTCTCTCACTGAAGAATGGGAATGAATACCACAGAGTGACATTCTTAGACTTACACGGAGGATGCCACATAGGTGTCAGGCAGTGATGGACACTCACGGAGGGCATACACGCTACTGGACCTGTCTAAGTCCAATGAAAAACATCCAAGGTGATAGAATGAATGATTGTTTGTTTGCACTTCGATTTTTGACACCTGTCAGGCATTTGAGTTCTTGTTATGTAAATTATCAAGGATGTAATGAGTTGTTGCAACCGCCCTGTTAAATTGTTGGAAGCTTGCTTAGCCAGTGTCTTAATTTAGACATGAGAGTTGTTAAGGTGGTCGCGTAATAAGTATTTCCCATGAAGTGCCATTGCGACACAGGCAAAGGTCAGTTGTGGAAACTAAGTCACTGGATATTACAAGTAACATCATTATAGAATACGCCCGACTGACTCCACAAAATAATAGAGCACGTACATTCGCATGTAAGTGGTTCAAAATAAGAATGAATACCATAAAGGAAATGGGTCATTAATATAGTCCTGTCAGTACAAAAAAATGGCTGAGCACTATGGGACTCAACTGCTGTGGTCATAAGTCCCCTAGAACTTAGAACTACTTAAACCTAACCAACCTAAGGACATCACACACATCCATGCCTGAGGCAGGATTCGAACCTGCGACCATAGCGGTCTTGCGGTTCCACCGCCTTTAACCACTCGGCCACTAAGGCCGGCCTGTCAGTACACATTCGGTTATATTCGACTGTACGATCGGGATATAGGCACATATGTTCTAAGTACTATTATTCCCCGTGGCCTAGATAAAAAGAATTGATTAAATTGCATTTATTCATCTAAGAAGGAAAATTATCGGACTTCCAAATTAAATGAAAAGAAAGACTGCAGGTTCTGAATGTCATGGCAAATACATCGAAATTGACATTGGCAGCCATGAGGGGAAAGAGATTAACACATTCATGTATCTCATTTGTTGAACAGCACCATCGTGAATATTGTCGCCTCTAGCTAAATTCTCCATATAAAATTAAAATAATAATCTCCCAGAGTTACAGGAGCTGGAATCCATGGTATCACAAATCACTTTAAAATTGCACAATCCATCTTATCACCAAGACAGGAGAATGAAAGGTAACTAATACTGAAACTAATTAACGAAGAACGTAAAGCTTCTTTTGTCCATCAGTGTTGAATTCTTTTCACATTAATCTTTATTATGAGAGTATAATACTATGTACTTATCAATAAGAAAAAATTAAGTTCCTTTACATTGTGTACTTAATTTGTGAAAGAAAGCTATACTTTGATAACACACCCAGTCCTTGGTTATTGCTCAATAGTGTGTGGCAGATGCTCAAAACCGTATTCACCTAATTATTTTGAGCAATGTATCCCACATTGTGCCAGACTGTGGCTCAATGCACCCTCTATGTGGTGAGTAACAATTTAGCCTTTCCATGTTTTTATCCCATTCTGTATTTTTTGAGGTTACAGCCAATACATCTGTCAATTTTTATTATGCAAATACAAAAAATTCATGCACCACTGTGTATTGACATACAAGAAAAGAAAAATTAATGGCACAAGAGGAATTATTTTATGTCAGTAATTTTGCTAGTATGGAACACAGGTTAAGTCCATTACATACACAGTCAACTTTACTGCAGAAAGCAGTGTGATATCTGTGTGAATACATTACTAGAGAAAAAATATGATGGAACATGGTTGCTACACAATTTACAAATATACATTATGTGAATTGTTGTAACTTCACAGACTAAGACTGGCCATATGTACCTTCAAAGTGCACCAATCTTACTGTTGTCTCAAACACACAAAAATTAATAACCATACTCCCAGTTTCTGGATTTGAGTACTTTCACTAATAAATTTTACTGAGTGAATAGAAAAATACTGAGATCCAAGAAACTGCTTGGAAATATTGGTACTTCAATTATGTGAACTATGGTGATTGCGAATATTGCTGAGTTGTGACTATTTAGTTCATCTTCAATGAACATCACTGGGAAAAGCCCAGGAATCACAGAATGCAACACCACCTCACCTATTATAAATAACAACACAATATTCATACAAACATTTATTAGACCATTTATTCATTTACAAAACTGCTCTTGCAAGACTCAGAACATGTGTAAAGTATGATATAAAATGAATTCACTTAAATAAACTGATGAAGGCACTGCACCCACTGAGCAACAGGCAACATGTTTAATGTAATATACAGTATTTGAAGAATAAAACTCTGATGGAAGCCTTCAATTCATTCCATATTTTGCCACAAGCTCCTCCACTTTCTTTATATAAGCTTCCTTTGCTTCCTCCTGTGACATTCCTTTCTTTCCGTTCCATGCATCCCACTTGGCTTTGCCTTTAAAATCCAACATTCCTGGACGATCTGTGAAAAAATAAAAATAATTCCCGACTACTGTTATACATGCTCTTTGCTTCAGGCAAGGAAGAAACAAATTCTAAGAAATTTTTATTTCTTATGTTATGCTTCCTTATATCATACCATCTAAAATGTGTGTTAGCCAAACCATTCCACCAATAAAATTGATTATTGCAGGTTGTGTGTGGGAATTTAACTCCAAGATGTTTACATTAGATGAAAAACAATGTAATGATGTAATTACTGCAAACTTGGGTATCTGCTTCTAAAAAAAAAGCAGACCTCACGGCAGTTCCATAATTTTTTCATAAATTTTCTGAATGATTTTTTATAAATTCCTTAGTATTTCCATTACTAATATGTAAAATTTATCAGTGGTGTTTTAATGTAAGCACAACTTTTCATGCAATCACTAAAATCTATATTTTGTCACTTTCAATCACAGTATTTTCAATGCCGATTACGATCTGTATGCAATAAATTGCAGAAAATTATAATACACAAATTATCAAGAACTTATAATTGTAACCTTCAAATTATTTTTTTATAATTTGTCCCGTTCTGTCACAGCTTGAAAGACTAGTTTGGAGGTTCTACATCTACATTTATACTCCGCAAGCCACCCAACGGTGTGTGGCGGAAGGCACTTTACATGCCACTATCATTACCTCCCTTTTCTGTTCCAGTCGCGTATGGTTCGCGGGAAGTTCTTCTGAAAGCCTCCGTGCGCGCTCGAATCTCTCTAATGTTACATTCGTGATCTCCTCGGGAGGTATAAGTAGGGGGAAGCAATATATTCGATACCTCATCCAGAAACCCACCCTCTTGAAACCTGGCGAGCAAGCTACACCGCAATGCAGAGCACCTCTCTTGCAGAGTCTGCCACTTGAGTTTGCTAAACATCTCTGTAACACTATCACGGTTACCAAATAACCCTGTGACGAAACGCACCGCTCTTTTTTTGGATCTTCTCTATCTCCTCCGTCAACCCGATCTGGTATGGATCCCACACTGATGAGCAATACTCAAGTATAGGTCGAACGAGTGTTTTGTTGATGGACTACATTTTCTAAGGACTCTACCAATGAATCTCGACCTGGCACCTGCCTTACCAACAATTAATTTTATATGATCATTCCACTTCAAATCGTTCCGTACGCATACTCCCAGATATTTTACAGAAGTAACTGCTACCAGTGTTTGTACTGCTATCATTTAATCATACAATAAAGGATCCTTCTTTCCATGTATTCGCAATAGATTTGTCTATGTTAAGGGTCAGTTGCCACTCCCTGCACGAAGTGCCTATCCGCTGCAGATCTTCCTGCATTTCGCTGCAATTTTCTAATGCTGTCACTTCTCTGTATACTACAGCATCATCCGTGAAAAGCTGCATGGAACTTCTGACACCATCGACTAGGTCATTTATATATATTGTGAAAAGCAATGGTCCCATAACACTCCCCTGTTGCACGCCAGAGGTTACTTTAATGTCTGTGTTCTGTTTGCTAAAAATTCTTCAATCCAGCCACACAGCTGGTCTGATATTCCGTAGGCTTTTACTTTATCAGGTGACAGTGCGGAACTGTATCGAACGCCTTCCAGAAGTCAAGGAAAATGGCATCTACCTGGGAGCCTGTATCTAATATTTTATGGGTCTCATGAACAAATAAAGTGAGTTGGGTCTCTCATGATCACTGTTTCTGGAATTCATGTTAATTCCTACAGAGTAGATTCTGGGTTTCCAAAAACGACATGATACTCTAGCGAAAAACATCTTCTAAAATTCTACAACAGATCGACGTCAGAGATATAGGTCTATAGTTTTGCGCATCTGCTCGACGACCCTTCTTGAAGACTGGGACTACCTGTGCTGTTTTCCAATCATTTGGAACCTTCCGTTCCTCAAGAGACTTGCGGGACACAGCTGTTAGAAGGGGGGGGGGGGGGGGGGGGGGGCAAGTTCTTTCGCATACTCTGTGTAGAATCGAATTGGTATCCCGTCAGGTCCAGTAGACTTTCCTCTGTTGAGTGATTCCAGTTGCTTTTCTATTCCTTGGACACTTATTTCGATGTCAGCCATTTTTTCGTCCGTGTGCGGATTTAGAGAAAGAACTGCAGTGCGGTCTTCCTCTGTGAAACAGCTTTGGAAAAAGGTGTTTAGTGTTTCAGCTTTACGTGTGTCGTCGTCGTCGTCACCACCACAGAGTGTCAGGATATGATGTTTCGAGCCACTTACTGATTTAACGTAAGACCAGAACTCCCTAGGATTTTCTGTCAAGTCGGTACATAGAATTTTACTTTCGAATTCACTGAACACTTCACGCCTAGCCCTTCTTACGCTAACTTTGACATTGTTTAGCTTCTGTTTGAGAGGTTTTGGCTGCATTTAAACTTGGAGTGAAGCTCTTTGCTATCGCAGTAGTTTCCTAACTTTGTTGTTGAACCACAGTGGGTTTTTCCCGTTCCTCACAGTTTTAATCGTCACTTACCTGTCTAAAATGCATTTTACGATTGCCTTTAACTTTTTCCATAAACACTCAACATTGTCAGTGTCAGAACAGAAATTTTCGTTTTGATCTGTTAGGTAGTCTGAAATCTGCCTTCTATTACTCTTGCTAAACAGATAAACCTTCCTCCCTTTTTTTATATTCCTATTAACTTTCATATTCAGGGATGCTGCAACGGCCTTATGATCACTGATTCCCTGTTCTGCACTTACAGAGTCAAAAAGTTCGGGTCTGTCTTATCAGTAGGTCCAAGATGTTATCTCCACGAGTCTGTTCTCTGTTTAATTGCTCGAGGTAATTTTTGGATAGTGCACTCAGTATAATGTCACTCGATGCCTCGTCCCTACCACCCGTCCTAAACATCTGAGTGTCCCAGTCTATATCTGGTAAATTGAAATCTCCACCGAAGACTATAACATGCTGAGAAAATTTATGTGAAATGTATTCCAGATTTTCTCTCAGTTGTTCTGCCACTAATGCTGCTGAGTCGGGAGGTCGGTAAAAGGAGCCAATTATTAACCTAGCTCGGTTGTCGAGTGTAACCTCCACCCATAATAATTCACAGGAACTATCCACTTCTACTTCACTACAGGATAAACAACTACTAACAGCGACAAACACGCCACCACCGGTTGCATGCAGTCTATCCTTTCTAAACACCGTCTGTGCCTTTGTAAAAATTTCGGCAGAATTTATCTCTGGCTTCAGCCAGCTTTCTGTACCTATAACGATTTCAGCTTCGGTGCTTTCTATCAGCGCTTGAAGTTCCGGTACTTTACCAATGCAGCTTCGACAGTTTACAATTACAATACTGATTGCTGCTCGGTCCCCGCATGTCCTGACTTTGCCCCGCACCCTTTGAGGCTGTTGCCCTTTCTGTACTTGCCCGAGGCTATCTAACCTAAAAAACCGCCCAGTCCACGCCACACAACCCCTGCTACCCGTGTAGCCGCTTGCTGCATGTAGTGGACTCCTGACCTATCCAGCGGAACCCGAAACCCCATCACCCTATGGCGCAAGTCGAGGAATCTGCTCTGTAAAACATTAGTAATTTCCTACTTTAAATTAACTTCAGGTAACTGTTTTAATAAAAGATTAAAAATGTTTGTGTTTTAAGTAAAACAGCTGAAATTGTTACAATAAACAAAGCTCCAGGCCCCAATGGAGTCCCTGTCAAAGTCTATACTGAATTTGCAGCTGAATTAGCTGCTCTTCTCAGTATGATCTATCTAAGATACCTCTAGCAATAAAACAGTGCACTGTTCTTGGAAAAAGGCACAGGTCACACCTGTCTACAAGAAGGGTAGTAGAAGTGGTCCACGAAACTGCCATCTGACATCTTTGAAATCTATTTGTTGTAGGATCTTAGAACATATTCTGAACTCTAACATAACAATGAGGTATCTTTGAACAAAATGGCCACCTCGACACCAACAAACATGGTTTTTGAAAACATCAATCTTTTGAAACCCAACTCTCACTTTTCTCACATGACCTAATGAAAGCTTTGGATGAAGGCAACCAGTAGATTCAAGATTTATCAATTTCCCAAAAGCACTTGTCTTGGTTCCACATCTATGCTAGTTGCCAAGAGTACAATCATGTGGGGTATCAAAAATTTGAGATTGGGATTGAGGACTTTTTGTTAGGGAGGGACACAGCATGTTATATTGGATTGAGAGTCATTGTCAGATATAGAAATAACTTCGGGTGTGCCCAGTGAAGTGTGTTGGGACACTTCCTGCTCATGTTTATATAAATGATCTTGCAGACAATATTAATAGTAAAAATCAGAAATTTTGCAAATGATGGCAGTTCTCTATATTGAAGTAATAGATTAGAGAAGCTGCATAAATGTTCAGTCAGATCTTTAATACGATTTCAAAGTGGTGCAGAGATTAGCACTTGCTCTAAATGTTCAAAAATGTAAAATTGTGCACTCCACAAAATGAAAAATGTCATATCCTATGACTATAATATCAGTGAGTCACTTTTGGAATCTGCCAACTCATACAAATACCTGGGTGAAACACTTAAGAATATGACATGGAATGATCACATAGGTTCAGCTGTGGGTAGAACAGGTGGTAAGACTTCAATTTATTGGTAGGCTGTTGGAGAAGTGCAATAGTCTGCTAGAGAGATTGCTTACAAATCACTTGGTGACCCATCCCTAGAAATACTGCTCAAATGTATGGGACCCACACCAGATAGGATCAACAGAGGATATTTAACACATACAGTGAAGGGCAGCATGAATGGCCACAGGTTTGTTTAACCAATGAGAGTGTTTACAGAGATACTGAAGGAACTGAAATGGCAGGCTCTTGAAGACAAAGTATCCCAAGGAAGTCTTATTAATGAGGTTTCAATGATTACTCTAGAGATATACTACAACTCCCTACATATTGCTCACACAAAAGTCATGAGGATAAGATTAGAACAAGTACGGCATGCACAGAGGCATTCAGCAAATCATTCTTCCCACACACCATATGTGAATGGAACACCAAAGAAACCCTTACAATGGGATGTACCCTCCACCACAAACCTCAAAGTGGTTTGCAGATATGGACAAAGTGTTTAGGCTGGGTGTTTATCTTACTATTTCTTCAATAAGGACTGAGCCTATAATGTGGCTGAAGTGACAACATTTTGTATCATACCAGCCTAATACATCTGGTAGTAAGCTCATAAGAAAGAGTGTTTGTGACATTGATAGAGAAATCAGACTAGTACAGCATGCAGTATTGGGTGGAAAATATCAGGTTAAAGATGATGTGCCCTTTTACAATGTTTGCAAACAGATTGTGATGGTATGTTGTCCAAAGGATGGAGGTTAACAGCCTTTAGTCTTCATTTGATGTAGCTATTCATGATATCCATGTATTACCTGATCCTGTACACTGTGATGAGGCCATATCCCAATAATAATTTATATGGAGCATTTCATAATCAAAAATTTTCAACTTCTCATGCAAATTGCAGATGGAGGGGGAGAGGGGGGGGGGGAGAAAGAAAGAAGGGAAGCAATTTGCGATATCAGCTGCATCAGGACTTCATCATGCAGAATCAGCAGTAATGAAAATTTGTGCTAGACCAGGACTGTACCATTTGAACACACTGTTTATCACAAATGCATGGATTATCTCTGCAAACACTCCAGCTGACCCCCATTCCCACCTAGCACCATCTATCCACAGTCCCTGTTCATGTCTATGTCCTCCATGCTCACCAATTTTATAGTCCCATTTGCATGGTGTGTGTTCTTTTTGACATGTCCAAAAGTACAGACACCATGCATTAATATAAGCTTTTGAACTTAACTGCTTCAGGGAATGATTCTTACACACACCCCAAATAATGAAGTCTATAAACAAATGGGTGACAAAATGGAAGACATTCATGTGGGTTTTTTGATATTGAATTCACAGTTGAAATATAAATTAAGCACTTAATAGGACAAGCTCTAACAGTAGATGAACAAAAAGTAACCTTTTCTAGGAAGGACTGTGAGCAAATTTACATTTAAAGCTAATAAAATTGCATGGGTATCAAATTCTGATGTTTCCCAAATTCTTGATACATCTGATATTTACTATGAACAGAAGTTTTCGTCCTTTGGCTTAGACATCAATGATATTTCATAGGATGGTGTATTTTTTGTTGAAATATAAAATATATTCATCTTTCGTATTTTCAGAATGATGAAATTGTTTGGTACTAGCTCAATTTTATCCTTCATAATTTTAATGTTACAATAACAGGTAGGAATAAACAGTTATAAACTGTTGATTACTAAGCACAAAAATTTCATAATCTAGTTGGTTACAATTTCAAGAAATTTTTCTACTTTATTACCACAGGTGGATTTTACACCCCATTCAATAGCCATTGTCATATCTACCTTTATTTATCTACTCACTATCAAGTAACATTTCTGTAAGTTAATTATATTTAAGCCTGTAACATTTTATGGCCAACAGAGGACCTGTTTCAACAGAAATTTTGTTCTGGAATGTGAAACATGTTTAAATGTTATGCTAATGACTCATTCTATTACAGAATGGCTGAACCATAAATTTCATTTAAGAGTCATATGCTGACACCTTCAGCAACAGTAAGTGCTTTTCGAAGGTCAATACACACTAATGCTGAAAACTATACCAAAGCCAGAGATCAGGGGCACAGAACAGGCAATTCACAATGTGCCCATGAAAGCAGCCAATCGTCTTACTCAACACCTCCAAATAACAGAAAATTTCCAGGTTGCTGCAAGACCTAATATAAAAGGACTTGAGAAGGATATGAGATTAGAGGTAATCAACATCACTGCTCATCTGAACTTGCTACAGGCAAGATAGGCATATGTAACCTAATCTGTTAGAACCTTCTCCATTGTTTAAGCCACCAAAAGTATAAAAGGGAGGGATGCCTCTACATCCCGTATTAAATACTATCAACTCTGGCGTGGGTGGTTGGGAGTTAAGGCACTAAACAGCATCATCATCAATTTCTCAGGCAGAGATTCATTCATCCAGAATTTGGGTTATCCACTAGGGAAGTTATCAGATGAGTGAAGTATGTAGGAGATGTAAAAATCAAGGCACTGGAGGCAATACTGATGCCATAGCTGAGAAATGATTTATGAGAAAGTAAGAGTATGTTTTGGGCCAATACATAGAATAAGTGATCTCTCTCAGCTCTGGTGCGATAGAAAAACCTCACCTGCATCTGACCCCTCCCCTACCAACCACATTAAGGCAAAGACAGTTACATAGTAAAGAATATCTTCTAGTCGACAAATTCAGAACAGTAAAGGTGAGAAGTCTGAAATGTAATGGATCTGCTGGACCATTAATAGTGAAAAAATATGATAGAAACTGAAGGAAACAGTTGGGCATCACCCAGTGCTCTGCATGCATAGGGAAAAGTCCAACCCTCAGCTATCCCACTCCTGATACATCTAAGTCAAAGTGCTGAAGAAGAGAACAGCACCAACTATTCACTAGAGTGCAGCCTCTAAAGGAGGTAACAGGGTGACACATAAGAAGTGGCAAACTGCATCTAAAAGCAATTGAAACAGAGGAAAAGAGGAATGACAGAGGCAGCTGGTTGAAAAAGGAAACAGTATTGAAAGTTCCCAGATCCAACATGTAGCAAGAGTTGCCCCAACCCCAACCATCCCACACCCACTCAGAAGATAGTTTAAAGTGTTATGTCTGTGAATAAAAAACACTTTCACAACTGTGAATAAAAACACCGTCACAATGAAAAAGAGAACCAGACCAACATTCCCCAAGTCATTTACCAATATGTGAGAGAATATCAAAATATCAGACTCAGCATGGATAGCCAGGAACAGGAAAGAATCATCACAACCACAGTATGGGGGTGGCTAGTTTCATAAAATAAAACTATGGGTTAGTCTCATATGATTGACAGAGGCAACACTCAACAGTGATATTCTGTAGAGGGAAATGGTAGGAGGCGAGCTATGCAGCAATAGTCTCGTTGATAGAATGAAGTTACTACAGGAGTAGTAGTACACCACAAGTTCCAGAGGCATTATTTGCACCCACAAACCTAGAGCTAATACCATCAAAGAAAATTTAGGGTGAATAGTTGCTTCTCTCATCAAACAGTGTCATTCCCTGGGATACCCACATGACATGGGAATTAGAGAAAGACAACCAATCGGGCCATATGATTAAATTCAGAGGAAGACACGACTAGCAGGTATCACAGGGTGACAATAACATCAGTCAGTGGCCTAGAGACTGCTCATTGAGTCACTACATGTTAGAATGTGGTCAAAGGGGACCCCATTTAATTAAGTGGAAGGTACTGTTAATGGCTATCACCACTATCATAAATATACTCCATGTCCCCAGTAACAAATGATGTTCCTGATCAGTGGTAGCTTTAAAAATGTATCATCCTATCCATGGTTTTAGGTCCATCTGTGTGAAAAATGGTAACACCCTGACTCTCGAATAATATGAATAATGTAAATTAACCAAAATTTGTGGTTTAAATGGGGAACAAAGCAAAAGCAGCCACGATTAACATCCTATGAGCATGTAAGATACAGTTGGGGAGTAAAATTGCAGCACAGGAGAGTACAGCAATGACATGGGGCATTATGTTTGCCACAAATGTACTCACAAAAACAGTTGAGAGGGGAGGGGGAAGGGGGTAGTGCATGGACAGGCTGAACACCCACCCACCTACCTACCCAATTGTTGGAGGCATTATAAAGTGAAGTGTGCTCTGAGACCAGAAAAAGAAATATACTCGGCATGTTTTGAGGAGACTGCTGTTGAGGCCACAGACTTCAAACCTATGTATTTCAACACACAAATTGATAACTGTGAAGCCACATTACAGGGAGGCCCTGGATGAATTTGGCAACACCATCCATGAGAGTAACTCCACCACAGAAGTAAGGAAAAAGGGTTGCCATCCAATCCGTAACACCTGAGTACAGAATAAGCAAGATGACAAGCAGCTCTCTTTGTACATAGAAAACTTATGCAGTCAGAGCACACACAATTTACGTATGATGAGCTGCCACCACCCAACCCAACACAGCAATGTTTGAGAGCTGTTGTGAACAGTGACTAAGAGGTCCCACCTACTGGGCTGCAATGCTTTATGGATGTTTTCTGGTGGAATGGTTACAGTGATACACAAATCAAGGTAATATAAATAATGCCCAATGCTCAAACAAAGGGGGAACAACTGACGAACATTTCTGCCATACATGGGACTGCCAACAGCCTAGATTGCAAGGATTTTGAAGAAACAGGGTGCCAATCTACCAAACACTGCAACTGATTTAAGATCTACTCTGCCCAGGCAACACTTGAAGGGGGACTGCACACCTGCCTAGTACAGCCTTCAATATACACTATGTGATCAAAAATATCCGGACACCCCAAAAACACACATTTTTCATATTAGGAGCATTGTACTGCCACCTACTGCCAGGTACCCCATAGCAGTGACCTCAGTAGTCATTAGACATTGTGAAAGGGGAATGGGGCACTCAGTGGGACTCATGGACTTCAAATGTGGTCACATGACTGAGTGTCACTTGTGTCCTACACCTGTACATGAGATTTCCACACTCTTAAATTTACCTAGGTCAACTGTTTCCAATGTAGTAGTGAAGTGGAAATGTGAAGGGACACGTACAGCACAAAGGCATACAGCCCAACGTCTGTTGACTGACAGACCGCTGACAGTTGAACAGGGTCATAATGTGTAATAGGCAGACACCTATGCAGACCATCACACAGGAATACCAAACTGCATCATGATCCACTGCAAGTACTATGACAGTTAGGAGGCGGGTAAGGAAACTGATTTTATAGTCGAGCAGCTGCTCATAAGCCACACATCATGCCGGTAAATGCCACACAATGCCTCACTTGGTGTAAGGTGCACAAACATTGGACAACTGAACAATGGAAAAACGTCATGTGGCATGACGAATCAGGGTATACAATATGGCGATCTCATGGCAAGGTGTGGATATGGTTAATCCACAACAAACATGTCAGCGGGTGCAGTGCCAACAATAAAATACAGAGGCGGTGGTGTTATGGTGTGGCTATGTTTTTCATGGAGGGGGGCTTGCACACCTTTTTTTGGAACTATCACAGCACAGGCCTACATTGATTTTTTAATCACCTTCTTGCTTCCCACAATTTAAGAGCAATTCGGGTATGGCGAGTGAATCTTTCAGCACACTAGCACCTGTTCATAATGCACGGCCTGTGGCAGAGTGGTTACATGAAAATAACATCCCTGTAATGGACTGGCCTTCATAGAGTCCTGAGCAGAGTACTATAGAATGGGATATTTTGGAATGCCGAATTCATGCCAGGCCTCACTGACATTGATACCTCTCCTCAGGGCAGCACTCCATGAAGAATGCAGTGCCATTCCCCAAGAAACCTTCCAGCACCTGACTGAAGGTATGCCTGCGAGAGTGTTTATTTTGTTTTGCTTTGCTTTATAGTGCAAAAACAACTGGGGTCATACGTACCCAAGTCAAAACTATAGAACACAAAGACATGAGTTAAAAACGTCAGTCCCAATTAATATAACAGAAGACAGCTAAAAACAGGCACATGGAAAAAGGGCTAAAAAGGACACCATACAGAAACAGAGGTCCAAAACTAAAAATTAAATGGCCTTCGCCATACTGCTTTAGTGGATAAAAAGTAAGACACGGTCGACAGCCCACACATTTGCTAAAATGACCAATAACTCAGACGGCAAACCCAAACGGGAATGTAAAAGGTTAAAAATGGTCATTCCATCAGAAATTGGTAAACAGTTAAAACTTGAGTGCAGTGTGTACAAAGTGGTGGGATAGAGCCACTTAGCAAATGACGGTGGCTAAAGAGGCAGTGCCCAATACGCAGCCAAGATAAAAGAACCACCTCTCAGCGGGAGGGCTAAGAGGAAGCCGTCCATGCCCCTGGAAGAGTCTTAATAAGCTGGACCTTATTCCCGTGAAGGTAGGTCCATTGGTGATACGAAAGGGACACCACCACCTGACATGTTGCAACGCACGAGTTCAACAGAGGGGATATGGGTACTCGCGGGCTGAGGTACAAGGACTGCAGCTTTGACAGCAGCCTTGTTTGCTAACAGACTGATGTGACCAGGAACCCACAGAAACATCACAGTGGCTCCACCAAGAGTGAGCAAGTTAGAGTTTTCATGGACCCACTGCACTGAGATATGGGTAGTGTACAGTGCAAATAGACTTTCAAAGGCACTGAGAGTGAGCAGACTACGCAACTGAAAAGGCTGCATCACAGGATGTGCTCCATGGCATGATACAAGGTGAAGAGCTTGGTTGTAAATACTGAGGAGCATGCTGGAAGCTGATATTGAAAGAGAGAGATGCCAATGACAAAGGCACACCCGTCCCCACGGAAACATACTATCACGAAGTTGCATGTGAAGGTCTTTAAACTGAAGACGACATCCAAGGTTGGAGTGGTGTCCTTAGTAAGCGAATGAAGGTCAAGATTAACATGGGCCACTTCACGAAGCCAGGGTGGTGAAAAGTTAACACCCAATGGGTAAGTTGCAGGTGTGAAGTTAAGCTGCTGGAGCATGTGCCAAAATCTGATGCCAGGAGGTAACAGAACAGGGACACACCCCATACTGGCAATGAAAGGAATTATCGAAGAAGGCAGCATAGGATGGGTGGCCACGCATGGCAGACAAATGCCATGCATACCTGCTGAGGAGAAAGTCACAGCGATAAGACATTGGTATTTCAGCCGCTTCAGCATACAGACTCAACTGGGCTGCATAAAAGGTGCCCATGGCCAAACGGATGCCACAATTATGAATAGTGTTGAGTTAGTGTAAGAGGGATGGGCATGCAGATGCATAAACAAAGCACATCGTCGAGTTTCAAATGGACAAGGGACCAGTGCAAACAGAGGAGGGTGGTTCAATTGCATAGTTTCAACGAATGGATGGGGCAACAAGCCAAAGATATAAAGATGGAGGGAGAAACCATTTGCGTCGCTAGAAATTCATACAGACTTGTCAGTGGGAAAGTGAAAGCCACTGTTGATGCTCCAGGAATAAAGGCGATGAAGACACCGCTGAAGGCACTGCCCAGTGGGACAGGTCAGTGGAGAACTGCAATAGATGGCAAAATCGTCAACAAAAAGGGAGCCAGAGATGGCCAGTGGGTGACAGGCCATGATAGGGTGAATAGCGATAAACAGGACAACACTCAGGATGGGACCCTGAGCCACACCGGTTTCCTTGATAAAGGTGTCCAACAATGCAAAATCCACATGCTCCTTGTAAAAATACAAGGAAATAGGGCAATTGGCCACAGAAGCCCCATGTGTATAGAGTAGAGAGGATACCAGTTCTCCAGTAGGCGTCATAGACCAAATCAAAAATCATGGCCACAGTCTGGGATTTCCACAGAAAACCAACCACGACACGGGTAGACAAAGTAACGAGATGGTCAACTGTGGAACAATGTGCTCTAAATGCACACCATGCATTCGTCATTCTATTACAAGACTCAAGCCACCATACCAGCCGGGCATGAATGTGTTCCATCACCTTGCAAACATAGATGGTAAGAGAGATGGGGCAGTTGCTAGAAGGTAGCTTTTTGTCCTTGCTGGGCTTAGGTATGGGTAAGACAGTGCCTTCACACCAGCATCTGGGAAATCTGTCCTCTGCTCAGATGTGGTTGTACGTGTTAAGCAGAAACTGCTTGCCCAAAAGAGGAAGGTGCTGCAACATCTGAATGTGGAAGGCATCCAGCCCTGGAGTGGAGGATCGGAATGAACTGAGGGCATGTAGCACTCATGATTCGGAGAAGAGAAGGGTATCATCCAAGCTGCCTCCGCTTGTTTCCGATGCAGGAAGGCAGGGTGATAGCGGGAAGAGCTCAAAACTTCCACAAAATGGTGGCCCAAGGTGCTGGAGATAGCAATAGGGTCCACAACAACATTGTCTGCTACTGCGAGGCCGAAAATAGGGGAACAGATCTTGGTCCCAGAGAGCTGTCTGAGGTTGACCTGCAGGACAGAAGAGGATTTTTTTTTTTTTTTTTATTTTGGTTTTAGGGCGCAAAACTGCGAAGGTCATTAGCGCCCGGTCCGTGACTGAGGAAAGAATAAAAACTGAAAATTGAAAACAGCAAAAATGGGAACGAAACTCAAAAAATTGAACACTAAAAGCAGAAACAAGGCTTAAAATTCCACTACAGAGAGGGGTTGATGGTCCCCGATAAAACTTCAAATGATTGGCGTCATTTCACTGTCACTAATAAACTGGAGAACGCGGTCGGCTGAGCGCGTGTCATCTGCTAAAATCGACGATAGATCAGGCGATAGCTGTAGACGGGAGCGTAACGGATTAAAATAGGGGCATTCAATTAAAAGGTGTCGTACCGTCCACAGCTGAGAGCAGTGGGGACAGAGTGGGGGAGGATCGCCGCTTAAAAGATGTTGATGGCTAAAAAGACAGTGCCCTATCCGGAGTCTAGCTAAAATTACCTCCTCCCGACGACGCGTTCGGGAGGAAGAGGTCCAAGCGCAAGGAAGGGCTTTCACTTCCCGCAATTTATTGCAGGGAAGTGTTGACCAATGCGCATGCCATAAATGAGCAACTTTGCGACATAAACCGCTCCGTAGATCGGTGAAGGGAAGCGACTGAATAGCTGGCCGAGGAAGAGAAACTGCAGCCTTGGCTGCTATATTAGCCGCCTCATTCCCACAGATACCAGCGTGTCCCGGGAGCCAGAGGAACGCCACCGAGACGCCCCCCAGGTGGAGCAAGCGCAGACAGTCCTGAATCCGGTGGACCAGAGGGTGCACAGGGTAAAGAGCTTTGAGACTGAGGAGAGAGCTGAGAGAATCTGAGCAGATTACGTACTGTATCCGCTGATGGCGGCGGATGTAGTGGACAGCCTGGAGAACAGCGAAAAGCTCCGCAGTATAAACCGAACACTGGTCGGGAAGCCGAAAGTGATTTGGGGCGTCGCCAACAATACAGGCACTCCCTACACCCAACGATGTTTTCGAGCCATCGGTGTAAATAAATGTGGCGTCCGTCAGTTGTGCACATAGAGCAGCAAATGCCCGACGATAAACAAGTGGAGGTGTACCGTCCTTGGGAAATTGACAAAGATCACGGAGCAGACAGATCCGGGGACGCAGCCAAGGCGGTGCTGTACCCCAAGTTGTCAAGAAGGTTTTAGGAAAGCGGAAGGAAAGAGAATGGAGCAGTTGACGGAAGCGGACTCCCGGGGGTAGTAGGGAGGAGGAGCGGCCTGCATACCCTACATCAAAGGAGGCGTCGAAAAAAGGGTCATGGGCTGGATTAGCAGGCATGGAAGACAGATGGCTAGCATAACGGCTCAGAAGGACCGCTCGCCGATTGGACAGCGGAGGTTCAGCAGTCTCGGCATAAAGGCTTTCCACAGGGCTAGTGTAAAAAGCTCCAGACGCTAAACGCAATCCACGGTGGTGGATAGAGTCGAGACGCCGAAGAATAGACGGCCGAGCAGAGGAGTAGACTATGCTTCCATAGTCCAATTTCGAGCGCACTAAGGCGCGATAGAGGCGGAGAAGGACCACTCGGTCCGCTCCCCAGGAGGTACCATTCAGGACACGGAGGGTGTTGAGCGTTCGCAGACAGCGAGCCGAAAGATAGGAAACGTGGGAGGACCAGCACAGTTTTCTGTCAAACATAAGACCCAAGAATTTAGTGACGTCTGAAAACGGAAGGTTGACAGGACCTAGATGGAAGGAGGGCAGAAGAAACTCCTTACGTCGCCAAAAATTAATACAAACGGTCTTACTGGGAGAAAAACGGAAGCCGGTTTCGAGGCTCCAAGAGTGGAGGCGATCGAGACATCCTTGAAGACGTCGTTCAACAAGGCTGGTCCGTTGAGAGCTGTAGTAGATCGCAAAATCGTCCACAAAGAGGGAGCCCGAGACGTCAGGAAGGAGACAATCCATAATTGGATTTATAGCGATGGCAAACAGTACAACACTCAGCATGGAGCCCTGGGGTACCCCGTTTTCTTGAGAGAAAGTACGGGAGAGAGTAGTGTTCACCCGCACCCTAAATGTTCGCTCTGCCATAAATTCGCGAAGAAAAAGGGGCAGCCGGCCTCGAAAGCCCCAAGAGAACAGTGTGCGGAGGATGCCTGTCCTCCAACAGGTATCGTATGCTCTCTCCAGATCAAAAAATATTGCTACCGTTTGGCGTTTCCGGAGAAAATTGTTCATGATATAAGTGGAGAGAGCAACAAGATGGTCAACTGCAGAGCGATGCTTTCGGAATCCGCATTGGGCAGGTGTTAAAAGACTGCGGGATTCCAGCCACCAAGCTAAACGGTAATTCACCATACGCTCCAAAATCTTACAGACACTACTCGTGAGAGAAATGGGACGATAGCTAGAGGGGAGATGTTTGTCCTTTCCAGGTTTCGGAATGGGAACGACGATAGCTTCCCGCCATCGTCTGGGAAAGGTACTGTCGGGCCAAATTCGATTATAAAGGCGAAGGAGGTAACGCAGACTATGGGTTGATAAATGCAGCAACATTTGGACATGGATACCATCCGATCCAGGGGCGGAGGAGCGAGAAGAAGAGAGGGCATGTTGGAGTTCCCGCATGGAGAAAACAGTATTGTAGCTTTCGCGATTTTGAGAGGAGAAAGCAAGAGGTCGCACTTCCGCTGCACGTTTCTTCGGGAGAAACGCTGGCGGGTAATTTGAAGAGCTCGAAATCTCAGCAAAGTGCTGACCCAATGAGTTAGAAATTGCGACAGGGTCCACTAAGGTATCATGCGCGACAGTGAGCCCAGAGACCGGGGAGAAACTAGGCGCGCCTGAGAACCGTCGAAGCCGACTCCAAACTTCCGAGGAGGGAGTGAAGGTGTTAAAGGAGCTAATAAAGAATTGCCAGCTTGCCTTCTTGCTATCGCGGATGACGCGACGGCATCGCGCACGGAGTTGCTTATAGCAGATACAGTTTGCCAAAGTAGGATGGTGACGGAAAATGCGAAGAGCACGTCGCCGCTCACGGATTGCGTCACGGCATGCCTCGTTCCACCAAGGAACTGGGGGGCGCCGGGGCAATTCGGAGGTGCGTGGTATTGAACGTTCCGCAGCGGTAAGAATAACGTCGGTAATATGTGTGACCTCATCGTCGACGCTGGGAAAGCGACGGTCATCGAATGTCGCTAGAGACGAAAAAAGTGTCCAATCGGCTTGGGCAAACTTCCAGCGTCGCGGGCGCATATATGGCAGTTGAGGCTGCAGCCTAAGGACACATGGAAAGTGGTCACTCGAGTGTGTATCATCAAGGGCGAACCATTCGAAGCGCCGAGCTAGCGGAACAGTACCGATCGCAAGGTCCAAATGAGAGAAATTTGTCGTGGAGGCAGACAAAAACGTGGGGACCCCAGTGTTGAGGCAAACTAGATCCGCTTGGTGGAAGACGTCTAGCAATAGGGAGCCACGTGGACAAGGATGTGGAGATCCCCAAAGCGGGTGGTGGGCATTGAAGTCCCCAACCAGCAAATAGGGGGGTGGAAGCTGACCAAGAAGATGAAGGAGATCAGCTCGTGCCATTGGTGTGGACGATGGAATGTATACAGTACAAAGAGAGAACGTGTATCCAGAAAGGGAAAGACGGACGGCGACAGCTTGGAAGGAACTGTCTAAGGGGATTTGATGATAATGGAGAGTATCATGGAGAAGAATCATGAGTCCTCCATGTGCTGGAGTGCCTTCCACAGAGGGGAGGTCATATCGGACGGACTGAAAATGAGGGAGAACAAAGCGGTCATTAGGACGCAGCTTTGTTTCCTGAAGACAGAAGATGACCGGCGAGTAGGATCGTAAGAGGATCGACAATTCATCCCGATTGGCTCGAATGCCGCGGATATTCCAGTGGATAATGGACATAGGGTGAACAGAAAATGGAGGAATGTGACCAAGGGTGCTGTCAACTCAACGACTGCTCAGAGCTTGCGACCGACAGCATGGAATGGCATTCAGCCGAAGGCAGAAGATCCTGATCCATAGGCTGGTCAGGAGCAGCTCCTGCCACCAGCGATCGGCCGGTTGACCGGCAACCAGCAGTGCGCCTCGGCGACACAGAAGACGGCCGAGGGCGATTTCCGCCAGGTGGCGCTGTGGATGGGACACGCCTTGGCGGAGAAGGAGAGGAACTGGGTTTCTTTGTAGCCTTCTTGGAAGTATGAGGTTTAGAGGAAGGAGGTGGTGAAGTTGCCGTACGTAAAAACTCTTCACGAGTATGCTCTTTCTTCGAAGACTTGGTGTCGGACTTTTGGGCTCGAGATTTAGTAGAACCCGATGAAGGGTGAGCCATAGAGTGGGCAGGCGAAAGTGGTGAAGTTGAACGGGCGATCTTTGCGCTGGCCGATCTGACGACCGTGGCACTAAAGGTGAGGTCGCAAGTTTGCGTGGCCGCCTCCTTTGTTGGCCGAGGAGTAGCAAGGACAGTGCTGTATTTGCCTGTCTGAGGCACGGTGGGCTGTCGACTGGCGAATAATTTTCGAGCAGCAAAGGTCGACACCTTTTCCTTCACTCTTATTTCCTGGATGAGCTTTTCGTCCTTAAAAACTTGGCAATCTCTAGAGGATGCAGCGTGGTCACCCATACAGTTGATACAGCGAGGGGATGGAGGTGGACAAGCACCCTCATGGGCATCCCTGCCACACGTAACACATTTGGCCGGATTAGAACAGGACTGGCTGGTGTGATTGAAGCGCTGGCACCGATAGCAACGCGTAGGGTTTGGGACGTAAGGACGAACGGAAATTCTCTCATAGCCGGCTTTGATTTTCGATGGGAGTTGCACTTTGTCAAATGTCAAAAACACAGTGCGGGTTGGAATGATGTTCGTGTCAACCCTTTTCATAACCCTATGAACAGCCGTTACGCCCTGGTCTGACAGGTAGTGCTGAATTTCTTCGTCAGACAGTCCATCGAGGGAGCGTGTATAAACGACTCCACGCGAGGAATTTAAGGTACGGTGCGGTTCCACCCGGACAGGGAAAGTGTGTAGTAGTGAGGTACGCAGCAATTTTTGTGCCTGGAGGGCACTGTGTGTTTCTAGCAACAGGGTGCCATTCCGTAATCTGGAACAAGACTTTACAGGACCTGCAATTGCGTCGACACCTTTCTGAATAATGAAAGGGTTGACCGTGGAGAAGTCGTGACCTTCATCAGACCGAGAAACAACAAGGAACTGTGGCAACGATGGAAGAACTGACTGTGGTTGAGACTCAGTGAACTTACGTTTGTGAGCAGACATAGTGGAAGGTGAGGAAACCATTGCGGAAGAATCCCCCATGATTACCGGCGTCTCCGATGGCGCGCTCCTCCCTTGTGGGGGCCCTCTCTGAGGGCACTCCCGCCTTAGGTGATTGTTCACACCTCAGGTCACACCTCCCGACAAACGGACAGAGGGACCAATCGGCACTTTCGGAAGGTATCAGCTCGGGTAATCACCCCTCCCTGGGCCTGGCCGTTACCAGGGGGTACGTACGTGTCCTACCTGTCTACCCGGGGCGGGGAATTACGCGTTACCCCGTCACCGGCTACGCATGGAAGTGCGTGGGTCGGCCTTCAGACACGCACAGGGAGGAAGAAAGAGAAAGGGAAAGGAAAGAAGAGGTCTCAAACGCCGCAGCGGAGAAAAGGGGAGAGAGAAGAGGTAAGGAAAAGAGAAGGACAAAGGAAGGATGAAGACTTACAAGTAAGGAAGGCGAAGAATGTGGTACATTTACAAGCGTCCGTCTCCGGACGTAGGCACAAACCATTCCCCCAGAGGGGGAGAAAAGGAAGGAAAGAGCCAGAGGTGAGGGGGGGGCGAAGATGGGGGATGGGGAAGGATGCGGAAAAGGAAGGTATGCAGCCCGGAAAGGAAGGAGGGCCACATTAGCTCGGGGTCCCGTGTTCGCTACGCACATATCCACAAAAGAGTTGTGGACCCCCTGGGGGGAATTGGGGAGGTATCTGCCCAATAAGCTGAAGGAAGTCTGCCCTTGTGACAATGAATGACAGAGGCACAAATGGTGAGGTGGGGAAGGAAAAGTGAACTGCAACAACTTGAAGACAGGTAGTCAGGGAGATAGGTTGACAATGTCATCCTGTATGAGCAGCATTACCCCCCACAAGATGCAATGCCGATATCAGGGGTCAAAACAAATCGGTAAGTAATGTGAAAGTTCAAAGTGGTCATGAGGGTCCAATTTTGTTTCCTGAATTCAGAGTACAGGGGGACACAGTGATGCTAAAAGCAGCCGTAAATCCTCTTTGTGGGACCAAAGGCCACAAACATTCCATTGGAGGGCAGTCATGAGGAAGAAGAGATGTAGGGATGTCAACTCAGCAATGGCTGAACGACAGCCAGTGTCTAGATGCTACTACAGGGCACGGAAGCAGAAGTATCCTGCTCCATGGGGTCAACAGAAGCATCAGCTTGCTTATATGGTCAGTCTGTGAAGTCCAACGTTGAAAAAGGGTTGGTGGTGTACACAGGCATGACAAATGCTGGCCGGGCTAAGGTACCACGTGGCGACACCATCTAACAGGATCTTCGAGTTGGCGAAGGTGAAGACTGTTTGCCTCTGGTGGACTTCTTCCAGCCTTTACACTTAGAGGAAGACTCGGGTGTCCATTGACTGGCGGGATGTAGAAGGTCTTCATGAGGGTACTACTACTGTCCTTTCCTGGCTACTGGTTGTGTAGCTGGTGGCTTCGCCCCTTGAGGTGAGAGTTTGACAGTGTCACATAGCCAGAGGTTGCATGTCTGTGGACATGTCCTTCATGGAACAAGGGGGTAACAAGAACTATAGGCGCCAAACGGGAGGACACTGGGTTTGTGACTAGCCAGTTATTTGCAAGCTACTTTTTCCTTTATCCCAATCTCTTTGACAGCCCACTCATCACGATACATGGGACAATCCTGCAAGGTGGTGACATGGCCACCATTGAAGTTGATACAGTGGGGAGGAGGAGGCAGACAGTCTCCCTTGTGTGCATCTGTACCACAGGTTACACATTTGGCTGGCTGTCAGAAAGACATTACAGTGTGGTTGAAATGACGATACTGGTAGCAGCGCATCACAGTCTGACTGTGATAATTTCATAGCCTGCTTTGATCTTTGACAGCAGCACCACTCTATGAAATGTGAGGAAAAAAGTGCAGGTGGGCACTAAGGAGGAATCTACCTTTTTCATTATTCGATAGACAGCAATGACCCCTGTTCAGAGAAGTAAGATTGGATTTCGGCCTCCATTAGACCGTCTAGCAGCTTGGTGTAAATTACATCACAGGAAGAAATCAAAGTTCTATGCCTGAGAATCAGACATATTTTCCAAAAGCGAAGTACCATTCCATAAACAAGAGCAGGATTTTGCAGGGGCAGCAACTGCATGAACACCTTTCTGAATAATGAACAGATCTACTGTCGCAAAGCACTGATGTCTTCAGGATGTGAGACCACAAGGAACCATGGTGCAGTGGGAAGGGGGCTTCAATCGCTAGCCTAATTACCTTTACATTTGGTAGACTGATTGTGAAGATAATTCACTGCGAGAAAATCCTCGATGATGCCAGTGTCTCCAATGGCATGCCCCTTCCAACTGGAGGGGAGGGGGGGGGGTGTTCCTTCACAAAGGTTCATATGTCTTAGGTGACTTCACACCTCCCGAACCCTGACAGAGGGATGAATCGGCAATTTGGAAGGTTGCAGCTCAGGCAATCACCCCCTCCCTGGGCCTGACCTGTACCAGGGGTATGTGCACTCTGTCAACACAGGGATAGGAATTGTGTGTTACCTAGACGTATGTTATGCATCAGGCAAGTGGCCAGGACCACGGAGGGAAAAACAAATGTGAGACTGTTCTTGCATCAGTGACAGACAATGCAGAATATTTCCAACAACATCTTAGACATTGCCCCCCCCCCCCCCCAAGGGAGGGGGAAAAAGTATAGCTAGAGGACAGACATGCAACACAGAAGGGAAGAAACGCTGTGAAGGCTGGAGCCCCATGGTAGCCAAGCACAAACCTGCCAAAGAGTGACGAGCCCCTGGAGGGGTGCCTGCGAGAGTGGAAGCTTATATCAAGTATAAGGGGAAAGGGAAAGGTGGGACACCACCATATTGAATTTCAGCGTTACCAATGTAGTAGGGTGCCACGAACTTTAAAGTCTTTTTCAGCCATATGTCCGGATACTTTTGATCACATAGTTTAAGTCTGAAAGTGGTACATCAAGCAGCAAACTCTGTATTCTACAAAGCTGCTTTGAGCACTCCAGGTACATTCAACCAGCCTGTTGTGTATTGCACTGTAGAAACTGTGAAAAATACGTTTTGCTGTTTAACTGCAGAGGACTCTGTGTTAGTTTGATAACACAATTACTGGTTAGTCCTCAAATTTTGACAGGATGTATCTTTTGCAATTATTTCATTGCTATTAAATGATAAAGCCTTTGCACTTCAGTCCAAATTTAAGAGCAACTACTTCACAAAAATTATTTTTTAACATCCATAGGTATGTTTTTAGGAAGGGATAACACTGTATACAGAGTGTCAGTTTCCATCCAGTGAATTCATAAGAAACTGCCATCCACATAGTATCTTTTACTCTGTTATATATATTTGGTTCTAGTAACATTTTATTACTTTCTAAACACTGAAAAACCAATTTAGACATTAATCCAAGACTCAAAATCAGTAATTAGGTGCCTTTAGTTAATATTACATGCTATAAAAGAAAATAATGGCAATAGTTTTGTGAATGAAGCCATTGTGTAACCACTTTTCATTTACTTTGACTGCCATACTTTCATGTGCCACAAACACACAAGAAAGGTTCTGGAAATTCAAGCACTGGTTTGAGTGTTAACTGATTGAGGGTTTTAATCATTACTACCCTGTGTAACTGCAGTAGTTTAAGTATAAATCAATGACATAAGCACATAATTCCAGTGACTTGTTGCTGGACTGTCAAGACACAGAAAGTTATTTTTCAAGCAAATGCATTTTGTAACATGAAATTTATCTCACCTGTGTTAACATCTCCAACAGAACCTTGTTTAAAGAGTGCATAAATCTCTAGGAGCTCTGCATCTGTGGGAGTGGACTTCAGCTTCTTGACATCTTCAGCTGCTTTGTTGAATCTCTGAAACAATTATATATTTTTTGTCTTAAACTCAGATTTATTTCTCCAATGAATAAATTATAAACTATTGAACAGATACATCTACACAGACATGTATTGTAATATTGTCAGCCTAGTGAAAAGAATTTGAAGCCATTTTGACTATTTTTCAACCTTCACTGTCTCAAGAAATACATGAAGGTTTTACTTTGTTACAAAGTTACTTTGTGACTGGTAGTGGTAGTTTAAAAAACCTTTACATATCTAGTGAAAATATATTTAAATAATTAAAGTTAATTTAATATGATGGTTTCCCATAATTATGAATGGAGGATATACTTTTCTGTGCAATGTGGCGACAATTTTTATTTGCAGAAATCTGTGTGACCATCTAAATGACTAGATGAGTTGTGAAAATATTGCACGTAAATATGAAATTTCCAACTTAACTGTGCCCCAAAAATTATAAACACTATATTGTTTTGAATTAATGGAACAACCGGCTGCAAACATTTATAGCATTTCCAGTTAGACTTTACTACAGTCCAGCTTGTTATGTGTGAAACTTTTGAAACCAGACTTATTATCATCACAATTTTATATTTGTTTTATGAATTCTTTGATAGTTGTTATGCAGTATTGCTCTGAAAAAAGTGAACAGTATTTTGCACCAATAACAATGTCCCCTCTTTGTACTGAATCAGACTTGCCATTCCTTATGTATGTCAAAGCCTGCTGCTAGCTCTTGTTATTGTATAGATTGTTCTCTTTTGAAACTGAGGTAGCTATGGTTATATTATGCAGTCCAGTTTGGTGAAGAATGGATGTGTGTTCAAATGCAGTGAGTTCTAGTTACTTCCTGTCAGAAATAAAACGTCAGAAGTTATATATCAAAACCACAAATATATGACATCACATGCAACAATAGTAGTGCTTGTAGAAATTTTTGAAGTGGTCCAAGTTCATTGAAGCATTTACAACTGTACTTTAAACCTCAATGGCAATTTCTCCTGCTACTTATACCGAGAATCAATCCTCATTCACATCTGTACAAACAAAATCTCTTCAACCATATTTATTATTTTGTTTTAGGGTGCAAAAACAACTGGGGTCATATGCACCCAACTGAAAACCACAGAACACAATTTCAGGGGTTAAACAACTGTACCTCAATCCCAACTGACATAAGAGAAGACAGCTAGAAAGAGGGACGTGGAGGAAGGGCTACAGAAGACGCCATACAGAAGGAGATCCAAAACTAAAAGTTAAATGGTCTTCATCATATTGCTTTGATGGATAAAAAAGTGAAACGTGGTCGACAGCCCGCACATTTGCTAGAATGGCTGATAACTGATGGCAAACCCAAGTGGGAACATAAATGGTTAAAGATGGGCATTCTGGCTGGAAATGGCACACAGTTAAAACTTTGGCACAACATGTATAAAGTGGTCGCGTAGCACCACTAGGCAAATGACGATGGCTAAAAAGGCAATGCCCAATATGAAACCTAGTTAAAATGACCTCCTCCCAGTGGGAGCACCGAGAGGTCACCCAAGCCACTGGGAAAGGCTTAAACCTGTGCTTATTCCCATAAAGGGAGGACCAATGGCAATACCAAAGGGACACCACCTCCTGACAAACGGAAACCCAGATCATTGGAGGGATTGTAGGAGCCAGTGGGCTGAGGTACGAGGACTGCAGCTTTGGTAGTGGCATTGGCAGCCTTGTTTCCTGGCAGACCGACATGACAAGGAACCCACATAAACAGCACAGTGGATCCACCAAGAGTGAGCAAGTGACAGTTTCCCTGGAGCAGTTGCACAAGGGGATGGGTGGTGTAAAGCCACAGACTTTGAAGGGCACCGAGAGAGTCTGAGCAGAGGACACAATTGGGAAGTCTGTGTCGCCAGATGCACTCTGTGGTCTGATACAGGGTGAAGAGCTCGGCTGTAAATACTGAGCAGTGTGGCAGCAGCCGGTATCGAAAGAAGTGGTCACCAACGATTAAGGCACACTATACCGCGGTCAGTCAGAGCCTTCGGTACACATGAACGTACTATCACGAAGTTTCATGCAAAGGTCTATAAACTGAAGGCAACAGTGTGAGGCTGGAATGGTGTCCTTAGGAAGTGAATGAAGGCCAAAGTTAACATGGGCTGCTTCACGAAGCCCACTGGGAAAGTAGAAGGTAGTGTGAAGTTAAGCCACTGGAGAATGTGCCAGAAGCTTATGCCAGGATATAACAGAAGAGGGACACATCCCCCATACTGGCAATGAAAGGAGTCATCGAAGGAGGCAGCATAGGACAGGTGGCCACGCATGGCACACAAATGACATGCATACCTGCTGAGGAGAAAGTCACAGTGATAGGACAGTGGTAGTTCATCACCTTCAGCTTACACACACTCAACTGGGCTAGTGTAAAAGGCACTGGTGGGCAAATGGATGCCACAATTGTGGATAGTGTTGAGACTGCATAAAAGGGATTGAAATGTAGATGCTTCAAGCACCCACAGTCAAGTTTCGAATGGACAAGGGACTGGTACAAACAGAGGAGGCTGGTTCGATCTGGACCCCAGGAAGAAACATTGAGGACCCACAGGACACAGATTTTTTTTTGTTGGGGTTTAAGGGCGCTCAACTACTAAGGTCATTAGCGCCCAGTCACAATTGTTAGAGCACATAGAATCTAGTAAAACTCAAGGGGAAGGGGGGGGGGGGACACCAGAAAGTCCTTACAAAGATGCAGATAAAATAAGTAAAAGAGTTAGATGTCTTTGGACAAGCCAGTCAAAGTTATAAAACGAAGAACACGAGCAGCTGCTCGAGTGTCATCAGCTAAAATATCAGGTAAAGTAGATGGCAGGGACAGGACAACACGAGATTGACTAAAGCGGGGACACGACAATAAAACATGGCGCACTGTTAATGCATGACCACAAGGGCACTGCGGGGCTGGGTCACCGGAGAGCAGGTAGCGGTGGCTAAACCGGCAATGCCCAATCCGCAACCTGGTCCGAAGGACCTCTTCTCACCGAGATGGTCGGGAGGAGGTTGTCCAAGCAGTTGGGAACGGTTTTACTGCCCGGAGCTTGTTTCCTTGAAGTGATGACCAAGTATCCCACCACGACGGCACAAGCCTCTTACAAACAACCCCACTAATGTCAGATGACGGGACAATGGGAGGCTGGCCGAGGCAGGAGGACTGCAGCCTTGGCTGCAGCATCAGCAGCCTCATTCCCAGGCACTCCTACATGGCCGGGAACCCACAGAAAGCTGACAGGAGAGCCATTTGCAGCAAAAGAATGGAGGGTCTGCTGGATCCGTTGCACCAAGGGATGGACCGGATATGGAGCTCCAAGGCTCTGAAGAGCACTCAGTGAATCAGAGCAGAGTACATACAATGAATGGCGGTGGCGGCAGGCATACTGAACGGCCTGATGTAGAGCAAAAAGCTCGGCCATAAAGCTGGAACATTGGTCGAGGAGCCGGTATATAAAGGTGACGGCCCCGACGACAAAGGCACAGCCGACACCATCGTCAGTTTTGGACCCATCAGTGTAAATACAGGTGTGACTGGCAAGTCGCGCACGAAGTTCGACAAACCGTGAGCAATACACTGCAGCCGGAGTACCCTCCTTCGGGAGCGAACTGAGGTCGAGATAAATACGAACCACAGCCTGGAGCCAAGGTGGTGTCGGGCTCTCACCCTCTCTGAAGGTGGTAGGGAGGGCAAAATCCAATTGTCGAAGCAGGCGACGGAAGCGGACTCCAGGGGGCAGCAGGGCAGACACATACAACCCGTACTGACGGTCGAGAGAATCGTGGAAGGACTGATAAGAGGGGTGGTCAGGCATTGACAACAGCCGGCAGGCATACCGACACAGCAGTACGTCGTGCCGGTAGGTCAATGGTAATTCGACAGCTTCAGCATGAAGACTCTCGACGGGACTAGTGTAGAAGGCACCGGTCGTAAGACGTAACCCCCGATGGTGGATGGAGTTGAGACGGCGTAAGAGGGATGGCCGAGCAGACGAGTAGACGAAGCTCCCATAATCCAGCTCCGATCGGACTATGGACTGATACAAGCGAAGCAGGACAGTGCGATCCACTCCCCAAGATGAACCACTAAGAACTCTGAGGATATTAAGGAAACGTGTACAACGGGCCGCCAAATAAGAGACGTGCGGAGACCAACAAAGTTTCCTGTCCAGTGTGAGCCCTAGAAACTTAGTTGTTTCTACGAATGGGAGAACAATGGGACAGAGATGTAAGGATGGCGGAAGGAACGCTTTATATCGCCTAAAGTTGATGCAAACCGTCTTTTCAGAGAACCGGAAGCCATTTGCCACACTCCTGAGTATAGGCTGTCTAGACAACGCTGAAGGCAGCGCTCCAGGAGGCATGTTCTCTGGGCACTGCAGTAGATCGCAAAGTTATTGACAAAGAGAGCCTGAGACATTAGGTGGAATGCAATCCATAATTGGATTGATCGCGATGGCAAAAAGGGCTACGCTCAAGACGGAGCCCTGAGGCACTCCGTTCTCCTGGAGGAAGACGTCGGACAATACGGAACCCACACATACCCTAAACTTTCGATCTGTTAAAAAGGAATCAATAAAAAGGGGCAGACGACCGCGTTGACCCACCTGTGCATAGTGCCGAGGATAACTCCTCTCCAACAGGTATCATAAGCCTTCTCCAAATCGAAGAACACGGCTACCGTTTGGCGCTTTCGCAAAAAGTTGTTCATGATGAATGTCGACAAGGTCACAAGGTGGTCAACGGCGGAGCGGCGGCGACGAAAGCCGCATTGAACATTGGTAAGTAGCCGTCGATATTCAAGAATCCAGACTAACCTAGCGTTAACCATGCGGTCCGTCACCTTACAGACACAGCTTGTAAGAGAAATGGGGCGGTAACTAGAAGGAAGGTGTCTATCCTTCCCAGGTTTGGGTATAGGAACAACGACGGCGTCATGCCAACGCATGGGGACCTGACCTTCGGTCCAGACACGATTGTAGGTACGAAGAAGGAAGCTTTTGCCTGCCGGAGAAAGGTGTGCCAGCATCTCTACGTGAACGGCATCTGGTCCCGGAGCAGAGGACCGGGACAGTGCAAGCGCACGTTTGAGTTCCCGCATAGTAAAGGGGGCATTATAAGTTTCCAGATTCAGCGAGTGGAAGGAAGGTCGCCGAGCCTCTTCTGCCTCTTTCCTGGGAAGGAAGGCAGGGTGGTAATGGGCGGAGCTTGAAACCTCCGCGAAAAAGCGGCCGAAGGCGTTGGAGACAGCCACGGGATCAACGAGGACCTCATTACCTGAGGTCAGGCCAGGTACCGAGGAGTGGGCCTTAATGCCCGACAGCCGGCGCAGGCCACCCCAAACGACAGAAGAGGGAGTAAAACTGTTAAAGGAGCTGGTGGAAGAGGCCCAACAAGCTTTTTTGCTGTCTTTGATGACTCTATGGCATTGCGCTCTGAGTCGTTTGTATCCAATACAATTCGCCAACGTAGGATGGCGGCGAAAGGTGCGTAAAGCACGTCGTTGAGCACGGATAGCGTCTCTACAAGCCTCATTCCACTAGGGGACGGAAACGCGACGTGAAGAAGAGGTAGTACGAGGAATGGAACGTTCGGCAGCATTGATGATAACAGGCGTGAGGTATTCGACCTGACTGTCACAACTGTGAAAATCGTGGTCCGGAAAGGTCGCCAGGGAGGAGTAAAGTCCCCAGGTCAGCTTTCGGTATGTTCCAGCTCTAAGGACGTGGGGATGTGTGGTGCAGGAGACGAACGACACAGGGGAAGTGGTCGCTCGAATAGGTGTCAGAAAGGACATACCACTCGAACCGACGGGCAAGAGTGGTAGAACAGATCGAAAGGTCCAAGTGGGAGTAGGTATGAGTAGAGTCCGAGAGGAAAGTCGGGGCGCCAGTATTGAGGCAGACAAGATTGAGATTGTTGAAGACATCCACCAAGAGGGAGCCTCTTTGACAGGATGCAGGAGAGCCCCAAAGGGGATGATGGGCATTGAAGTCGCCAAACAATAAAAATGGCGGGGGAAGCTGAACGATCAGGTGCATCATGTCAGCCCAACTAACAGCAGATGACGATGGAGTGTAGATGGTACAAACTGAAAAAGTAAAGGCAGAAAGAGTAATATGGACAGCTATTGCTTGCGGTGGGGTGGTCAATGGGATGGGATGGTAATAGACATCGTCCCGAACGAGCAACATGACCCCCCCCATGAGCTGGAGTACCGTCCGCAGGGGTGAGGTCAGACCGCTCCGAGGTATAGTGGGTAAAAGCAATACTGTCAGTTGTGCGCAACTTGGTTTCCTGGAGACCAAGGACGAGCGGACAGTGCAGGCGGAGGAGCAGTTTTAATTCCTCCCGATTAGATCGAATACCTCTTATGTTCCAATGTAACAAGGCCATCGCTAGTCAGAAAAAAGGGGGAACGAAACAGGTGAAGAGCTGGTCACCTCGAGGGCCAGGTTTCGAGGGAACAACGCTACAACCGGCGGGAGGTGGATCCTGTTCCATCGAGTCGTCGCCAGCGGCGGCCGCTTTCCCGGGTTGCGTAGGAGGGGCAGCATCATTCGCCGACGAGAGGCCAGCTGAGCGCCTGGCAGCAGAGCGTCCCGGCGAAACTGAGGACGGCCGGGAGCAGCGACTCACGGATGGAGAGTCAGACGAAACGCGCCGGGGTGGAGAGGGGGATAGGGGGATAGAGACTACTTCTTTGAGGCCTTCTTGGAAGTCCGAGGAGGCACAGGGATGGTGGGCTGGACCCGAAGAAGGTCCTCCCGCGCGGGGTCCGTTTTGGAACGCCGGACCTCTGAAGCCGGGGTCCGGAACGTTTCCCTGATGGACACCTGAGAATAGGATCGCTTCTCAGGCGGCGGCGGCGGCGGCGGCGGCGGAGGAGGAGGAGGAGGAGGAGGAGGAGGAGGAGGAGGAGGAGGAGGAAGGGTGGCCCCTGGGGCAGAGGGTGCGGGGGAGGAGGATTTGGAAGGGAGGGATTTGGGAACTGGAGGCATAGACCCCGGATGGGGGGAGGAGGTGGAGGGGAGACAGGATAGGGGTGAGGATACTGTGGAAGGAGTGGACACGACTGAGGCAAACGAAGTTGTCAATGTCACGGGATGATACGCGGGGCAGTCTAAAGATCTAGGCGAGTGGATGCCAGGACAATTAACGCACCGAGGTGGTGGGGTGCATGTATGTTCCTCACGAAGAGGACGTCCACAATCGCCACAAAGGGGCTCAGCCTCACACTGTGACGACATGTGCCCAAAGCGCAAACACCGAAAGCAGCGCATAGGAGGTGGGACGTAAGGTCGCACGTCGCACCGGTAGCACATCACCTTTACCTTCTCCGGGAGAACGTCCCCTCGAAGGCAAGGATAAAGGCCCCGGTGTTGACGCGACGGTCTTTGGGGCTGCGCTGGACTCGCCGGACGAAATGCACGCCTTGGCGCTCCAGGTTGGCCCTGAGCTCCTCATCAGATTGCAGCAGGAGGTCCCGATGAAAAATAACCCCCTGCGTCCTATTCAGTGCCAGATGCGGGACAATGGACACTGGGATGTCCCCTAGTCGGTCGCACGCCTGGAGCGCCGCCGACTGTGTGGCGGAGGTCGTCTTTATAAGAATGGACCCCGAACGCATTTTACTGAGAGCCTCGATTTCCCCGAAGATGTCCTCGGTGTGCTGAACAAACAACATGGGCTTGGAGGTGGCGAACGTCCCCCATCGGTCCGAGAACAGACCAAATAGCGGGGGAAGTACTTCGCCCCAAGCCGGCGGGCCTGTCCTTCCTCCCAGGGAGTGGCCAAGGGGGAAAGGGCAGGAGAACCAGAATCAGTACCTTTCTTTTTAAAAGACTCGGCCGCAGAGCGACCTGATACATGTTGACGTTTCATCTGCGAAACGTCCGCCCCGATACCACCCACTCCGACCAGGGGCTCTCCCCACGGGCGCCACCCAGCCTCAGCAAGGGCCACCTGGCAGGATGACCGTTGCCGGGAGTCCTGGTGCCCCAAGGAGACTAGTATCTACTCCTTGGCCGACATGGGGAGGGTGCAGCTCAGGTATCGGCAGTACGATCCCTGTGTAGTCAGGGGGCTACAACCTAGAGGGTACATGACGACCCCACCACAACGGGCTGGCTACCGTGCTGGATTTCGGGTGCCATGGAAAGTCCATTATGATCGTAGGTGCAGATGGGGACGCACTATGGGCGTAGCTTATACAACCCATCAGGCGTTTAGGCCCAATTTGATGAACAGTGGGTATGGTTACAACGCCGTTACAATGCTGAGTGCCAAGGTCTTAGTGCACGGAGGACCAGTAAGGCGTCCTTCCCCAAAAGGCTTGTACTTCTGTAGAATTTTGAGAAATGGAGGTCAAACCCCAAGGAGGACCATCACATGGAAGGCTGAAACGGTTGAAACTCCTTTTAGTCGCCTCTTACGACAGGCAGGAATACCTTGGGCCTATTCTTACCCCGGACCTGCAGGGGGGACAGGACACAGAGACTGCCTACAGCAGGCTGCCATTTAAGACCCATGGGAGGACCAAGATTGTTTCCTATCGAGGATGAGGCCCAGGAATTTCATAATTTCAATGAATGGAAGAGCAACAGACCCAAGATGTAAAGATGGTGGGAGAAACCAATTGCACCACCAGAGATTCATACAGACAGTTTCTTCAGTGGAAGAACAGAAGCCATTGTCAATGCTCCAGGAGTAAAGACGATCAAGATAGCACTGAAGACACTGCCCATTGAGACAGGTCCGTTGAGAACTGCAGTAGATGGCAAAATCGTCACCAAAAAGGGAGCCATAGATGCCAGGTAGGAGACAGGCCATGATATGATATGATTAGTGGTGATAGCAGAGAGGACGATGCTCAGGACAGAACCTTGAGGCACACCGGTTTCCTGGATAAAGGTGTCCGACAAGGCAAAACCCACATGCACCTTGAAAGCTCTTAAAAATTCCTGAAGGACACAGGGCAGGCAGCTACAGACACACTATGTGTAAGGAGTACAGATGATACCCGTTCTCCAGCAGGTGTCCTACGCCTTCTCCAAATGGAAAAACTTAGCCTATCTGGGATTTCCACAGAAAACCATTCCTGACATCAGTGGACAAAGTGACGAGATGGTGAAATGCAGAACGCCGTGCTCAAAATCCACAGTGCAGTCGTTAGTAAATTGCGAGACTCGAGCCACCGTACCAGCTGGCCATCAATCATAATTTCTATCACCTAGCAAACACAGCTCATGAGATGAGGCTGTAGCTAGAAGGTTTATCCTTACTGGGCTTAGTTATGGTTATGATGGTGGCTTCACACCAACATTCAGGAAATGTGCCCTCTGCCCAGATTCGGTTGTACAAAATTAAGCAGAAAGTGCTTGCCCACAAGAGGAAGGTGCTGCAACATCTGAATGATAACAGTGTCTAGCCCTGGGGCAGAGGATCAGGATCAACAGAGCATGATCTAGCTTCCTCATATTTAAGGCGGCATTGTAGCACTAACGATTCTGAGAAGAGAAGGGTATTGCCTGGGCAGCCTCCACTTTTTTTATGGAGGAAGCCATGGTGATAGTAGGAAGAGCTCGAAATTTCCGCAAAATGGCGGCCAAGTGTTTGAGATAGCAATAGGGTCCACGATGACAACGTCTGTCCGTTACTGTCAGGCCAGAAATTAGCGAATGGATCTTGGTCCCAGAGAGCCATCAGAGGTTGCCCCACATGACAGAGGAAGGGATGGAACTGTTGAAAGATCTAGTGAATGAAATATAAATAGATCGTTTGCTATCCTGAAGAACATCATGATACTTTGCATGCATATATTTGTAACGATTGCAGTTTGGCATCTTAGCCTGATTGTTGCATCACAAATGCCTCAGTCCACCAAGGGACTGGGACATGGTGAGAGATTCCACCTGGTCATCACGAAAGGGGGAAATCTTTGCCTTCGACGGTTCTCAGGGAGGCCTAAAGCCACCAGTCAGCCTTAGTAAGCTGCCATTTGGGAGTGCACACAGGTGGGGTAGGAGTTAGCATATGGATATCACATGGGAAATGTGTCGCTTAAGAAGGTGTCAGAACAGACCGCTCAAGGTGCTGGGAAAGCTGGGCATTGCAGAGGGATTGCTCCAAATGGAAATAGGTGTGCGAGGAGTCAAAGGAATGTGGGCGCTCCAGCATTTAAGGCAGAAGAGGTTGAACTGTTGAAAATCAGCCAAGAGGGCATCTGACAGGTTCAGAGAGAACCCCAAAGGGGATGATGTGCATTAAAGTCATCGAGTAGCAGGACTGGGTGAGGTGGCTGTCTAATAAGCTGAAGGAAGTCCGCCCTGGGGACATCGAATGATGGAGGGATATAAATGGCAGAAAGGGTAAACCTCAGATGAGGAACGAAAAGGTGAGCTGCAACAGCTTGAAGACGGGTAGTCAGTGAGATGGGTTGACTGAACATCATCCCTATGAGCAGTGTAATGCCCCATAAGATGGAATACCGACCTCAGGGGAAGGTCAAAACGAATCAGGGAACAATGTTAAAGGTCAAAGTGGTCCTCAGGATACAATATATTGTTTCCTGAAGGCCGATTACTAGGGGAGGCTGCGATGCTAAAAGCAGTCGTTAATCCTCTTTGTGGGACTTAAGGCCGTGAATGTTCCATTGGCGGATTCGTTGGTTTGGGGTATAAAGGGACCGAACTGCAGGGTCATCAGGGTCATCAGTCCTGACACAAAGAAGGCGCAAGGTAACATCCAAATTTAGTTAAAGTGAGAGGGATTAAAAGAATGGGGAACCAAACAAAGAGAAAACGAAAGAAACGAACAAGAAAGGGGGGAAAATCTCACAAGGAGAAGCAGAGGAAGATATTAAAACCAGAGAGATTGCCTGGGCTGTCTGATCACAAGAATAAAAGAAGATGAGCCAGCCACTCTGCAACACACTAAAATGTCCAGCCAAAAAGACAAGGCGAGATGAAAACACAGAGGAAAGATGAACTCCAAGACAAACAAATGCAAAGGAAGGGTGACAGAGTTAAAATGGAGGGAGGGTGGAGGCCTCAAATAAGGCCAGATGCCCACCCTTAGATGCTACCATAAAAACCACCTCACAAATAGAACTTAAAAACTGAATCTGCTGTTGAGGCATTGTCACCCAATACCGTAGGTAGGGTGCAGGGAAGGGTGAAAGCCCGGCGCTTTACACACCAGCAATGCGAATCAAATCGGTGAAGGGGAAGTTCGTACAGTATCCCTTTCGAGAAGTCCGCGATCACGTACTTACGGCAGGCCAAACGGATCACAAGGCTCCTTTGGGCCGGCACATTTGACTCTTCAAGCAATCAACAATGCTTCGAGGCGTCTCTGTCATTCACCACCAGACGTCTGTGTTTCTAATGGAGTATGAATTGCTATTAAGACATTTCATTGAAATTAAAGTTTTTATTTCAGAGGCTGGAACACCACTATATAGGTTCGACTGCAGTTTTCTAGAGAAATATACATGTGTTAATATCTGCTGGGGCTTTAAGATGGTGCCCTGTTCTTCCCGGTTCTGCAAACTTTTAAATGTTCATTATTTCCGTCTTACACGGAGCTGCCTTACATCTAATTCCTGTTTCTTTTGCAGTAACAAAGCAAGTTAAGCAATTTCCAGAAACAACCAACGTGATAATTAGGATCTTCTAGGACAACCTGTTCTTTGGAATTTGCGTTTCAGAACATCACTGATATTTGTTAATCACATACGCCATACATAATGTTTAATACACAACTGGTGAATCTGTTCAACGTTTGTGTTAAGGGGCTCCAGAAAGGCTCAAAATCATGAAAAGTTCAATTTTTACTTTTTTGCGTTTTCTGAATCTGCAGACTATTACCTTTTAATAGATATATAATTTATTCAATTCCGAAGACTACAACTATTTTTAAATTTTTTTTTGAAATGTGTTCTACATGGGCGTGACCCACTGTGGCGCTGTTAAACTGCTGTCAAATGGTGTTATTATTAACGTCCGTGTTCATCAGGTACATTTTAGTGATGTGAGATAAAGTATGTGTTGTGGCTAACCTGTGATGGTTCAATATATATCGCTGGTGTGATTGTCGATTGTTTCATGTTTACTCTGTCGTTATCTCGAAAATATTCGTAATTCTGTTTCTTGAGTCTCTGTTTTGTTGAAGTATAATAATGAGTAAAAGTAAAGTTATTAGAAATCCTCTGAAGGCTTTTAAGAAAAGGAGAAATGTTAGAAAGCCAAAGGTATGTGTTATTACTGTAAACAATAAAGACGATAACCAAGTGAGTGAACCTAACCTCTCAAGTACACCTGCCCATAGCAGTCAAAGTGGGAAAGAAAATACTTCACAGAAGAAGCTTGGTTCAATGAGTGAAAACTATGAATGTTTTATGGGCGAATCGGATGTGAATGAAATATTTGATATGTCGGTTCTCAAAGGAATTTTTTCAAACTGTGTAAGATGTATTCATTGTAGTGAAGTTGGCCTGGAACTCTCCATAATAAAGCACGTAGGACTTGCTAGTGAAATACAACTGAAATGTGATAAGTGTTCATACATGACCACCTTTTGGAACAGTGTTGCAGTAACTGCAACTGAAGAAAATGGTAGCAAAATCTACGAACACAACATTAGATTTGTTTATTCCTTGCGTTCAGTTGGTAAGGATGCTACTGCAGGTGCAATTTTCTGTGGCATCATGAATCTTCCAAATCCCCCAACCAAGTTTACGACCTATAATAAATTAATAGGGTCTAAAGTAGAAGATGTCTGTATAGAATCTATGAAGAACGCTGTGGAAGAGGCAGTAATGGAAAATAATCGTAACAGATTTGACTGCAGCGTTCGATGGTACCTGGCATAAACGGGGACACATCTCTTCGTGGTGTAGTATCTGCCACCAGTATGTATACAGGGAAAGTTTTAGATGTAGCAGTAATATCAAAGTATTGTAGATGTCCACAAAAATATAAAGGTACACATGAAAATAATTGCAAAGCTAACTATAGTGGCAGTAGTGGAGGAATGGAAGTGGCTGGTGTTGCCAGAATATTCCAGCGATCTGAGGCGTGTGATAAAGTGCGATATGTTAATTACCTTGGTGACGGTGATTCTAAAAGTTTCAAACATGTTCAAGGACTGAAGCCCTATGGTGATGATGTAGTGCAGAAATTTGAGTGTATTGGACACGTACAGAAGCGAATGGGAACAAGACTTCGGCGACAAAGCTTCGTACAAAAAACAAAAACTCAGTGATGGTAAAGGGTTGGATGGGAAGGGAAGGTTAACTGACAGTGTAATTGACAAAATACAGAACTATTATGGAATGGCTATTAGGCAAAATACACAAAGTGTCGACGAAATAATGAAGGCTGTTTGGCCTTTTTTTTTCATACTTCTTCAACCGATGAAAATCCCCAACATAGCTTGTGTCCCAAAGAAGAAGACAGTTGGTGTAAATATAACAAAGGATTGCTAACTGGTGAAGTGTACACTCATAAGCATAGTCTGCCTCATGCAATAATGGAAGTGATAAAACCTATTTTCAGAGACTTAGCAGCACCTGAACTGTTGAAAAAGTGTATTCACGGAAAAACTCAAAACCCCAATGAAAGTGTAAATAGTGTTATATGGTCGAGAATCCCCAAGAATGTATTTGTTGGAATAGAAACACTTCACTTTGGTGTGTATGATGCTGTTGCGACTTTCAATGATGGCAACATTGTAAGGAGCAAGGTATTTAGAAATATGGGAATGAATATAGGTTCTAACATGGTACGAGCGATGCTTGCTTTAGACAAGGAACGCCTTCAGGCTGCAGACAGGGCTGTAAAGAGTCTAGAAATACAAGCAAGAGTAAACAGGAGGAGGAACAAGAGGAAGCTGGAGGAGGAGTTTGCAGAGGATGAAGATAATCCAGCCTATGGACCTGGAATGCACTAAAAAGTTAATCCAATCTTTGTCGCTCGATTCCCAAAACTTTTATTTTCTCATACTAATTACATGTTTTCTAAGGATCTTCCAAACATATTTGTTTCAAACTTTCAGTAAATGTTACACAGTACCTTCTGCATAATTTAACGCAGCCTTTTTCCAAATAACTGTATTTTTGAATATATAAATAAAAAATTGCAAGAAAATGTTGTGAATTTTCATTACAATTGAAAAAAAATCATCTTTAATAACTGAACTAAAATTTTGTAAAATCCCTGTGTTAAGTTGTAGCCCATATTCCAATAAATAATCTGTAAAAAGTTCAACTTCCTACCTCAAATACTTTGTGAGGAATGATGTAATTTATAAGCGTTATTTTAACATTGCAAGTATAGGGCGTTCCGGAGCCCCTTAAGCATCTTTAGAAGTACACGACGCAATGCTTATTACAATGACACGAGTAACATGTCGACCTAACACCAACAGGCATCCTGCAAAACTCGGATCTTGCAATTCTAACAGAAACCTTCCTGATAGACAGCTGGCAACATTAAGATTTCTATAATTATCAACTAATGCCAAAGAAGGGAGGAAGAGGACGACCCATGGGAGGAATATCTATCCTACTGAAACCCTGGATGACGCCCACCAAAAAAAATCATAAAACAAGAAAATAGTATGCTAATAGAAGCGGCAAACAAATATAATTGCAGCCTATTTTAAACCGCACACAAATGCTGTAGAAATAATTGACGGAATAGTCACACTCATCAAACAATGCAACAGCAAACCCACCATTATTGCAGGCGATCTCAACTGCAGAATAGACACAAAACTGTAAAACAAAACTAGTCGTTGAAACCCTAGAAGAAGATGGTTGATATCGCATTAACAAGAGGAGACAGAAGGAAGTATTCAACCAATATGGCATGACTCCATTACTCCTATACGAAAGCACATTCCAATGAATATAAAAATAAATATCGTCACGTCACTGCCAGCAAGAAAGACCCACCAAATCACACAAAGAAAAATTGATATAGAAAAATTAACAAATCAGCAAGAACAATTAACACAAATTGAAACTTTCATAGAGGAAGGAGACCTTGAAAAAGCAACAGACCAAATAGAAGACCTAAAAAATTCAGTGATACAAACAATCCCCAAAACAAGGACGGCCAAAAGATGGTTTGATGCTGAATGCTACAGCAAAAGGAACACTGTTCTAAGAACCCTCCACAGACTAAGAAACCAGCATGACGAGGAAACACAAACTGTACGCAGAAGAGAGAAGAATCTAAAAAAACCAGTAGAAGAGAAGAAAAAAGAATACATAGAGAGGCAAAAAGAGAAGCGGATGAAGCAGAGAAAGACCCATACATAGCAGCAAGACCAAGAAAAATGGCTCATACACCAAATATAGACCTGAAGGAATGGGAAGACCACTTCAGTAAGATACTGAACAAATGAGGAATCAAAACACCCCCAAAGAAAGAGAAACATCAAACTAAGGAAAAAGACAATACATGGGAACCCCTAAATGAAGATGACGTGAAAGAATTAATAAAAGCACTCAAGAACAAGAACAAGAAAGCAGCAGGACCTGATAATATATATAATGAACATATAAAAGATGCAAAAGAGGCCCTCCAACACATATGCACCAAACTGTTTAACAAATGCCTGGAACTTTGAAGAATTCCGACACAATGGAGACACTCGACAATAAAAGTTCTCTACAAAGGTAGAGGAGACCCAATGGACCCAAACAAGTACAGAGGTATAGCCCTGGAAAATGCTCAATTCAAGATGTTTTCAAAGATAATAACACAAAAATCCAAGCCTCTGTGGACAGTCATCTCCCAGAACGACAAATGGGTTTCAGATCTGGAAGATCAACACTTACAGCAGTCAGGCTTCTTCTAAACAACATCGATGATGCGCTACAAAAGAAAAATGTTCTACACAGTGTTCATAGACTTTACCAAAGCCTTTGACCTATTGGAAAGAGAGCTCATAGTCCGAAAACTGGAAAACAATGGGAGAAGATAGCGTATGGGCAAGAATAGTCAAGTCAATCCTCGAATATAACTTTATTACAATATCAGACAACCTCTCTTTTTCGAACCCCATTCTGCAATCGAACGGAGTCTTACAGGGTGACCCAATGAGCCCTTTGCTGTACATTCTTGCCACTGAAGAAGTACTCCGAATTGGAGAAAATGAAGATGTGTATGTATATGCATACGCTGACGACATAGCCGTAGGATCAACAGATATGCAGAAGCTGCAGAGAATCATTGAGAAAATAGATGGTGCAGTGAACACAAACTACACAAACATAACGAAGACAGAAATGGTAATTTTCAGAAAAGGAGGCAAAACACCCAAGAATGCGGAAATCAGTATCAGAGGACAAAAAATAATCTCAGACTTTAAATACCTAGGAGTGACATTGCAACCAACAGCCAAATGCTTCACAAAACATACAAGAGAACGCACAGCCCAAGCAATAATGGGATGGAGGTTATATGGGACCACCTGACAGAAAAAATCTAGAAACACTAGAAAAGGTAAAATCGACCTATCTAAAAAGAGCACTAGGTCTCTCAAAGACAACAAGATCTAGACTAGTGTACCTGCTAGCGAGAGAGACATTCCTAATTGAAGACATCAGACTTCGATATATGACGCCACACACCAGGGCTTCCAGAAAGCAACTGAAGATCATGGAGGACAAACGAGAAAAAATATGGCCGGAGTTTTATGGCACCGAAGCAATGACGAACCGCTCATGGACAGCACCAAACTTCGAACAGCGACATGTCGTAACTTGACTTTCTATTCACGGCTTTCGTCATCTAATCTGAAAAAACAAAACTTATCACGACCCAACCGCAACATGTGTATGTGAACTGTGTAACGAAGCCTGTGAACGATATCACATAGAACTGTGCAGTAGAAGAGTGAAATCGATAAATGAATATGCAAAAATGTAAAATGTTAAGCTAAGTAACTGTATATGGCTATTTGGCTGCAATTTTATTAAATTAATAATTTAGCATTGTGGTAATTTATATACGCACGATAAACCAACTGTAATTTAATATTTCACAGTATGCAACATTTAACACCTTTTGCCACGATTCCATTTGACATCCCAGGCAGCGGAAATTGTGCACAGAAAAGCTCACAGTCTGCTTGAGTAAAATTATGACAGTATGTTATTTGCCGAATTAAGAGGCCCGTGCGTAAAATGTTAAAAATCGGATACGAAATTTCTTCTCATCGCACAGCTTTCTACATAAATACGTTTTATACCACTATCATTTGAAAAAATGAGTTTAAATTTGGTATGACGATCACTGAAATACGTCCACCCTTTGCTCTTATCAAAGCCGAGTGCGGATTTCAGCCGACGAAAATTCAGGCCAGCCGCACCTCTTGTCTGAGCAGCGGCAGTGATTTAATTGCTTAAGAAAAGCAACATCTGCGAATGCAGATTTCCGCACAGGGCACTATTCACAGGTATATCGCGGATATTTGCACTCGCGCAAACCTCTAACGATAACATATATTCTTTAGAACTTCATAGTTTACTGCACTAGTTTGTAGCGATTTAATGCGGCGAAGGAATTACCATGGTATGCGGTCTCCATAGTTCTTCGGTACGCAAAAACTTGCGTAACAAAGGAACCCTTTGAGTGCGAGGTCGCAAATTCAATCTTTAGTAAGAGTCATTTGAAAGTTAGTGTTAACAGTTACTACAGGAAAAATGTTAGCTGCTAACGTCTCACCGTGTGAATCAGGAGGGCGACAGAAAATTAGTGTCCGGGAGGTGCAGAGATCAACCTATGGGTTGTATTCATTACACTTCACAAAATGGACATCGTCGACATTCAAGAAACGGTCAGAACAAACCATTAAGTTGCACCATGAACACCGAATGAAAAACGGAGCACTGCAGTGATAACGAAGGTTCGCACCATCAAGATCGAAGGCGAACTCTTTGGGAGTTACAAACCGTGCACAACGTTCAACTAGGTATCCACTCTTAAAGGACGCATATAGAGTGTTGGTGTAACGCTGTAATGAGAACTGATTGAATGTGATGGCGTGCAACCGAAAGCGAAACAGTGTCGGGGCTTATCGTGAAACTGGCTATCCTCTAAGATGCAGCCGCTTATAGTGTGACAATATGTTTTATAGACACTGAAAAAAACAAATATCCAGAAGCTGAATTTTTCCAGTCGTTCCAGGTGGTGGCACGAACTGCAATGTCACTTTTCAAGAGGGATAGTTTGCTGTAAGGGAGGATCAGTTTTACACGCAGACCTGGAATTAAGCAAAAGCGAGTTATTTTGACCAGCTACTGGCCAAAAGCTGTGCTCATACCTTAGTTTCTGTTTTCTTGTGCCCATTTTCCCACTCTTGCTTGCTGTAACGTAAATATTTCCTACTGATCTTGCAAGATCACGCACACGAGACAGAAATCGTAGGAGGGCAAGCACCAACTTCTTGCAACACAATAACTTTCCAGCCAATTTACAATCCAGATTAACAAGTCTGGAGTACTGTATACGAATGCTTAAGGCACTGATGTTAGTTGATCTTGACAACTCTTGATGCCTCTACTTTACAGGTTTCCTTCCATGTGCATTTCCTCTTCAAATCCCGATTGGTCGGAAATAATTACTTACTGAAAGAAGTTTCTTTCCCACCTACAAATTTTCGGGCCGATTCCGCGGTTTGTTGTGCATCGTCAGGTTTACGATTTGTTTAGAATTTCGTTATCGTACGTCTTCCGGTTATGTAGCATTGAAGTTACGCAACCATGCCCTGCTTCCCCTGAAATCACTCATCTATGCCGCGGGCGATTTGATGTGCATAACGTAGGAGATCACTATTACGCACATCCAGTAAACTGGAGCATTCTTGAAACGCGCAAACAGCAGTTTATGAAAAAACAAGTGTGATTTATTATGCACTACACGGTCACGTTGCTGCGGACTTGTCCAAAATTGTTCACTTTTTTTATTATGCTGCTGATCTTTCAGGTACTTAATTATGTTTAGAACGCGCTCCTTTGACAACGATTGTCCTTTACTACATTTAACTGTAAGCGGGATTTGTGGCTCCTTGTCCGACAAGGATTATGAACTACGTGGCTCTACAACTGTTTCGATATTATTTTCACTTGTTAAGGATGCATCTTTATTGTGCTCCCCATATACAGTGCCCACACAGTAGAGCGTATACGAAACCACACATTCCATTGACTCATCTTGCAGCAACGCTAATATTTCATCTGCCACTTCTTTCTCACTCTACGAAATTCCTTGGGTTCCCTTCTGACTAAAGGTCAACTTCGGCAATTGCTGTTTTAGATATAATGCAATGTTTGCTTTGTTTATCGTTGACACTGCTGTGCTTTGTATTACCCACTGTAGCACTGTGGTTACTCGTCAACTAAGCAGTTTAACTAAGCTCCGTAGCCTCATTCTGTGCTCATCGCTGGATACCTCCACAGTCCCACCTCCTGTTGGCATTAGCAGTCAATATTGTGGCTGCATGGTAGTCATCAAATGCCGTAAACATAATTGGACTTTTGCGACCTCGCACTCAAGGGATTCCATGTAAGTGTTGCGTCTCAAGCTGCTGGGTATGGGTGTGCCTTATTGTGGAGTACCTGTAGCCTGGCAACCAAGTATGTATTTTATATTGTCCGCTATGTTGCGACCAAAACAAAATGATTAGACTGGCGAAACGTAACATTTTCGTGCCTAATCGGTGGTGTCTTTACGGCAGCGGGACTGACTACTACGTTCGGCGTCGACGCTTCGGTGTTTGTGACACTCAGCGTAGTCACTATGACGTATCTATGCACAGAAGTCATAACGGAAAACCGTCACAAACGCATTCCATTTATTTACTAGCGGCGGGACTACCAAAATATTAGGTTGACAATATGACTTTATTGTAAAATATAAAATTAAGGTTCGAAATCAAAGTTGGTGAGGTATATTGGTGTTTCATACGTCATCGACGAAATGAAATGTGTTATGACGAACGGCATAGTCACTTGGCCGGAAGGGGCTGTCGCGCGTCGATGGAAATCTAGCAGCCGTGAGGGATACTTCATGGTTGTATTGACAACAGGGAGGCAAGAAAGTGTGACTAGCGTTTGATAATTTTTAGCAAGTAGTGCTGCCAAACAAGTACGATGTTTCCAGAGGTACGATTTTATTACTTGGTTCACTACTGGAATATTTTTATTTGTTTTATCAATATGTTTCGTTTATGAATTTCAAATGCTATCCTATCATTCACGTATGAACTATTATGTTGGTGCATAAGTTCGTAGAGTTTTTGTTTTCTATCTTATTCCGGTTGCTATTGGTTTATTCATCGATAGCTGTTTATTTGTAGTTCATTGCTGCTAATTTAGTTTACATATTGTCATTTGGAGATACTGTATGGAGTTATGGACGCTAGAAAATGGAGTGTCCAGTGGAGAAAGCTGAACATTTTCGACATTCTGTTTGATACCCATAGATGGTTGACCGCAGCGTAAGCAGCTAGAAATACACTCCTGGAAATTGAAATAAGAACACCGTGAATTCATTGTCCCAGGAAATGGAAACTTTATTGACACATTCCTGGGGTCAGATACATCACATGATCACACTGACAGAACCACAGGCAATAGACACAGGCAACAGAGCATGCACAATGTCGGCACTAGTACAGTGTATATCCACCTTTCGCAGCAATGCAGGCTGCTATTCTCCCATGGAGACGATCGTAGAGATGCTGGATGTAGTCCTGTGGAACGGCTTGCCATGCCATTTCCACCTGGCGCCTCAGTTGGACCAGCGTTCATGCTGGACGTGCAGACCGCGTGAGACGACGCTTCATCCAGTCCCAAACATGCTCAATGGGGGACAGATCCGGAGATCTTGCTGGCCAGGGTAGTTGACTTACATCTTCTAGAGCACGTTGGGTGGCACGGGATACATGCGGACGTGCATTGTCCTGTTGGAACAGCAAGTTCCCTTGCCGGTCTAGGAATGGTAGAACGATGGGTTCGATGACGGTTTTGATGTACCGTGCACTATTCAGTGTCCCCTCGACGATCACCAGTGGTGTACGGCCAGTGTAGGACATCGCTCCCCACACCATGATGCCGGGTGTTGGCCCTGTGTGCCTCGGTCGTATGCAGTCCTGATTGTGGCGCTCACCTGCACGGCGCCAAACACGCATACGACCATCATTGGCACCAAGGCAGAAGCGACTCATCGCTGAAGACGACACGTCTCCATTCGTCCCTCCATTCACGCCTGTCGCGACACCACTGGAGGCGGGCTGCACGATGTTGGGGCGTGAGCGGAAGACGGCCTAACGGTGTGCGGGACCGTAGCCCAGCTTCATGGAGACTGTTGCGAATGGTCCTCGCCGATACCCCAGGAGCAACAGTGTCCCTAATTTGCTGGGAAGTGGCGGTGCGGTCCCCTACGGCACTGCGTAGGATCCTACGGTCTTGGCGTGCATCCGTGCGTCGCTGCGGTCCGGTCCCAGGTCGACGGGCACGTGCACCTTCCGCCGACCACTGGGGACAACATCGATGTACTGTGGAGACCTCACACCCCACGTGTTGAGCAATTCGGCGGTACGTCCACCCGGCCTCCCGCATGCCCACTATACACCCTCGCTCAAAGTCCGTCAACTGCACATACGGTTCACGTCCACGCTGTAGCGGCATGCTACCAGTGTTAAAGACTGCGATGGAGCTCCGTATGCCACGGCAAACTGGCTGACACTGACGGCGGCGGTGCACAAATGCTGCGCAGCTAGCGCCATTCGACGGCCAACACCGCGGGTCCTGGTGTGTCCGCTGTGCCGTGCGTGTGATCATTGCTTGTACAGCCCTCTCGCAGTGTCCGGAGCAAGTATGGTGGGTCTGACACACCGGTGTCAATGTGTTCTTTTTTCCATTTCCAGGAGTGTATGTGCGCCGTGTATGGGGATAATGCCACTGGGCACAGCACGACAAGAAACAGTTCTCTCATTTTAAGGAGGAACGTTTTGACATTAGTGACTCCACGTCCATGGAGACCTTCGAAGTTTGATGAGCGTTTAAACGCATTAGTCGACAATGACACACATCAGTGTATTCGAGAACTGAGAAATGTACTGATAATTCCACCATCGAGCGACGTTTGCACGCCATGGAGAACGTTCAAAAATCGCGGGTATGCTCTAAGCCGAAATACTAAGGAATAAGTGGGTGGGCATACGCGCATCTGTTTGCTCGTCATCACTTGGCTCGTGAACAACACCGACCATTCCTATATTGTTTTTTTACTAGCGACGGGAACTGTTGGCTTAATGCTGACATGAGGAGGAGAATGGTTGGGCCGAAACAGCTCCAACTCCCAGCACAAAGATCTTACGCTCACAAAAGAAAGTGTCATGCATCTGGTGGAATAGCGAAGCTGTAATGTATTATGAATTGCTTCCCTGAGGTTAAACCATCACTACTGCCATTTGCCAACAGCTGAGACATCTTGCTACACGTAGTCCAAGCACGATTACCTGGATGACTGCATAATGTGATGCTAATCCACGATAACACCCGCCCGCATTCTGCTGAAAAAGCACTATACAGGATATGGATTGGAAAGTCACTCTACTACTACTACGTGATCAGGCCCAGTGGACCGCACGTATCTACAAGTTTCCTCCTCCACTGCATTCTGTCCATTGCTGCTATCCGCCATCCGTTCACATCTATTGACACTGTTTAAATCTTCATGGAGTCCATCCCTCCAACGCTCCTTGGGTCTCCCTGGCGGTCTCTTTCCTGTCACTCAACACCCACCTTATTCGCCTTATCTTGCGCCCTCAGATTTTCACCTTTTCTGGGTGATATCTAATAACCTCCAAGGAACTTCCTTTCCGGATGAAAATGCGCTCCGAACATGGCTCGACGAGTTCTTCGCCTCAAAACCATGTGAATCGTACAGTCGCGGAATCAAAGTTGAGTCCAGCATTGGCAGTAGACTGTTTTAAATAGTGAAGGAGAATATTATTGACTGATGTCTCATGTGTATCTGTCGTAAACTTAAGGAAAAGTGATACGAACTTTCGCACCAAACCAGTACTTTAATGTTCTTCAGACTTGGGTATGCACTACAAAAATGTAGCGATACGTCTATAAATATTGGGTTTAGTGACAAATAGTACATGGATTATCAGTTTCTTTCACTATTATGTGTACTTCGTTTGATTTTCTGTATACGTCGAAAATTCAACCTGAAGTAACTAAGGTCAGCGTATCCTGAACAATACTGCTTAAATGTATTTCCCAACCCAGAGTGGAACTACTATACTGTCAATGTTTATAAAAAATCACAATGCAAAGGTGACGTGTCAGATTTCACTTTTCTGTGAGATTAGACAAAGAAAGTCTTTACTAATATAGCAAATGAGTCCCGGTCTCAAAATTCAATAAAACAAAAACAAAATCCACGTATAAGACGAAGCGGTTAGTAAGTGTCATTCAGAAACAAGCAAGATACGTTGACGTAAAGATGAGGTGACATTTCTCCACTATTTTCCTTGTTGAAAATTTCCTAATAGTAGCCGAAAGGGATACACCAACTCTTAGATGGCACTGCTGTTGCCGAAGCTCCAGTGACTTCGGAAACAATTAGCTTGTGTGATGGAACGTACGAGCTGAATGTGTCAGTCATCGAAACTATTAGCCTGAAGACAATAGCTGGACTAGTTTGTCTACCCCTCCTCGAAACAAGAGTTTTATTTCCTCACCGTATAGGCTGAAACAAACATTTTGGTCGAGTATATAGTCAAATACGTTTTATGTAACAACTCATAGCTGCTAATCTAACTGCGCTGCAGCTGCACTTTCTCACCTCGTCAAGGGACATGATTGCTCAGAGTCTCCTGCCTTCCTCTCGACTCAGTCTTCCGCTGTAGTCCTGAAAGTAGTAAGATTGTTGCTGGTTAATTTTAAAAGCTTATACTGGGTGTAAAAAAATTACGCATACAGCTCTCAAGACTGTTTAGAGAACATGAAAAGGAACACATTCTTACATGACAGTGTCACAGGAGCACCGTTTCCCCGCATGAAGATTTTGAAGCAAGGGATGCCCAGAAACTGTTCAAACTGCCATCCGAAGTATACTATTACAGATATTGCCGAAAATGTCGACCGTTTACGTTATCGCACAATTAGTATATGTGTGCCAATGATGGGTAGTTGGACACTCCATAACGGGTTGCCCTTTTAGTTAAAGCTGCAGCCATTATTTCGAATGTCTTAGTCGTAAGCACTCAGATGGAAGTTGTGAATAGATACAAGTGGACGACATTTTCAGCAATATCTCATACAATATTCATCACACGGCAGTTCGAACACCGTCTATCAGCATCACTAGCATCAAAACCTTCATGGATCCCTAGCAGAAAAACGGTGCACCTGTGACTTTTGTTAGATATAAAAATGCTTTTTAGCTCTTCTATACACACTGCATTCCTGGCTAATATTACAATTAAATATCGGCCTTAATTTGAGAAAGGAATTTGAGAATGTAAGTTCGGGGCACTGCAATGTGTGATGAAAAGAAAATCGTAAAGTTTGATATATGGTACTATAGAATGTTAAAAATTAGAAAGGTAAGCAATGCGGTACTCCGCAGCCGAAGAAAGGAACATGTGGAAAAAACTGATGAGAGACTGGACAACAGGATTTGCGTTGACGGGTGAAAGAATAATTTCCATGGCACTACCGGGAGCTATAGTGTGTAAAAAGTGTAAGGGAAGATAGGTAGGAATGAAGAGGTTGACAAAAGGAATTCGTGACGAGTCGCCTCAAACGAGAGGGAAGACGTGAAAAAATTTTGTCTACTCAGCTTTTTAACACTCCATATATGCCACAACCAAGTGAAAACTAAACAGAATTATGTCGGACATTAATGTTTTAGAAAAAACTTTAAGAACTTAGTGTACTTATGAACAACAGCCTACATTTTGATGACAAATTTGTATTAACACTTCATTACACACAGCAAGCCCGTTTATTAAAAACTAAATCAGTGCCAATAATGTTAAAAGCTGATTGCGACTCGCGAGGACTATCTTTGGTTTCAAAAATCTATGGCGATACCATTTCAAATATCAAAATACACAAAAAGCTAAGGAAACGTCACATGGTAGCGTCTGGCTATATATTGGCAGTACAGCTAGCTACTCTGAACAGCTTAAAGCCTCCCCCGACACGTTTATTCAGACTTCAGAAAGCTGTGAAACATTCCACCTTTGCTCACGCTAATACCATTTGTCACAGTCTCTGGTCATATTCTACTGAAAGTACTCATTCATTATTGGATTCCGTGGACATTGATGGTACGGTTCACCAGCTGTTACAATTAGTCCCGAAGATTTTCTTTAGAATTAAGATTGGGTGATTTAGTGGAATAGTCAAGGTGAGATCCAACGCATAAATCTTCGTCAAGCCAGGAAAGTGTGAGTGCTGCCTTGTGAAGAAAGCTTATCTTGGAAGACGGGAATGTCCACAGCGTATTTATCATGAAGACGTACCAGAAAGAGAAACAATGTGTACGTGTTCACGGTAATCTGAATGAGTGGGGTCAAGTTATGGAACGAAAAACACCAGAACATCTTGGAACCATCTTTGGGCTGAATTACACCACTAAGTCAATGCGGTTTAAGTGGGGCCTCATTGGGCCATTCGTACACCCGACGCCATACAGAATTTGATGAGATGCCATATATGGATTCCTCAGATCACACTGTGCGCTTACACTCAGCTACTGCCCAGTTTGTTTTCCGTGGCCCTCGGAGACGTGCAGCTTTATCTGGCGGTATTAGAGATGACCTTTGGCGAGGTACAAGACTCGCCATGTTCGATGCATGCAGCTCAGCTGACAAATGGACTTTCATCCACAGATAACAGCATTTTCTTTTTTGAAATCGGCTGCCATCGACATGGCGCGAAAAGCTTCGGTCCCTGTCAGTTGGAATCATTCTAAAATTATGTTCTTGCGTAGTATTACATGGCAGAATGTAGTTCACGATTTCTTGTGCACAAATTGGACACTTGGCGTTGACACACCAACAAATCGGGCAACTTATTCACAGGCTTCTTTCTGCCGTGCTGTTACGTCTTCGTGTCGATCCATCTTACAGCGCTGATGCAACCAATTGACAAATGCATCTGTCGACATCTACATAAGTACTCCAGTTCATCCTCAAGTGACTGGCACAGGGTTCTAAATCGATTATACAGATCAGCACCAGCAGAGGGTGTGTAACCCTTCCTTGGGGAATGCCAAATATTACTTCTGTTTTAGTGCATTGCTACACACTGTCGCCTTGCTGACAAACAATCACGAATCCAGCCGCACAACAGACGATACTCCGTATGCACGCAATCTGAAGTCCCTTGTAAGGAACGATGTCAATATCCTTTTGGATATCTAGAAATATTTGAGGTCCCCTTCGATATCACTAATTACTTCATGACAAAGAGCTAGTTATGTTTCTCAAGGCCGATATTTTTTGAAACTGTGCAGCCAATATAGTTGTCCTCGAGGTAATTCATAATGTTTGAACACAGTGCATGTTCCGAAGTCCTACTGCAAATCGACGACATGGATAACCGTCTGTAATTCATCTGATTACTATCACTTCCTTTCTTTATTATTGGTCTTTAGGTATGGATCTTTGGTGTAGCGAGCAGTTGTATGTGACTTACATACGGAAATTTTATATCGGCATACTCTTAAAGGAATTTGGTATACAATCTGGTTTAGAGAACTTTCTTTACTAAGTAATTTAAGACATTTTGCTACAGCGAGGACATCTACTTCAAAGTTACTCATATTGGCAGCAGTTCTTGATTCGAAATCTGGAATTTTAACTTCGCCTTCTTTGGTGAAGGAATATCGGGGAAACGTATTAAGTAACTCCGCTTTATTGACACTTATCACATTACCATGTGACCGTCCGGTTAGCCGTTGGGTCTAACGCACTGCTTTCAGGACGGGAAGGCGTGCCGGTACCCGGCATGAATCCGCCCGGCGGATTTGTGTAGAGATCCGGTGTGCCGGCCAGTCTGTGGATGGTTTTTAAGGAGGTTTTCCATTCCTCTGCGAATACGGGCTGGTTCCCCTTATTCTGCCCTGGTTACACTATGTCGGCGATTGCTGCGCAAACACTTCCTCCACGTACGCGTACACCATTATTACTCTACCACGCAAACATTTGGGTTACACGGAGGGGGGGGTCCACAGGGGGCCAAACAGCACAATAAACCTGGGTTCGGTGTGGGGCGGCGGAGGGGTGAGTAGACTGATGTAGCCTGTTGTGGGGTTGTGTACCACTGAGGGCTACGGAGCCTCTCCGTCGTTTCTAGGTTCCCAGTTCAATACAATACAACAACATTACAATCAAAGTAATAACGTTACAAACCGCAAGGCACGCTTATTAAAAGATGATCGGCTTCGATCATCACATCTTCAGACCAACAGCCATACTGGTCGTCAATGGCTGTGCATGAAGCAGGAACCGCTGAATAACAATAGCTGTTTGTGCTCCATTCACAGTAATTGACGATAAATTTGGCTGAAGGTCTGAAGATGTGATGATCAAAACCGTTCTTATAAAACCGTGCCTTGTGGTCTAGACTTTTAATTATTTAAAAATATTCTGATGGGTGACATCTCCAATACTTTTATCATAAACATTATCATGGCTATGGCGCAGTGAAGGTATAAATTGTGTGGGGCCGTTGGTGTACTTGAGATACGACCAAAATGTTTTTGGATTTTCTGGCAGATTTCCAGACAGTTTCGTTGTGTAATACGTTAAAAGCACCTCGCACTGAAGTTAATCCTAAATTTCGAACTTCTGCAAAATTTCTCCTATCTTAGGGATTTCCTTTAAATTTGGCATGCTTTTTGTCGTTGCTTCCACATTAGTGTTCTGATCCGTTGTGTGTATCACGGGTCAGTTTTGTCTCTAATTTATTTGGTTTAATCTGCGATGAAGGTCCGTTGACTGCCGCGTACCAGTTCTACACCATTTACGAAACTCCAAAAGGACCAGCGTCTTAAGGGGTGACGAATGGGACTGGTGGAAACACCTGTATTGGAAGCGGTATTCCAAAATCTTCACAACTTTACTAGGAAACTTTGTGGATATGACCTCCGCCCTATTCTCAGCCATAGTCGTGGGTAACAGGGCTGAAATGGACGTGCCGCTACGAGACCGGTCGCAGCTTCTTGTTCGCTACTTCCGGCTGCTCCTGTTCCCGCTGACGTCATCCTTTCCACTAAGACGAGACGATAGCGCGCTGCGAGTTAGCGCTGACAGACTGCCGCCTCCAGCTGCCCCTGCTGAATTAATGCCCCGTACGTTTACGGATGGAACCACCTTCCCGTAGAAGCTTCCTGCTATATATTTTTCTTGCACCACACGTATGCCACAGAACGTATCTGATCATATTACGATATTTCTACTCTGGTGCTCTGTTAGAATTTCTATTTCGTGTGATGAATGGCAGCTTGCTCTAAATGTGAGAAAATTTAAAGTTACTGCAGATAAGTACGAAAAACCATCTTGAAACATTCGGACACTGATAGCAGCGCGCTGCTTGACAATCACGACGATTAAATGTTTAGACGAAACGCTGGAAAGCGACATGAAATGGAACGAGCACGAAAGAGCAGTTTTACGGAAGGCGAATGATCGACTTCGGTTAACTGGAAGAGTTCTAGGACAGTATGGCTCATGTGGAACGGAAACAGCGTACAGAACACTACTGCGGCCCATCCTTGAGTAATGCTAGAAGGAAGGCGACGAATCAGTTGAGATGCGTGCTTCTGGATGTTACCGAAGACATACTTTTCGCGAAAAACTATTCAGAAAGCGTAGAGAACAGGCACTTTGGACAAACGTTAAGATTCCACTCACTGACTGGTATCTTGAGGACCATGAAGACAAGATAAAAGAAATCTGGTCTCATACGGAAGGATGTAGGCCGTCTTTCCCTGGCTCCATTCGTGGAACAGGGAAAAATGACTAGCAGTGGCAAAAGGTACCCTCCGCCTACCACCATAAGATAGCTTGAGTAGTATGTATATGTAATAAGAAATAGAAAGTGAAAGTCTAAAGAAACTAAATACCAAAGAATGCTGAGCGGTATGTAACTATCGTCTCGACATCTGACTAAAGTGTTAAACGAATTTTAGAACGTCTTTATCAACCAGTCAGTCCTTGCCCACACCGTATAGGCCTACACTCCAGAAGAAGACGCTCCAATGGCATGAAGATGTCAACCAAAGACTAATATTTTAACACTACTTCAGATATTCTCATAATTCGCTGAACTACATGGGAGAGGGTACCATTTATTGTACCATATTCTATGGTTTCTTGCTGTACCATTTACGCATGGAGTGAGTGACTAATAACTGCTAGAAGGCTGATTAGTTGCACTATTTTATATCTCTTAGATGTGTAGAATATTCCTTGTCTGCTCTTTGAAAGTCGGTTCTACAATATGGTTCTTTAGACGTCACACAATGGGCCTGTTGGCTTCGAATAGACGATAAACGGACAACAGATTGCAGAGCTGCACAAAAATGGTACATCTGTTCCTGTGGGCACTCAGCAGAAAATATGTTGGCTGAAGAAACATCTGCAACGAGGTATGAAAGAAGTAAACCGCAATGGTTGAAGTTTTCCTTCAAGCGGGAAGTATAAAATGTTCTGACCTTTTCAGAAAATGAGGGCGTCGACCTGCTACAAGATGTGTCTCCACGGCGAGAGTGCAAATGCTACACTTTTTCACCTCATCTAATCTTATCACAACTCAGTGGAAGCGAATACCACTTGCGTAGCGTAATGCGTTGGGCTATGGCTTACGAGATAGCGTGCAGGCTCTGGAGCTTATCCGAGGATTTGATTCACCGCCGTTGGTCAGGCAATGTCCGGTCGTTTGTCATCTTTTTCATTACGACCTGTTTCGCAAATGCCAGGCGAGTCTCCTCGCCCAACCATTTCCACCTGACGTACACAATACGTACACAACCGAAGTTCGCAGACAAAGTGCGGATATTACAGAATTCGTTCACAGATTGCGAACAAGACGCGGCTCTATAAAAAGTTGAGACGAAGTGAGACATTCGGTATGAAGCCTACTGTGACATTTTTCTGTCTTCCTGTTACATCTGCAGTAAGCACATGATTTGCTCCAGGTCTCAGCTTCCGGCAGCATTGCAAGTTTGCTACATTCTTGGAAGAATCTAACTGTAAGACGTGTTCCATTTATCGTATGATTTTCAATTCTTTAGATGCACCGAAATAAATTGCCTTAACCTCACAACACGTTCATTCCGATGTAGTTTAAGAGGTATACAAGTGTTATGGCAGGTCAAAACAAAACAAACGAGATTCAAACATTTGAACTTATCGCCGTACTCATATGCAAAGCAGATTCTTCAAAATTTTAGTCTGGTCGTATAGTAAGTTGTGACATTTTCTGTGTCAATCATTCGACGACGTATTAACAGAAATGAATATAATATGGCTTTCACAGCATGTTTAGGCACATAGCTGTAAATGTAACCTGCTTTTAGTTAAATCTGACCTGCTTACACACTATGGAGCTTAAGTGAGAGCTCTACGGTACTTTTCGAAATTCAGAGCTCTTCCGTATGTGATATTTTACGTCTGCTGATTGAGATACTTTACGTGCTATTTTAATTGATCGTGGACGGCACTAGAATTTTTTGCCAACAACTGAAATGACTTGCTCTCGGGAAGAGTTTTTAATAGTGGAAGAATCAAACTGCGCTGTGTTTTTGGTTCGACGTTGAAGCCTAGCTCATTCCATACCATCCAACTGGCTGAGCGAGCTTGTTCTCTAAGCAAAAGAACGCAAGTTTCTCTAGGATCTCTACATTCAGGGAAAATTACGTAAAATCTAAAGGAAATATCTATTTCCTAAATCAAATGTATTTTCAAAAGCAATATTCACCGCCTATTATGCAGTGTTCATTACAAGCGAGTTTTCCTCCACAGGGTGGTAAGAAATATTAAAAATATTATCTGATATTGGCATTATTCACTGCGCACGAATTATGTTAAGACTTTACCTAGAAAGCTATGCATCGTTAAACCAATGAAGAACCTCGCAATCCACAATTCACTTTCAGAACTCTACTGAGGTCCACTGGCGTCCCCCTAAATTAATCCAAGCATGGGTAAGATTCTAAAATCGCCTTTTATATGTAAATTTCGACGAATTGGAAAACTTGTTGGGCTCTAAGAGCTTAATTTGGACAAAGTAAACGTAATGAACTGGGCCCTAAGATACTAATTTCACCAACTACAGGTATCTAACTTTTGATAGCTATCCACTCAATATGTTTTTCAAGATAAGATTACTTTCGTACATAAATGGCAACCATATTTCATCATCTGCAAAGTCCACTTTTTTAACAATATTAAATCCATCGAGATACGAAATAAAGCCAGAAAACATTTGCAAAATCTATTTTTTCATACCTCAATATTAGGTTGATAACGAAAATAAATTTGAAACTTTTTTTTGTTTGGTTTTAGGGCGCAAAACTGCTATGGTCATTAGCGCCCAGCCCGTAACTTAGGAAACAGTAAAAAAACCGAAATTGAAAACAAGCAGCAATGGGAACAAAGTCATAAAATTGGAGAAACTAAAAGCAGAAGGAAGGCTTAAAAATCCACTACAGAAAGGGGTTTGTTATCCCCAAAAAAGCTTCAAATAACTGACGTCATTTCACTGTCACTAATAAACTGGAGAACGCGGTCGGCTGAGCGCGTGTCATCGGCTAAAATCGACGATAGATCAGGCGATAGCTGTAGACGGGCGCGTAACGGATTAAAATAGGGGCATTCAATTAAAAGGTGTCTTACCGTCCACAGCTGAGAGCAGTGGGGACAGAGTGGGGGAGGATCGCCGCTTAAAAGATGTCGATGGCTAAAAAGACAGTGCCCTATCCGGAGTCTAGTTAAAATTACCTCCTCCCGACGACGCGTTCGGGAGGAAGAGGTCCAAGCGCAAGGAAGGGCTTTCACTTCCCGCAATAAATTTGAAACTAACTCTTACTGGATATCAGCAAAAATAACCAGCAAAAATGCCCCTGTTTGATACTCCTTTTAGTTGAGAAACAGAAAATTAACGAAAGAGAGGCTTACTCTGCTTTGGTACCATATTTTGCTCATAAAACTCCACGTCTAATTATGCTAATGGATTTCTTTCGTTATTTTATGACGTTTTTAACACTTCCATAATAGAAGCTCAACGCTTTGAAAGCTGTATTTTCTGTATTTGGGTAATATGTAACCTAGGGCCAGTATTCGACTAGACAAATGTGTCAAATCTTACGAAACAATCCTCGAACTGACCGGTAGAACGACAATTAAGAACCAACGACGGAGCCAATACCGCACTCGTCTCTTCAGTTTGATACGCCCTTGTGCACTCATATCGATTGAACAGCACATCTGGTAACGCAATGGCCGTACGTCACGCTATGTCTGAAGGATTGGTGACCATTTCGGCAATGTTCCTCTGAGGTCCGTATCAGCCAAGCCAAAAATAACGCTGAAACCGCCGCGGCGCTAAGGAAACGCTACGAATTACCATGAACATCCTGATAACCAAACGGACCTTTTGTAGTGCTTGCTAAAGGTGCAGCTTTTCCAGTCGTAATCGCGCAGTGCTAAATTTAGGGCTTTATCATATCACAGACAACTTCTAGAAAAAGGCTGAGACTCTTACTATGCTTAATATTTCAGGAGGGGAAAGTACCTATCCTTGCCATCCCTTACCGGCGCCTATTCCGGAGACTTATTTTTAGCGGAAAAGTTATTTTTTAACTAGGAGTTTTATGAAAACCTGGCAGTTAAGCTGAAAGGCAGCTTCAGTAAAAAGTACCACCACTAAGATAACAATGGCGTCGTACCATAAAATCTAGCCTTGTTTCTCGACAAAACTTATCTCCTCGTGAACTGATCTCTCATACTGCCCCGCTTCGACAGACATGTGTTTGAACAAAACCAGAAGATGTTGCAAGTATAGACAGAGCTAGCTGTCGGGAAACTTCTAAATTATTTCGTTAACCACTGTTAAACAACCGCCGCCGCTCCCCCCCCCCTCCCCCTCTCTCCTCCACCACACAAAACCTACCGAGACCGTGGGAGCGTAGAACGAAATCAACCGCGAACTTTTCATACTATTTTCCTGTAATTTGCCTTAAGCGATTTAGGTAAATCACAAAGACACCAAATCTTTAGAGTCCGGATGGGCAACTGAACGCAGCTCTTCGCTAATGCGAGTACAGTGTATTAACCAACATGCCATCTAAATAAGTGCTGGATTTCTTTCTCGACATTCAATCATTGAGCCATGGAACTTAACATATGTTCAGCTGTTTTATCTTCAAAATCTTGCATTGTAATTAGTGTTGCGCTTCAAACGCTGCCTCGTATTGTTACGGTCTATTATCTGAAGTAATCGTTAATCGGTTTACTCATCACTGAATATAATGACTTTTCATTTTTTAACTAACACAGTCTTCGACTAGACGTATCCAACGACAACAATCTTCACATCTTAATACAGGGTGTACATTAAGTCCAGGAACACTATTGCACAGGAACTAAACGTCGTACAGATGTCATACATATATTTTGAAGAATAACTCGTTTTTATAAACATTCTATACACGAACCATGAATGACCCGGCAGACGTCAGTAAGGTAATCGAATTCTTGCCATACCCGTCCCAGCATGGCATCGACTGTGGCAGTCTCTTCCCGCATTCTCTCCCGGAGCTCTGCTACATCACGTGGTACAGGCGGTACGTACACCAGATCTTTAAAGTGCCCGCACAGGAAAGTCACAAGGAGTGAGATCTGGTGATCCAGGAGGCCATTTCATGAAACAGCTGTACCCTTCTGTAGCATTGATGCGGCAGCTCCGTGTTCAGGTACCCACGAACTTCACGATGAAAATTAGGTGAGAAATGACCGTAGAGTCCGACTGCATTTGAGGCATCAACCACTGCTGCAGCATGTACAAGTAGGAATATCCAGTGAGTGCTCTAGGCGAATAAGAATGGCCACACAGTTTTCGACGTGACAAGGCACAAAAACATTTACCTTTGGGGAATCACGCTCAAATTCAATGCATTCGGGCTTTGTACCCCAGATTCGATAATTATGCCTGTTCACTTTCCCATTAGTGTAAAAAGTGGCTTCGTCACTAAAAATTAAGTGATCAACAATGCCATCCCCATCCTTATTCAACTGTTGCAACTGCGAATAGAACTCAAAACGCTTGTCTTTGTCGTCATTGAGCTCCAATTTGAATGGTTTCATAGGCAGCTTCTGTCGCAGGACTTTCCACACTGTCATGGAGCCATTTAGAGTTGACGGGATGCACGACGCACCAATTTCTTTGGACTCTTTATGAATGTATCTCGTACGCGCTCCACATTCACTTCACTCACACTGGGACGTCCGCTTCTCTTTGCTTGGCCCAGGCAACCCGTCAAAACGAATTTGTTGTGCCAGTGGTAAATGGCCTTCCTTGTCGGTGGCTTCTTAACGTACTTTGTTCTAAACATCCGTTGAACAGCTGAAGCACACTGTCAACTCCAATACGCAGAAAGTAAGCTCTGCACCTGAACTGGCCATTTCTGCGACTGGCGCTGACTAATCGGCACATTGCCAAACTATGATGGGGCGGTATACACGAAAAAGTTTCAAGGTTTCCTCTTCAAAATGACATGTGTATGATATCTGTACAATGTTTGGTTCTTGCGCAATAAATAATTTACAGTGTTCCCGGACTTTATGGACACCCTGCATAATGTGAAGAGGTAAACCTTTAATCTTCTTCGAAGTCTTCTGCATTTGATATTGCCTTGAAAGATCGCCTTTTCTAAATTACTCTTCTCAAAATGTGAAAAAGGAACTGCTGGTAGATCTGAGTGGCATTGGGAGGTAAACTGCTTTTGACAAGTTCTGTACTGGAAACATTGGTTTTTCTTTTCGGCACTTCTCTTGTCCATGTTACCCGAGACATCTTCCTTCAGCACATCTCTAAGACGCCTGTTCGGCTCTTGTCACTAGCTGGAACGGTCCAAGTCTCACAGGTCTTAGGTGAATACCGGTTTTCTTCACTGTACTTCAGTTAGCATCACGATTTTAAATTGCAAGCATGACTTATGTCCTAACATTAACTTCTGTTGATTGTTCCACGGTTTTTAAATGAAACCGTCGAAATCAGGAAAACGCAGCGGAAATGTTTCAAGCTAAGATTACACTGTTCTATGAGACGACTAAATCGCCCGTAACAGGTGGCTTGTCACTTAGCATTCAGTTATCTTGCCGCCGTTTAGAGTAATGACCGACTCCTTGCTTCACCTGATCTTCTGGGAAGTAACACTTAACACTTAACACCTACCAACTACACACACGCTTGCATCTACGGGCAGTGCCTCAATCCTAGCAGTTATGTACAACAAACAAACAATTTCATTTTCCAACTGGTTCCAATTTGTTTGATCATTGGATGAGTCGCGACGCAGTGTATACAAATAATGGCAGTCCAAGAATTAAATATTGCATAAAGAAAATTCAGTCATCAAAAAGTGTCTCAGACTGAATCACCATGAAGGTATAGGCATGTAGACTTTAGTTCCTACTTCAAACTTTCACATTTTTTTTTGTTTCTACAGTGATTTAGGAAATTCTAGGAAACTTTATTATTGTCCATTACCAGTAATTAAAGCTGGGAAAATAGCGCTTTATATGAAACTACGCAGCAAATGAGCTTAGCTTACAAAACCTTTCGGATGCCAAATGCAAGTGCGCGTCCTTGCGCTTATTTATACATACGTTAAAAACCTTTTTCCAACCGATTCCTTCTTGCGAGCGCGCAGTTAAAACGCACTTCTTACACAGTGTACCAGTCACATTTACACTCCGTTTTATTCGTGGATTGCACCCACGAAGAATGTCGTACCTTTCTACATGAGCTTGAATTGGTCTAATTTTAGCATCTTTAACATTACGTGCCTTCTTGTAAGTAATAGTACGTATTTTTATTCGCATTGGTACTTGGGCCCTCAGTATTTTGTGAGAATGCGTATCTGATGTGTTCTAAGACTTCCTTGGCACGTTTCCCATTGGAGATCGAACATTTCTGTAATTCTTACAGTGACCAATCAAACCAGTGAAGAATCGTGTAGTCTTTATTTCAATCTCTTCTACATCTTTCGTGTATCCATTTTAAAGATCCCTTATCTACAAGCTTTACTGAGAAATTGGTCGAACGGTGGTTTTTCAGGAGTCTTATGTACGAATTACGCTCTCGAGTTCTGACAGTATATCGAAGACAAAAGTAATGAGAAGTAGCAGAAATGAGAACAGCGAGAAACTTATGGTTGTTTATCACGAAGTACATGAAGTTAAGGAATTCTGATACCTGGGCAGCAAAACAACCCATGACGCACGGAGCAAGGACGACATACGTAGACTAGCACTGACAAACAGGTTATTGCGCGCCACGAGAAGTCTACTGTTACCAAACATAGGCCTTAATTTGAGGAAGAAACTTCTGAGAATGTACGTCTGGAACACGACAGTGTATGGTAGTGAAACATGGACTGTGGGAAAACCAGAACAGAAGAGAACCGAAGCATTGGAGATCTGGTGGCACAGACTAATGTTGAAAGTTCTGTGAAGGTAAGGAATGGGATTCTCCGCAGAATCGGAAAGGAACATGTCGAGGACATTGACAAGGAGGAACAATATGGTAGTACGTTTGTTAAGCCATCGCGGAATACCTTCCGTAGTACTAGAGGGAGCTGTAGAGGGTAGAAACTGCAGAGGAAGACAGACGAATACTTTGACTAAATTTACGTATGTTGAAAGTGCTACTCTAAGATGAAGAGGTTGGCACAGAAGAATTCGTGGCGCGCTGCATCAAACCAGTCAGAAGACAAACGACTATGAAAAATGTTCTGCCGATAATCTGCCCTCCTCACAGACAGATTTATGTGGCTGTTAAACTTTAGATCACTCCAGACAACTCGTACATAAAGGTGATTTCAGCAATTGTGTGGCTGCCCCACGTGTCTTCCACAACTCTTGCAATCCCAGGAGGCGAAAACAAACTGAACTTGCTCCAGTTAGCAGGCACGGTAAATGTTAACAGCCTGACAGGATTTTAAATTTATTTCCTACTCAGTATTCGATCGTGTAACGCATCACCAACGTTTCTATTAGCAGAGTTTTCCCGATTTGTTTGGTTACTGGGAAAAGGTGAAAAAATGTCAACTCAAATAAGGAATAAAAATCTTTATATTATGAAATATTAAGCAAAATACAAAATTTAGCTGAAGGTAGCCTTCACTGACATTATGCAATGATAAAACACAGCCCACAAGTATTTAACGCAAAGCTAGGTACACTACGCTCAAGCCGGGGAGAGTACTGGCCGTAGATAGTGTAAGTCCCCTTTTTAACAAATATACAGGACTGTGCTTAAACTGACAATATTTTTTTAGCGCAACGCAATCTGACTTTCAAAAAATCCATACAAAAGAATGGCCCTGACTAACATTAACCTATACGTTTCACAAATCACTTACCTCACAAAAATCTTGGTTACTCGAGCTACTGCAATAAAGCGAGCGCCACTACTGCCAGCTAAATAAAAGATTCAAACTACGGAAGGCACTAACTACTGATAGGCATAGTTAGCAAATGAAAGATATTAATAGAGAACAAAATATGACAAATTTCAAAACTCTGCCATCTCTCTCCCCACATCCACCACTGCTGGCGGCTCACCTCCAACTGCGCAACGCTACACGCTGTTCACCGCCAGCTGCCTAACACTACAATGGCGAGTATTACAACAATGCAAAGCAGCCACAGACTGCACACAGCACAGGCAGTGATTTTCATACAGAGGTGGCGTTACCAATAAAAAAACCTAAGCAGCCTACTTACAATAGCTGAGCAAGGTTACGAAGGGGGAGATTCCAGAACTCTCTATCACGTGAGTGGCGGTGTTGGTTTGCGGTCAATGCACGATCTTCTTGCAACGGCGAGCGAGTTTACCGAGTTCTGTTGGTGATAAACAGCTCGACTGCTACCAAGGGAAGGCGCTAAATGTCTAACGAGAGGCGGTAGCTGCTGGCCCGACTCCAAACTAACTGAACGTAGTGAGACTTACGTGGCACATTCCTGTACGCTTCCGACCGAAAAACAGAGCCGTTGTGAACTATGCAAGAGGGCAGGGGCCAAAGGCATTCTTCGGGGACACAGGCGCTGACCACGTCTTTTGCAGCTAGAGGTTTCTTATTCCAGCTCAGTTCCAACCGACGAAATGCTGTTCTCGCTGAATCCCTACACCCTCACGAGGAAGAAGATTGTTTAAGATCATCTACTTTAGCTCTTCGTATAACTGCTAGTCTTGGAAACAAGTGAACCAATCTCCTGACATACTTCGCAATTTTCGCCCTGTGTCTTATCGAATAATTTTCTGCGGTAATTCCAAGAAAGTCCTGACCGCAGTAAAGCGAGCAGTAAGCATAATATGAGCTGTTTACCCCTGGTCGTCACAGATGTATCCCTTCAAGGAGTTCGGCATTTAATTGCAGCATCAGAACACACGTATTCCCTAATGAAATTCGTCATAAATAATTCATCACAATTTAAGAATACTCATATCCACACATCTACATCGATACTCTGCAAATCACATTTGAGTGCCTGGCAGAGGGTTCATCGAATAACTCTCACAACTCACTATTATTCCAATATCTTTGAGCGCGCGCAAACAACGGACACCTACATCTTTCTGTACGAGCTCTGACTTGTTTTATCATGGTGGTCGGTTACTACACGTAGGTCGGTATGAACAAAATATTCTCTCTCATACGGAGGAGAAAGTTTGAAATTCCGTGAGAAGATTCCGTCGCAACGTAAAACCTTTGTTTTAATGATTGCCACTCCAATTCACGTATCATGTGTTGCACTCTCCCCCTATTTCGCGATAATACAAAACGTGCTGCCCTCCTTTGAACTTTTTCGATGTACACTGTCATCCTATCTGGTAAGGTTCCCACGCCGCGCAGCAGTATTCTAAAAGAGGATGGACAAGCGCAGTGCAAGCAGTCTCCTTAGTAGATTGTTACATTTTCTAAGTGTTCTGCCAATAAAACGCAGTCTTTGGCTAGCCTTCCACACGACATTTCCGTGTTCCTTCCAATTTAAGTGGTCCGTAATTATAATTCATGGGTATTTAGTAGAATTTGCGGCCTTCCGATTTGATTATCATGCATCCGAAGTTTAGCGGATTCCTTTTAGCACTCATGTAGATGACCCCACACTTATTTAGCGTCAACCGCCAGTTTTCGCACCATACATGTATCTTTTCTAAATCTTTTTGCAATTTGTTTTGATCTTCTGATGACTTTACTAGTCGATGAACGACAGCGTCATCTGCAAACAACCTAAGACGGCTGTTCAGATTGTCTCCCAAATCGTTTATATACATAATGAACAGCAAAGGGCCTATAACACTATCTTGGGGATCGCCAGAAATCACGTCTGTTTTACTCTATGACTTTCCGTTAATTACTACGAAGTGTGATCTCTGCAGGAAACAATTAATCCAGTCACATAACAGATGATATTCCATAAGCACGCAATTTCACTACAAGCTGTTTATGTGGTGAAGTGTCAAAAGCCTTTCGGAAATCCAAACATACGGACTCAATCCGAAATCCCTTGTCAATAGCACTTCATGCGAATATAGAGCTAGTTGTATTCCACAAGAACTATGTTTTCTAAATCCATGTGGACTGTATGACAAACTGTTTTCTTCGAGGTAATTCATGATGTTCGAACACAATATATGTCCCAAAATCCTGCTGCATATCAACGTTAATGATATGGGCCTGTAATTTAGTGGATTACTTCTACCTTTCTTGAATATTGGTGTGACCTGTACAACTTTCCAGTCTGGGTACGGATCTTTCGTCGAGCGAACGGTTGTATATGAGAAGTATAGATCTATTTCATTAGCACACTCACAGGAGCATAATTGGTATTGTGTCTGGACCAGAAGACTAGCTTTTATTAAGTGATTTAAGTTGTTTCACTATTACGAGGATATTTACTTCTACGTTACTCAGTTGGCAGCTGTTCTTGATTCGAATTCTAGAATGTTTATTTCGTCGTCTTTTGTGAAGGCATTTCGGGAGGCTGTGTTTAGTAACATTGTTTTGGCAGCACTGTCTTAGGTAGTATCTCCATTACTATCGCGCCGGGTTTCAAGACAAAGTTTTGTTGTGGAAACCATTATAAGCATCTCGCATTGTAGTCCGCGCTAAATTTCGAGCTTCTGTAAAAGATCGCCGATCTTGGCGATTTTGCATCTGTTGAAATTTGGCATGTTTGTTTTGTTATTTCTACAACGGTGTTCTGACCTGTTCTCTGTACCAAGGACGATCAGCTCCGTCGTTTGTTAATTTATTTGGTATAAATCTTTCAATTGCTGCCGATACTATTTCTCCGAATTCAAACCACATTTTGTCTACACTTATATTGTTAATTTGGAAGGAGTGGATATTGTGTCTCAGGAAGACTCAGGTGAATTTTTATCTGCTTTTTTTGAATAGGTATATTTTCGTTTATTTTTGGAGGATTTGAGGGTTATAGTGTTCAATCTCGCTACGACAACCCTGTGTTCACTGATCACTCTATCCGTTTTGAAGCTCGTTAACTCAGGATTATTTGTTGCTTAAAGGTCAAGTGTGTTTTCACAACCGTTTACTATTCGCGTGGGCTCATGAACTGCTCGAAATAATTTTCAGAGAATGCGTTTAGCATTATTTCGGATGACGGTTGATACATACCTCCGGAATTAAACATGTATTTTCGCCAACATATCGAGGGTAAATTAAAGTCACCAAAAACTATTATCCTATGAGTCGGGTACGTGTTTGAAATGAAACAAGTTTTCTTTGAACCTTTCAGCGACTATCATCTGAATTGGAAGGTGGGTAAAAGGATCCAATTATTTTATTCCGGTTGCCACCAATGACCTCTGCCCATACTAACTCACAGGAAGTATCTACTTCAGTTTCGCGACAAGTTAAACTACTTCTGACAGCAACAAACACGCCTCCGCCAACCGTGTTTAGCCTATCCTTTCGGAACACCGTTAGGTTCCTCGCAAAAATCTCGGCTGAGCTTATATCCGGCTTTAGCCAGCTTTCAGTGCCTATAACGATTTGAGCATCAGTGCTTTCTATTAGCGCTTAGAACTCTAGTACTTTCCCAACACAGCTACGACAATTTACAACTGTTATAGCCTTGATGCCTGTATCTACGTTTTCCTGTATTCGGCTTGCACCTTTGTGACTGAAGCCTTTCTTTTGTTTTCTACAGAGCCTCTAACTTAAACTGTCTAGTCCATGCCGCACAGCCCCCGTTACCCATGTAGCTGCCTTTTGCATGTTGTGGACTCCTGACCTATTCAGCAGAAACCCAACCACCCTTTGGCCCAAGTTGAGGAATCTGCAGCCTACACAGTCTCAGAACCTTCTGAGCCTCTGACCCTCCACTCGGCTCTGTACCAGAGGTCCGCAATCGGTCCTGTCGACTGTTGCAAATAGCCAGCTTTGCTTTCATCTTGCAAGCAAGACTGGCACCCTTTACCACTTCTGTTAGCCACTCGAAACGAGAGAGAATATCTTCTGATCCTAAGTGACACACATTGGTACTGACGTGGGCCACCAACTGCAGTTGGCTGCATCCTGTGTTCTTCATGGCATCCAGAAGATGCCGTTCCACATCTGGAATGACTTCACCCAGTATGCACACTGAGTACATATTGGTTTTCTTCCCCTTCTTGGCAGCCATGTCCCTGAGCGGCCCCATAACGTACCTAACGTTGGAGCTCCAACTATCAACAATCCCACCCTCTATGACTGTCCAGATCTTTAAGCATGAAAGGTTTACTCAAACAGGACAGGCGGCGGCATCTGGCTGAGCGACTGTCAGCCACAGACAGCACCTGGAACCTGTTTTTGTTATGGTTTTAGGGCGAAAACTGCTACGGTCATTAGCGTCCGGTCTGTGACTCAGGAAAAGGTAAAAAACGAAACCAGCAGCAATGGGAACGAAACTCAAATTGAAGAAACTGAAAACAGAAGGAAAGCTTAAAAAAACACTATAGAAGGGGGTTGGTTGTCCCCAAAAAGAGCTTCAAATGACTGACGTCATCTCACTGGCACTAATAAACTCGAGAACGCGATCGGCTGAGCGCGTGTCATCTACTAAAATGGAAGACATATCAGGCGACAGCTGTAGACGGGCGCGTAACGGAGTAAAATAGGGGCACTCAAGTCAAAGGTATCTTACCGTCCACAACTGAGAGCAGTGGGGGACAGAGTGGGGGAGGATCGCCACTTAAAAGATGTCGATGGTTAAAAAGACAGTGCCCTATCAGGAGTCTAGTTAAAATTATCTCCTCCCGACGACGCGTTCGGGAGGAAGAGGTCCAAGCACAGGGAAGACCTTTCATGTCCCGCAATTTATTACTGGGAAGTTTCGACCAATGTACGTGCCATAAAAAAGCAACACGACGACATAAAACACTCCATAGATCGGCGAAGGGAATCATGCGAATAGCTGGCTGAAGAAGAGAGACTGCAGCCTTGGCCGCTATATCGGCCGCCTAATTTCCAGATACCAACGTGTCCTGGGATCCAGAGGAACGCCACAGAGACGCCCCCCCCCCCCCCCCCCCAGGTGGAGCAAGTGGAGGCAGTCCTGAATCCGGTAGACCAGAGGGTGGACAGGGTAGAGAGCTTGGAGACTGAGGAGAGAGCTGAGAGAATCTGAACAGATAACGTACTGTATCCCCTGATGGCGGCGGATGTAGTGGACAGCCTGGAGAACAGCGTCAAGCTCCCCAGTATAAACCGGACACTGGTCGGGAACCCGAAATCGATTTGGGGTGTCGCCAACAATATAGGCACTCCCTACACCAAACGATGTTTTTGAGCCATCAGTAAATAAATGTGGCTTCCTTCCATTTGTGCACATAGAGCAGCAAATGTGCGACGATAAAGAAGTGAAGGGGTACCATCCTTGGGAAACTGACAAAGGTCACTGAGCAGTCAGGACCGGAGACGGAGCCAAGGCGGTGCTGTACCCCAAGTTGTCAAGAAAGTTTTAGGAAAGCGGAAGGAAAGAGAATGGAGCAGTTGACGGAAGCGGACTCCCGGTGGTAGCAGGGAGGAAGGGCGGCCTTCATACCATAAATCCAAGGATGCGTCGAAAAAATGTCATGGGCCCGATTAGCAGGTATCGAAGACAGATGGCTAGCATAATGACTCAGGACAGCTCGCCGATTGGACAGCGGAGGTTCAGCAGTCTCAGCATAAAGGCTTTACATAGGGCTGGTGTAAAAAGCTCCAGACACTAAACGTAATCCACGGTGGTGGATAGAGTCGAGACGCCGAAGAATAGACGGTCGAGCAGAGGAGTAGACTATGCTTCCATAGTCAAATGTCGAGCGGACTAAGGCGCGATAGAGGCGGAGAAGGACCACTCGGTCCGCTCCCCATGAGGTACCATTCAGGACACGGAGGGTGTTGAGGGATCGCAGACAGTGAGCCGAAAGATACGAAACGTGGGAGGACCAGCACAGTTTTCTGTCAAACATAAGACCCAAGAATTTAGCAACGTCCGAAAACGGAAGGTTGGCAGGTCCTAGATGTAAGGAAGGTGGAAGAAACTCCGTACGACGCCAAAAATGAACACAAACGGTCTTACTGGGAGAAAAGCGGAAGCCTGTTTCGATGCTCCAAGAGTGGAGGCGATGGAGACATCCTTGAAGACGTCGTTCAAGAAGGCTGGTCCGTTGAGAGCTGTAGTAGATCGCAAAATCGTCCACAAAGAGGGAGCCAGAGACGACATGAAGGAGACAATCCATAATTGGATTTATGGTAATGGCAAACAGTTCAAAACACAGCACCGAGCCCTGGGGTACCCAGTATTCTTGGAAGAAGGTACGGGAGAGAGTAGTGTTCACCCGCACTCTAAATGTGCGCTCTGCCATAAATTCGCGAAGAAAAAGGGGCAGCCGACCTCGAAAGCCCCAAGAGAACAGTGTGCGGAGGATGCCTGTCCTCCAACAGGTATCGTATGCTCTCTCCAGATCAAAAAATATTGCTACTGTTTGGCGTTTCCGGAGAAATTTGTTCATGATGTAAGTGGAGAGAGCAACAAGATGGTCAACTGCAGAACGATGCTTTCGGAATCCGCATTGGGCAGGTGTTAGAAGACTGCGAGATTCCAGCCACCACACTAAACGGTAATTCACCATACGCTCCAAAACCTTACAGACACTACTCGTGAGAGAAATGGGGCGATAGCTAGAGGGGAGATGTTTGTCCTTTCCAGGTTCCGGAACAGGAACGACAACAGCTTCCCGCCATCGTCTGGGAAAAGTACTGTCTGTCCAAATTCGATTATAAAGGCGAAGGAGGTAACGCAGACTATGATATGATAAATGCAGCAACATTTGGATGTGGATACCATCCGGTCCTGGAGCGGAGGAGCGAGAAGAAGAGTGCATGTTGGAGTTCCCGAATGGAGAAAACAGTATTGTAGCTTTCGCGATTTTGAGAGGAGAAAGCAAGAGTTTGCGCTACCGCTGCACGTTTCTTCGGGAGAAACGCTGGCGGGTAATTTGAAGAGCTCGAAATCTCAGCAAAGTGTTGACCCAAGGAGTTAGAAATTGCGACGGGGTCCACTAATGTGTCATGCGCGACAGTGAGCCCACAGACTAGGGAGAAACTAGGCGCACCAGATAACCGTCGAATCCGACTCCCAACTTCCGAGGAGGGAATGAAGGTGTTAAAGGAGCTAGTAAAGAATTCCCAGCTTTCCTTCTTGCTATCGCGGATGACGCGACGGCATCGCGCACGGAACTGCTTATAGCGGATACAGTTGGCCCAAGTAGGATGGTGGCGGAAAACGCGAAGAGCACGTCGCCGCTCACGTATTGCGTCACGGCATGTCTCGTTCCACCAAGGAACTGGAGGGCGCAGGGGCAATTCGGAGCTGCGAGGTACTGTACGTTCCGCAGCTGTAAGAATAACGTCTGTAATATGAGTGACCTCATCGTCGACGCTAGGAAAGTGACTGTCATCGAATGTCGCTAGAGACGAAAAAAGTGTACAATCGGCTTGGGCAAACTTCCAGTGTCGTGGGCGCGTATATGGCAGTTGAGGCTGCAGTCTAAGGACACATGGAAAGTGGTCACTCGAGTGTGTACCATCAAGGGCGGACCATTCGAAGCGCCGAGCTAGCTGAACAGTACCGACCGCAAGGTCCAAATGAGAAATTTGTCGTGGAGGCAGACAAAAATGTAGGGACCCCAGTGTTGAGGCAAACTAGATCCTCTTGGTAGAAGACGTCTAGCAATAGTGAGCCACGTGGACAAGGATGTGGAGATCCCCAAAGTGGGTGGTGGGCATTGAAGTCCCCAACCAGCAAATAGAGGGGTGGAAGCTGACCAAGAAGATGAAGGAGATCAGCTCGTGCCATTGGTGTGGATGATGCAATGTATACAGTACAAAGAGAAAAGTTATATCCAGAAAGGGAAAGACGGACAGCGACAGCTTGGAAGGAAGTGTTTAAATGGATTGGGTGATAATGGAGAGTTTCATGGAAAAGAATCACGAGTCCTCCATGTGCTGGAGTGCCTTCAACAGAGGGGAGATCATATCGGACGGACTGAAAATGAGGGAGAACAAAGCGGTCACGGGGACGCAGCTTTGTTTCCTGAAGACAGAAGATGACCGGCGAGTAGGATCGTAAGAGGATCGACAATTTATCCCGATTGGCTCGAATGCGGCGGATATTCCAGTGGATAATGGACATAGGGTGAACAGAAAATGGAGGAATGTGACCAAGGTTGCCGTCAACTCAACGACTGCTCAGAGCTTGCGACCGACAGCATGGAATGGCATTCAGCCGAAGCAGAAGATCCTGATCCATAGGTTGTTCAGGAGCAGCTCCTGCCACCAGCGATCAGCCGGTTGATCGGCCGCCAGCAGTGCGCCTCGGCGACACACAAGACGGCCGAGGGCGGCTACCGCCAGGTGGTGCTGTTGATGTGACACGCCGTGGCGGAGAAGGAGAGGAACTGTGTTTCTTATTAGCCTTCTTGGAAACAGGATGTTTAGATGAAGGAGGAACCCATGGTTGTGAAATTGGGGTTTGTAAAAGATCTACACGAGTAGGCTCTTTTTTGGAAGTCCGGGTGTCTGATTTTGGGGCTCGAGATTTAGCAGAACCCGATGAAGGGTGAGCCATAGAGTGAGCAGGCTAAAGTGGGGAGGTTGAACGGGCGATCTTTGCACTGGCCGATGTGACGACCATGGCACTAAACGTTAGATCACAAGTCTGCGTGGCCACCTTTGTTGTCCGAGCAGAGGCAAGGACAGTGCTTTATTTACCTGTGAGGCACAGCGGGCTTTCGACTGGCGAATAATTTTCGAGCAGCAAAGGTCGACACCTTTTCCTTCACTCTGATTTCCTGAATGAGCTTTTCATCTTTAAAAATGGGGCAATCTCTAGAGGAAGCAGCGTGGTCACCCATACAGTTGATGCAACGAGGGGATGGAGGTGGACAATCCGTCGAGGGAGCGTGTATAAACGACCCCACGTGAGGAATTTAAAGTGCGGTGCGCTTCCACCCGGACAGGGAAGGTGGGTAGCAGTGAAGTACGGAGCAATTTTTGTGCCTGGAGGGCACTGACTGTCTCTAACAACCGGGTGCCATTCTGTAATCTGGAACACGACTTTACAGGATCTGCAATTGCGTCGACACCTTTCTGAATAACGAAAGGGTTGGCCGTGGAGAAGTCGTGACCTTCGTCAGACCGAGAAACAACAAGGAACTGTGGCAACGATGGAAGAACTGTGTGGCTGAGAGTCATTGAACTTACGCTTGTGAGCAGACATAGAAGAAGATGAGGAAACCATTGCGGAAGAATCCCCCATGATTACCAGCGTCTCCGATGGCGCGCTCCTCCCTTGTAGGGGGCCCTCTCTGAGGGCACTCCCACCTTAGGTGATTGTTCACACCTCAGGTCACACCTCCCGAGAAACGGATGGAGGGACCAATTGGCACTTTCGGAAGTTATCAGCTCGGGTAATCACCCCTCCCTGGGCCTGGCCGTTACCAGGGGGTACGTACGTGTCCTACCTGTCTACCCGGGGTGGGGAATTACGCGTTACCCCGTCACCAGTTACCCCGTCACTGGCTACGCATGGAAATGCGTGGGTCGGCCTTCAGACATGCACAGGGAGGAAAAAAGAGAAAAACAAAGGAAAAGGAAAGAAGTCTCAAACGCCACAGCAGAGAAAAGGGTAAAGAGAAGAGGTAAGGAAAAGGACAGAGGAAGGTAGAAGACTTGCAAGCAGAGAAAGCAAAGAATGTGTTACATTGTCTCCGGACGTAGGCACAAAACATACTCCCAGAGGGGGAGAATGGGAAGGAAACAGGCGGAGGTGAGGGGGAGATGGATGGGGAGGGATGCGGAAAAGGAAGGTATGCAGCCCGGAAAGGAAGGAGGGGCCACACTAGCTCGGGGCCCCGTGCTCGCTACGCACGTATCCACAAAAGATTTGTCGACCCCCTGGGGGGGGGAACCTGTTTGTCAGACTCACCGGGGAGGCCTTACGTGCAGCGAACTGGGAAGTTTTTCGCCACCTGCTAGGCTCCGCAACGACCTCCCACTCGACCGCAAGTGAGGGGTCAACCTCAGTGCAATTAGTAACTGGGCTAGCCACCGGTGAGGAACGATTGGAGGATTGACATGCTGGATGTATGTTGGACAGCTGGACCACAACAGTGGTGCCGATCCACTGCAGTCTCAAGTTGTATAACCGAAGCCATCATAGCCTGGAGCTGAGAGCAAGGTGTCACCAACTCACCTCGCATCCACACAAATCACAGTTCCTGTCCATACTCAAGACTGTGGGAAACTAAACTATCCAAATAAATGGAATATCAGCACATGCTGTGGAACTCAGACACTGACGAAAATTTAAGAACTGTAATAAATTAGATTAATACACAGAGATTCAAAACCTAACTACCGAAGCACTCGCATGAAACTACAATTTGCCCTGATTAGGAACTTGTAATATGTCACAAAGTAAGTTTACTTTCTGATGCAAACGAAAACGCGAGAACTGACGCTATTAGATATTAAATTAGCACACAGGAACTCAAGGAACTATTAAAGAACACATAAAATTCGCTCCTGTTTAGGAGCTCTAAAGTCACAAAATTTGTTACTTCCCAGTAGATGCTTGTCTACCAGCTGCTGCTGCCTGACTAAAACACCAAGGAAAAAATGACTTGTTACCCATTATAAAATTTATCGTTGGCTCTAAGGAGTTCAATATGCAGCAACAAATGTTTGATAATTTTACAATGCCATAAGATGCGAGACAGGTGGCGAAGCATGTTTTAAATCTAATAAATCATTTCTCCTGGACAACTATTCCCATGAACGAATTCCTGTTTAACAATTGGTAGCCTGTAAAAAAGTTACTAGTTTTTAGGTGTAGAGAGATGAGTAGGACTAAGAAATAGTTAATACTGATCATGTACTCTATACCTGCACACTACCTCATTCCACATAATTTCAATTAGAGAGTCGTTCAATTTATCTAATAAATATATCACTGACTGCTGTAACTTTTAGTAATTTATCAACTCCTCTCTAAATGACGGCAGGCAAAATCTTTTTCCAGGTTAAGTTTCCTTGGTACCCTAGGAATCATTTTCATGAACTATCTTCTCTCAGAAATTTCGTAAACGCTTTAAATCTTGACTGAATTTTCAAGGAACTCTAAATAAAATGGAGGGAGACATTATTGATACACCGTTAGGTTGTTAATTACTGAACGGACCTGGATCTGTCATCTGAGTGCTCATCAGTTCCTGCTCCACTGTTTGCAACCTTGAGTGACCGCCCACACTCCCGTCTCCTCACGTGGCGGTTGGGAAGTTTCGTCGTGTTACAACCGATCGCCGATGGTGGCACTAACGACGCGTCATCTTTTTGTCTGTGTGTGCACATTAGATTACATGTATGTGTGTCAAGAGCCAGTTGTCCACCTAGGCACAACGCAGTGACCAGTTTTCCATGTGACTAACCTTCCCTGTTACAATTATTAACAATGTCTTAGTAGGCAGCATGATTTAAGAAATGTAGTACCGCAACGAATGGCCTGATGTTCATGGGTACTCGCTTTGATCAACTGCAACTGCTCAAACAGCAGTTATTTTTGGCAAAGGGGTAACAGACCCATTCACTGAGTCACGCACCATACAGGACAATGGAGTAAAACCGAACTAATCCTTCACCCAAGAGGCAATCTATGTCAAGAGGAGAAGGACTTCATCTTCCTGCTAGACAAGAATCTCTTCATCCTAGGCAGCGGTAATGGTTTTCAATCCGAAGACTGGTTTGGGTCACCTCTTCACGCGGATTTATCTCTGACAACTCCATCTCTGTAGGAAGATTACACCCTGTATCTATCGGAACCACATCGCTACCTCTACCCCCATACTACCACAGCCCCATTGTGTGAATACAGTACTGCTGAAATTTCACTGGAAACATTCACTTGAGAATGTGTGAAGTGATTTAGAGTTAAACGGTATAAAGCTAGTCGTAGGGAAGTGAGAGGCAAATTCACTCAGATTAACCAGGAAGCTTAGTCCACCCCTGAAGGTGGTAGCTTATATGATATGTTTAAAGGGTCGTCAGCCCCTCCATTTAATGAGAGAAACAAAATGTTAAAAGTGGGGACTTTGCTGCTCCAACAATTTAAGCAAGTCAGAGTTTAAAAATGCCGTGACAGTAGTTGTAACGCGATAAGTAAGGAACTAGAGACCCAAGACACCATCTTGTACAAGAGGAACATCAAGGTGAGGGAGGAAAGTAACCGGCGGTCGCATGGAGATTTTTTTGGAGGGGGGAGATGGGGTGTACCCACCGCACCGAGAGGCTCTTCCCCTCACAAACAGTTTCACATACTCTCAGGAGAAGCAACACTTTGGTAGTGTGTGTCTCATCATCCGCAAGCATCTGAGGTTGTGAGGTAGACAAAACTGACAGCATGCCACAGATCGGCCAGCAGGGCGCACTCAAAGTACACGCGCTATCAGTAGACTACCGGAGCTGCTGTGAGGATAACACTCGACGCAAAAGGAACTCGTGGGTAAGTCACGTGGCCGATGCGCAGTCGGCTCAACACAATGGCATCTTTCCGAGAGGCCTGGAAAGATACATGCCACGCCTGGTAACCTACAAAGCCCTTTACTTCCCCGTCAGTCTTATCAGTCGCGAGACAAAACGGAGAAGATCCAAGGAAGAGTAGAGTTTTTCCTCACAGGTTCGATTAGTAAGGACGAAAGTGTGAACTCCAATGGCAGATGCTACAAGGGAGGCATTTGCGACACCGTGTGGTTTACTGTCAAAATTCCGGAAGCCTACGCTCGTAGAACTGCCAACCAGTATATGGCGTCATGCAAGACATGTCGCGGAAAGGCCATGAACACAATTAGGAAGATTCGAACTCAAACGGAGGCCCGTCTACCGATGTACAATCGTCCTTCCCGTGCACCTCTTAATGGCTGGAGCAGGCAAGGGGAAAGACGGGGGAGGGTGGGATATTGCATAAACGACCCTCCCCCACATATCGGAAGGTGGTGCGCGGATTATAGATTTAGATTCAGCTGTCAGTCAAATACGTAACATTTATCATTGCAATTAATCTTTCAAATTTTGGTCCACAAACAGGAGTCAGACCATGAAGTGACAGTGGATGGAGTATCATAGAAAAACATGTCGCCTTTGGTAATTTTTTCACGTAACCTTTCATGCTTGAAGAAAAAAAGATGGTCACAAAGCTGGTACGACGGAAACAGACGCCTATGTAGTTTACACGGAAATCAAGAAAGAAGCTTATGTCAGTATCTTTAGCCTGTAGAACATTCCTCCCAAAGACACTAAGAAGGCAATACAATTGGCACACTGGTTCGAATGCTCTAGAATAGCGTGTAACGTAAAATGGTGAAAATTTCAATACTGAATCTTTGAACTTTTAACCACAAAGTATTCACTACTGATATCCGTATATATTGCAGTATATCAGGATCGGCGCAAACTTTTCTATTCAGATCAGTTTATTACTGCCGACATCCGCATCCCGGAAAGGCATCTGCTAACAGACAAGGATAACAACAGCTATAAATCAACCGACAAATTGTGGAGGTGCAGATCGATCCTAAGTTTTTTTTTTTTTTTTTTTTTTTTTGTGGTTTCAGGGCGCACAACGTCAACGGTCATTAGCGCCCAGACTACTTTAGGAATGCACCGCGAGTCACAAGTTTAAAACAGCAACAAAACGGAGAACACGATGAAAGACATACTGACAGGCATAGGATTAAAAAAGAAAACAGCATAATCAAATGTCCTTTGAGAGGGTTGTCAAATTGATAAAATGAAGAACGCGAGCAGCTGCTCGTGGGTCATCCGCTAAAATGGCTTCTACAGTACATGGCAGGCCAATATCGAGACGTAGGGTGTTAAAATTCGGACACGACGTTAAAATGTGGCGGACCGTCAGCAATTGCCCACATGGGCAGAACGGCGCCGGCGCAGCCGTCAGCAGATGGCGATGGCTGAACCGACAGTGGCCAATTCGCAACCGGGCCAAAACTACCTCCTCCCGCCGAGAAGGGCGTGAGGAGGACGTCCAAGCCACGGGTAGAGCTTTCAAGGCCCGAAGCTTGTTGTCGGGAAGTGCAGCCCAATCGGCATGCCACAGCGAGACAATGCGCCGACAAATTACCCTGCTACAATCTGACGAAGGGACACCACAAGAAGCTGTCCGAGGCTGGAGGACCGCAGCCTTGGCCGCGGCATCTGCAGCTTCGTTCCCAGGGATACCGACATGGCCAGGAATCCACATAAAGCTAACCGGAGAACCGACGTCCACCAGCTGCTGAAGAGAGCGTTGGATCCGGTGCACGAAAGGGTGAACCGGGTACGGATCACCGAGGCTCTGGATAGCGCTCAGGGAATCGGAGCAGATGACATATGCAGAATGTCGGTGGCGCCAGATGTAAAGGACAGCCTGGTAGAGGGCAAAGAGCTCAGCTGTGAAGACCGAACAATGGCCATGGAGCCGATATTGGAAACTTTGTGCCCCGACAATAAAAGAACATCCGACCCCGTCATTGGTCTTAGAGCCATCTGTATAAATGAAGGTCGTATTAATGAACTTCGAACGAAGTTCGACAAAACGGGAGTGGTAGACTGAATCGGGGGTAACCTCCTTCGGGAGTGAGCAGAGGTCAAGGTGGACGCGAACCTGAGCCTGGAGCCAAGGTGGCGTGTGGCTCTCGCCCACTCGAAAGGTGGCAGGGAGTGAAAAATGAAGGTGTTGAAGGAGGCAACGAAAGCGAACTCCAGGGGGTAGCAGGGCGGAGACATACAACCCATATTGACTGTCGAGAGAGTCATCAAAAAAGGAACGATAAGATGGGTGGTCAGGCATTGCCAGTAGCCGACAGGCATACCGACAAAGCAGTATATCGCGCCGGTAGGTGAGTGGCAACTCACCAGCGTCAGCATGAAGACTCGACGGGACTAGTATAAAACGCTCCGATCGCAAGTCGTAAACCCCGATGTTGTATGGAGTTGAGGCGGCGTAAGATGGATGGCCGTGCAGAGGAGTATACGAAGCTCCCATAATCCAGCTTGGAGCGGACGATCGACCGATATAGGCGAAGGAGGACGGTTCGATCCGCTCCCCACGACATACCACTGAGAACACGGAGGACATTGAGAGAACGGGTACAACGGGCAGCCAAATAAGACATGTGGAGACCAACTAAGTTTCCTGTCAAATGTAAGACCTAAAAATTTTTTTGTCTCCACGAATGGGAGAGCAACGGGACCAAGTCGTAAAGACGGTGGGAGAAATTCTTTGTAGCGCCAGAAGTTAATACAGACCGTCTTCTCGGCAGAAAAACGGAAGCCATTGGCGACACTCCACGAGTAAAGACGGTCAAGAGAACGCTGAAGACAGCGCTCCAGGAAACACGTACGCTGCGCGCTGCAATAGATGGTAAAATCGTCCACGAAAAGGGAGCCTGATACATCAGCTGGGAGGCAATCCATTATTGGATTGATCGCTATGGCGAAGAGAGCGACGCTCAAAACTGAGCCCTGTGGTACCCCATTCTCCTGGCGAAAGGTGTGTGACAGGACAGAACCCACACGTACCCTGAACTGTCGATCCATTAAAAAGGAACGAATAAAAAGAGGGAGGCGACCGCGAAGACCCCATGTATGCATGGTGCGGAGAATGCTCGCCCTCCAACAGGTGTCGTAAGCCTTCTCCAAATCAAAGAACACAGCCGCGGTCGGGCGCTTCCGCAAGAAGTTATTCATAATGAAGGTCGACAAGGTAACCAGATGGTCAACAGCAGACCGGCGCCTATGAAATCCACATTGTACATTGGTAAGTAGGCGTCGAGACTCGAGCAGCCAAACCAATCTAGAGTTAACCATTCGCTCCATCACTTTACAGACACAGCTGGTAAGCGAGATGGGTCGATAACTGGAGGGCAAGTGCTTGTCCTTCCCCGGCTTAGGAATCGGGACAACAATAGACTCGCGCCAGCATGCGGGAACATGTCCCTCAATCCAGATGCGATTGTAAGTACGAAGAAGAAAACCTTTACCCGCAGGAGAAAGGTTCTTCAGCATCTGAATATGAATAGAATCAGGCCCTGGAGCGGAGGACCGTGATCGGCCAAGTGCGGTTTCGAGTTCCCGCATGGTGAATGGGGCATTATAACTTTCACGATTCGAGGAGCGGAAGTTAGGTGGCCTAGCCTCCTCTGCCTGTTTGCGGGGGAGGAAGGCAGGGTGGTAATGAGCGGAGCTCGAAACCTCTGCGAAAAAGCGGCCGAAGGCATTGGAGACAGCCTCAGGGGCCACAAGGACGTCATTCGCGACCGTCAAGCCAGAAACTGGTGAGTGGACCTTAGTGCCAGATAGCCGGCGCAGGCTACCCCAGACAACAGAAGGAGTAAAACTGTTGAAGGTGCTTGTGAAAGCAGCCCAGCTGGCTTTCTTGCTTTCTTTAATAATACGACGACACTGTGCACGTAATCGTTTATAATTGACACAATTCGCCACTGTAGGGTGGCGTTTAAAGGCGCGTAAAGCACGTCGACGAGCACGTAGAGCGTCTCTACATGCTGCGGTCCACCAGGGGACCGGTACGCGACGTGGAGAAGAAGTAGGGTGAGGGATGGAATATTCAGCAGCAGAGAGAATGACTTCCGTGAGGTGTGCGACCTGACTATCGCGGCTTGGGAATGTTTGATCCTGAAAGAGCGCCCTGGAAGAGAAGAGCCCCCAGTCTGCTTTGGATACGTTCCAACTAGATGAGCACGGAGAGGGGGTATGCTGCAGGAGATGGATAACACACGGGAAGTGGTCGCTCGAATATGTATCAGAAAGAGCGTACCACTCGAACCGGCGTGCAAGTTGGGGAGTACATATAGAGAGATCTAAATGGGAATAGGTGTGAGATGTATCCGAAAGGAAAGTAGGGGCGCCAGTATTGAGGCAGACGAGATTGAGCTGGTTGAAAAGGTCTGCTAACAGGGAGCCCCTCGGGCAGGATGCTGGAGAGCCCCAAAGGGGATGGTGGGCATTGAAGTCTCCAGTTAACAAAAATGGTGCAGGTAGCTGAGCAATAAGTTGCATCATGTCTGCCCTGGTAACGGCAGACGACGATGGAGTGTAAACGGTACAAATGGAAAATGTAAAAGTGGGGAGAGTAATGCGGATGGCAACTGCCTGCAGGCCGGTGTGCAACGTGATGGGATCGTAGTAAATATCATCCCGGACCAGCAACATAACCCCTCCATGAGCTGGGATACCTACCACAGGGGGTAGGTCAAAACGCACAGAGGTGTAGTGTGCCAAGGCAATTTGATCGCATGGGCGTAGCTTCGTTTCCTGGAGGGCTACGACGAGCGGACGGTGCAAGCGAAGCAGCAACTTCAAGTCCTCTCGGTTGGAGCGAATGCTGCGAATATTCCAGTGAATAAGTGCCATCGTAAGAAAAAAGAAAGATGAAAGAAGGGGTCACCTCGAAGGCCGCTGAGGGCCTGGCTTCGAGCGAGCACTGCCGCCGCTATCAGTAGGCGGACAGTCATCGTCCATTGGGTCTATAGGTTCATCGGCCATCTTGGGAAGATGGCCGGGAGGGGAGCTTCCTCCGCCGGTGAACGGCCAGATGTTCGGCTACCAGCGGTGCGGCCAGGCGAAAGGGATGACGGCCTGGGGCGGCAACCGCTGGGTGGCGCAGGAGAAGAAATGCGCCGTGGCGGAGAAGGAGAACTGTGCTTCCTATTAGCCTACTTGGATGGTCGTTTGGTGGAAGTACCGGACGAAGGCTGGGAGGTCGAGGTACGTAGGAAGTCTGCACGGGACGGTTCCTTCTTGAAGGCCCGGGCATCTGACTTCTGGGTCTTCGTCTTAGCAGAAGCTGATGAAGGGGCTGGTGACTGTGGGGTGATGGGACGAAGAGACGTCGACCGCGCGATCTTAGCACTGGCCGAACGGACGACCGTGGTGCTGAAGGTCAGATCGCAGGTCTGGGTTGCCACCTCCCTGGTAGTCCGAGGAGAGGCGAGGACAGTACTGTATTTCCCCGCTGGGAGCAGCGTGGGCTTCCTACTAGCCAATAGCTTGCGAGCAGCCGAGGTGGACACTTTCTCTTTGACCCGAATTTCCTGGATACAGCGTTCTTCCTTATAGACAGGACAGTCGCGGGAGGATGCAGCATGGTCACCCTGACAGTTCACACAACGAGGAGACGGAGGTGGACAGTCACCCTCACGGGCATCCCTGCCACAAGTGACACATTTAGCCGCATTGGAACAAGATTGGCGAGTGTGATTGAAACGCTGACACTGGTAGCAGCGCGTAGGTGTCGGGACATAGGGGCGAACAGAAATAACCTCGTAGCCCGCTTTGATGCGCGATGGCAGCTGAACACTATCGAAGGTCAAAAAAAGTGTCCGGGTCGGTACAAGGTCATTGTTGACCTTTTTCATGACCCTATGGACAGCCGTCACGCCCTGCTCAGCGAGGAAAGATTGAATCTCCTCGTCAGTCAAACCGTCGAGGGATCTAGTGTAGACCACACCACGAGACGAATTCAAAGTTCGGGGAGCCTCCACCCGGACAGGGAATGTGTACAGGAGTGTGGCCCGAAGCAGTTTTTGTGCCTGAAAGGCGCTCTCAGTTTCGAGTAATAAGGTACGTTACGCAACCTGGTACAGGATTTGACAGATCCGGCTATGGCATCGACGCCCTTCTGGATAACGAAAGGGTTGACAGAGGAAAAATCCTTTCCGTCCTCAGATCGAGAAACGACGAGGAACTGTGGGGCAGGCGGTAGTACTTTTGTCACTGGTAGCTGGTCACGTTTCCGTTTTTGGCCAGAACTCGAGAGAGATGGAGTGAAATCCATTGCGGAGAAATCCCCCATGATTGCCAGCGTCTCCGATGGCGCGCTCCTTCCTTGTGGGGACCCTCTCAGAGGGCACTCCCGCCTTAGGTGAATGTTTACACCTCAGGTCACACCTCCCGAGAAACAGACGGAGGGACCAATCGGCATGGTCAGAAGGTATCAGCTCAGGCAATCACCCCTCCCCAGGCCTGGCCTTTACCAGGGGGTACGCGCGTGCCTTACATGTCTACCCAGGGCGGGGAATTACGCGTTACCCCGTCACCGGCTACGCGTGCGAACGCGTGGGTCGGCCTTCAGGCGTGCACAGGGAGGAAGGAAGAAGAGGAAAAAGGAGAGAGAGAGAGAGAGAGAGAGAGAGAGAGAGAGAGAGAGGACAGTGTCTCAAACGCCGAGGCGGAGACCAGAGAAGGCAAGGAGAAGAAGGCAATGAGAAGAAGGCAATGAGAAGAAGGCAATGAGAAGAAGGCAATGAGAAGAAGGCAATGAGAAGAAGGCAATGAGAAGAAGGCAATGAGAAGAAGGCAATGAGAAGAAGGCAATGAGAAGAAGGCAATGAGAAGAAGGCAATGAGAAGAAGGCAATGAGAAGAAGGCAATGAGAAGAAGGCAATGAGAAGAAGGCAATGAGAAGAAGGCAATGAGAAGAAGGCAATGAGAAGAAGGCAATGAGAAGAAGGCAATGAGAAGAAGGCAATGAGAAGAAGGCAATGAGAAGAAGGCAATGAGAAGAAGGCAATGAGAAGAAGGCAATGAGAAGAAGGCAATGAGAAGAAGGCAATGAGAAGAAGGCAATGAGAAGAAGGCAATGAGAAGAAGGCAATGAGAAGAAGGCAATGAGAAGAAGGCAATGAGAAGAAGGCAATGAGAAGAAGGCAATGAGAAGAAGGCAATGAGAAGAAGGCAATGAGAAGAAGGCAATGAGAAGAAGGCAATGAGAAGAAGGCAATGAGAAGAAGGCAATGAGAAGAAGGCAATGAGAAGAAGGCAATGAGAAGAAGGCAATGAGAAGAAGGCAATGAGAAGAAGGCAATGAGAAGAAGGCAATGAGAAGAAGGCAATGAGAAGAAGGCAATGAGAAGAAGGCAATGAGAAGAAGGCAATGAGAAGAAGGCAATGAGAAGAAGGCAATGAGAAGAAGGCAATGAGAAGAAGGCAATGAGAAGAAGGCAAGGAGAAGAAGGCAAGGAGAAGAAGGCAAGGAGAAGAAGGCAAGGAGAAGAAGGCAAGGAGAAGAAGGCAAGGAGAAGAAGGCAAGGAGAAGAAGGCAAGGAGAAGAAGGCAAGGAGAAGGCAAGGAGATTATGCAGGGGAAAGAGTAAGGAAGACAGTGAGGTGGAGAAGAGCAAAGAAAGGAACCAACCAAAGAATGGAAGAAACGAGAAGTGAAAAAGCAAAATGACCGCAAATAGAGGTCGTGGAACCGTCCGTCTCCGGACGCAGGCGCTAACTACCCCCTTGAGGGGGAGGGACTCCTTTTAGTCGCCTCTTACGACAGGCAGGAATACCTCGGGCCTATTCTTACCCCGGACCCGCAGGGGGATCGTCGATTATATGGGATGTCCCAGAAGGACTGGTCGGTATTCAGGCATACGACAAATGATCATTCGAAGCGAAAACGTCTAATAAACCTGGGTTCTAAAATGCGGAAGTACTACTTTTCGCTACTGTGAAATATCTACTGAAATGCTCATAGCCCTTCAGGTATCCACTCTAGAGCCCTTGTTTACTAGACTTTTGCTTCAAATGATCGTGTCATACCTGAATATAAACCTTCCTCCCGGGACACACTAGAAGAACTCGGGCCTCAATTGGAAATAATGGTCCATATTTAGTGTGGATCCACTGTATCACGGACAGAAAGCAATCACGTGAAACTATTTGCGTTTCCTGGTACATCAACTTTATGGAAACTAAGCCAGTGAAACGAAGTTTCTAAGAAACGTATGGGGATGGTAACAGGATACACATTTTTGTTGCAGAATTACCAATCACGATGACTCATTAGCAAACGATTCTCTTGTTTCAATTACGGCAAGGGATTTTCTCACGGAAACTATGTTATAAAAGCGGAATTATATGACAGCTAAAAAGTTGGAAGCGATGAATATATCTACAAGAGGACAACATGTTCTCTTAAAATGAACATTTCCTTTCCCTAAATGTTAATTTGGAAAGAACGGTTATCTTCCAGCGATGTCATCTCTAATGACGTTTAACTGTCTTACAATCTAAAATAATTTTTCAGCTCACTTATCACAGCTTGGCCAATAGTTCAAAAAAGTACGTCCATGCAGATAGTATTAAATTAACATGGATTCAAGGCCCATTTAAAGCCAATATTTACAAACGATTTTACTACTTTAAAAGGAAACCTTATCTTGCGACAACAGATGGAAGAGAATTTCGTAACATGGGATTTCATGACTTCTGAATATCGGCAAGAGATTTTTCTAACGCTCCGTGACGAAGCTGAAGGAACATTATCTTTTTAACATCCTATACGAGTGTATGCCGATCTTCGGTGGTCCCTGTAATAAAGAGTAAATACCACCTGAAAAGGAACATTGGATCATAAAATGAGGGTAACTGTATCTAGTTTGACTCCGAGCTTTGAGAAGGTGCTGTGAATAAGTTCAGCTACACCATTAATCGTATTATTGATAAAGGTGACACTGTGGAAATTTCAAGTCAGTCTCATTGTATTTGTAAGCTAACCTAATCTCATCAAGAGCGCACTAGACTAAGCCGTATTTTGACTTAGAGCGCAGCGGAATATTTCCAATATTTTGCTGGTGATGGGAACCAGAAAAGGTTGGCAGCCACTGCTCTAAGGTTTCCCTTAGAATGTAGGAGACTAGACAAAGTTAAAATGGTCTCGTCGGGTAATTCCCGGGTCTCTGGTAACTGCATGAATGAAGCGATGCCCCGTCAGTCACCCAAGTTCCAGCGCAACCAAGTCCCGCCCCCTACAGAAACAGTTGTGAATTATTAAGCGAGCACAAGGACGGGGTCGATGCTGCGAGCAAACTTACCAGCGACGTGTAACAGGTGGGGGCGCACTCCAAGCATAGCAGAGGCAGTTTCTGAACAAAACGTCAGCGAAATGGATGACCTGATGGGACAGTTCAACTCTCCTGCATTTGGATTCCAGGAGACAAAAAGTTACCAAGAAAAAACTGGGCTCCGTGTGCACATTTTTTAAGCACGCTAACTGCTTCCGAAACTAGCGTATGAACTGATTCTGGCTATATACCTTATCCAGCACGCTAAAACACGTTTTCGGATAAATCATTGAAAAGCAATTCGTCCGAAAAAATTACTAAGACCAATACCAATATTAAAGTCTAACAGTTACAACCAGGTTTTGGCTACTAATGTTTCATGCACAAGTCATTTACATCTTTGAAGGGTAATTCTCATCGATATGCTTCGTGGTACCAGGTGATGGAAGGACTCAAGGAATTCATTAAGGCAATTTGGAATGGGAACGAAATGTTTAATATTTTATTGTAGTTAACCAGTTGCTAAGTTCCTGCCCACGAACATGGAAACAAGTAATGGATCTTCAAACAATTTACAATTCATAAGGACATACGGAGAAAAATTTTATGCTCAGTACGGCAGTTCTTCGACGGTAGCAGCGAGCACTTACATTTCAGATTTATTTGTAAGACTATGTATACAAAATTTTTGTATTTTTTAGGTGATAAGCTTGTGTGACAAGTATCAGATGTGCTGTTTCCCCGTTTAGGCTCAGTGAAGGGTTTGACGCTTGTTGTATTTAGAGACGGTATTCAAACTATGTGATGAATCTTGTTTTAGACATGTTGCCGAGCACATATGTTTTAATCGGTGGAATATGAAGCGTTTGGTGTACGAGACACCGGTAGAGACTACAAGAGAACAGATTGCCCATTTGGTTGACACTGCAGCCATTATTCATAAAACACCTGGCTCTTAAAGAGCTAGTCGACAGGACAGATGCCTTCTGTGCATTAATGTTAACGAACGTTTTCAGCGACACCTCTAAAATAACATTCATCAGACGGCAGTTTGAACACGGTCCCTGATCATGATAATTACCGTCAAAACTTTGTGTACTCTTAGCAGTTAACGGTGCACCTACGACATTTGTCACACGTTTGTTATCTCCTCTAAGCACGCAAATATTGTATTCGTGGTACTTTTACTCCCTGTATAGTACTTTGTGTTTCCCATAGCTCTGACGAAGATATACGTATCAGATTCACATACTTCGTAATCTGTCATGTTTGCCCACTTTTACATTATTGTAACCAACAAATCTGGCGCTTGTACTGCTGCGTGCCATCTTTCAAAATTAAGATAAATGTTTCAAGCTGGATAGGTTAATTACGTCTTTTGCAACTGTAGTAAGAGCAAACGCGTTTCGCTGTAACAATTTAGTTTTTTCTATCTTACAATTTCGTTTGCTGGGATCATGAACAGTTCGCGCGCGTTACTAATATAAATAGTTAATAATTGTTTACTTGATTCAACAGGTAACCGAGAGTAACGATGAGAATTAATAGCGTTCATAGTAGTGAGCAAAGCATGCCAACTGTTCATGATGATAGAAAACAAAGATGCTTTATTATAAAGAGAAACGCGTTTGTTCTCATGACTCATTCCAATTGCAAAAGACGGTAATCTGTACAACTATGTCTGCAACGGCAGAAAAGAGGCCGAAAAACAAAGACATTGTTTCTCTACTCTGATTTCGTTAGTTGGCACAGCAGCACTGTGTGTCTGAAACAGGAAGAAGGGGGAGGGGGGGGGGAGATTATGCTGACCATAATAATGTCAACATTGGTCGGCAACGGGATGGGCAAATAAGTAGTACTGTTTGGCCATACCGCACTATTACTGCATACCACAGTCACATTGCAGCAATGTTGAGGACACTATTGCGGCCACACACCACCTTGCCAAGATGCACCGACCAGCACACATCGAGCACTTCCGAGACATAGTAACTGCCTCACGTGTTCATGTACACCTTTATGTCAGGAGCGTTTTATTGTAGGCTGGCACCAGCCATAGATGCTTGTTACAGTGTGTGCCCTGGAACTAAACCACTGCTCGAAATAACTGCTTGCAAACGTGAGAATGGGTGCTAACAATCATTCACGCCAATCCTTCGCGGATAGATTGGGATGGTGGGAGGGGAGAGTGATACTGATATTAAATTATTGTCTCACTACTGAATGGAACATGATTTAGAATCATACTAGAAATAATGTTCATTGCGAATATTGTTTTCTTAGATATAGCTTTGAAACGCCACATCCTCTATAAAACTGAAGTAGTAAGTTATGGTAGATAGTGGGAGCATAGTTTTATATATGCTTAATTTGTGTCGTCTCTAAGCCGCCACAAATCAGCAGTTACACTGAATTACATTAACATCAGTGCCAGCTCAAGCACGTTAGTTATGGGAGACATGGAATACTTCCCAAAACAAATTTTTGGTTGTAACATGAGTATTCTTCCACTGAAGCAATATATCACACGGCTCATTCACACTCAGACATTGCAATGGAAACGACTAAGATTTGGCCAGACATCGACTCTTGGACTCTCAGCACATGGTATATTTTTCTCTTCTTTAGAAGCCCCGAAGTTCAAATCGTCATGTAACTTCTAGGAATAGTAGAACGGACTGGCGTTCTGACAGCGGACTGCTCAGAAATCCAATACCACCGAGTAATCAAAGGCCACAGTAGGTAACAAAATTCATGAATTTAATGAAAATCCAACGTCTCGCTACATCCATGGCCCTGCACAACAATCCGAATATTAAAATCTCATTTAATGGCTAACAACTGATTTGCGTTAAACGATTAACAAAACAGCTGCTGTTCAGTCCTTTTAAACGAAATCCGAAGCCTGAAAACTATGAATATAAAACACTGAGAAACAAGATGAAGCAATACGTTTGTAGTGCCAAAAGCACGCAGCTCGTTTCGTTATGTGCAGCGATACGAGCTTAGATATTGGGGAAGAATCTCCGTAGATGATTGTTGAGACGAAATTAGCAGTTTTAGGCGCCATCTGACGAATTCCTGTTTTTTAGCTCGACATTTGCTGAAGTTAACTATCTAGTAATTTCCCGAACGCCTGCCAAGACTACTATCGGAATATTTGGCACTTGAGTTCGTATATAACTGTCTCCAGTAGTTGTGAAATTTGCGGATGTGTGTACTCTCATACAGCAGCAATGAAAATAGTGGGAGAAATAATGTTTCGCCGCTATCTTTATTTGGTTGTACACTTTTCTTGCGGTTATGAAGTGTAACACACACAATAATTACGCGTGAAATTTCTGAGTTTCACAGTTCATGTAAGTGATTAACTCAAGGAATTCGTTACAAAGCTCGATTAAAACAATTTCCAACTATGCCAGCGCAAAGAATATATGCAATTACCGCCTAGGTGCCTACGTCGTTTAGTATGTTTTTGTGGTCTTCAGTCCAGAGACTAGTTTAATGCTCTCCAAGCTACTCTATCCTTCGCAAGCTAAACTGGTGATCCCTTGATGCCTAACAACGCGTCCTACCAACCGATCCCTGCTAGTCAGTTTGTGCCACGAATTCCTCTTCTCCCCGGTTTTGTTCAGTACCTCATTAGTTACTTGGTCTATCCATCTAATCTTCAGCATTCTTCTGTAGCACCATATTTCGAAAGCTATTCTCTTCCTGTCTAAACTACTTGTCCATGTTTCAGTTCCATGTTTATGGTTTGCTGAATACAGGCGTTTAGAGTGTCGTCTAATACTCCTTTGTTTATAATTTTATGGTCGTTTGGTATGTAACGACCAAAAAAAATTACAAACAAAGGAGTATTAGACGACGCTTTGAAAGATGCCTGTATTCAGTAAAGCAATAGCTGGCGCAATAGTCTGTAGAAGAGTATGAACAGAAAGATACGGGGGACCCTCACATTTTCTCTACGTTAGGAACAACTACGTGATGCTCAGATATTCAACAACCTACATTTTATGGACAGATTAGAAGCCACCATTTCAGAATGTTATAGTTTCCTGTTCAATGAAGTACTGCAGTTCTACTACTGCTCTGTGCAATGCAAATTGCAAGCAATGCAGTTTAAAACGATTCCAGTCCACAGTTCAATACTTCGAAACTAGTGCTAGTGTGTATTTCTGCAATAATTACTCCCTAACGCGTGTTGAAAAGTAATCGTAAAAGGCCCCGTGCAAGAATTTAGACTTGATCTTGGTTTATTTCTGTTGAAGATACATTGCTCTTGCGTTGGCCGAGGTAATAACACCCTGTCACGCAAGCAGTGCTGCTATTGCCACAGCGGCGTTGAGAACAAAGCCCAAAGTACTGCGCGCAGACCGAGGCGAGACGCTAGGTCAGGTACGTGTGTAAATTATTAAGACAGCCTATGCCACCAACTAGGAAGGGATGCTATTCCAGCAGGGCAGTGAAGCGTCCATAGCTGATAGCTTAATGTGGACAGTTATTTTATTAGGTTTACAATAACTGACAACCACACGTACTTGTTTACTCAACCATACACGAAAACGAAATCCAGTGCAAAACACATTCACACATTTCTAAAAAGATGAATATACTATACATTTTTCACGCTGAAATTTTTCACAATATCTCTGCAATATTGGCTCAGCACAATACTTCGAGCTGTGCTGGGAATGTCTTACTTCTCGCTTTCTTTTAGATGTAGAAAGAAATGTGCACTAACTTCGATTCAATTTACTGCACAAATTCCACAATTATGTCTTCGAAAGCACCAACCTTTTCCCCCTCCCACACACAAAAAATCATCGCAATTCCCAGTACTCAGCACTCAGCCTAGCGACCTCTGATATTTAAACTAACGTCAGATCTTTTCTAATGCTTTTCGCTGTCATTCCCTTTCCACCCATACTTATTTCCATGGCGTGAACGATCATCGGGACAAAAAAAAAAAAAATGGCTCTAAGCACTATGGGACTTCTCAGGTCATCAGTCCCTTAGAACTACCTAAACCTAACTAACCTAAGCACATCACTCACATCCATGCCCGAGGCAGGATTCGAACCTGCGACCGTAGCGGTCGCGCGGTTCCAGACTAACACCTAGAACCGCTCGGCCAACCGGCCGGCGATCATTGAGACAGTCACCAATCAACCTGCTGCTGCTGCTGTCTTTAGTCCAGAGACTAGTTTGATGCAGCTCTCCTTGCTACCCTATCCTGTGCAAGCAGGTTCATCTCTGAGTAACTACTGCGACCTACATCCTTTTGAAACTTTAGTGTATTCATCTCTCGGTCTACCTCTACGATTTTTACCCTCCACGATTCCCTCCAATACAATTTGGTGATCCTTGGTGCCTCAGAACGTGTCCTATCAACCGGTCCCTTCTTTTAGTCAGGTTGTGCCACAATTTCCTCTTCTCCCCAATTCTATTCTGTACCTCATTAGTTACGTGATCTATCCATCTGATCTTCAGAATTATTCTGTAGCTCCACATTTGGAAACCTATTTTCTTCTTGTCTAAACTATTAATCGTCCGTGTTTCAATTCCATACATAGCTAAACTCCATACAAATACTTTGAGAAACGACTCTGACACATCTGTACTCTATGTTAAATTTCTCAAATTTCTCTTCTTCGGAAACTCTTTACTTGCTGTAGCCAGTCTACATTTTATATCTTCTCTACTTCGACCATCAGTTATTTTGCTCTCCACATAGCGAAACTCATCTACTACTATGTCTCTTCCTAATCTAATTCCTTCAGCATCACCTGACTTCGACTACATTCCATTATCCTCGTTTTGCCTTTATTGATGGTCATCTTATAACCTCCTTGAAACTGTCCATCCCGTTTAACTGCTCTTCCAGGTTCTTTGCCATCTCTGACAAAATTACAATGCCATCGGCAAACTTCAACGTTTTTAGTTCTCCAGGGATGCCTACTCCAAATTTCTTTTGTTTCCTTCACTGCTTGCTCAATATACAGATTGAATAACATCGGGGAGAGGCTACAACCCTGTCTCACTCCCTTCCCAACCACTGTTTCCCTTTCGTGTCCCTCGTCTCATAACTGCCGTCTGGTTTCTGTACAAACTGTAAACAGTCTTTCGCTCCCTCTATTTTACCCCTGCCATCTTTAGAATTTGAAAGAGTATTCCAGTCAATATTGTCAAAAGCTTTCTCCAAGTCTACAAACGCTAGAAACGTAGGTTTGCCTTTCCTTAATCTAGCTTCTAAGATAAGTCTTAGGGTCAGTATTGCCTCACGTGTTCCAACATTTCTACGGAATCCAAACTGATCTTCCCCCGAAGTCTGCTTCCACCATTTTTTCCATTCGTCTGTAAAGAATTCGCGCTAGTATTTTGCAGCCGTGACTTACTAAAGTGATAGTTCGGTAATTTTCGCATCTGTCAACACCTTTCTTTGGGATTGGAATTATGCTGTTCTTGAAGTCTGAGGGTATTTCGCCTGTCTCAAAGCTTGCTCACCAGACATGGTTCTGTCGGGGCTGGCTCTCCCGAGGCTATCAGTAGTTCTAATGGAATGTTGTCTACTCGCAGGGCCTTGTTTCCACTTAGATCTTTCCGTGCTCTGACAAATTCTTCACGCAGTATCTTATCTCCCATTTCATCTTCATCTACGTCCTCTTCCATTTCAATAATATTGCCCTCGACTACATCACTCTTGTATAGACCCTCTGTATATACCTTCCACCTTTCTGCTTTCCCTTCTTTGCTTAGAACTGGGTTTCTATCTGAGCTCTTGATATTCATACAAGTGGTTCTCTTTTCTCCAAAGGTCTCTCTAATTTTCCTGTAGGCAGTATCTATCTTACCCCTAGTGAGATAAGCCTCTACATCCTTGCATTTGTCCTCTAGCCATCCCTGCTTAGCCATTTTGCACTTCCTGTCGATCTCATTTTTGAGACGTTTGTATTCCTTTTTGCCTGTTTCATTTACTGCATTTTTATATTTTCTCCTTTCATCAATTAAATTCAATATTTCTTCTGTTACCCAAGGATTTCTATTAGCCCTAGTCTTTTTACGTACTCGATCCTCTGCTGCCTTCACTACTTCATCCCTCAAAGCTACCCATTCTTCTACTGTATTTCTTTCCCCCATTCCTGTCAATTGTTCCCTTATGCTCTCCCTGAAACACTGTACAACCTCTGGTTCTTTCAGTTTATCCAGGTCCCATCTCCTTAAGTTCCCACCTTTTTGCAGTTTCTTCAGTTTTAATCTACAGGCCATAACCAATAGATTGTGGTCAGAGTCAACATCTGCCCATGGAAATGTCTTACAATTTAAAGCCTGGTTCTTAAATCTCTGTCTTACCATTATACAATCTATCTGAAATCGTCCTGTGTCTCCAGGCCTCTGCCACGTATAACCTTTCATGATTCTTAATCCAATTGTTAGCTATGATTAAGTTTTGCTCTGCGCAAAATTCTACCAGGCGGCTTCCTCTCATTCCTTACCCCCATTCCATACTCACCTACTACTTTTCCTTCTCTTCCTTTCCGTAATATCGAATTCCTATCCACATGACTTAAATTTTCGTCTCTCTTAACTTTCTTCGATCTCCATCTGTGGAGCTAGTTGGCATGCAAACTTCTATTCCTGTGGTAGGCGTGGGCTTCGTGCCTATCTTGGCTACAATAATGCGTTTACTATGCTGTTCGTAGTAGCTTATCCGAGCTATTTTTTATTCATAATTAAACCCGCTCCTGCATTGTCCCTATTTGGTTTTGTATTTGTAACCCTATATTCACCTGACCAGAAGTCTTGTTCCGCCTGCCACCGAACTTTAATTCCCACTAACTTTAACCTATCCATGTGTCTAAATTTTCTAACCTACCTGCCCGATTAAGGGATCGGGCATTCCACGCTCCGATCCGTAAAACGCCAGCTTTCTTTCTCCTGTTACGACGTCCTCCTGAGTAGTCCCCGCCCGGAGATCCGAATGGGGGGACTATTTTACCTCCGGAATATTTTACTCAAGAAGACGCCATCATTTAAGCATACGGTAAAGCTGCATGCCCTTGGGAAAAATTACGGCTGTAGTTTCCCCTCCCTTTCAGCCGTTCGCAGTACCAGCACAGCTAGGCCTTTTTGGTTAATGTTACAAGGCCAGATGAGTCAATAATCAAGACTGTTGCCCCTGCAACTACTGAAAAGGCTGCTGCCCCTCTTCAGAAATCATACGTTTGTCTAGCCTCAACAGGTACCCCTATGTTGTTGTTGCACCTATGGTATGGCTAACTAATCTGTATCGCTGAGGCGCACAAGCCACCCCACCAATGACTAGGTCCATGGAAGTGGGGGGGGGGGGGGGGCAATCAACCACTTAACACCGAAAACTGTCTATTCTACACTAATATCGGTGGTTCTCAGGTATTTTTAAATTTCACCGATTTCTCATTTCCACCCATAGAGGTGTTTGGAGTACCCGGCCCATACAGTATTTTTCCGAAATACTAAGACACGTGTACCAAATTTGGCTGAAATGTCTGTGCGTTCAAAGCTATGCTGGAAATCAGTTTTTAAGACCAAGTCACAAACCGCTGAGAACTTAGAATACAATCTGACGAATCGCATGTGATGTGTGGCAGTATCGTTATCCTGGCTGCTACTTTTTCGTCAAAAGCCTGATTGTGTAGTGCTGTTTCGTTGTGACTAAGAACCGTAGGTTAGAATTTATAGCTATTCAGGGATCGCAAACCACTCCCGGAAGAGATGCTGGGGTAGGAGTTACCATTTATTTAAAGAACTAATCAACTTACTGTTTAGGCAAGTCATAGTGTAACATCCTTACCAACAATCTAACAAAATCGGACAGATTTATTTCAAATTTTTACTCTATACTCTGATGCAGTGTTGCAACTGCTTGTCAAGATCGTCAAATTACCCGGTTTATTTTCTATATACCCTCTGTTTCAATAATAGTTACAGAAATGTTCCATGGCGCTGAGCTATGCCATAGACTGCTCATCTTGTCAGCTCAAAAGAAACATCCTCCTCCGTCGTAGCCATCAGTGCTACTATTGTTTCTGTTTTCAGTCTCTTCCTACGAGCCTTGTCCGAGTTTTTAAGGTTACTAAACACTCGTTCCACCGAGACGTTGGAGGAGATGACAGAAGACGACATTAATTCAAAATATTCCAAAGTAAATGCGCTATCGGTAGTTCATATGTTCTGAAGCTGGAGACGATCTTCAATGACAAGATTTGGAAGGTAGGCAATTAAGTGCGTTATATTGTTCCAGTTCACTACCCACCCACGATTTGACAGACATGTCGAGTTGCAGAAGGACAATATTGTGTATTTCAATACGAAAAAACACTACTTTTTTAACTGTGTCCCTCCTACCAAAACATCTATTGAAATGAGAACCCAAGTTTGTCAGCAAATTCCCGACGCATCTGATGTCAAACATGTTTTTGAAGCACGAAGATTAATCATGACACGATTAATATGCTACATGTAGGAAGTCATTCTAGGCTCAAAAATACCGAATGGTGATCAACAATAATATCTGCTGTGACCGACCTAAACCACGATTATGAAAACTAATGCCGTCTGATTCCGAAGAATTTATCATTGCCTTTTGTAAGATGTCAGCTGTATACGACGAAACTTCAAACATATCAAAGAAACTTTATCTGGCCTGAATCCGTATCAAAATAAATGACTATTCAATGCACATTGTTTCGTAACAGATTAGTAGTTTCATCAGTAATCAGTGAAAAAGACGCATCTGAGTGCGTTCATTATACAAGGACTCTGAAAATGACTCACCTAACTGTCTTCGTAACACTTAACGATTTCGTGCGCTTTAAAGCAATCTTCTGGGTGACTGTAACCAGAAGACATTCTTACGAAGAGGAATCATGTGTCCAAGGTATTGAATGATGAATTATTTGCAGTAACAAGCGTAGTTTCATTTCTGCTCCTTTTATGTTGTCGGCATTGCTACCTAGCGTTGAAGATACCTTACATTAGATGTAGATGCAACAGGTTTCGTTTTATTAACATGTGATGATAAAATACTATCACATACATTGAGCACGCCAAATCGTGTCCATCACTCCGTTTCTTGCTCTTTCGTTACGAACCAGTGCATTCAGACGAGCTTAACCAGAAATCACCGAATAAATTGTTTTTTATTTCGTTGACTTCCTATTAGAATACGATGTCTAAGCAGAAGTAGCACTACGGTACTTTTCAGTAAGCTTAATTTATAAATTAGGAGTTTCAGGAAAATTAGGTGAGATAGCAAATATAGGAGCAGATTTCGCACTAACTCTTGCTTTACCCAACCACTTTTCCATTTTAGTGAAATAAAAGCACTACAGTTTAATAGCTATCAGAACACTCAATCTAGTAGTCTGGTGAAACTGTGAGAATGTAGTCACAGTAACAACAAACTGACTGGTACCGGTATACTTACTAGTTACGACACATGCAAGTTCGAACAACAGCGGAAGAAAGTGCAGAGAAACCGGGGAATTCCCGAACTCTGCACAATGTAACACGCTTCACATCCTGAAATTCTCATACCCCGTCTGTACTCACGTATAACATGGATAAAGAATGATTTGAACAAAATGTCAACATAATTTACCCGTCAAATACACAATTACTATTGCTTTACCGGATAATCGGTTAATCATTGCTCCGATAAACATAAGCTACAACTTTCTCAAAGGTAATGTACAGATAGTCTATAAAATCCGACTGCGAGAAATAAAATACAGTGCTGTGAAAAAGTTTGATTTTGTTTCCTTTCTCGTAGTCAGTTTGCATGCATGCAAACCATTAGACAAGTGTTTCTCCCACATAAGCGTGTTTTTGAAGCACCGTATTGTACTTCCGGCGCTGCAAAACAGCAGTTGGCATTTGGCAAACCATGACAGCCATTCGCCGTGTTTACGTTTGTATTTGAAATGCCTCCTCCAACTGAGAATCCCGACTACTGAAATACGCCCTGTATTCGTTTTCTTAGCGCTGTAGGCGTGAAAGCGTCTGAAATTCGTCACATCAGTTTTTTGTTATGGTTTTAGGGCGCAAAACTGTTACGGTCATTAGCGCCCGGTCTGTGACTTAGGAAAAGGTAAAAAACGAAACTGGAAACCAGCAGCAATGGGAACGAAACTCAAATTGAAGAAACTAAAAACAGACGGAAAGCTTAAAAAACCACTATAGAAGGGGGTTGGTTGTCCCCAAAAAAGCTTCAAATGACTGACATTTCACTGGCACTTATAAACTCAAGAACGCGATCGGCCGAGCGCGTGTCATCTGCTAAAATGGACGATATATCAGGCGACAGCTGTAGACGGGCGCGTAACGGAGTAAAATATGGGCACTCCGTTAAAAGGTGTCTTACCGTCCACAGCTGAGAGCAGTGGGGACAGAGTGGGGGAGGATCGCCGCTTGAAAGATGTCGATGGCTAAAAAGCGAGCCCTATCCGGAGTCTAGTTAAAATTACCTCCTCCCGACGACGCGTTCGGGAGGAAGAGATCCAAGCACAGGGAAGACCTTTCACGTCCCGCAATTTATTATGGGGAAGTGTCGACCAATGTGCGTGCCATAAAAACAACAACTCGACGACATAAAACTCTCCGTAGATCGGCGAAGGGAATCGATTGAATAGCTGGCTGAAGAAGAGAGACTGCAGCCTTCGCCGCTATATCGGCCGCCTCATTTCCACAGATACCAATGTGTCCCGGGAGCCAGAGGAACGCCACCGAGACGCCCCCCAGGTGGAGCAAGCCCAGACAGTCCTGAATCCGGTGGACCAGAGGGTGGACAGGGTAAAGAGCTGGGAGACTAAGGAGAGAGCTGAGAGAATCTGAGCAGATAACATTATCCGCTGATGGCGGCGGATGTAGTGGACAGCCTGGAGAACAGCGTCAAGCTCCCCAGTATAAACCGGACACTGGTCGGGAAGCCGAAAGTGATTTGGGGTGTCGCCAACAATATAGGCACTCCCTAGACCAAACGATGTTTTTGAGCCATCAGTAAATAAATGTGGCTTCCTTCCATTTGTGCACATAGAGCAGCAAATGTGCGACGATAAAGAAGTGAAGGGGTACCATCCTTGGGAAACTGACAAAGGTCACTGAGCAGTCAGGTCTGGGGACGGAGCCAAGGCGGTGCTGTACCCCAAGTTGTCAAGAAAGTTTTAGGAAAGTGGAAGGAAAGACAATGGAGCAGTTGACGGAAGCGGACTCCCGGTGGTAGTAGGGAGGATGGGCGGCCTGTATAGCCTCAATCCAAGGAGGCGTCGAAAAAAATGTCATGGGCCGGATTAGCAGGCATGGAAGACTGATGGCTAGCATAACGACTCAGGACAGCTCGCCGATTGGTCAGCGGAGGTTCAGCAGTCTCAGCATAAAGGCTTTCCACAGGGCTGGTGTAAGAGGCTCCAGACACTAAATGTAATCCACGGTGGTGGATAGAGTCGAGACGACGAAGAATAGACGGCCGAGCAGAGGAGTAGACTATGCTTCCATAGTCCAAATTCGAGCTCACTAAGGCGCGATAGAGGCGGAGAAGGACCACTCGGTCCGCTCCCCAGGAGATACCATTCAGGACACGGAGGGTGTTGAGGGATCGCTGACAGCGAGCCGAAAGATAGGAAACGTGGGAGGACCAGCACAGTTTTCTGACAAAAGTAAGACCCAAGAATTTAGCAACGTCCGAAAACGAAGGTTGACAGGCCCTAGATGTAAGGAGGGTGGAAGAAACTCCTTACGTCGCCAAAAATTAACACAAATGGTCTTACTGGGAGAAAAACGGAAGCCGGTTTCGATGCTCCAAGAGTGGAGGAGAACGAGACATCCTTGAAGACGTCGTTCAATAAGGCTGGTCCGTAGAGAGCTGTAGTAGATCGCAAAATCGTCCACAAAGAGTGAGCCCGAGACATCAGGAAGGAGACAATCCATAATTGGATTTATGGCAATGGCAAACAGTACAACACTTAGCACGGAGCCCTGGGTACCCCGTTTTCTTGGGAGAAAGTACGGGAGAGAGTAGTGTTCACCCGCACTCTAAATGTGCGCTCTGCCATAAATTCGCGAAGAAAAAGGGGCAGCTGACCTCGAAATCCCCAAGAGAACAGTGTGCGGAGGATGCCTGTCCTCCAACAGGTATCGTATGCTCTCTCCACATCAAAAAATATTGCTACTGTTTGGCGTTTCCGGAGAAAATTGTTCATGGTGTAAGTGGAGAGAGCAACAAGATGGTCAACTGCAGAACGATGCTTTCGGAATCCGCATTGGGCAGGTGTTAAAAGACTGCGGGACTCCAGCCACCAAGCTAAACGGCAATTCACCATACGCTTCAAAACCTTACATACACTACTCGTGAGAGAAATGGGGCGATAGCTAGAAGGGAGATGTTTGTCCTTTCCAGGTTTCGGAACAGGAACGACGATAGCTTCCCGCCATCGTCTGGGGGAAAGTACTGTCGGTCCAAATTCGATTATAAAGGCGAAGGAGGTAACGCAGACTATGGGTTGGTAAATGCAGCAACATTTGGACGTGGATACCATCCGGTCCTGGGGCGGAGGAGCGAGAAGAATAGAGTGCATGTTGGAGTTCCCGCATGGAGAAAACAGTATTGTAGCTTTCGGGATTTTGAGAGGAGAAAGCAAGAGGTCGCGCTTCCGCTGCACGTTTCTTCGGGAGAAACGCTGGCGCGTAATTTGAAGGGCTCGAAATCTCAGTAAAGTGTTGACCCAAGGAGTTAGAAATTGCGACGGGGTCCACTAATGTATCATGCGCGACAGTGAGCCCAGAGACCGGGGAGAAACTAGGCGCGCCTGAGAACCGTCGAAGCCGACTCCAAACTTCCGAGGAGGGAGTGAAGGTGTTAAATGAGCTAATAAAGAATTTCCAGCTTGCCTTCTTGCTATCGCGGATGACGCGACGCCATCGCGCACGGAACTGCTTATAACGGATACAGTTGGCCGAAGTAGGATGGTGGCGGAAAACGCGAAGAGCACGTCGCCGCTCACGTATTGCGTCACGGCATGTCTCGTTCCACCAAGGAACTGGGGGGCGCAGGGGCAATTCGGAGGTGCGTGGTATTGAACGTTCCGCAGCTGTAAGAATAACGTCGGTAATATGTGTGACATCATCGACGCTGGGAAGGTGACGGTCATCGAATGTCGCTAGAGACGAAAAAAGTGTCCAATCGGCTTGGGCAAACTTCCAGCGCCGCGGGCGCATATATGGCAGTTGAGGCTGCAGTCTAGGGACACATGGAAAGTGGTCACTCGAGTGTGTATCGTCAAGGGCGAACCATTCGAAGCGCCGAGCTAGCGGAACAGTACCGATCGAAAGGTCCATAGAGAAACTTGTAGTTGAGGCAGACAAAAATGTAGGGTCCCCAGTGTTGAGGCAAACAAGATCCGCTTGGTGGAAGACGTCTATCAATAGTGAGCCACGTGGACAACGATGTGGAGATCCCCAAAGCGGGTGGTGGGCATTGAAGTCCCCAACCAGCAAATATGAGGGTGGAAGCTGACGAAGAAGATGGAGATCAGCTCGTGCCATTGGTGTGGACGATGGAATGTATACAGTACAAAGAGAGCACGTGTATCCAGAAAGGGAAAGACGGACGGCGACAGCTTGGAAGGAACTGTTTAAGGGGATTGGGTGATAATGGAGAGTATCACGGAGAATCATGAGTCCTCCATGGGCTGGAGTGCCTTCAACAGAGGGGAGGTCATATCGGACGGACTGAAAATGAGGTAGAACAAAGCGGTCATGGGGACGCAGCTTTGTTTCCTGAAGACAGAAGATGACCGGCAAGTAGGATCATAAGAGGATCGACAATTCATCCCGATTGGCTCGAATGCCGCGGATATTCCAGTGGATAATGGACATAGGGTGGACAGAAAATGGAGGAATGTGACCAAGGGTGCTGTCAACTCAACGACTGCTCAGAGCTTGCGACCGACAGCATGGAATGGCATTCAGCCGAAGGCAGAAGATCTTGACCCATAGGTTGGTCAGGAGCAGCTCCTGCCACCAACGATCGCCCGGTTGACCAGCCACCAGCAGTGCGCCTCAGCGACACAGAAGACGGCCGAGGGCGATTTCCGCCAGGTGGTGCTGTAGATGGGACATGCCTTGACGGAGAAGGAGAGGAACTGGGTTTCTTTGTAGCCTTCTTGGAAGCATGATGTTTAGATGAAGGAGGAACCGATGGTTGGGAAGTTGCGGTATGTAAAAACTCTTCACGAGTATGCTCTTTTTTCGAAGACTTGGCGTCTGACTTTTGGGCTCGAGATTTAGCAGAACCCGACGAAGGGTGAGCCATAGAGTGGGCAGGCGAAAGTGGTGAGGTTGAACGGGCGATCTTTGCGCTGGCCGATCTGACGACCGTGGTACTAAAGGTGAGGTCGCAAGTCTGCGTGGCCGCCTCCTTAGTTGGCCGAGGGGAAGCAAGGACAGTGCTGTATTTTCCTGTCTGAGGCACGGTGGGCTGTCGACTGGCGAATAATTTTCGAGCAGCAAAGGTCGACACCTTTTCCTTCACTCTTATTTCCCGGATGAGCTTTTCGTCCTTAAAAACGGGACAATCTCGAGAGGAAGCAGCGTGGTCACCCATACAGTTGATGCAGCGAGGGGATGGAGGTGGACAAGCACCCTCATGGGCATCCTTGCCACACGTAACACATTTGGCCGGATTGGAACAGGACTGGCTGGTGTGATTGAACCGCTGACATCGATAGCAACGCATAGGATTTGGGACGTAAGGGCGAACGGAAATTCTCTCATAGCCTGCTTTGATTTTCGATGGGAGTTGAACTTTGTCAAATGTCAAGAAGACAGTGCGGGTTGGAATGATGTTTGTGTCAACCCTTTTCATAACTAACAGCCGTTACGCCCTGGTCAGACAGGTAGTGCTGAATTCCTTCGTCAGACAATCCATCGAGGGAGCGTGTATAAACGACTCCACGCGAGGAATTTAAGGTACGGTGCGGTTCCACCCGGACAGGGAAGGTGTGGAGCGGAGAAGTACAAAGCAATTTTTGTGCCTGGAGGGCACTGACTGTTTCTAACAACAGGATGCCATTCCGTAATCTGGAACAAGACTTTACAGGACCTGCAATTGCGTCGACACCTTTCTGAATAATGAAAGGGTTGACCGTGGAGAAGTCGTGACCTTCGTCAGACCGAGAAACAACAAGGAACTGTGGCAACGATGGAAGAACTGTCTGTGGCTGAGACTCATTGAACTTACGCTTGTGAGCAGACATAGTGGAAGGTGAGGAAACCAATGCAGAAGTATCCCCCATGATTACCGGCGTCTCCGATGGCGCGCTCCTCCCTTGTGGGGGCCCTCTGAGGGCACTTCCGTCTTAGGTGATTGTACACACCTCCAGAGAAACGGATGGAGGGACCAATCGGCACCTCCGGAAGGTATCAGCTCGGGTAATCACCCCTCCCTGGGCCTGGCCGTTACCAGGGGGTACGTACGTGTCCTACCTGTCTACCCGGGGTGGGGAATTACGCGTTACCCCGTCACTGGCTACGCATGGAAATGCGTGGGTCGGCCTTCAGACACAGACACACACACACACACACACACACACACACACACACACACACACACAGGGAGGAAAGAAGAGAGGTCTCAAACGCCACAGCAGAGAAAAGGCTAAAGAGAAGAGGTAAGGAAAAGAGAAGGACAAAGGAAGGACTAAGACTTGCAAGCAGAGAAAGTGAAGAATGTATTACATTTTCGAGTGTCCGTCTCCAGATATAGGCACCATACTCCCAGAGGGGGAGAAAGGGAAGGAAAGGTAAGAGGCGGAGGTGAGGGGGGGGGGGGGGGGGTCGAAGATGGGGGATGGGGAAGGATGCGGAAAAAGAAGGTATGCAGCCCGGAAAGGAAGGAGGGCCACATTACCTCGGGGTCCCGTGTTCGCTACACACGTATTCACAAAAGAGTTGTGGACCCCCTGGGGGGCATCGCATCAGTGAAATATATGGCGGAAACAATGAGCGATGGGATGGTAGTGAAATGGTCGAGAGCTTTTCAACGTGGCCATACTATGTGCATGACAGACGAAGTGTGCGAGCTTCATTACTGACGATAAAAGTGAGAAAGAACAGACTTTACGATTTATTCGTTATGATGAGTTCCCTCAGGTGTCAAGAAGTGTGCTTTATTCAATGTTAGTTTAATCAGGCGGTGGATTTCTATGAGGTAGTATTCGAAAGTTGGTTGTGTGATACAATAAATCCACAAGGTTAGCTGGAATTACGCGAAAAAGTAGATTCATGTGAAAATAAAATTGTTAAAAACCTATTTGTTTTATTTGAAAATGGTAGTTAAACACGCCTTGTGTATTCTTTCTCCCTATAAACACACAAATTTCAAACAAAACTTCTACACACAATATGGTGTTTTCTTCGTCTCCGACAGTTTTACAGGACACTGGAAAATCTTATTTTTGGCTTATCGGCTTATGACTAATATATGACGGAATCCGAATGGTTATGAACTTTGTAATCTTACCCAATTACAGTCTTAAGTTATGTGAAATACTGTCGTTGAAGCTATTATCCTTTAAGATCCAGTAGTTTGAGATGTCACTACCATGCCCTATACAGAAATGACTCAGTGATTTACCCATTCGTTTTCAGCGAGTTATTCCTAATTAAGGTTTCGTTTGCAACAACAAACGAATCACAAGGTCAAACGCGGAACACGATGTCAGGAGCACAGAGGGAGCAGCAGGTGATGGTGGTGGGGACAGGGCCAGCAGTTTAGGATATATATGCGATTCCCATACATATTCACCTATTAGAAATCATTATTACAGCAGTGATTAGCATTTTGAAACCGGGCTGTAGAAGTAGAACTGATGGGGAGTTCATAGAAATATTCACGATACACTGAGCTGCATCTGGATGACATTTATGAGAATCACAAGCATTTATAAGGTTTTTTATCTTCCAAAGCGAATGATGTACCATAATATTAAGTGGACATTTTAATTTAAATGTTAAGAACAAAACTGTGGTACAACTACATTCGAGGACCTTGTCATTTCATAGAAATCACGCTCAGATAATTTATATCAAGCATCAGCAATGCTGCTATTTACATTTCCATACAAATATCTAGAAAGTAAAAATCTGTGTTAGTACTTGCAGTTAAAGTATAAAACTAAGGTATGAAAACGTAGTTTAGGACTAATAAATTAACAAAGAATTATATTAGCACACTTGAAAGATGTACACAACCCACATGGCGTCAGTGAAAAATTTGATGTATTCCGCAAGGTAAAATACACTTACGAAGGAAAGTGTTTCAAAACAAGTTTATTAGAATTACCGTTTTTTAAAACTTATTTTTTCAAAGTATTTGTGGAGATATGGAGACCAACTGCCACAGCTGCTAAACACAGCAGCTCGTTTTTTTATGACACCTTTTAGACATAACTGCGTTCGTAATACTATATAGCAGAGGTCACCAAATTTGTTTCGCACCAAGCCGGATAGCAAAATGACGAGCGCGGAGCACATTTTAAAGTCGATTTAAAATTTAAACTGGGAAATTTAAGGCGCAGAGCAGCCAGGACGCCTATTCTAAAAATACTTGAGATCGCCTTTCGTTCTAAGAGAATTTAATTTTAAATTGTGTCAACGTCTCGTTTCCCATACGTTTTATCGAGCACATTTAAGAATCGCCGGCGGGCCGGATGCGGCCCATGGGCCGTAACTTGGCGACTCCTGTTATATAGTTGAAACTGCTTGGTGTAGCCGCTTATGTGTGGCAGGGTACACGCAAGCCAACCTTTGCAGTGACATCGGTTGCGAACAGATCGCCGAATCGGTCGATCGGGTATGGAACGCTTTATACTGGTTACAGAAAAACAAGAAGTCAAATCGAGAAAACTTTCCCCAATAACCGTAGGACGGAAATCAAACCATTTTATAGCTATAGCCATAAAACGGCAGCCAATCAGCGAAAAGCGCGCGGAACAGTATGTATCTAAACCTTGTGTTTCGCTAAAGAGAGCAGTTACCAATTAAATTAGCTGAAGGTACCGGTTTCAGCTGATAGTCAACGCCACGGACACTAAAAATTCCTACCCATGGCTGCTTACATTGGATGCGAATTTTCTATGACGTTTACAGGATAAGATTAGACAAACTAACTACGCTACAAGTTCCGTAAAACTGTCAGTTATCAGGTAACAATCTGTATTGCAAAAACTGCAGTGTAGTAAGACAGTCGAATTTGGTACTGTATGATGCTATGTTATGTTGTTCGTAACTAGGTCTAAAGGGCATAAGTTTTACATTTTGCTATGCTCAGAGAGAATTAATGAACTTTTGTTGAACAAGTACAGTGGATCAGTAAGTGAGAACTAAGACTGGTGAAAAACAATTTTAAACACTTTTCCTTAATAGTTTTTTCAACAAATGAAGGAAAAAACTTCAATCCCGTTGCTGATTGGCTGTTATGCTCTTATTCCACATCGGCGCATTTCTTATGTTAATGTGAAAAATTTTGCTCTACACAATGTCTCATTCTGCTCTAACACTTAGCAGGTTGTTTTCCTCCACCGTGAATACACAGATGTTATAGCAGTTTTCAGACTGTATTGGGAAACAAATAGAACTACTCGTGTATATTGCGAGATATGTAAGAAAACTACCACGAAGTACTATCTTTCTCAATTCGTATATACTCTCAACTGTTGAGGTAGATACACGACCAAGTCGAGCTCTTGGCTGAAAACTACGAACGAGCCGCCCCAAAGACGTAAACAGTTTTCCATGATTTACATAATTTATCATGAGGTATTCTCAAGTCAACACTTTTGGAACTGTTTACATCTAAAGTTTTCCAATCAGGTAGCTGACAGGCTTACAAGGCTGCATCTTGAAATGCCAGCAACCTCCTTTAAGAGTTTCGGGGGCCTGGTTTATACATAATACAGCTATTATGAGCCTCAAAGCTTGGTCTAAGGGAGTCTTACCAATCTCCACATGATTTTCGCGTTCCCCTGCTTACAACGAAGGAGAATCTTGATAGTGGCTGAAATCCCTATATAAATGTATTCTGCTTCGATTTTTCCGTAACCAACTTTCAATATTAATATTTTGATTTTGTTAAAGTATCATTGTTTCTGGCATTGGCAATTCTATTCTTTGAAATTGTACTAGAATTGTGGTGGTTTCACAAAACCATTAGATAACAAAAGCGCTAAACAAGTGTCGTTGCTTTCGGTTGCTACGTAACTTACTTGCTGAAGTGAGTTATTTGCAAGTTTCTTTCTTGAGGTCAACTTCAACGCTTTTCGCAATGTGCGCGTGAGAACCGCAGAAACCGTATTAGCACAGGTTACAGTTTTACCAGGAACCTAGTATTGACATACGGAGAGGGAGAGAGAGGGAGAGAGAGAGAGAGAGAGAGAGAGAAGCGCATGCGCTCTCGCGTCCCGCAGGCAACTTGAACCGACTAGCTGAGTAGCGAAGTAACGAGTTCCCTAGGGAATGTGGCCGCGCGCTACACTTGACACCTCAAGAGAAAGGTCCCCACTGTATAGGAGAGGAGAGGGGAGGTGGGGGGGGGGGTGGAGGAAAGAAGAGACGCGGCACGCACCAGGGCTAGCAGCTGCTACGCTACTACGACACTAGATTTGCTCGGGAAAGTTCACATATCCAGTCCTCGCCGCACCAAAGAGTCCGTCGATTGCTTTTTAACTTGAGACAGTAAAAATATTGTAAGCTCTGTCGTTTTCAAGGTAGCAGCGGGTCGTTCAGTATTTATTGGGACTACCAGTTTGTCAAGTCAAATTGAAGCGGCTCAATAGTATCGTCAGCTGACAAGGCGATTTTTCAAGATGAAGTTGTCGACCGCCCAGAAGAACACGTTTCGGCAATTGTGTTAGCTATAGATAGCAAGACAAGAGAAAAACGAGGAATACGACGGGCCGGGGAATGAATAAAAACGGAGTGATTTGTCTCAATTCACTAAGTAATATATGGATCACGGACCCGAAAACTTTCATAAGCTATTTTAAGACGAGTCGTGCACCGTACGATAAATTAATGTTGAGGACGTGAAGCAAAAATACAGGGTGATTCAAAAATACCACAACTTTAAAAATGTGTATTTAATGAAAGAAACATAATATAACCTTCTGTTATACATCATTACAAAGAGTATTTAAAAAGGTTTTTTTCACTCAAAAACAAGTTCAGAGATGTTCAATATGGCCCCCTCCAGACACTCGAGCAATATCAACCCGATACTCCAACTCGTTCCACACTCTGTAGCATATCAGGCGTAACAGTTTGGATAGCTGCTGTTATTTCTCGTTTCAAATCATCAATGGTGGCTGGGAGAGGTGGCTGAAACACCATATCCTTAACATACCCCCATAAGAAAAAATCGCAGGGGGTAAGATCAGGGCTTCTTGGAGGCCAGTGATGAAGTGCTCTGTCACGGGCTGCCTGGCGGCCGATCCATCGCCTCGGGTAGTTGACGTTCAGGTAGTTACGGACAGGTAAGTGCCAATGTGGTGGCGCTCCATCCTGCTGAAATATGAATTATTGTGCTTCTTGTTCGAGCTGAGGGAACAGCCAATTCTCTAACATCTCCAGATACTGTAGTCCAGTTACAGTAGCACCTTCGAAGAAAAAGGGACCAAAAACTTTATTGGCTTAGTCAACAGCGCCTCAAGCGAACAAATGTACAACTAAATGAAACTTTATAGCTCCCTTAATTCGCCGACAGATAGTGCTTAGCTCTGCCTTTTGTCGTTGCAGAGTTTTAAATTCCTAAAGTTGTGGTATTCTTTTTGAATCACCCTGTATATTGATAGGCAATCGCAGTTGACGATACATTAAGAGTAACCTTTAAGTTTCTGGCGACAGGCAGAGCACTCAAATGCGTGTAATTTAGTGCTGTAATATCGGCAAACAATATTAACAAAATTGTTATAGAAGCCTTTGAAGCAACTTTACCTACAGTGCGAGGATATGTTCATGTACGTAACGTAAAACAGTGTTTGCGTGTTGTTTGGTGAGACTGACATGCATTTCGCATGTATCTCACTAGTCACTGCGTACATCTAGGGTATGTGGCGTAGTACAACCATTCGAAGAAGTTAATGATATATTTTCAGGTTAATAGAGAAAAAATGCCTTAGTGAATTATCCATCGATCATCCTGAAGTGTTACATACAAAGACTAATCCTATATAGACCTACAAAAACTTGTTAAAAGAGCGCTTGAGAAATTTAGGTACAATCTGTGCAAAGACTACCACAAAACTGCATTTTTTTTATCGCCGTGAGCCTGAATCACGAAACAGTCCATCTGAATGACGAATATTGTTAAACTGTCAATACACCATCTCATACTAACAAGGGAACCTCCCCATCGCACCCGCCTCAGATTTAGTTATAAGTTGGCACAGTGGATAGTCCTTGAAAAACTGAACACAGATCAATCGGGAAAACAGGAAGAAGTTGTGTGGAACTATGAAAAAATAAGCAAAATATACAAACTGAGTATCCATGGGCAACAGGCCACACAAGGAGGGTGTAAGGTCAAGTGCGCCGTGGTCCCGTGGTTCGCGTGAGCAGCTGCGGAATAAGAGGTCTTTGGTTCAAGTCTTCCCTCGAGTGAAAAGTTTATTTTCTTTATTTTCGCAAAGTTATGATCTGTCCGTTCGTTCATTGACGTCTCTGTTCACTGTATTACGTTTAGTGTGTTTTGCGACCGTACCGCAAAACCGTGCGATTAGTAGACGAAAGGATGTGCCTCTCCAATGGGAACCGAAAACATTCGATAGCAAGGTTATAGGTCAACCAATTCCTCCACAGGAAAACACGTCTGATATATTCTATACGACACTGGTGACGGCATGTGCGTCATATGACAGGAATATGTTGTCGACCCACTTAATTTGTACACTTGGCGAATCGTTAAAAAGATTCTTCTACCTTGCCCGATTTAGGTTTTCTTGTGAATGTGATAATCACTCCCAAAAAAGTGATGAAAACAGAGTGTCACAAACTGAAAATAAATTACATTTTTTATTCGAGGGAAGACGAACCAAAAACCTTGTTCCGCAGCTCCTCACGCTAACCACGGGACCACGGCGCTCCTGAGTTCGCATTGTCCTTGTTGCATATGTTACGCATGGACTATATTGTATATTTTGCTTATTTTTTCATAGTTCCACACAATTTCTTCCTGTTTTCTCGATTGATCTGTGTTCAGTTTTTCAAAGCCTATTCACTGTGCCAACTTATAACTAAATGTGAGGGGGGAGCGATGGGGAGGTTCCCTTGTAAGTACTTATTGACAATACTGAGAATATTTTGGGTCCGTTAATACAACTCGTCACTAAGTCAATACGTACCTTCAGATCATGAATGTTTCGACTGACAACATTGTGCGGGAGTGCAAGACTCGCAAACTTGAGATGTCTGAGTTGATGTTTCGAAATGGGTCACACCACAAGAAATTTTATAGGTGACACTTATGTTCCACAGAATTGATGGTTATCCTCTCAGTATTAGTTACAAGTGGATTATTTTGATACTTAAAAGTAAACAATTACACAGAAATTGCTATAGAATATTGTGTAACTGCAATCATCCACGTAGTACTGGGTTTGGCTATACTAGAAGTTCAGCTGAATCGCGCGACATCAATTTCAGAGCGTACGTGAGAATTTTGTATTTAAGAACTCCGGGTGTACATTAGATTCCAGGAAGGGGGAGTGAACGTGTCAAAGTGCTAATACATGGAGACACTATGGGGACAATCATTTTTACTAATTTATCAAATTTTTGATCCACGCACGAAGTTATGATAGTTCCTTATTTCGCTCAACCTCGATACTCTGACGCTCCTTTAACCAGTTTTCCATTCATCCTTTTTCTCTGGTTGCAACAATACAACAGTTATCACAGCAGCAGTGTATCATGCAACATTTCGAACCACAATATTATTGAGCAGTTTAGAATCAATTTCAATAATATTTCACAATATCGATCGTCAACGACACGCTTTGCTTCATAAACGCGAAAGAAGTGTGTGGCAGCTTGAAAGCAACACTGGCGAAAGTAGCTAGACTGCTGCACTGCAGTTGGACAACTTCGCAGCGACTCTTAACTGTCAGTTCCAATCCTGTGCCTTCAAGTATCAAATACGTGAAGATCCTGCGTGTGCTATAGCGCTGGGGTTAGGCGACGCTCAAACCTCGCACGGGTTGTGGACGCAACCGCTGGCAGTGAAGTCCTGGCCTTGAAATTTCTGCCACAGCAGGATGCGCACCAAACACACGCTATTACAATTTCCTTTCCGTCCACGAGGGACACGCTAGCAACACAGCACCCCGCGCATCGCAAGTGTTTGACAAACACACACACACACACACACACACACACACACACACACACACACAAACCGACTACTTCCGAACATGGCATCCAACAAGTTATTTTCAAAAGTCGCAATAAAGTAGCTAACAGTATTTGTGGGCCAGCCTTCATACAACACATCCCAAAACCCCTTGATGCAAACACTTTTAGCGCCAAAATAGTTTCAATTTATCCCCTCCTCAGATGAGTCTTATTAATCTATTACTTACACGTCAATACTTCGGTTACCTGTTGTGTTTAGACAACCAATATGTCCTGTGCTATTATTGGTGAACCATATTGTCAGTGATATTTACTACCACGTTGTCTACTAGCACACAGGGCCTAAAACTGCCCTTTGATGTACAAAGTGAAGTTCCCGAAGCAGCCACATAGCAAATAAGAGGCAGACACATAACGTGCTTTATGAGAAAACGCTATATCGAAGTAGTATCGTGTAAGGAATGACGAAGTAAAATAAAAAAACGAGGGCCAGGTAGTGCCGTAACAAGTTTGATGAAGGTAAATATTGTGGAAAAGGATTCTGCCGCCCACTGAGTAGAGTGGAAGTGCAGAAGAATATAAAGTAGAAGTATAGTTTTACACTGAACAGGTATGTGACCCGGGTGCCGAGTACGTAGTTGCTTATTAGCTAGTGTAAATTTTCGTTTCTCGTTGAAGCCGTAATAAATATTATGGTCTGTGTGACCCATTAACTTTATCAAAGCATTAGAGCTGCTTTTTGAACATTAAGTTCCACCGGAAATCATACAAATCCAGACTCCAACGTCGCGAGCGGCAGAAGAGCGGACCCAGGGTTAAGTTCTGGGGGCGGGGGAATGTATTACCTTCCCCCATCCAATTCCCTGCAAATATTACTTACACTCATGTACATTTAACTTGCCACAGTCCACTACAATGTTTTAATACAATAATTTGTTTACATCAGTACTTCGTGCATAGATGTTACTTCGTGCATCTATGTATCAGAACCTCTAAATACAAATCAGATAGTTAAATATACAATTCGGTAAGTATTCGAAAAATTGAACATGCACCAAGCAGTTAATTTAAGAACTGTAATATCAACCAACTTATAACTTTGACAATTTACATAAAATTATATTGAAGAGTGCACTCAGCAATATCAGTATTTCATGTAGTATTTCGACTGAACGTACGCCTGAAGACTGTGAGCTTGTAAATACAAATGTTTCAGTAGTTTACACCGACCTTCGAGACGTCGGCCGTAATTTTTGCTTGGTGGAGCCATCTTTTCCTTTGTCTTCCTTTATTCCTGCGATTTTTTGTTCTACCTGTGGACTTATACGAACCATATCTGATTTGTCAGTGATAGCAGGGATCGTCAAGCCTGGGAATGTTCGCGTTTACCTGGCTGGAGTGTTACCGGTCAGGTCTTAAGCCAATCCACGCGGCCAGGTCCTGAGATGAAAGTATCCTGTGTCAAAACTTAGCTTTCATTTATCGAATTCTCTGCCACTTCCGACGCACTTAAGTGTCACGCCACTTTATTCTCTGGAAGTTAGTTGTGAAATTTGAAATCTACATGTAAAAATATAAATCCTGCGGGGGGAGAGAAAATATAAATCCTGCGGGGGAGAGTTACTTCTCCACAATATGCGTTCTTGTGGTCCGAAGTCCAGATGTTTCCATCTAAATCTTAGTAGTTAACGCGTCATAAGCGTCAATGCACAAACTTCTGCTTCTATGCCCACCACCGTTACCTCGAGACTAATATTAACCCTAAATGGATAGCGTGGCTACGCTGTGTGCCCTCCGTGCTTTGCTTTCCTTATCCTTTCCCATTCCTTGAAATATTCTCTGAATTAAAGGAGCTGAATTCTTATTCAGTTCCTTAGAAATGACAGATCCTCATTTCAATAATTTATACTTATACTACAGAAATTAAAGATTTTTAATGGTGGAACTAACCACTACCTAAATATAAGAAGCCGTTCAAGGTATTTTAACAGTGGACAGCACTCCAAAGGCATTAAGTGAAAATTTTCTTGTCAGAGCTTCCGTGTAACCATGTCAAAGCTATTCCGCCGAGGAAGCCGGGACAATATCCAAAATTATATATTGATTAGAAAATCGACTTCAACGGTAGTAAATCGAATTAATACACACGGCTCTGCACTATTCCGGTAATAGCAGTTCTTTTGGCTCAAGGAAGTCTTTCCACCTACATTACAAAAACTCGTCTCTCCACTTACACTACAAAAATTAACATTTTGGCAACATTTGGAAGATCGGCGATTGTTTTAAACATGACAATTAGAGGTGCTAGCATAAATGGCAGTTATTTTCTTCCTATTGGTCGTTACAGGTTTCGATTATAATCATTTCCACAACGCAGTGTACCGCATACATTACTTCACAACGACTTCAAACACCAGATTCTCATGTGGGCTGGTTAAACTATGGGCTGATGATAGTCGTTACAACCTAAACGTGGACAATCATTTATATCTGTAACTAACACCAAGGTGATAGAATTTGGAGAATGACTTTCAGCCCATTTCTGTAACGTTCCACATACTCATAGCAAATGAGTAAACGAACACAAATTTTTCCGTGCGAGGCCCGATTTCTCATTATGATGGTATTTCCTCCCTATTATGTCGGAGCCAATATTACAGCATTCGGAGGAGAAAGTTGGTGATTGAAATTTCATGAAAGATATCGCTACTACGAATAACACGTTTGTTTTAATGGTTGCCACTCCCATTTCGCTTATGTCCGTGACATGTTACACTACTTCGCGATAAAACGAATCGAGATGACCTTTGAGCTTCTTTGATGTAGTCCGTTAATCCTGGCTGGTAATGATTCCATAGCGAACAGCTGTACTCCAGACGAACACGTACAACAGTACTGCAGGGAGTGTGTGCAGTAGATTTGCTGCATCTAAGCGTTCCGAACAGAAAACAGGTTTTGGTAGGTGATTAAATTTGAGCTGTTTCTAATTTTTATTCATAGCTATTTCTTTCAATTCACAACCTTCAAATTTATGTCATTTATCGTATAACCGACATTTAATGTAATATTAGTACTCTGTGGAACACCTCACTTTTTAATGTTTAGGATCCACTGTCACTTTTCGCGCGATGTAGATGTCTTGTATAAATTCCTTTGCAATTCATTGTTATGACTACTAGAGAAACAGCATCTTATGCAAACCATCTACGAGGGCTGCTCATTTTGTCTGCTGAAATGGTCTGTGGCTTTACTGGCCGCTAGACAGCCAATTTTATGAATTTATGTTGGTTGTGTAGCAAGTTTTCTGGGAGGATTTCATAATGTTGGAACATCACGTTTCTAAACCCTACCGCAAGACGATGTCAACTGGTATCCAAGATAAAGAAATTCCTGTTTAAACGTACTTTCTAATCTTTAACAAACGTATTTATCATCGATTCATTCACTCACGTTTTTCATAAATCCTATCATGACCAAGAAACTTCAGGAATTTGGCAAGTCAATTTATACATGAATTAACTGAAGCGGACACTGCACGCCACTACTGCAGCATCTACCTAGCAACAAGTTCTACACTGGTAACGTTGACAGTTATGAGAAACATTGTTCTAGAATCTAAGTTCTAGTACGATGGTTAGTGACAGGTTATACAAATGCAAATATTTGTGTGTCTAGCGTTGACTTTTGAGCGGCTATGTACCATCCACCATAGCTCCATTAGGGCGCGTGTGTAGAGATTTCATTTAGAGTCAGTATGTTAAGAACAGCTGTAAAAAATTTTTCCAGAGCCCATTTAACATTGTCTGATTCACTGCGTCCAGACCACCCGATCTAACTGTCTACTTCAACGGTAATCTACATCCACATTCAGAATTCACTGATAGAAGACCAGAACTATTCAAGTGACATTTCCTGTCTATTGTTCTGTACTAATTATGGAACAAGCAATGACTAGTACTGAGACTCAGTACGTTTGTGTCTTGGTATCTATTTAGCACAATAATTCTGAGCTCTCAGATTCAGAAACGGCAGAGTTAATTCAGCTTTCTGGCTAACGTATGAATGCAACGTCAAACTTAACTGCAATATCATTCGCTGGTGGTCGTAGAACGCAGTTGATTGTCGCACTGTTAACGTTAGAGCGTTAAACTTGAGTTACACAACAGAATTAATACTTCCCACAGAATAGCATTTGGAGCTGAAATCTTTCAATTTCTTTATTGATACACGCTTTGCTCAGTATGACATGTGGGATGCAACGGATCTCTAATCTAGTTTATGGCATTATTTCTGTCTTTCCAGCTATATCTTGGTCGGCTGGTGTTAAGTCTAACGTAATATAACACTGGTCACATGCTATTTACGAAAAAGTTTCCCGACATTAGGAACGCACGCCGCGTGAAGAACTTTACCGTTAGCAGATCAGCAAAAACGTGTCCACAACTATACACACAAATCGGCATCATATTAGCTTCAATACTGGCCGAATTATTCTTTAAATTCGGTTTCACTTCCATCTGAAACGCAAAGTATAGTTGACAAAGTATCTTCGCCGGCGTGCTTTCCGTCAGACTTCGATAAGAACACGCCACTGTCACGTTACATAGTGACTAATGACACTCAAACGATTTATGAACTATCAGGCCACAGATGCTTATCCAAGGTCGCTTGTCACCCAGTCAGTCACATGCAAGCAGAGAAGGGATCAATACTTCTCGCGAATGTCACATGCGACGCACTGGTCGGCACTTTGCAGTTAATTGATCTTTGACTCATCTCCCGACTGTTCAGGGCCACGTGTCCGTCCGATGTCCACCAGTACACGTAACACGAAGGCATCTCATTGCATAACTGTAGTTACTCTGTAGGCTTCGTACCATATGTATGTACAACCGAGAGTTGGTCAAGTGCACGTTAGTACTGCAATAACACTGCAGGAAAACTTCTTTGAAAGATTCGTTGACACTTTCAGTAGTTGTCTAAGCTGTCTCGAAAGCACACACACACACACACACACACACACACACACACACACACACCTATTTCTAGGATAATATGACCTCACTACGCATATGTTGAATAAAGCATCTTTTATTTCTTGAAGTTTTCTTTATTTCACGGTCATTTCACTATAACTGACAGGACGAAATTTAAAGAAAAATTTCAGCTACAGCAAGCAGTGCATAGTAACTGCTGTGGCACGTCATAGAAAACCTATAAACCTGTACTTACAGAGTTCACCTATATGATGGGGGAAAAAAATCTGTGTGTGTGTGTGTTTGTAAACAAAATCTTACATGAACACACACTGCAAATCAACTATTTTGCAAAGTTTAGTCAGTTTCAGCGTTTTGGGTAGACTTATTCGCCCTAGGAAACGCCCAGTTTTAGAAAAACAAGTCGCTACAGAATTTCACTTGTTCCATCTTCTTGGTATAAAGCACTAATATAGCCTGTTCTACGTACACAGATAAATGCCCTCATTATCTTGGGTACCGCTTGTCGCGTCATTACACAAACACACTTCACAGTTTGTGGGTACTTACAGCTGTAGGTCGGTGCTTGCTTTTCCGGCGCCGGTTTTGTGCGGGTTGATGCTCACGCTCGGGTTAAGTGCTAACGAACAGATCGACGCCTCATGTGCACACGGACAGCAGCGCTACGAGCGGCAGCGGCGAGAACCACTAGAACAAGCGAGCGCCGACAGTGGGCGGTTCTAGGCGCGAGATTCCAACAGCCCGTAATGATAGGGTAGACGAGATCCTGTGCATAATTAATACGCAGGCCACAGGTGCCGCACAATAGCACAGCTGGCATGGCCGGAACTTTTCCGTGACTCAGGCGGTGGACAGTACTGGTGTTCAGCCGCTGTGCACGGATTTCTGGTATAAAAGCACGGTATGAAAACAAAGAGTGTGCATCATCACGTCAACCATGTCTACACCGATTTAAAGTTGATACATTGCTGGTTATTAGTTTTAATCCTGAGATTTTAGTTGTCACGACGTTATTCAATAAATGGAATGCCGAACATACATTGTACCTTATTAACAGATATGCTACTCCAAAAGTTTTGTCCGTAGCTCGTGGTCGTGCGGTAGCGTTCTCGCTTCCCGCGCCCGGGTTCCCGGGTTCGATTCCCGGCGGGGTCAGGGATTTTCTCTGCCTCGTGATGACTGGGTGTTGTGTGCTGTCCTTAGGTTAGTTAGGTTTAAGTGGTTCTAAGTTCTAGGGGACTGATGACCATAGATGTTAAGTCCCATAGTGCTCAGAGCCATTTGAACCAAAAGTTTTTGAAAAGGCAATACAAATTACGAAAACTAGTCATCACAGTTTTTTTCAAAGCACTCTCCTTTAAATTTTGTTCACTCTTGCAACCATACAAGTCACTTACTGAATGCTCCACGTTATGCTTTTTATTCAGCGACACACAACAGTTCAATAAAAGTATTTCCGGCGACTCCGTAGGCAAAACTACTACTACCTCTTTCCCTTTCTCTCACGAACTGTTCTTAAATTTTATTGTTGTGATCGTTCTGCAAGAAGTAGGACGGTGTGGGGGGGGGGGGGGGGAGGGAGACGAGGTACAGAGATACACAGATACATGACGCATTGTGTCTGCCTTGTACTACTCAACCTCGATGTTATTGAATTTATTGAACTTAACGGAAACGCGTGGTAATGCTACAGTAAACAAGAACAGTGGCGATTGAGGGAAACGCACTGCAGTGTCAATGCTTTCAGGTCTGTTGTGCTTATACTATCAACCTTGATCACACTCTAGCTCAGGGTAAGCCGACCGAAGCGCCCTCTCTCCCAGGTGTAAGAATATTGTGGTCGACTAATACCCGGTCGTCCCGTTGTAGTTTTCTGTGCGTTGTAACCCTCGCTTGCTAAATGCAGAAACCGGAGAAGAATGGTGCAGCTCTTCTTTCGATCGTCTCCATCTCTCACGGACTTGACATTTGTGTGAGTCCGATGAACGTAACTCCAGATTGCCATAAATAGTTTCTTAATCTCTTAGAGGGGTGGAAGACCATACTTTAACGTAGCTTCGATGATGATGTCATTAGCGACAGAATATAAGCTCGGACTGGGGAGACAAAATGGCCGTGCCCTTTAAGGTACCATCCCGGCATTCGTCTTAAATGTTTTAGGTAAACAAAGGAAAACCTCAGTCTGGGTGGCCTGATGAGTTTTTGAACCTCCGTAATCGCGAATACGAATCCAGTGTCTTGCAAATGCGTCAACTCGCTCGATGTTCTTTTGGGGGAGAGAGGAAGGAAATTTCACACCGTTAGATCTAGCATGGAATTTGGATGTGGGAGACTGGATTAAAGACTTGTAAAGAAAAGGTTGCCTTTTGCAGTAGTCTTAGAAGAATAGTAGAATGGGACCGAACACATCGCCCCATTTAGCCACTTCTCAACTCATTTGGATGACTCAGTAAGGCATGCTCCATGACACCTGTGATTACAGTCATATCTCATTCGAATGTGAATGTGGCGAATAATCCTACAGAAATGAAAAAAGTTCACGTCATTACATTCTCTGCTTTCTCCCCTTTCTCATTTTAGTAGGCCATACATCATCAGGAGATTGCCTCGCATGACAGCTGCCTATCACATCCACCTCTTGTCACTATTTTCCACGCTTGATACGGTATTTTTACAAAAGTATCGAAGTCTGAACAATACTATCAGACTTTTGGAAAAATATCATTCACACTTTCCCGAAGATAACAAAGGCAGCAGTGCGAGATTAGTCGCACATCAGCTTAACAACTCATGTATCTAAGTTACTGATAAGAATATTGTACAGAAGAAAGGAAAATAAAATTGAAGATGTGTTAGACTATCAGTTTAGCTTTTGAAAAAGTAAAGGGTCCAGCGAGACACTTCTGACGTTGCACTTGATCACACAAGCATATTAATAGCATTTGTCGATCTAGAGAAAATGTTCGACAATGTAAAATAGTACAAGATGTTCGAAATCTCGGAAAAGTAAGTGTAACTTTTACGGAAAGACGGGTAATATACAATAACTGTAAGAACCAACAGGGAGAAATAAGAATGGGAGACGAAGAATGAAGTGCTCGGATTAGAAAGGGTATAAGACAGTCTTTCGCTCTTACTGTGATGTGCGGAATATGGTTGTGAGGGCGGAATATGTAATCAATGAAGGTCAGGAGACCACGACATCTTACAGCACGTCTCCTATGATTGTCTGGTTGAAGGCATATGCGACATTCATCGGTGGAGAGAACGTGGTACCAATCCTGAGCAGTCCATTCGGCATGTTGTTGAGCCCATCTGTACCGCGCTGCAGGGTGTCGTGGTTGCAAAGATGGACCTCGCCATGGACGTCGGGAGTGAAGTTGCACATCATGCAGCCTATTGTGAACAGTTTGAGTAGTAACATGACGCCCTGTGGCTGCATGAAAAGAATTATTCAACATGGTGGCGTTGCTGTCAGGGTTCCTCCGAGCCATATTATGTAGGTAGCGATCTTCCACTGCAGTAGTAGCCCTTGAGTGGCCTGAGCGAGACATGTCATCCATAGTTTCTGTCTCTCTGTACCTCCTCGATACCCGTGGGCTAGGGGTAGCGTCTTAAATTCATAATCAAAAACGTCTTCGGTCCCGGGTTCGATCCCCGCCACTGCCTAAATTTTGATAAATACTTCTACGTTTGACAATTACGCGTCATTACGGACGACGTTCTGATCTCTTTGTTCTAGAAAGTCTGGAATCAAGTCACAAAGCTGATCACACATTCATTGGTACTGGCGATTTCTGAGTGCACACATCAAAAAAAGTTTTGCATCACACCGGTTGCCAGAACTCCTGAAGATAGATGTTGACTTTGGATATTGTATCATAAACACTGTTCAGAGACGTCACTAAACCCGCCCAAAGATGTGAACAACCATGCATGATCAGCGCCTATTAGATGGAGGGGCTCTGACAGCCACTCAGTTCCAGTTATTCCACCAGGAAGGAGGTACACGGCTCGTGTTGTCTGCAGTTCAGCCATGCCTACACGGTCGGTACCACGGTTCGATCGCGTCACCATTTTTACTTTGGGCCACGAAGGGCTCTCAACAAGGGAAGTGTCCAGGCGCCTCAGAGGGAACCAAAGCGACGTTGTTCGGATATCGAGGAGATACAGAGAGACAGGAACTGTCGATGACATGCCTCGCTCAGGCCGCTCAAGGGCTACTATTGCAGTGGAAGATCGCTACCTACATAATATGGCTCGGAGGAACCCTGACAGCAACGCCACCATGTTGAATAATTCTTTTCATGCAGCCACAGGACGTCATGTTACGACTCAAACTGTTCACAATAGGCTGCATGATGCGCAACTTCACTCCCGACGTCCATGGCGAGTTCCATCTTTGCAACCACGACACCCTACAGCGCGGTACAGATTGGCTCAACAACATGCCGAATGGACTGCTCAGGATTGGCACCACGTTCTCTCCACCGATGAGTGTCGCATATGCCTTCAACCAGACAATCATAGGAGACGTGTTGTAAGATGTCGTGGTCTCCTTCATTGATTACATATTCCGCCCTCACAATCATATTCCGCACATCAAGACGCTTCATTCGAACCCAAACTCGATAAGAGAAAGTCAATGTTGTATGAATTCATGTAAATGATATGCAATTAACAAGTAAGCGCACCGTGGTTGAAATACTCGAGGCTGGCGTACACACATACATTCCAGACACGACGGTCACAGAAGCTTTTAGTTCGGGAGAGAAACCGCACAACGGGACGCCGGTCCCTTCAGAGGACGACCCAGCCTATCTATGTCGGCTGGTGACCGCCGGTAGAGCAGATAGCGTTCGCCCGAGTGAAAGGAGGAACAACCCCGTGTTCGGCTTAAAAGCAAAAATGGCTCTGAGCACTATGGGACTTAACTGCTGCAGTCATCAGTCCCTTAGAACTTAGAACTACTTAAACCTAGCTAACCTAAGGACTTCACACACATCCATGCCTGAGGCAGGATTCGAACCTGCGACCGTAGCGGTCGCGCGGCTCCAGACTGTAGCGCCTGGAACCGCTCGGCCACCCCGGCCAGCGCTTAAAAGCAAATTCCGCTACATTGTGTGGGAGTGGCCAGCCTACGCATTCTTTACACATAGCACACAGTTTCAGAGTTTTCACAGGGAGACAACAAACGCCAAACGCCAATACTACAGGTTTCCGGATTGGTCGTCTTAAACGAAACGTCATTCTCCCGTGTTAGAAGAGTAATGCTGATTGGCAGATGATATTTCTGATGCCTTGAGCTGAAGGAGTAATGGAAGAGACCGAAAGATATACCCCTTCACGTCTGGTGTGGAGAGGGGCCGTTCCGTTGTCGCTCTTGGAGCGAGAACACGTAACGAGTGTGTGCGCGCTCATACGTGTACTCAAAGAGCGAGGAACAAGTCTCTCCTCAGGAGAGCACCTCTGTCGAGAGCGAATCGAAGTGCGACTCTATATTAAGTCCTTGCGATTAAGCGTTGTTCACTGTGTTGGCCGACACACTTATTGTGCGGTGTGAACGGACAGAGTTATAGTTAAACGCCTGCGAGCGAATTTTTGAGTGGCATAGCGGTGGACTAGTTATCTGACCGGTGTACCACGCCAATAGTTAGACTAGAGGCGAATAGGAGTCCTTGACTTCATCAAGGCGTAGGGAGAGTTTGATTGGCGAAGGTCAATCCAGATAGAACGAGAGTTACCTTATTTGTCAGCAGCGAGCGGCGCACACAACAGTCATCGCAGCTTACGGTATTGTGCGCTACAGTTATTGCGAGCCCCATATGTCCTCTACAACAGTACACTTCACTGCATTTCACACGCGACAGCCTCGACCGTACCTAGCAACATGCTAACGGATAATTATTCAAGTTGAGTAGGTGCGGCTCTCAGCCATTCTGCCAAGTCAATAACCATCTTAAACTTTGTATAGAAATTTCATTAGCGAATCCTATCCTTGAGAGGTAACTTCACATTCCGAAAAGAACCAGGATATAACTTGTTCAATTCATAACTAAAAGTGCCATTGTGATTTCTCAGAATTTTTGCAAAATAAATAATAATTTTCGTTAGTTTCATGTTTTTCTTACACTAATTAACACTACTCCAGTACCCAAGTATCCCAATAGTTATATAAGAAATTTTGTGAATTTTTGTGTCATTTCCTTACAGCAGACGACTCCAGAAGATATTTATTGCTGAAAGTTTTTCAGGTATTTCTCTTTAGAACGTTAGGAGCGTCTGTCTGACTTCTGTAGTAGTGTGGGGGTGGAAATTACATCTTGCAGGAGCCACAGGGTAAAGGGTACATCTCAGATTAATACGTTGTTCATAATAACATCTCAGATCAATCCCACGCTCACAGTGTTTGGAGGCAACCCGGTCAGACTGAACGCCTTAGACACACTGTCCAGCGAGTGCAGGTAGATGGAGGTTCCCTGCTGTCTTTGGGTGGCATTATGTGGGGCCGTCGTACGCCACTGGTGGTCATGAAAGACACCGTAACGGCTGTACGATACGTGAATGCCATCTTCCGACCGATAGTGCAACCATATCGGCAGCATTTTGGCGAGGCATTCGTCTTCATGGATGACAATTCGCGCCTCCATCGTGCACATCTTGTGAATGACTTCCTTCAGTATAACGACATCGATCGACTAGAGTGGCCAGCATGTTCTCCAGATATGAACATGCCTGGGATAGATTGAAAAAGGCTGTTTATGGACGACGTGATCCACCAACCACTCTGAGGGATCTACGCCGAATCGACGTTGAGGCGTGGGACAATCTGGACCAACAGTGCCTTGATGAACTTGTGGATAGTATGCCATGGCGAATATAGGCATGCATCAATGCAAGAGGACGTGCTACTGAGTATTAGTTGTACCGGCGTGTACAGCAATCTGGACCACCACCTCTGAAGCTCTCGCTGTATGGTGGTACAACATGCATTTTGGCGGAAATGATGTTTGTGTTGATATCTATTCCAATTTTCTGTACAGGTTCCGAAACTCGCGGAACCGAGCTGATGCAAAAGTTTTTTTGATGTGTGTATGTTGTGTCCCGACTCGTAGTGAGAAATCGTTCAAAGCGTGGAAACCTTCCGGTTTCCTCTCGGTTGGTCCATACGTCTTAATGTCTTGTAGGTCACCGAGGTTCTACAGCGATGAGACGTCTAATAAAAGTGTTAAACTGGGTGATATTATACGATGAGTCACATCCTAGTTAGTTTCAAAATTTTCGGTGTCTGCATCCACATTCATACTCTGCAAACCTCTGCGAAGTGCATGACAGAGAGTACGTCCCACTGTACCAGTTATTAGGGCTTCTTCCCGTTCCATTTCCGTATGGGGGAGAACGGGAGGAAAGATTGTCGAAACGTCTCTGTGTGAGCTACAATTATTCTATTCTTGTTCCTCCGATCCCTACGAAAGCAATGTGTACGGTTTTTGTAATATAGTTTTAGATTCACCTCTTTTGAGTAGCCTTTCTCGCAGTACTTGTGGAAGTCCATCCTTCTTGAGGATGAGAGAGAGCGACTGACAATATAAGTAATGAAAATAGAAAACCACAGCCTAATTTTCAAAGTATTTATTATTCAGGCGACCAGTTTCAATGCTATATCTGTGTCATCTTCAGGTCCCACTATTAACCAAATAAGTACTTCCAGTCATTGGCTCATATATCATAGGAACGATACAATAATTAGGTGCCTTGCGACGCTATTCGTCAAGATTTTACTTTCCAAACGTGTAGTCACCGCATTGGCGACGTTGGGAATCAATGCTCCTGACGAACAGTGGTCCACGGGACATAGTTATTGTATAGGTCCTACAGTACATGAGCCAATGACTGGAAGTATTCATTTGATTAACAGTAGGACCTGAAGATGACACAGATTTAGCATTGAAACTGGTCGCCTGAATAGTAAATACGAGTTGAAAATACGGCTGTGATGTTCTATTTCCATTACGTTTTCGAAACATTTCCCGTCTGACTGCCAATTTAATCTCGTCAGCACCTCCGTGACTCTCCCCCATTGGCCAAACAAACCTGTCATCATTCCTGCTGCCCTTATATGTATACATTCAGAATCGCCTATTAAATCTGGGTGGTGCTGGTCCCACAAACGTGAGCAATATTCTAGGATGGGTCGCCCAAATGTTTTGTAAGTCACCTCGTCCGTAGACTGATTGCATTTCCATAGTATTCTACCAATGAACCGAAGTCTGCCCACCTGCCTTACCTATGACTGAGCCTATGCGATCGTTGCGTTTCGTATCCCAACGAATTGTTTCACCCATTTTGCTGAGACACATCTGGAGTTCTACATCTTTCGATGACTCTCTCCCTAATATAACATGCTGCGTCTTCATTACCAAGAAATGCTCAGCTGAATCACAAATTTCGCCTGATACCCTCATACGATCGTACTTCCGATAGCTGTGGTACTGAGTCAAATGCTTTCCGGAAGTCACGAAATTCTGTATCTACCTGCCTGCCTTGTCCATGGCTTTCAGAATGTCATGCGAGAAAAGCGCGAGTTGGGATTCACACGATCGACGTTTCCGAAATCCATTTTGGTTGACTTAAAGTAGGTCATTCTGTTCGAGAAACCCCATTAAGTTTGAGCTCAGATTGTGTTAGATGATTCTGCAACAGATGGATGGTAGTTTTGCGGATCACTTTTCGTACCCTTCTAGTAGATCAGTGTGACCTGTATTTTCTTCCAACTATTGGGCACGTATTTTTTGTTCGAACTATGTACGCTTCCACTCATTTCTACGAAGCTTGACATTAAATGTCTGAATGTCGCGCGGTACCAGCCTTCTTTTCTTTCAGGAATAAATGCATCATGGACAGCATATTAACATTCCGAGCAGAAGCTGTCTCGCGAGACAGACGGCTTACACTCTTTAGTGCATTAAAAGCGCAGCAGCGCAAGATACATGGGCTACTTTTTAGGTTGGGACCGAGACTTAAAGAGCGGTGGATGGGGTTGAGTATGTTCGCCACTAGTGAAAGTTATCACACGACTGAAGTACGGGACTAGCAGTTACTCTCCTCTCTCCATTCAAATGTCAAGGGTGGCCTACATGATGGCTTCCTCTACTGAACTTAGCGCTTGTGCATGACACCTTTCATCAGCGCTAGAAAAGCACATGTTACGTGCATGTGTGTTCTGCTGAAATTGGCACACGGGTGTCAAAACTCGTAGCTTACCGCAAGTGATGTGAATCGCGCTCGCTGTTTGGCCGACAATAGGCGAATGTGATTTGCGGAATGCACATATGGTTCAGAGCTACCTTTATATACGTGATGACTACGAGAGATAAAGCAAACACGCATCATAGAAGACAACAATCTTACTCTCGCACTCATATAAACAATCAGCTTTTTTTCTTCAGTCACGATTCTTCAGTTCGGTTCGGTGCGTTTCGACTGCATCCTGCTGCCATTATCAGGATCTTTTATGTCAGTGATTGTATGGCTTGATGTTTTGGCCACTGTCAGCGAAGAAGAATTACTTTCAGCATGCTCTATGTACAAATAAAAAAGAAGGAAGGAAGACAAATTTTTACTGTCTCGTAGACGACGTCGTCGTTACAGATGGAGCACAAGCACAGATGGGGGATGATGAAGAAGTAAATCGCCAATGTCGTTTTCCAAGGAACCGCCCAGCATTCGCCTTAAATGGTTTACGGCAACGACCAAAAAGCTAAATCTGTATGGGTGGAAGGAGGTTTGAATCGTGACTTTTCCGAAAATGAGTCCATTGTGTACTGTCTCAGAAAAACACTGTGGCAAATGAAATATCAGTTTGTTGAGATGAGTCCTAAATAACGGCAATAAAAATAATAGTTCGTGGATGATATTAAACTATATACCGATGAACCAAAACATTATGACGACAGACTTAATAAAGTGCTGGTCCAGCTTTGAAAAGCATTGCAACAGCAGCAGCATTGCGTGGCTTGGCTTCGTCAAGTCCTTGCCAGGTTTCTGGTGGGATGTGGCACCGGGCAGTTATCGTCCAGTTTCCTTACTGACACACTTTGCCAAAATATTCGAAAAAGTGATGTACTCAAGGGTAGTTGTGCACTTTAAGTGGAAGCAGTCTACTTATCGCATCACAGTTTGGTTTCCAGAAGCCTTGCACGACTGAGCATGATACTTATTCATCCAACCGAGCGAGGTGGCACACTGAACTCGCATTCGGGAGGACGACGGTTCAATCCCGCGTCCGGCCATCCTGATCTAGGTTTTCCGTGATTTCCCTAAATCGCTCCAGGCAAATGCCGGGTGGTTCCTTTGAAAGGGCACGGTCGACTTCCTTTCCCGTCCTTCCCTAATCCAATGAGACCGATGACCTCGCTGTTTGGTCTCTTCCCCCAAAACAACATCAACAACCCAACTTATTCATCCAAGCATCAAACAGTACAAGCTTGAAGAAATAATATATCGTGGATTAGTATCTTTGTGACCTTTCCACGGAATTTGACTGTGTAGATCATAGTTCTCTCTTAGAAAAATTCAAGTTGGGAATTGATGGTTTTACACACAGCTGGTCTCAATCATAATCACCAGACAGAATTCACAAAGTTGTGCTGAATAATTCAGACAATGTCGGAAAGGTAGAAAACTTTATTGAATGGGGGAGGGGGGGGGGGGTAAAATTACAAAGGGAGTCCCACAGGGTACATTTTTGGGTCCACTCCTTATGTACACTGATGGAAAAATGTGGCAACACCAAGGAGGAGTTGCGCGAGATAAACGAAAGTTGGCAGGCATGTTTCTACATCTGAAAGATGATGTCTATTCACATTTCGCGACAGTCGCTTAAGAACGGCGCTGTTAACGCCACTATAATGATACTAATCAGGTTTGCTTTAAACATACGCTCTAACGGTCGTGAGCGTTAGTTACCTTTAAGACTGGACATGGTGAGTTGATGATACTCAAGAATGCCTTTAAGGAAACAAACAAGCCAATCAATACCTCACTGAATTTGAGCCAGGTCGTGTAGTAGGGCTATGAGAAACTGAGTGATCCTTCTGCAGTACTGTGGAAAGACTTTGTAAGATGGTAATGCCGTTTTGATTTTTGTATGTTATCGATGTGCTCGTCAGAAAGACAGTAACTTACGTTCCTGTTAAAGAATTTGTGGTCTTGTCGTGGCACAGTCTTTGCCTCTGCGCAGTCTGATACATTCTTAATTGAAGTGTGGTAGGTGATGGACATATTCAGTAGTGCTGTGTTGACTTGCGATGGTATCTGTTAGATGAAGAAAGATTTATTGTAAAGGACAGCAAGGATTTTTTTAAAAAAAGAAGAGTGGTTTTCAGGTAAGACTGCAGCACTGCGCACCTAGTTTGTAGAAATTATTATTGGCAACTACTTAACTTTGTTCATTTGCTAACAGCTTGCGTCGTGTACTAACACAATAACTGGTTAAGCTGTTTGGTTTTTACAGAAATTATCTGTTAACATTCTGCCCTTTTTAAATCAGTGTTCACTTTGTTAAGCAGTGGAAGACTCCGCAGGAGAGACGCTCAGTAGCTCGGTACGGGCTTTTGTTAAAGTTTCGAGAACATACCTTCACCGAAGAGTCCAGCAGTATATTGCTCCCTCCTACATATATCTCGCGAAGAGACCATGAGGATAAAATCAGAGAGATTACAGCCCACACAGAAGCATACAGACAATCCTTCTTTCCACGAACAATACGAGACTGGAATAGAAGGGAGAACCGATAGAGGTACTCAGGGTACCCTCCGCCACACACCGTCAGGTGGCTTGCGGAGTATGGATGTAGATGTAGATGTAGGAGTATTGTTCAGACCAATGTTATGTGTGAAGGTCACACGAAGTTTTACTCTGTCTTTTTCAACACATACTTCATTCTAAAATCGTTGTTTTGGAATATCATTTCATAGGAATAGTTCCTCTCCCCATCTCACTGTTTATCATTGCGCATTACACATTTCACCATGTGGTTTTGCAATAGTTTGAATATGTTTGGAAATTTCATTTAAAAATCGAAATCTACCTTAGCCGCTGCCTGCTTGCTGTTTGCTGTTGTCCTTTTGAGATATCTGCAACAATTTTGTCAAGACGCGGTTCAAGTGGAAATTTTGATTAGGGCCAGATAATTGCTTTACTTCAGTTGCGCATTTAATATAAAGACAAGTTGTATTCAGGCCAGTTACAGTTCAATTCAAATGACGTTCTGTTTAGTCAAAGGTTAGATCAAACGGTTCAAATGGTTCAAAGCACTATGGTACTTAACATCTGAGGTCATTAGTCCCCTAGACTTAGAACTACTTAAACCTAAGGACATCACACACATCCATGCCCGCGTCAGGATTCGAACCTGCGACCGTAGCAGCAGCGCGGTTCCGGACTGAAGCGTCTAGAGTCGCTCGGCCACAGCAGCTGGCCAAAGATTAGCATATGAGATTAAGTTAGTTTATGGGTACTTTAGTAGGCTTTTATAGAGTAGGAGGTGATGTTGGGCTAAATTTCATACAAAGACAAATATGATGAGGAGGTTACCACACGACAATAATGTAGCCACCGTACATAATTGCTGGCAGCGGTGGTCACGAGAATGTATGGTCGCAAGAAAACCGGTCTCCAGATGGTCAAGTGGCGCTACCAAGAGGAAAGACCATGGGGTTCGGTGTATGTCTCTGGCGCATCGCACTGCATCTGCAGCAACAATCTGAGCAGTAGTTGGCACCACAATGACACAACTAACTGTTACAAATCGGTTTCTTCAAGGACAGCTCCGAGCCAGACGTACTGTAGCGTGCGTTCCACTGACTCCAACCACCCCTACTTGCGACGTCAGCGGTGCCAAGCGAAAGCTCAGTTGAGAGCAGGGTGGAGGTCTGTTTCCTCATGAAATCTGGTTCTGCCTTGGTGCCAGTGATGACCGTGTGTTGGTTAGAAGGATGCTGATTGAGGTCCTGCACCCAACCTGTCTGTTTGCTTGACGCACTGGACTGACACATGGAGTTGTGGTCTGGGGTGCGACTTCGTATGACAGCAGGAGGAGTATTGTGGTTACCCCACGCACCCTGACTGCAAAACTGCTCGTCAGTCGTGATTTGACCTGTTGTTCTATCACTCATAAACAGCGTACTAGGCGATGTTTTCCAACAGAATAACGCTCGCCCACAGACCGCTGTAGTAGCCCACCATCCTCTACAGAGTGTCGAGATGTTTCCTTGGCCTACTTGATCATCAAATCGGTCTCCAATCGAGCTCATATGAGACATCATCGGGCGAGAACTCCAGCATCATCGACAAACAGCATAAAATATCCTTGTATTGACAGACCAAATTCAACAGGTCTGGAACTCCCTTCCACAAACTGACATCCGGCATGTGTACAACACAATGCTTGCACGTTTGCATGGTTACATTCAACATTCTGGCGGCTACACCGTTTATTAATGTACTAGCATTTCACATTCCAAATGGCTTATCTCGCACTTACCTATGAACTTGCAATGTTAGTCACTTAAATGTGTTACCTAGACAACTGTATTCTTGTAATTTCATTACTCTATGTTAATTATTTTTGGTGTTGCGATTTTTTTCCGTCAGTGTATATGAATGACTTTCAACTTAACATTCAACAAGCAAAATTCGTACTTTTTGCAGACGATACTAGTGTTATAAGAAATCACGTAGAGAGAAAGCAATAAAAAAGTTAGCAAATAATATTTTCCAAAGAATTATTAATTGGATTCTCTGAAAGTAGACACCATAAATTTTGAAAAACACACTATATTCAGTTCTGTACAACAGATAATGTCATAACAATAAATGAGATAGTACATGAACAGGAGTTGGTAAATACAGTAGAATGCTCCAAATTTTTGGGCGTGCGTATTCGTAAGAGCTTGAAAAGATAGAGGAATATTTTTAAGTTTCCCAAACAATTAAATTCGGCTACTTTTGCTCTTCGTATAATTACTAATCTTGTAAACAAACATATCAGTCTCCTGACATATTTTGCATATGTGCACTTAACAATGTCGTACATAATAATTTTCTGGGGTAACTTATCACTTAGAAAGAAAGTACTGATTGCTCAAAAACGAACAGTAAGAATAATACGTGGTGTTCACCCACGGACGTCATGTAGGCACCTCTTCAAGGAGCTAGGAATTTTAACTGCGGAAAGGAGGATGTATGTCATGGGCTTGAAATATATTTCTCACAAAGTAATATTAAATTCCATACGACTGATAGGTTGGAAACACAGGCGATCTAACATTATAGCCCGTTTTAAGTTCAAATGGCTCTGAGCACTATGGGACTTAACATCTATGGTCATCAGTCCCCTAGAACTAACCTAAGGACAGCACACAACACCCAGTCATCACGAGGCAGAGAAAATCCCTGACCCCGCCGGGAATCGAACCCGGGAACCCGGGAGGGGGAAGCGAGAACGCTACCGCACGACCACGAGCTCCGGACCCCGTTTTAAGTGCAGAACGTTGTAGCCTTAGGAGTGAGTGTGCTTATTTTCACTTTTACCAGTACCTTCTAGGTACCGATCCTAGACTCTAGAACAGTTCTTTAGAGTTGGTAGCTTGATTGATTTACGTAAAAATGCGTCGAACTCCATCCGTCTGGAGCTCCATCCCCTATAAAAATTATTCCTTTCTTGTTCTTCTTAACTATCTGCTATTACATCACAGCACTTTGAAATCTGTTACTATACATCGATAAGGAGTACTAAGCTCTTCGACATGGACGCACCTCGAGATGGGTGAGGGCTCGGAAAGCACCATTCATTCACGAGAGGTGGCGTGTAGAGGTCTTCTTCTGGTCGGTTGCAGATTAATTCGCTAACGGTGTTGGATGGCAGGTTGATCAATGACAATGTGAGGAGGGTCTTTCAATTTCTAATTTTCCCCCTAGACAGTGGGGATGGTTTGTGAGTCCCATACGCAGAGAGATAGATCATAAATTAAATACTATGCTCGAGGTGATAGAAATACACTCCTGGAAATGGAAAAAAGAACACATTGACACCGGTGTGTCAGACCCACCATACTTGCTCCGGACACTGCGAGAGGGCTGTACAAGCAATGATCACACGCACGGCACAGCGGACACACCAGGTTTGCCGTGGCATACGGAGCTCCATCGCAGTCTTTAACACTGGTAGCATGCCGCGACAGCGTGGACGTGAACCGTATGTGCAGTTGACGGACTTTGAGCGAGGGCGTATAGTGGGCATGCGGGAGGCCGGGTGGACGTACCGCCGAATTGCTCAACACGCGGGGCGTGAGGTCTCCACAGTACATCGATGTTGTCGCCAGTGGTCGGCGGAAGGTGCACGTGCCCGTCGACCTGGGACCGGACCGCAGCGACGCACGGATGCACGCCAAGACCGTAGGATCCTACGCAGTGCCGTAGGGGACCGCACCGCCACTTCCCAGCAAATTAGGGACACTGTTGCTCCTGGGGTATCGGCGAGGACCATTCGCAACCGTCTCCATGAAGCTGGGCTACGGTCCCGCACACCGTTAGGCCGTCTTCCGCTCACGCCCCAACATCGTGCAGCCCGCCTCCAGTGGTGTCGCGACAGGCGTGAATGGAGGGACGAATGGAGACGTGTCGTCTTCAGCGATGAGAGTCGCTTCTGCCTTGGTGCCAATGATGGTCGTATGCGTGTTTGGCGCCGTGCAGGTGAGCGCCACAATCAGGACTGCATACGACCGAGGCACACAGGGCCAACACCCGGCATCATGGTGTGGGGAGCGATGTCCTACACTGGCCGTACACCACTGGTGATCGTCGAGGGGACACTGAATAGTGCACGGTACATCCAAACCGTCATCGAACCCATCGTTCTACCATTCCTAGACCGGCAAGGGAACTTGCTGTTCCAACAGGACAATGCACGTCCGCATGTATCCCGTGCCACCCAACGTGCTCTAGAAGGTGTAAGTCTACTACCCTGGCCAGCAAGATCTCCGGATCTGTCCCCCATTGAGCATGTTTGGGACTGGATGAAGCGTCGTCTCACGCGGTCTGCACGTCCAGCACGAACGCTGGTCCAACTGAGGCGCCAGGTGGAAATGGCATGGCAAGCCGTTCCACAGGACTACATCCAGCATCTCTACGATCGTCTCCATGGGAGAATAGCAGCCTGCATTGCTGCGAAAGGTGGATATACACTGTACTAGTGCCGACATTGTGCATGCTCTGTTGCCTGTGTCTATGTGCCTGTGGTTCTGTCAGTGTGATCATGTGATGTATCTGACCCCAGGAATGTGTCAATAAAGTTTCCCCTTCCTGGGACAATGAATTCACGGTGTTCTTATTTCAATTTCCAGGAGTGTATGTGGAGCGCTGTCTGGTATACTTTGATGATTTATGTGTTCGAGAATTAACACTGAATGGATGTACTGCACAGTCATCTATCCATGTTCTCACTGATACTCGCAAAGTGGAGAAGGGGTGGTTTAGTTATAATATGAAATAGGGGAACGTTGCTGCCACATCACTGGCCGGTGCTGAAGTTAGTGTAAAATTGTTCGCGCTGTCAACTGTGATGCTTATTATTAGAGTACATCAATGTTGTCTTTTCCATCCCATCCATGCACTGGTTACCACACAATCATTGACTGATATTGGTTGTCTGAGTTGGGAAAAACGTTTTGGTGGAAGGACAGCAGCTTGTGGGGTGGATAGCACCAAAACACTGATTGCGTACATGAGTGCAATATGAGGAACCAGTTGAAAGGGAATGCAGAGTCATCAGCTATTCCGTCAGTGTGAGAGACGAGTCTAAATGTAGAGCTCGCGAATCACCTTCGGACTGTATTTTGTAGATCTACACCAACGTGGCAAAACTCTTCCAGTTTGTTTATGTTGTAACTGTATTGTATTTAAAATCAACACATGTGTGGCATGCTATGCTATCCGCTGTAAGAATATGATGTACGCCATGCAACGTCTAGTTTCCTGCGAAAGGTCGTCAACCAGAACTTCTTAATGTCAGTTTAGAACCTGACACTGGCCTCTAAGTCGTGGCAGAAAAACGAAATGTTTGGCATTGTACAAAAGCGTGTTAGAAAACAGTGTTTGAACCAGGACCAGATGGAGCATCTCTTGCGACTTAGTATAGTCTGTGGGATACGATCATTCGCCTAGAATATAGGTGAACAAACTTTAAAGTGGCCTATGTGTAACACACACACATATATTCGCTAATGGAATTCGTCATAAATAATCTATCACAATCTGAGAAGGACAGTGCTGTCCATGGCGGGGGGGGGGGGGGGGGGGGGGTGACATCCAGTATCCACTGTTAAAGCTGTCAGTGGCTAAGAAAAGAGTTCAATATAACTTTTGATGATTTGCTCACTAACATAAAAGTCTGACGGCGAAGCAAGTTTTAAATATAATTTAAAATCGTTTTTCTTGGACAGGTCCTTCTATTTCATTGACGAATTTCTCATTAAAAACTGATAGCCAGTAAAAAAAGTGAGTGCATTTGCATGAGTAGGACTAAAAACTATACTGAGTTCGTGTGTTATTAATGTTGACACTAAACATGTATATATGTCCTGCAAACTGACTCGTTCCACATCATTTCGATAAAAGAATCGTTTAAATGATGTATGGAACATGTAAGTAACCAACCAACCAGATATCTACGTACAGGTCACAATTCCCGATAATTAGGGGCCAGTTGTTTGTGGGCACGAGCTGGCGCTCGCTAGCGTTCCAGATGTGTTCCATTGTGTTCAGATAGGACGACTTTGGTGACCAAAGTGAGTTCACTATTATGCTCCTAAATTATTCTGGCACGATTATGGTCTTTTGGTACGCATAGTTATCCTGTTCGAAGATGCCATCTCCGGCATGGAAGACATCAAGCATGAGGGAATTCAGGGGTTTACAATAATGTTCACGTAGCCAACAGGTATGACGGTGCCTTCGATTACTCCCACTCCCACGGAACAGCAGGTGAATATTCCTGTAACATAATACTGTCCCCGCAGTCCTGAGTAGATGAGGTGGTGCCTGTTTCGAGGAGTCATTCACCTAGATGACGACGTGTTCAGATACGCCCGTCGATCTGATGAATCGAGAAAGGTGATTCATCCGACCAGCCGATACGTTGCCATTTAACGCACTGTCCAATCTCGATGATTACGCGTCCGTTGCCGTCGTAAATGATGATTTAGTTGGGTCAACATTGTAACTCGTCTGCTGCGGACTCCCATGTTCGACAATGTGTTGTGACCGGTGTGCTCCAAACATTTGTGCCTACACCAACGTTGTATCCTGTCGTCATATCTGTCACAGATATCCAAATATCCTGCTTTAATGGAGGACAAGTAAGTCTCCGAACTCCAAGTTGTGCGAGGAGGCGTGGACATCCGACAGTCTGTAGCCTACTCGTAGTTTCACCGTCCTTAACCACTATTCGTAGATGCTGACAACTGTAACACGGTAAAAACCAATCGGCTTCTCTTATCCGAAATGCTCGTTCCCGGTGCAGTACCGTATTTAATCTACCTTTTGTCAAAGTGATTTATGTCAGTGAACTTCTTAATATATGGAACAAACACAGCCACCAGTTGCAGAAGGTAGTAGTCAAGAGCACTTGATCTAGATTTCAACCCACATAAACAGGCCTCCATCACAAGTCTTATTACGTAGAAATCAGTACATACAGATAAATGCAAAGTTAAAAAAGGTAGGATTTTATAAAAACACAACATACATGCAGTTGAGGTTATTATTGTTGAAACTTCTTTATTTAAATGAGTGTGGCTGTACTTAAATTGTTGAATGACCGAGACCCACAATATCCTACCGCAAAGCAATCTGACTGCTAAAAAAAGATAACCTGACTTCAAATAATTAATTCAAAAGAATTGCCCTGACTAAAAAGAAATCCTAGCAATAACCTATACATTTCATTAAACACTTACCTCACAAAAATCTTCATTACGCGAACTACTGCAAGACAGCGAGCGTCAATACTGTCAGCTAAATAAAAGTTTCTAGCTACTAAAGCCACTAACTGCTAATAGGCATGTGGTTACCAAAGGAAAGATTTTGTTGCAAACCAAATAATGTATTTTTTTACCTTAATAATGTGACATCCAGTTGAAACACGAATATAAATCGTCATTGACATCTAGTACAAAGGTATATAATCATGAATAATATTCAGTCTCCAAGTCGAACATGTACAGATCGTTAACCTATACTAACACTTCAGACCTCTACCCTCCATCAATGCTAACTTCTCACATCTAACATCCATTAATGCTGACCGAGCGAGGTGGCGCAGTGGTTAGACACTGGACTCGCATTCGGGAGGACGACGGTTCAATCCCGCGTCCGGCCATCGTGATTTAGGTTTTCCGTGATTTTCCTAAATCACTCCAGGCAAATGCCGGGATGGTTCCTCTGAAAGGGCACGGCCGACTTCCTTCCCCATCCATCCCTAATCCGATGAGACCGATGACCACGCTGTCTGGTCTCCTTCCCCAAACCAACCAACCATTAATGCTGGCTCTTCACCTCCAACTGCCCAACAGTACTTCCATCACTGCTGGCGACTGACTTCCAAGTGCCCAGCACTACTGGCAATTAACTTCCAACAAGTCCAACCAGCCACAGAGTCTCTCACGAAGAAAGTGCAGTCAGACATCCAATGCAAAGCGCTACACAGCGCTGCCAACACAGTAGCAACCCACTTAAACTACATGCAATAAAAATACGTCCACTTATTATCATAAATGCAAATTGAATGGCCACTTTGCAAAACGCAGCAGAGTGGCCGACTGGACAAGTGCCTAACATGGGCACTGATGTATTGCAAAATGGCCAAAAGCTGTTAATTATTAAAATAAACCACAACTTCCGTTGTACATGCCGCCAGTAGGTTTAGTTATAATTAAAATTGCTTTTCGTAAAAACAGCCGTCTGGCTTTGTCCTACATAAAATAATACACATATCAGATGTGGCGTGTGTGGCCAGTAACAGATAAACATGCAACTGACGGAAAACAGTCATGTGTGAACGGAAACTGAGAAAACTGCGCCTAGATAGCGCTGATACACACTGCTGTCTAAAGCAGCAGCAAACAGCTGATGTAACTGTACTGCAAGCTAAACTCGAAACATTTTCATAACATAAATCCTAAAGACACTGAGTGAGATAAGGCATAAAATAATTTTACAATAGGACAATTTGGTTTATGAAAATTACATGAGGATTGACGTGATTATACTGATATGTACTACATTTTATTGAGAGTGCTTGTGAAGAGTTTGGCATTCAGAAAACAGAATAGTAGCTCGATGTAATAATTACGTTAATTCGAGCACAGGACGAAAGCATCGAAGAAATTTTTATTTTATTTTTTGCTTTATTTTGTTTCGATTCATTCTTCTGAGTGCAGCGAGCCTGCAGTACTTCCATTAGTTATACCAACAGGAGTAGGTGAAGACATATCTCAGGGGTGTATCAAAGTTTAAAAAAAAGCATTATGCATGTTCATTTAATTATGTACTGAACGGAGTAGTTTTTCTTTTCGTCATTAAAAACTGATTCATATATTGTGGATTAAGTTGTTCCAAGTGCCATTAACGAGTAACTAATTAATCTGCCCTACCGCTGGGGTAAGCCTGCCATCACTTTGCTGATCCCAGACAAAAACTTCGAAACCTCGGAAATCTTGGTCAAAACCGGCCGCTGTGGCCGATCGGTTCTAGGCGCTTCAGGCCGGAACCACGCTGCTGCTACGGTCGGAGGTTTGAATCCTGCCTCGGGCATGGATGTGTGTGATGTCCTTAGGTTAGTTAGGTTTAAGTAGTTCTAAGTCTAGGGGACTGATGACGTCAGATCTTAAGTCCCGTAGTGCTTAGCCATTTGAACCATTTTTTCTTGGTTAAATCGGACTATTTTCCCGCACGCACATAGTCTGCAGACGGGAAATGGCCAATGGCCACGATGTACCGTGGTAAGCGGGGACGTGAGAGGGGGAATGTTTCCTCGTTTGCGTTCCAGTGCTGACGACACCAGCGGATGCGCGCTTCCTACCGATCGGCGCATGTAAATGACGTACGAGATTAACAAGGACGTATTCAAACGTAGTACTCATTTTCAGTAAGGAATCAGGTGATGATGGCGATATGTATGATCGCCGAAATATTGTGCCCGTAGGACACTGTAGACCGGCAGTACACCCGTGGATATTTTGATTATCAAATACGCCGGGAGAAACTCAAGAATCACGACATTTAAAGTATTCAGTTGACGGGAGGTAGTGCCGGCATCGCGGTGCATATGATCGCTGATTGACGTCGACTTTTTACTGTCTCAGTAAAGAAGTATGGAAAGTACTGGGTCTTCCAAAATGATATTTACAATCTTGATCATATGTATTTCATAAATGGGGAGAGGTACAGACATGCGAAAGACGTACGGACATAAGTGACTTTTCATCTCTGACAATAATAGATTCTGATTGAGAGAGAGAAAAAAAAGCAGAAATCAATTACTTTTCCTACAGATAAGGGAAACATCAATTCTCAAGTATCTGACTGCGAGATTTAAAATACTCTTACGTGTCCTAACAACAATACTGCAATGCTTCTGCACTCAACAGACAACTTACCTCGTCTTGCTGCTGTAACCGCGTGACCAGCAACACCAGCAATACATCTGCATCTACATCATACTCTGCAAGCAACCTAATGGTGTGTGGCCGAGGGTACTTTCGGTACCACTATCTGATCCCTCCAACCCTGTTCCACTCGCGAATAGTGCATGGGAAGAATGATTGTCGGTAAGACTCTGTATTGACTCTAATTTCTCGAATTTTCTCCTTGTGGCCAACAAGCGAGATGTATGTGGTGGGAAGTAATATGTTGTTTGACTCCTCCTGAAAAATACTGTCCCGAAATTTCAGTAGTAAATCTCTCCGCGATGCACAACGTCTCTCTTGTAACGTCTGCCAGTGGAGTTTGTTTAGCATCTCCGTAGCGCCCTCTCCCCAGCTAAACGATCCCGTGACGAAACGCGACGCTCTTCGTTGGATCTTCTCTATCTCTTCTATCAGTCCTACCTGATAGGGATCCCAGGTAGATGACCAATACTCAATAATCGGGCGAACAAGCGCCTTATAAGCCACTTATTTCGTGGATGAGTTACATTTCCTTAAGACTCTTCCGATGAATCTGAGTCTTGTGTCTGCTTTTCCCACTATCTGTTTTATATGGTCATTCCACTTAAGGTCGCTCTGGATAGTTACTCCTACATTTTTTTACGGCAGACGCTGTCTCCAGCTGTTTGTCATTAATAAAGTAGCTGTACAGTAGTGGGTTTCTTCTCATATGTATGCGCAATATGTTACATTTATTTACGTTCAGGGTCAACTGCCAGTCTGCACCAATCATCAGTTCACTTCAAGTCGTTCTGCAATTGCATCTTTCAGCACGATCGAGCACCTGTTCACAATGCACGGCCTATGGAGGAGTGGTAAAACGACAATAACATCCCTGTAATGGACTGGCCTGCACAGAGTCCTGACCTGAATCCTAAAGAACACCTTTGGGATGTTTTGGAACGTCGACTTCGTGCCATGCCTCACCGACCGTCGTCGATACCTCTCCTCAGTGCAGCACTCCGTGAAGAATGGGCTACCATTCCCTAGGAAACCTTCCAGCAACTGATTGAACGTGTGCCTGCGAGAGTGGAAGCTGTCACCAAGGATAAGGGTGGGCCAACACATATACTGAACTCCACCATTACTGATGGAGGGCGCCACATACATGTAAGTCATTTTCAGTTAGGTGTCCGATTACCTTTTATCGCATAGTGTACATACATATTGGAAATTCCTTATTTTTAGAAATTTACGTTTTATTCACATCTCCATGAAATAAAATACTTTATTTGTGTGTAAAAACATTACAGTCCTAGGCATGGTTCATGTATAACCGAAAAGGCTGAAAAAGTATGTAAATGAAAACAATCATACCCTGAGACTGAGTGAAAACATATAACGGCCGAAATCGACAGAGGCTTGGGCCCGTCGATTCTGCCGCATTGAATGATACCACTCAAACCCGCCAAAATAACCCGCCGGAAGTTGGGACAGCAGTATCATTTAATGGAAGACTGTTCACCCCACTACAAAAACGGTCTTAAAGCAACTGCAGAAATTGAAAAATTCAAAAATGATTGGAACCACAACATAATAATCGATAAAGAAATCTGTTGTAATTGACCTAGCACTGATCAATAGCGACGACCATGACACCTTCCTCATAGACATCGCAGTACAAAGTACTCACAATTTGCAGACCACCTGCAGTCAGAAGATGGCCGATTGCGAGCATTTGGCAGATGAGGTAGAGGCCATGAGGGCACAGATACTTGAACATATCGTCCTTCTAGTAACGTCGGAGCCTGGTGTTTTCCCAAAACTAACTGTGAAGACCCTATGACAGCTAAAACTGCATCCTCCTCTCTGTTGGCAAGTACAGAAAGCATCTGGAAGGAACACCTGCAGAGTATTTCATGGCAGATTAAAGCTGTGTGCCATACCGGGACTCAAACCCGGTTTTGTAACCTTTCACGAGCAAGAGATCTACGTACTGAGCTACCCAAGCACAATTCACAAACCCACCGTCTCAGTTTTACTTTCTACAGTACATCTCCCACCTCTTAAACTTCACGTAAGTTCTCTTGCGTAACTTGTGGGCTCTGAGCACTATGGGCCTTAACAGCTGAGGTCATCAGTCCCCTAGAACTTAGAACTACTTAAACCTAACTAACCTAAGGACATCACACACATCCATGCCCGAGGCAGGATTCGAACCTGCGACCGTAGCAGTCGCGCGGTTCCGCACTGAGCGCCTAGAACCGCTAGACCACCGCGGCCGGCTGCGTAACTTGTGGGATTAGCGCTCCTGGAAGAAAGGAAATTGTGGAATTGGGAATGTTTCCAGAATGAGTTTTCATACTGCAGCGGACTGTATGCTGATTTCAAACTTCCTGGCAGAAAAAAACGATGTGCCGGTCCGGCGGAAGTAAAGCTTAAAAAAATGGCTCTGAGCACTATGGGACTTAACTGCTGTGGTCATCAGTCCCCTAGAACTTAGAACAACTTAAACCTAACTAAGCTAAGGACATCACACACATCCATGCCCGAGGCAGGATTCGATCCTGCGACCGTAGCGGTCACGCGGCTCCAGACTGTAGTTCCTAGAACCGCACGGCCACTCCGGCCGGCAGTAAAGCTTCGAGCGTATGATTCACGCTTGCCATAGCTCAGTCGGCATTGCACTTGCTCATTAAAGGGAAAGTTCCCAGGTTCAAGCCCCGTTCTAGTATACAGTTGTAAATCAGCGCACTCTCAGCTGGAGGGTGAAAATTTATTCTGAAGATGTGCAGAACAGTTGATTGGGTTATTTGGAGAACATGATTAACATAATGAAAAAATGAAATGTCGTGTGGCTTGGGCCTCCCGTCGGGTAGACGTTCGCCTGGTGCAAGTCTTTTGAGTTGACGCCACTTCGGCGACTTGCGTGTCGATGAGGATGAGATGATGGTTAGGACAACACAACACCCAGTCCTTGAGTGGAGGGAAATCTCCGCCCCAGCCGGGAATCTAACTCGGGCGCCTTGGCATGATATTCCGTCGCGCTGCCCACTCAGCTACTGGGGCGGACATTAACATAATGATAAATTGTTATTAAAACGTTAGAACCTGTAAAAATTAGTGAACTAGTAAACAATAACAAAAAGAACGACAATAGTAATAATAATAGTAATAACAATAATAATGATAATAATGAGACATAGGAGGATGTTGACTCCTTTATTACGTGAGGGCTTACTTCTTATGAGAAGATGACTTGCAAAAACAAACGTACTTGAGGAAGTATGTGATGAACACCTCTCTCTGCCGTGTGCATATCTACTAATTGCAGCAGCTGTTTGGGTTGTTATTGAATCGGTTGTTTATAGTAAGGGACTATCCCTGCACTTACATGTGTTTGTAAGTATCTGTCTTTTCTGGAGCAGAGACCCGGGTAGGGCGTGCTGCACTAGTCCTAACTGAAAAAGTGATGTGCGTTCTGGTTCTGTCTCATGGTTTTGACCTATAAACGTATAACGAGCGATGAGATTAAGTTGGAAAGAGTCTGTAGAACTATTTTCAGTCACATTCTTCTCTTCCTCCAGTGGTTCTCGTACGTTTATTTTTTTCCGCTTGTTTATACCTCATGATCTGTCACATGGTTTTTACATCTACCAGAGCTTGCTGAAAAGTAATACGTCCAAATTTTTTATGTGAAAAATCTTCAAACTTTTTAGATAAAAAGAACTTTATTAACTTACGCTATATGAAGCAGTTTCGTTCCTTTCGCCAAGCTATCCTGAATCAGATTTTCAAAAAAAATGTTTCATGCACTTGGTTAATGTTAACAGCTTACTTACCTCATTATTTAATTTACGCACCATCTGCAGCAAAAACGTGTGAAGCACGCGCCCGCGAGCGCACGTGGGCATGAGCGTGTGCTTATGTGTCTGGGTACGTGGACGGATGTAGGGGAGAAGAGAGGAGAGCCCTTTGTTTTAGTTCCCTATTTGGTTACAATCTATGAAACAAACTTCTATAAAATAAAAATAAATAAATAAAAATATTTAAACCGCAGCAGAGGTCTCACTCTGTCTCAAATTTATTTACAAGAGTGTTTCATCAAACATGAGGGTATTAACAGATTGCTTGTGGTGTTTCATGCCTTAAAGCCTTTGGTGTACTCTACAGTATCCGATTTCCATAAGGCTTCTAACACGTAGTTAAAACATAATCGTATTGGCATACACATAGGTAGTTGAAAGACATTCATTAGGGCTCGATAAGTGAGGGTGATATTGAGTCAACGGAATAAAATGGGCGGACTGAGACCAGAGAACAAAAAGAGCCATTCCACCATTTTTCATAACCACTATGCCAATGGAACAATGCTCACTTGTAATCGTCAGCTCCTTCTCCTTCCAACAGGCTGTAGGAATGGATAACAAGAATCATCTCACCAAGACAACCTCGAAATGTTGCGAAGGTCACTCAAGTTTCGTCGCATGGCTGGTACGATCTGTGTAAACACTTCCATCCACGGCCGTATTTACGTGCAGACTACATGGGCTGCAGCTTACGAACCCATATCACAAAGGGGTTCGCACCACAAACGTTCAGAGTAAGACAATATGTTTGTTTTGATACTATTTAAGTCAGCATCCACGCCTCGAACCCCTCTCAGATTGCAGTCAGATTTCCAGTGGCGGCAGGTGTGATATTGTAGTTGACAAAACTGCCCAGACCTTTAAAAGAATGGTGGAACTATGGCATTTTGATGCGAGTTCGATTTCACGGGAAGCTGATATCTTCCATACTCATTTCATGCAGAAAAGAACCATAAAATATTTTGCTTCACAATGCCTTTTTTATCTCCTCAAGATGCGGAAAAAAATTTTCAGGTAACTTTATTCCTTAAGGAGATATTATGTCTTAAGATCCACTGTATCTAACAAGATAACACATTGTCTCGTGACGTCATGGATATCAGGCGACATCTAGTCGAAAATTCAGAAGCCAAACTAACAAACGCGATTTTTAATCTGTAAATCTATTCTTATAGAATATATTTTTGTTGTTGTAATAAATATACTACTACAAACGGGAAATAACTCCAAATACTCATCAACACCTATATTACAACATTGAGGGCTATATCCGTTACTGTAGGCAAATCACTACAATATACACTCCTGGAAATGGAAAAAAGAACACATTGACACCGGTGTGTCAGACCCACCATACTTGCTCCGGACACTGCGAGAGGGCTGTACAAGCAATGATCACACGCACGGCACAGCGGACACACCAGGAACCGCGGTGTTGGCCGTCGAATGGCGCTAGCTGCGCAGCATTTGTGCACCGCCGCCGTCAGTGTCAGCCAGTTTGCCGTGGCATACGGAGCTCCATCGCAGTCTTGAACACTGGTAGCATGCCGCGACAGCGTGGACGTGAACCGTATGTGCAGTTGACGGACTTTGAGCGAGGGCGTATAGTGGGCATGCGGGATGTCGGGTGGATGTACCGCCGAATTGCTCAACACGTGGGGCGTGAGGTCTCCACAGTACATCGATGTTGTCGCCAGTGGTCGGCGGAAGGTGCACGTGCCCGTCGACCTGGGACCGGACCGCAGCGACGCACGGATGCACGCCAAGACCTAGGATCCTACGCAGTGCCGTAGGGGACCGCACCGCCACTTCCCAGCAAATTAGGGACACTGTTGCTCCTGGGGTATCGGCGAGGACCATTCGCAACCGTCTCCATGAAGCTGGGCTACGGTCCCGCACACCGTTAGGCCGTCTTCCGCTCACGCCCCAACATCGTGCAGCCCGCCTCCAGTGGTGTCGCGACAGGCGTGAATGGAGGGACGAATGGAGACGTGTCGTCTTCAGCGATGAGAGTCGCTTCTGCCTTGGTGCCAATGATGGTCGTATGCGTGTTTGGCGCCGTGCAGGTGAGCGCCACAATCAGGACTGCATACGACCGAGGCACACAGGGCCAACACCCGGCATCATGGTGTGGGGAGCGATCTCCTACACTGGCCGTACACCACTGGTGATCGTCGAGGGGACACTGAATAGTGCACGGTACATCCAAACCGTCATCGAACCCATCGTTCTACCATTCCTAGACCGGCAAGGGAACTTGCTGTTCCAACAGGACAATGCACGTCCGCATGTATCCCGTGCCACCCAACGTGCTCTAGAAGGTGTAAGTCAACTACCCCGGCCAGCAAGATCTCCGGATCTGTCCCCCATTGAGCATGTTTGGGACTGGATGAAGCGTCGTCTCACGCGGTCTGCACGTCCAGCACGAACGCTGGTCCAACTGAGGCGCCAGGTGGAAATGGCATGGCAAGCCGTTCCACAGGACTACATCCAGCATCTCTACGATCGTCTCCATGGGAGAATAGCAGCCTGCATTGCTGCGAAAGGTGGATATACACTGTACTAGTGCCGACATTGTGCATGCTCTGTTGCCTGTGTCTATGTGCCTGTGGTTCTGTCAGTGTGATCATGTGATGTATCTGACCCCAGGAATGTGTCAATAAAGTTTCCCCTTCCTGGGACAATGAATTCACGGTGTTCTTATTTCAATTTCCAGGAGTGTAGTAGCAAAGTAAAGCTGTTCCTGTAAAAATATGATTATGGACCGCCATAGAATACTAAATAATCGCCATATACAGCAGGAGGAATTTAAAAGCGGAAGTACCATTTTTTTCATTTTTTACAGCTCGTCGACCCTAACAGATCATTAAGGGGAGCACACCGTGGTTGAGGTCGAAAAAAAACGATTTTCGGTTTTCATCATATTTCGATATATTAAGGTTTTGCCGGCCGGAGGGGTCGAGCGGTTCTAGGCGCTACAGTCTGGAACCGCGTGACCGCTACGGTCGCAGGTTCGAATCCTGCCTCGGGCGTGGATGTGTGTGATGTCCTTAGGTTAGTTAGGTTTAAGAAGTTCTAAGTTCTGGGGGACTGATGACCTCAGAAGTTAAGTCCCATAGTGCTCAGAGCCATGTTTGATTAAGGTTTTATTTAAGTACTCTGAAAAGGATTTTGCTGAAAAGAAATTTTTTTCGAGCATTTTCCTACGACGTGTGTTTATGTGCCACGCCCACTTTTTTGCCGCCCGCTTTCCTGCATATATTTTAGATCTTTATATCCCCTACATTGCACGTTAGGAATTTTTTTTTTACTCCCAAGTGTGTTCGCTATCCTTGGAATGCAACGGTCGATATTCTTTTGTTTCTGCTGTTTGTAAACAACACATTTTCAAACACGCGGTTAGTTTTGTTCAAGTGTGATTGCGAGTAGGTGTTATACTTACGTTTGCAGTGCTTGTTTACGTGTGTTTATTGAAGAAGATGACGAAACGTAAAGGCATTTTCAAGAAACGACAATTTAAAGGAAACAAGTATAGAAAGCTTTCCGTACATGAGGTTATGTCACCTGGCAACGATGTTTCTAATTGTAATTCTTCAACAAATGCATCATCAAAGAAGCTCTCACCATTTCAAGAGAGTTACAATGAATTTACTGTAAGAGGCAAGGGGTGCAGTAACATTATCATAAATTTGAGAATATTATCAGATGTAATTTCTAAATTTGTACAATGTAGACATTGTGGTGAGTCACAAAGTGTGAAAATTTGTGAGAGTGCCAGTGGGAGAAAAGGCCTAACAATTGCTTTGGATTTAATTTGCACTAAATGCTCAGGTGTGATTTCATTTATGAGATCTTCAAAAACCAGATGCAACTGGCCCTTATGAAATCAATACGAGATTAATTTATGCCTTACGATCCAATGGCAAGGGCATGGCTGCAGGGAGAACATTTTGTTCAGTGATGAACTTACATCAGCCACCAAATAAATTTGAAAAACTGATTGCAATATTAGAAAAAGCTGTATGTGAGGTCAGTGAGGAAAACATGGCTCTGAGCACTATGGGACTTAACTTCTGTGGTCATCAGTCCCCTAGAACTTAGAACTACTTAAACCTAACTAACCTAAGGACATCACACACATCCATGCCCGAGGCAGGATTCGAACCTGCGACCGTAGCAGTCCCGCGGTTCCGGACTGCGCGCCTAGAACCACTAGACCACCGCGGCCGGCGAGGAAAACATGAAACTGGCTGCTAGGGAAGCAGTGGAAGAAAATAATGGATGTTCGGATATTGCAGTTGCACTTGATGGAAGTTGAAAGAAAAGAGGACATACTTCTCTGAATGGAGTAGTGACTGCCACGAGTTTAGACACAGGTAAAATGTTAGATGTGGGGATAGTGTCTAAATATTGCAAATGTTGTAAAGTCAATGAACATAAAGAACACAACTGTGTGGCTAATTTTAGAGGAACAAGTGGTGGTATGGAAGTTCGTGGAGTACAACAATTATTTCATCGCTACGTAGAAACAAGAGGCGTACGGTACACCAAATATTTGGGCGATGATGACAGTAAGGTATACAACAATGTGGTGAACTCTAAGCCATATGGAGAGCCCATTATTAGCTAAATAGAATGTGTAGGTCATGTTCAAAAACGTTTGGGAAGAAGGCTGAGAAAACTAACTGCTGATATGAGAGGAAAAGAATTAGAAGATGGAAACTTGTTGACTGGACAGGTCGGTTAACTAAAACTGAAATAGAAAACTTGCAGATATACTGTGGGCAATCAATTAGGAGAAATGAAAATCGGGAAGCAATGAAGAGAGACGGGCCATATTCTTCCATAAGTCCTCTACTGATGATAAGCCATGTCATGGATTGTGTCCATCAGGAGAAAATTCGTGGTGCAAATTCAATAGGGCTCAGGCAACTGGAGAATCTTATTCTCACCAGCATTCTCTTCCTGCTGCTGTTATTACAGTTATTAAACCTATTTTCAGAGACTTGGCTCATCCTGACCTTCTAAGGAAATGTCGGCATGGGCAGACACAGAACAAATGAATGTTTCAACAGCATAATTTGGAACCACCATCCTAAAAGTGTATTTCAAGGCATGCATACAATGAACCTAGGAGTTCATGATGCTATTATTACATTCAATAGTGGTAATATTGGAAAGTGTCGCGTACTGAAAAAGCTGGGAATTAATCCTCGTGAAAATGTCACTGGGCTGCAACATTACGATCAAATCAGGATAGCTGACGCAGACATGTCTGCATCTAATATGGCCAAGAAAGCAAGACAAACATCCAGGAAGGTGAAAAAAAAAGCTGGAAGACCTGCTAGAGGCAAAAGAATGGCCATCATATGCAGCAGGACAGTTTTAATTAACTGCAAGTAACAAATTTCAAAGTCAATTTCCCGCTAACTAAAATTTTCAGTACATATGCCAGATTATATCAGAAATTATCATAGATAAATGAATGAAATTTTCAGAGACTCTGCGTAACATAAAAAGCCACCTCTGGTACTACATTCATTAATATTCCCTCATTAGGAAAGTCACAAAAAAATATTTTCTGCAGAAAAAACTTAATATTTTTTGTTAATAAATTTAAAAAAGTATTTCTTAAAAACTAGTAACATCTACTTTATCCATTTTATACAGTCGACTCTATTAGCAGCATGTAACATACAGTAAAAATATTACGCTCCTGCATCAAATAGTTTTTCAGAAATGGGTCAAATACTTGCCTAAATTAACATGGGTTAGATAGGCAGGGTGTGGTCCCCTTAACTGTTTATTCCAGTAACCGGTAATTTTTTATCAATTCTTCTGATGCCTGTAGCAGTCAGTTACACTGTCTGAACAAGACACCTAAACGACAGGAGCGTGGGGTGTGCATACTAACTGTATCAGCCACGTAAACGTCTCTTGTCGGCAGAACAACTCTGCTTTAGGTCGTTATTTAAATCCTTGGGTTTCGGAGAAAACGACCGACTACGCCGACAGCATTCCTTTTCGTGTCCACCATAACTGTACTTGTTTTCACAGTTTTCTTCTTTCGATCTTCTGTATTTTCTCTGTCAGTCCTACCTGTTACGGATGCAACACTGACGAGCAAAATTCAAGAACTGATCGAAGGAGTGTTTTGTATGCAACGTTCTTTGTTGATGGACTCTACTTCCTGAAATTTCTTCTAGTGAATGTCAGTTTGGCATTTGCCTTACTCGCACTTAATTTTGTGTGTTCGTTGCATTTCAAATCGCTCGGTAAGCATCCTGACTAGATCAACTGCAGGTTTTCCTGCATTTCGTTACAATTTGGTAGCGGTGCGATTTTTCTGTGTTAGGGGTCAATTTCCACTAGTACAAAGAATCTATCCACTGCAGGTCTTCCTGCATTTCGGTACAATTGTATAGCGTTGCGATTTTACTGTGTACAACAGGTTCACCGGCGAAAAGCTGCACTGAACTTCTGACGCTATCTACTAAGCCAGTTTCTGCCTAGCAAGCAAGAAGACCCGCGTTCGAGACCCGGCCGCAGCAAAAAATTTTAATTCATTTCGTCTGCTACGATTATTATCAGTTATGTATATTGTGAAAAGTAATGGCCCTATAAGCCTTCCTTGGCGAACATCCAAAGTTACTTTTAAGTCACCTCACCATTCAGAATGACGTTTTGCGTTCTGTTTGGTAGAAACTTTCCACTCCAGTCGCACAGTAGGTCAGATATTTTGTATGCTCGTATTTTGTTGATCAGGCGGCAGTGAGGAACTGAATAGAATAGCTTCTGGAAGTGAAGGAACACGGCGTTTTCTGTGTCTCGTGCACGAACAGATAGTGTTGTCGGAACCCATGCTGGTCCCTGCAGAGGAGAGTTTCGCCCTCCAGAACGTCGTCATGAACATGTTCCAAAAATCCGCAACTGACCGACGTCAAAGTCACATCTTCACGAAAATTACTGATTTCTGAATTAATTGCAATGTTGACCGGCAAAAATTGTGGACAATACCTATACACCGGGACATATTTAGGGTTTATTTGTTATCTCTCACCCATCACGATCAAACTTTAATCATAATTACTTCGTATAGGTATATATTTGAGAGCCTCAGAAGCTTGTTAGTCTCTAACCTACACTACTGGCCATTAAAATTGCTACACCAAGAAGAAATGCAGATGATAAACGGGTATTCATTGGGCAAATATATTACACTAGAACTGACATGTGATTACATTTTCACGCAATTTAGGTGCATAGATCCTAGAAATCAATACCCAGAACAACCACCTCTGGCCGTTATTACGGCCTTGATACGCCTGGGCATTGAGTCAAACAGAGCTTGGATGGCGTGTACAGGTACAGCTGCCCATGCAGCTTCAACACGATACCACAGTTCATTAAGATTAGTGACTGGCGTATTGTGACGAGTCAGTTTCTCGGGCCCATTGACCAGACGTTTTCAAATGGTGAGAGATCTGGAGGATATGCTGGCCAGAGCAGCAGTCGAAAATTTTCTGTATCCAGAAAAGCCCGTACAGGACCTGCAACATGCGGTCGTGCATTATCCTGCTGAAATGTAGGGTTTCACAGGGATCGAATGAAGGGTAGAGCCACGGGTCGTAACACATCTGAAATGTAACGTCCACTGTTCAAAGTGCCGTCAAAGGGAACAAGACGTGACCGAGACGTGTAACCAATGCCACCCCCTAACATCACGCCGGGTGATATGCCAGTATGGCGATGACGAATACACGCTTCCAATGTGCGTTCACCGCGATGTCGCCAAACACGGATGCGACCATCATGATGCTGTAAACAGAACCTGGATTCATCCGAAAAAATGACGTTTTGCCATTCGTGCACCCAAGTTCGTCGTTGAGTACACCATCGCAGGCGTTCCTGTCTGTGATGCAGCGACAAGGGTAACCGCAACCATGGTCTCCGAGCTGATAGTCCACGCTGCTGCAAACGTCGTCGAACTGTTCGTGTAGATGGTTGTTGTCTTGCAAACGTCCCCATCTGTTGACTCAGGGATCGAGACGTGGCTGCACGATCCGTTACAGCCATGTGGATAAGATGCCTGTCATCTCGACCGACCAGCAACCGTTTTGTCACTCACCTCAAAACTGTTGTCTTTGAACTGTCGAAACCAATTTGTGCACGTTGTTTCAGGCACAGCATGTTCTCCATTTGCTTCCACTACATAACGATGACTTTCTGTTGTGTCGATTCCCTAAGGTCTCGACACAATGAGTGGCTAGGTGCACGCGAAACTAACGCAGACGGGCGTAAATTCTGAAACAGGAGACTGGATGAAAACTATAAAGAAAAGAACGTATTGGGTAGATTACTTAACTTTTAATGATGTTCTTCTTGTTGAAATACATCTCTTGCATAGTAGTAAGCAATTAGCAATGATACACATGGCGCCTTGCTAGGTAGTAGCGATGGACTAGCTGAAGGCTATTTAATCTGTCTCTCGGCAATTGAGAGGAATACTTGGTAGGTCTAGTCGCAAGCTATGTCGTCCGTACAACTGGGGCGAGGTCAAGTCCGTGTCTTGTGACCTGCCCTGTGGTGGCGCTACGTTTGCGAATACACAGTGGCGACACGCGGGTCCGACATGTACTACAGGACCGCGGCCGATTTAAGTTACCACCTAGCAAGTGTGGTGTCTAGCGGTGACACCACATTCCTCCCCCGCAAATCGGCGAACGGTCGTGAGATAAGGCTTCCGCCCGCCGTGGGGAGGACCCCATGTTGACGTATGCGATGAGGTGGGGAGCCGAACAACAGGCGAGGCTGTGCCACCCGCACCCGGCCATTCGGTCCGAGGGGAGCTAGGAAACGCCTGCAAACCTAGTCCAGGGTGCACGTCAACATGAGGTGTTTGCGCACGGAATGATATAGAAGGGTCGACCTCCATGTGGTCGGAGCACCCGACGGGCGAAGACGACATCTGGTCCGGAGCGGGCAAGAAGTCCATGGCGGAGGACGGCTGGTCACGGGAAGCAAGCGGCGGCGCGGGACCCAGGGAGGCGCGAGGCGGCTGCAGCGAAGCGTCCGCTGCTGGCGGCGCCGGCGGCGGCTGCGGCGGCGCGACGCCATGAGGCAAAATGGAAGGCATCGTCGGTAACACCTGGGGATGAGGCGAGCCAGTAGATGGGTCCCCAAGGCGCTGACCGGACGGCTCCGTCGCTGAAAGCAGACGGGGAGCGGCAGAACCCAGGCGACGACAGAGGCGCAGCTGATTGAGATGCCGACGCACCTCACCAGAGGCCCCCAAAACCAAATACATCGCGCGGCCGAGGCAGCGAAGAATGCGCCCTGCGAGCCAACGCTGTGAACCGCGATAGTTGCGATAAGAGACAACGTCGCCAGGAGCAAAAGCAGGAGTCTGCCGCTGCACAGGAACCTGATGTGGCGGATGCAGCAAAGACATCAGAGTTCGATGAGGACGACCATGGAGCAATTCAGCCGGCGAGCGACCATCGCGGGGCTGAGAGCGATATGAGGACAAAAAGAGCAACAAAGCGTCCTCCCGAGAATGCGACTCTTTCAACTTCAACATCTGTGACTTGAAAGTCCGGACCAATCGTTCAGCGGCACCGTTTGACTGAGGCGAAAACGGCGCGGACGTCAGATGTTGAATACCATTGGCCTTGCAGAACGACTGAAATTCTGCGGACATGAATTGTGGGCCATTGTCGGAAACAATAGTCTGCGGAAGACCTTCAATGCAAAAGATAGCAGACAAGGCTTGGATTGTGGCAGAAGACGTCGTGGAAGACATCCTGACAACAAAAGGAAAATTACTGAAAGCATCGACCACAACCAACCATCGAGCATTCCAGAATGGACCAGCAAAATCGATGTGCAAGCGTTGCCAAGGGGAAGTGGCTTTCGGCCATGCAAAGAATTTCCGCGGCGGTGCGGATTGTTGTTCGGCACACGCCACGCAAGAGGAGCACATATTCGTAATCGCAGCATCGATTCCGAACCAAGTACAGTGCTGACGAGCAAGTTGTTTCGTGCGCACTATACCCCAATGTCCTTGGTGAAGAAGCTTTAAGACAGAGGACTGTAACGAACGTGGGACCACGACTCGGGATTGATCATTATCGGAACGCAACAACAAAACACCACGTCGTACAAAAAGTCTCTCCTTGTGAGCAAAAAAACGGCGAACCAAAGGATCCTCGATCCGTGACTTTGACAAGGGCCATTGCGTAGCAACAAAACGCAAAACGGAAGCAAGGACAGGGTCAGCAGCTGTGGCAGTAGCTACACGACGAAAATCAATCGGAAACGATGCGACCACGTCATCGGCTTCCGAATCAATGAACATGCAAGCAAGTTCGGAAGAATCGAATACTTTATCCTCAGCAACAGGCAAACGGGACAACGCATCAGCGTTTCCGTGCTTAGCAGTGGACCGATACAAGATATCGTAGCGGTACTGCGAGAGAAAAAGAGACCAGCGAATGAATTTCTGCGCTGTACGTGGAGGTACAGGCTTGTTTGGATGAAAAAGTGATGTCAAAGGTTTGTGGTCCGTGATGATTGTAAAGTGACGACCATACAAGAAATCGTGAAACTTTGTTACACCAAACACAAGAGCCAAAGCTTCCTTCTCTATTTGGGAATAATTTCTTTGCGCAGATGAGAGCAATTTTGACGCAAAGGCAATAGGGCGATCATGCGAACCATCTTTGTGCGCAAGCACAGCACCGATCCCGAAATCCGATGCATCGACCATCAACAAAAGGGGTTTTCGGGGATCGAATGGCGTAAGGCAAGTATTTGAAAGTAACGCCGATTTCAACTGGCGAAAGGCGCGTTCGCATTCCGTCGTCCAGACGAACGGAACACCAGTACGGCGTAAGCGATGAAGCGGAGCTGAAATGGAAGAAGCATTGCGCACAAACCGATGATAATAATTTACCTTACCCAGCACACTCTGTAGCTGTTTTAAGTTCTGCGGTGACGGCAAGTCCTGAATGGCACGAAGGTGCTCTGGACTCGGATGTATACCTTGGGCGTTAAGGACATGGCCCAGGTACGGTAAGTCACGAGCAAAAAACACACATTTGTCCTTCCTCAAGCGAAGACCATTCTGACGCAATACCTGAAATAATGTTCGGAGATTCTGCAAATGTTCGGCTTCTGTCTGTCCTGAGATCACAATATCGTCCAGATAGTTCGCAGCAGTAGGGACCGACGCACAAATAGTTTGTAAATATTGCTGAAATAAAGCAGGGGCGGATGCACACCCGAATGGCAGTCTTTTGAAGCGATACAAGCCAAGATGCGTGTTAACCACTAAGACGCGCTGGGATTCTTCGTCCACAGGTATTTGCAAGTACGCATCTGCTAGGTCCAATTTTGAAAAATATTTTCCCGGGCACAGTTTGTCAAAAAGATCTTCCGGGCGGGGCAAAGGAAAAGTAGCAGTCACAAGTTGTGGATTCACAGTGGCCTTGAAGTCCACGCAAAGTCTCAGTTTTCCGGAAGGTTTTGGCAAAATGACTAAGGGTGAGGCCCAGAGAGAAGCCTGCACACGTTCAATTACACCTTGAGATTCTAAATCGTGCAATGTTCTTGCGACCTCATCACGCAATGCGTGGGGAACATTGCGCGCTCTGAAAAATTTCGGTTGCGCGTTGTCTTTCAGTTCCAAATGCGCTTCATAGTTCTGAGCGCAACCAAGGCCCGGTGCAAAAATGTCTGCAAATTCTTCACAAAGACTAGAAACACTGGCGGAAGGCACAGTCTGATTTACTGAAAGGACCTGATTTACAATAGACATATTAAACAATTGAAACAAATCTAAGCCAAACAAGTTCACTGCACTAGAGGAACGAAGAACATAAAATGACACAAGTTTTGTCTGTCCCTTGTATGTTGCAAGAAGGCTGCACTGTCCTAACACAGGTATATGCTGTCCTGAGTAACTAGTTAACTTAACATTTGCGGCACGCAATGGCGGGGCGCCCAGTTGTTTGTACGTGTCGTGATTGAGCAATGAAACTGCAGCTCCGGTATCGAGCTGGAATGGTATCACTTTTCCTGCAAAGTCTAAGTCCACAAAAAGTTTATTGTCTTGTTGACGACAAGAGCGACTGTCTCGTGCAATGTGAACTGATACAGGTCCAGAAGCACTCGCAACTTTACGGGATTTCCGGCGACGTCGACGCACACTTTGGGTGGGACGAACACAGTCACTGTTAGCTAAAGTGTCACTGGACGGGTGGGAATGAACTACATGAATGTCCATGGGCGAAGGTCCACGAGCCTGATTGTCCTGGGTTCGATTCCGGCGCGAAGCAAAGGGCCTGGAATTTGTGTGAGTGTCTGATCTTAACTTTTTCTGGCAAACACTTTGTACATGTCCTTTCTTGTGACAGTAAAAGCAAATAGCTTGGCGTGACGGGCAATTTTCACGCGAATGTCTAGTTGCACACCGCGGGCAAGATTTCACTGCATTTGCTTGCGTACGCGGCGCACGTGGTTGCAAGCTAGGCTGCCGCTGCGAAGTCGGGCGCGAGGGCCGCTTAGCGTCCCGTGCAGCGGGCCCGGCGGGCCGATTAACGTGACACACTGCTGGCGAAGATTCAAATGATGCCTGAGCAAAGTCAAGTGTGTCTTGCCTGTCCAATATGTCTATCACTTGTTGCAGGGAGGGATTAACGAGTTTCAAAATCTGTTCCCTTATGCGAACATCAGAAACGTTCTGTGCAATTGCATCACGCACCATAGTATCTGAATATGGGAGGCCACATTCACAGGCAAACGCGCAGTCTCTAGTAAGTCCTTGCAAAGTTGCTACCCACTCCCTGTTAGTCTGACCGGCCGTACGTTTTGTACGAAAAAACGTATACCGTTTGGCAACAACATTAACCGTTTCTTTGAAATAGGCATCTAAAGCCGACAAAATTTCCTCGTAGGTCAGAGTTGCTACGTCGCGTCGGGGAAACAATTTCACTATCACACGGTAGGTAGACACACCGACACAAGAAAGCAAAAACGGCTGCCGCTCGTTACCTTGAATTCCATAAGCTGTGAGGTGGAACCGGAACTGATCGGCCCACTCAGTCCAGCTCTCGTTATGGGCCTCAAAGGGCCTAAATGGCGGTGCGACAGCGGTGTGTGGCTGCGGTAGCGATGAAACGGCTGCCGCCGCATCGGTTTGCAGCGCACGTTGACCCTGGACGAGCTGTCCAAGGGCTTCCAATAACGCCTGCGTCTGCTGATTCTGCAAGCGAAAAAATTCGGACAGTACATCTGGAGAATGCGGCGAAGCCATGACACAAGCAAATTAGAGCAAGTATAACACAAAGACTGCAACGTGGGCGCGGCATCCCATCCTCGTCGCCAAAATATTGTTGTGTCGATTCCCTAAGGTCTCGACACAATGAGTGGCTAGGTGCACGCGAAACTAACGCAGACGGGCGTAAATTCTGAAACAGGAGACTGGATGAAAACTATAAAGAAAAGAACGTATTGGGTAGATTACTTAACTTTTAATGATGTTCTTCTTGTTGAAATACATCTCTTGCATAGTAGTAAGCAATTAGCAATGATACACATGGCGCCTTGCTAGGTAGTAGCGATGGACTAGCTGAAGGCTATTTAATCTGTCTCTCGGCAATTGAGAGGAATACTTGGTAGGTCTAGTCGCAAGCTATGTCGTCCGTACAACTGGGGCGAGGTCAAGTCCGTGTCTTGTGACCTGCCCTGTGGTGGCGCTACGTTTGCGAATACACAGTGGCGACACGCGGGTCCGACATGTACTACAGGACCGCGGCCGATTTAAGTTACCACCTAGCAAGTGTGGTGTCTAGCGGTGACACCACACTTTCCACAGCAGATTTCTTGAGATAAAAGCAGAAGAGTAACACTTCCTGCAAATGCTATATTGTAGGTGCAAAACCCGAAATATTGCGGGCACTATGTAGGTGTGTTCTTTTCGGTCCACTTGAAGGTCACGCAAAGATCTGAAAAGCCTTATTTTTCTACTGTTAAACAGGCGTCGTGTGGCTACACTTTTACAACTGCTGCACACTCTTCGCCAACAGCGAGAATTAATTTAAGCTACGAATAGTTAAATACCCCTGGAATGTGTTATCACAGATGATCTGCATACCTGTAACTAACCGCGCATTTTAATAAAGTCTGTACAGCTGCTAAGAGTGTTTCCAAAAATGTCTTTAATCAAACATGTCAGATAAATCCACAGAATGATATGGAGGAAAAGAATGGCATAAATTTAGAAGGGGTTGGTGCTTGCTGAGGATGCGGGTGATGGAGCAATTGCTGAAAGCAGTGACCGCGGGGCAGTCGCCATATTGCTGTTGTGGCTGTCACCTTGGTAGTAGAGGACTGAGCAGACAGGATTAGCAAATGTACGGGAAGCTCACGACTAAAAGGAATGGTGCTGAGAGTTGGCACATAGGGTCCTCAGGGTCACTGTGCGTAAGTAGGAGGGAAGGGAAAGGTAAAAGTAAGTTAGGTTGAGAAGTACGGATTATATAATGACGGGGAGAGGGAGCTTACTGAAATTACATTGAGACTGAGTATGTAGAATGTCGAGGTCTGGTGGTACCCCCAGGTTATATAACTTGTTTGTATGATTATGTTTCCATAACTTTTGTTCCCTCGCTATACCTGCACTGACATCCATACAACACCGTGAACAGCAAGGCGAAGCGTACTTCACATAGGTCTGCAGCTCGTGGTCGTGCGGTAGCGTTCTCGCTTCCCACGCCCGGGTTCCCGGGTTCCATTCCCGGCGGGGTCAGGAATTTTCTCTGTCTCGTGATGACTGGGTGTTGTGTGCTGTCCTTAGGTTAGTTAGGTTTAAGTAGTTCTAAGTTCTAGGGGACTGATGACCATGGATGTTGGTTGGTTGGTTGGTTGGTTGGTTGGTTGGGGAAGGAGACCAGACAGCGTGGTCATCGGTCTCATCGGATTAGGGAAGGATGGGGAAGGAAGTCGGCCGTGCCCTTTCAGAGGAACCATCCCGGCATTTGCCTGGAGTGATTTAGGGAAATCACGGAAAACCCAAATCAGGATGGCCGGACGCGGGATTGAACCGTCGTCCTCCCGAATGCGAGTCCAGTGTCTAACCACTGCGCCACCTCGCTCGGTACACCATGGATGTTCAGTCCCATAGTGCTCAGAGCCATTTAGCCGTACTTCACATAGCACCAAATATTTGTGTTTGTTCTCATACCACCACATATGTAGTGCTAGAAGAATTAGTAGTTAAATGGCTTTGTACGTCTTTAATTAGTTTAATCTTGACTTCGCAAGCTCTACGGAGCGATATGCTGGGGACTGTATGTAGTACCTAGACTCATTGCTTAATGCTGATTCTTAGAACTTCGTAAATAGGTTTCAGCTAAATGGTTGGTGTCTATCTTCAAGATATATTTCAGCGTTTTCTTGCAGCTCTGTCCCGTGTCGAACAAAACTGTGACAGTTCATACTGTCCTTTGTGGATTTTCAGTGTACACTGTTTGATATGGGCCCCGCACACTTCTGCCAACGAACCGAAGTCTTACAGTTCATTTTCCTAAGACTGAATGCCATTTCATATCCCCACAAACTATTACACAGCGGCATTTGTATAAGCTGACAGATCTAATTGTGTCTCGTTGATATTGTAATAATAGAAAACTGCGATTTTGAGTTTGGTGAAGCGCACAGTTTCACATTTATGAACATTTAAAGCGAGTTGCCAATCTTTGCACGACTTACAAAGCGACAATTTGCGTGTTTAAAATATGCAACCAGTGGCTTTTTGTTTAATTTTGCAATCATTTATTTTCTGCACCGTTAACTAGTTTTCGAGCCACTGCCGGCTCATTGTTAGATGGAGGTGTTGCAGGAACATTAAATGGTAGACCATGTGTAGCTGGACGCAATGAGTGGTGTCAGCGAAACTGAAGAAACTTTATTTACAGGTAAGAAAAGTCAATAAAGCGAAAATAATTGTTATGTTTTAGCACAGACAATAGAACGTAAGTATCCTAAAACGTAAGTTCTTTCCGTTTTAAACATTTTCCGTTACCAGTAACTAAATTTCCATTATTTTCGCCGGCGCCACGGTCACTGCGTCCAGCTGCATATGGTCCACGATATTATGTTCCTGTTAACACCTCCGTCTAATGACGAGCCTGCAGTGGCTGGAAACTACTAAATGGTACAGAAAATAAATCTGATCAAAATTTTAAAAAGCAACTGCGACTCCTTCCATCTCATACCCACATTAATTGTGTCACCGCCAGACACCACACTTGCTAGGTGGTAGCCTTTAAATCGGCCGCGGTCCGCTAGTATACGTCGTACCCGCGTGTCGCCACTGTCAGTGATTGCAGACCGAGCGCCGCCACACGGCAGGTCTAGAGAGACTTCCTAGCACTCGCCCCAGTTGTACAGCAGACTTTGCTAGCAATGGTTCACTGACAAATTACGCTCTCATTTGCCGAGACGATAGTTAGCATAGCCTTCAGCTACGTCATTTGCTGCGACCTAGCAAGGCGCCATTATCATTTGCTATTTATCTTGTGATGCATGTACCGTCAGACCGATGTTCACCAATTATGGATTAAAGTTAAGTATTCCACAGCTACGTCCTGTTTTTGCTAGTTCATTTCCGTGTCCTGTTCCAGACCTCACGCCAGCCTGCGTGAGCTTAAACGCGTGCCTTTCGGCTTGACCTCGTAGTGGCTTGGCTGTCTTGCCAAGTCACAACATTAATTGCCAGTTGATGTCAACGTTGCGGTTCGCCATCCACAATGGACACAGTGAACTTTGAAACTGTCAATATCTGACTGAATATTTGTCTAACTTTTTGAAATAGTACTTTACCACTGATAATTGCATCATTTTCAAAAGTTTAAGGCCTGTTTCACACTGGGACACTGGTGACGGTCGCCAGTGACGGTCACTGGTGACTGTGGTTCAAATGGCTCTGAGCACTATGGGACTTAACATCTGAGGTCATCAGTCCCCTAAAACTTAGAACTACTTAAAGCTAACTAACCTAAGGACATCACACACACATCCATGCCCGAGGTAGGATTCAAACCTGCGACCGTTGCGGTCTCGCGGTTCCAGACTGAAGCGCCTAGAACCGCTCGGCCACTACTGCCGGCGGTGACTGTGGTGAACACTCTCGGATCACTGGTGTCCGATACCGCAGGTATTGCCAACTAACTAGTTAGTTAAGTGGACTCGTATAGGGGTAGCAACTAAATTTCGCTAGCCTTTTACGGTTCGAAAAATAATGTATTAAATTTGAAAAAAGGACATAAAACTTACCAATTCTGTTTTTCTTATCCATGCTCTTCTCATTGAAATCAGACACAAATTTCGTTATAATTTCTTGCCACGCACTCGTTTTCATCAGTTTGTTGTTATAGTAATCGCTTTTCACATCCCAAATAGCAGGACAGCTTTCTACTTCACTTACAAAATCTTCCGTGGTGTGTGTGAAATCTTACGGGACTTAACTGCTAAGGTCATCAGTCGCTAAGTTTACACACTATTTAACCTAAATTATCCTAAGGACAAACACACACACCCATGCCCGAGGGAGGACTCGAACCTCCGCCGGGACCAGCCGCACAGTCCACGACTGCAGCGCCTGAGACCGCTCGGCTAATCCAGCGCGGCAAAAAAAATCTTCCGTGTTAATCAAATCTAAACTCATGAGTACAGTGCGTACAGTATAATGTACAATGAATCTTTCGCGTCACTGTCTCAGAAATGGCTGCCCGTCAGTTGGCAAAACTGCAGCGTTGTGTCTGTGATCAGTGTTCCAGTGTGAACACTCCAGTTCAATCTAATGCATATGCGGCGGTGACTGCTGTGAGCACAGTGACCTTGTCCGTCACATGTGGCGAGGATGAGTGACTGCTGGGTCACAGTGGCTCGGTGAGACAGTGTAGTGTTCCGGTGTGAACGCTCCAGTTGAAACAAACTAAGATGGTCACCTTCGTCGGTGACCGTCGCTAGTAACCGACACCAGTGTCCCCGTGTGAAACGGGCCTATGATTACTGTTAATATTTTCTGCCTGGCCGTCAGTATAGAACGTGAACAGATATTATCTCAACACAGTTCTAGTAACAAATTCTGTTTCATACGCAGTGATAAGGAACTACTGTAAATAAGCGCTGGTGTAGTACTGAGTCAAATTCTTTTTTGAGTGTCTAAATTTATACACATCTTAGCTGGGTTTTATATCAGACCCTGACAAGTCGTGAGACTTATAGTCCTTTAAGATGTCCTGTGATGATGTCTTACCTTCCGAAGCGTCGACCAATGTAGAAAACAGTGGTTGGCCGTGTGATCTGCAGTTGCGGCGTTGAGTACGCAGTCCGCTAGGGTTGAGTCGTCTGTAGTTCAATACGAGCGTCATTTTGCGTTCGGTGAATCAGCATTGCCGTCGCTCGACGCGTTTCACTCGTCGAAAGACATTGCCACCGCCATGAAACGTCGAATATTTCGACCGACGTCATACTGTGCTATGTGTGAGCTACATTGTTTATTAGCGTATGGTCTTGAGACTGGTACTTACATCTGTTGCTTCATAATTGTCTATAGTTTGTATACTAAAATGCATGCCAGCCTTACCTTTTTTGGTGTATTTGTTAATTTCTTATGTGTCCTGTGCTCTCATGAGAAACAAGTGAAAAATATGGAGTATATGAAGTATGAGACAAGCCATGTTTGAGCAGCAAACCTGCTGTCGTTCCCTAAGTCACGGCCGCACCATTACAGAACAACGAGAAATTGAGGTTCCAAAATGTACATCGTGGTTTGCTGATATCGATACAGAGATTGCTGCGCACACAGAAAGTTGCAGTGTGTCCATCAGCTCAGCAAGTGGCTTATTGTGATACTGATGGTAAGCTGAAGCAGATTTTCAGGTCCTAAAATATAATCAAGTTTTCCCAAACCTATGTTCACGAAAAACCTTCGTCGGAAAGATCTAACAGCAATGTTATGGGGGCTCACAGTGATAGATGTCATATATAATTTTGTTATATGAATTTTTAGTATCTGAATCGATTGTGAGCGAGCATCGATGTTTTAAGCTGCATCCCAGAAGTTAAGCTAACATCTTTGAACTGCGCGAGGGTGTAATGGCACCAGACATGGTTTAGTTGTGGTAGAGACAGAGTCGAAGTTGAGATGTGTTAAAGTTAGGCTGATAATGTTAATCTGTGTTAGTGACGAACTATGGCAATATTATGTTTAAAATTTAATGTGTTAGTTTATTATCTTGTTCAATCGACATGATTATGAAACTGATTTGTGAAGCAAGAAATCTAATGGAATGTCAGGTAAATACAATAACGATGTTATTTTTTTCACTATTGCTGCGCCATCGAACGAACTTGGTTATTGTACTGAAAGTTGTTAGATTTGGGAGATAGGAAACTATTGTTTGGATGTTAGGAAGTTCATTTAATTTAATTTTAAAATCTGCCTTGAGCACTTCGTCTTTATACACAAAAACAGTGTGTTATTTATGCGCATATTTCGTTTTCTTACCAACCTTTTTCTTACAGTTCTTTTTAATGGATGACCCAACCAAGTATGTGCGATTTGCAATTAACAAAGAACTCACTGCACCTCTCGAGTATCTCTGTGTAGATACAATAATTTGCAGCTGTAGCATAGCGGCGCGCAAGACAGTAGTACTGCAACACGTTATCCAGATTTGCGCAGAATAGAAGTAAGGAGAAAAGATTATGATTTTTTTATTTATTCAATCAGGGCCAACGTACGTTATTAGACACAGTTTTGTGATCAAATTTTGCAAAGCCAATTACTCTAGGTTTCATGTTCAAGTTAATTATTCAGGCAGTTTATACTGGTCCAAATTCTCGCAGTCAGATTACTAACTTTTACAGTATGAAATACTTCCCTTTTCACTATGACCATTAATTTTTATTTCGGTGCAACTTTGCATTCGTTAAACGACGGATGATTTATTATCACAGCTCTGGCTTACAATCAGAAACAGAGTACTTCAGGTCATATTAATCCAGGTAATTTCCAACAGACCTATATGTTAGTATTCCGAATGTTAAAATTACTGGAAAGTGTAAATTAGGCCTTATCTTTGACTAACTCATGTGTTTAGAAGACAACATTAATAGCATTTCGATGAAGAATCCACTACATAAGTCCCGTACGAGGTGTGAAAACTGGCTGGCTCTAGTGACAGTACCATAACATATAATTTTCTTGGTTTTTTTTTTACTCTTGATTTGGCAATGTTAATGGTAGAGATGAGTGGATGCCCTTCCTCTCATATATTACCAACTGGGGCTCCTTCTGCACCCCACTATCATATAGCCCAGCCTGGTACCGGATGAAAAGAACTGGACTCTTCAATAGGTACTATCTCAAACAGCCCGCTCTACCCTAGGGGTAGAGAACGGAAGTATTAAAACAAAAAAGAGAACTCAGTACACCACTTTGTCCACCACAAGACTCATAGCAAGGCAGGTGGAAACATGGGCGAAAGGTCGGGTTTATCCATATAGTGATAGTTATCTTAGAACATCATGCTGCTCTACATTCAGAAAACTTAATTTAAGGAATTACAGTCCACTGAGGTAAGCGTAGGGTGAGGATTTTATTGGTACTTTTTCGGGACAGAAATAACTATGAATGATAATAAATGTTTATTTTATTTGGTGATAACAGAAACATTGGATCACTTGTACTTGGGCTCGAGCGTGTCCCTGACGAATGTAATATACTTCTCCTTGGCCTCGTCCTGAGACATGCCCTTCTTGCCAGACCATGCCTCCCACTTCGCCTTGCCTTTCAGGTCCAGCATGCCCGGTTTATCTGAAACAAACCAGTGACAAATAATTCAGCACAAGCATATATAATCTCTCTCGTACGCACACGTGCACGCAAACAATGTGCAGTAACATTTATCACTAATCTAAAGCTCGGTTTACACCTGAGCGAAAACAAGCGAATGAGCATCAGCGAATGGTCTCTAGTGCAAACTGTAGGCGAACTCTAACAGAATACGGCCGCGTTCGATTTCCATTCGCTGGTGCTCGCTCGTGTCCCAGTCGTCGTCGGTCTTTCAGCGAACAATCAAAGGAAGTTCGCACCTTCTCTGCTTCGAAGCTAGTACATTCATCTGATGTTTTGCATACGATTTGCTTTAATCGTTGAAATGAGCTGCGTGAGTGATGAGTGGTCGGAAGAGAATGTAATGTTACTGAGAGAATGATATACAGGGTGATCGGAAACATCCGTTACAATCTTCTAAGACTTCTAGAGGGCAATGATTAGCTACAGGCGTTTGGAAACATGTTTGCCAGGTAGGTGCGCGACAGGGCATTTATAGTAGGGAATGCTTGCGTTGGATCGGCTGATGTCATTTGACGTTTACCTTACCACTCTGTCCTGGTTCGAGCTTCTTCCACATGTCTTTATTAGAGCAACGTGTTTGAGTACAAGTTTGCAGAACATACTGACATGAGCCATCTGTATGGCGCAGCTTACGGTAATGGAAGAGCTGCTCTTAGCCTTTATTATGATCTTTATCCACAACGTCCGACTACATCGCATACCCTTTTCGCCACAATTACGCAACGGCTTCGAGAAAAGGGTAACTTCACTGTCAGCAGGTGTGACTCTGATACTTCCAGGCGAAGCTGCACACCCTAAATGAAAGAGGCCGTACTGCAAATAACAGTGTTAGTGAAAACTAAGTTTCCTTTTGCACCACACTGATATCACGTGCAGGTGTGCTGCTATTGTAACTGATCCTATACCGACGTTGTTTGTAAACACACACACGTGCGATATCTAGGTGTAGAACGCCGCACTATAATGGATTGCAGCATTTCACTTGAAAGTAAAACACCAGTAGGTTCAAAAATGGCTCTGAGCACTATGGGACTTAACTGCTGAGGTAATCAGTCCGCTAGAACTTAGAAGTACTAAAACCTAACTAACCTAAGGACATCACACACATCCATGCCCGCGGCAGGATTCTAACCTGCGACCGTAGCGGTCGCGCGGTTCCAGACTGTAGCGCCTAGAACCGCTCGGCCACCGAGGCCGGCTACGTCCTGATGGATGATAACTCGCGTGATCATGAAGCTGTTGTCGTGAACACCAGAATGGAGTCAAAATAAATAAATAAACCAAGAGAGAACATTAAGGATGGAAGACCAAAAATGAGATACTCGATGTGAAAAACGTGTGCCGGTGAGCTGCTACCATTAATCTACAAGCTCCTACCATTAATCTACACATGGAAGAAACAACGAACAGAAGAAAGATTCAAAGGTGGGATTAAAACGTATGATGTATGGATGTCACCGATTCAAAGGTGAGATTAAAATGCATGATGGATGGATGTCACTGACAATATTCGACGATGACATTACTATCCTCGGTGAAAGTGAAGCACAGGAAATGCAAAATAGCAGTGCCTATGTTATGAAGTACAATACAATGTTCCTTCGGATATGCATGCTTGTTCGAAGGAACAGGCACTCCAGCGACTATAGCCGCCAAGAAATACAGGACATGTATTCGTAATTTCGAATATGAACCACCATCGGCTGTATATTGGAATGACGACGAAAATCTGTGCAACACCGTAACACGAGCCCGGATTTCCCGTTTTTCGCGAGCGGCCACTTTAACGGCTTCGGTTATCCGTCAACGAATCACGGGCAGATCCAGACTTCCATATGTCGTCGTCTATGTACGTTACGTATATTTTCGTCTAGGAAGGGCCTGGTATTGGTCAATAAATACGAAATAGCAGTGCCTATGTTATTAAGAAGTACGATGCAATATTTCTTCGGACAAGCATTCCGTATTTATTCGCCAATACCAGGCCCTCGACTCTCAATAAATATGTCCTCCATGGACGGAATACACGTAACGTACGAATCCACGTCGTGACATGGGTGAAGTCGTATGAGAGTTTGGGTGTGGCCGGGATTCGGGCATGGATAGCAGAAGCGGTTAAGGTAACCGCTCGCTTGAAACGGGAATTCAGTTTCGAGTCCCTGTTCGGCACAAATTCGCAACTGCGAATACACTTCCGGAACTACAGAACCCGCTCAATGGAATGAGAAGTCCAATGGGTACAGAAATGGAGAGAGTAAAACGAAGAAACATGGAGCGGTTGAGGTGTAGCAGAAGTAAGAATAGCGATAAACTGGTGACCACGAAGTAGATGAAATTAAGGAATTCTGCCACCCTCGAAGCAAAACAACATACGACGGACAAAACAAAAAAGACATAAAAGCAGAATAGCACAGGCAAAGAATATTCGAGGAGGAAACAAGTCTTCTAGTATCAAATATCGGTCTTAATATTAAGAACAAATTGCTGAGGATGTTTGGAACTGCATCAGGTACTTTGGTAAAGCAGGGGAAGAAGAGACTCGAACCATTTAAGATGTGGTGCTACAGAACGATGCTGAAAATTAGTATCAAATATCGGCCTTAATTTGAAGTAGAAATTGTTAAGAATGTTTGGAGCACAACAGTATATGGAAGTAAATCGTGTAATGTGGGAAAATAGGGAAAGAAGAGAATCGAAGGGCTGAAGATTTGGTTCTGTAGAATGATGTTGAATATTAGCGATAAGCAGTGTGGAGTTTCTCGACAGGGTTCTGCAGAATGATGTTGAATATTAGTGATAAGGAGTGTGGAGTTTCTCGATAGCATTGGCAAAGAGAGAACATATGGAAATCATTCAGAAGAAGAAGAGAGAGGGTGATAGAACAAGTTTTAGACATCACTGAATGAAGTCCATGATACTAGAGAGTAAAAACTGTAGAGGACGACAGAATGGAATACATCCAACAAATAGCTGAGATGAAGAGTTTGACGCAAAAGAGGAGTTAATGGCGGGCCGTATCACAACAGTCAGAAGACTGATGGACCACTCTCTTCCACAGCACGCCATAATGAGGCGCTGAATATGAGAAACGGCAAACGTATTTCTCATGTCCAAATAATTTCCTGCTTCAGGAATATCGACCCTGTCAGAGTTTCTGAGATATTTCATCTGCTGAAGGGTGACGAAGTGCTAGATGTGTGATGAAAGTTAGTGTGATAAATGTTCGTTGCCGTACACACAGGCACCACAGCCCACTTTGAAAATACTAAGTAAATTCAGAGAACCAGTGATCGATGAATAGTTTTAACTATTCTTTTACTTCCACCATATGCCTCGCATTGGGATCTTGAGAAAAAGATAAGCAGTTCTGGTGCGAATACAGGCAGATAGTCACAGTCATTTTCCCCTCGCTCCTTGCCTGGTACAGATGGGCATTGTAGCGGAATGTGGGCATCACCAAATGATGTTTGTGGTGTCACCGCCAGACACCACACTTGCTAGGTGGTAGCCTTTAAATCGGCCGCGGTCCGCTAGTATACGTCGGACCCGCGTGTCGCCACTGTCAGTGATTGCAGACCGAGCGCCACCACACGGCAGGTCTAGAGAGACGTACTTGCACTCGCCCCAGTTGTACAGCCGACTTTGCTAGCGAAGCTACACTGACCAATACGCTCTCATTTGCCGAGACGATAGTTAGCATAGCCTTCAGCTACGTCATTTGCTACGACCTAGCAAGGCGCCATTACCAGTTATATTGAGCTTATTATAAAACCTGTACCGTCAAGAGCGATGTACACCAATTATGGATTAAAGTTAAGTATTACATCATCTACGTACTTTATTTGCAATTCTCAAGACATTGTCCTGTTCCAGACCTCACGCCAGTCTACGTGTAATTAAACGCGTGCATTTCGGCCTCCTCTAGCAACACGGTGTTGGCACTTCTGCCAATACTTCAATGTTCTAGCCTCTAAAGATAATGTCTGATATTGTCGTAGGAAAGTCCCAGGAATGCTCCAGACGAGGTCAGTTGTAGAACAGGAACAGATTAGTGATGTACCCTTCATAACAGAGGGGAATTATAAAACTGCCCATGATTAAACACAAGTACATGTTCAAAAACGTATAAGCGCAAATTCAGCTTACTGTCTTCTCTGTTTGTAAATAATTAAAAGAATGAGGGAAATGAAGGAAGATAAAAAGGAATAAGGGTGAAAGAGGAATGTGTATTAATTATCATTGTTAATGTGATTAGATGTGGTCTTCTTCCCTTCTGTTTTTCTCAAAATATTTTGGAAGAAATGTTAAATGGGACTGATGAACTGTTTACCACATAATATTACCTAAGGATTACCAAAAACGAAACAAAAATAATGATATTACTGAGAAGTGGCAGGAAAGTGCATGTCAACAAGGTGAATAGCAAATGTGGGAACGGCACAAAAGAAAAAGTGATACGAAATTTTTTGGCGTTAAGAACTTAAACATAGGACTAGCACTTTAGTAACAGTCTGTACAACATAATGTTTGGTGCAATATATACAAACGCAATGCTTTCAACGTAGGAACTAGGAAGGACGAGATTGGAAGCATGTGAAATGTCCTGTTATAGAGAGTGGTCGAATGAAGTACGAAGTGAAGAACTATTATCTTAGAAAGAACAAGTTGATGGTTAAGTTTATCAAAGAAGTTGATGAAGTGAAATGAAGATTACTAACAATATCAGTACCAGTACACAAGCTAACTAAACTGGCGATAGAGAGGACTGTAAAGGCTGTACCACGAATCACACATGATAGGGAAGCCTTAAAGACTGGATCATGTTTCACGTGTTATCGTTGGTGGATGCAGGAAGAATGAAGATCAGGCCACAGGAGAGGCAAAACCTAGGCTACGGCGTGGTCATACCAGTCGAGCGTCTGAACGATTTAAGAATGTTGACAACAATACATGAGGAGTTTAACACAAGACGTAGACACAACTTTCTTACCAAGATTGATAGCTTTGGAAGTCTGGAAGCCTTTCTGTAATTGATGAAATTTTCATAATGACCATGACCAGATTCAAAGAGTAAAGAATGAAGACTAGAGGGTGATTTCTCGCATACTAGCTGTACAAAAATGCTGAGAGGCATATTGACTCTTAAAAGTTCCTGGCAGATTGAAACTGTGTTTCGGACCAGACTCGAAGCCGGAACCTTTGCTTTTGACGGGAAAATATTCCGCAGACTGAACTATCTAGGCACACCTTACGAATCTCACCTCTTTACTTACATCAGCACCTATCTGCCACGAAGGCCCGCAAGGTATGCAGGCGAACTTTTGCCAAGTTTGGTAGGTAGGAGATACTTGCTAGTGGAAGTAAAGCAGTGTGGGCGGGTCACGAAGTGTGACTGCATGGCTTTCATCACATCACCAATAGCACGTTTTCACCTTTTTTGCAGTTCATTTAAAATTTTTATTCTAGGATACCATCAATTGGGTTGCAATTGTAAAAAATTTCCTGTCTAATTTACCTAAATTTATCTATAACAAGAGCAAACAATACATCAACATTAAAATCAAATTATTTTGTTTGAAACATATATATATACTCTTCTGGATACAATATCAGCACTGATGCTGTTAGTGTCATTTTTTGAAATCTTTGCATAAAGTAAATCGTTCGAAGGATGCTTTGATAATGAATAAGCTGAGTATAAACATTTGTACAACATTGTAGCTCAATGTATTTCAGCACAGTGAAAGACAGTTGGGACCAAAACAACTGATCAGTCGGGAGTCCATTTATCAGTGAAATGCAAAGGTTCTGGGATTAAATACCGGTGTGGCGCTCAGTTCTAATCTGTCGTAAGTTTAAAAATCAGCGCATACTACACTGTAGAGTGAAAATTCATTCTGCCATATTGAGTATTCTTAATCAGTGACTTCTATTGTGGCCTAAACACATTTTCGTCTATTACAAGACATTAACATTTAAAATGTTTTATCTCTTATAAGTGCAAATCACTATGCTCTTCGGGCTTTCGTCCATTATCTGGTGCCCTGCTTGCTCAATACCAACATAATGTCGACGAATAAAAATATATTACAAAGGAGAGCCTAAAAATTGTTTCCTTACAGGTGTCAACATATTGTAATATTATCTGATTATTAAACGGCAGAAATAGCAGTTCTGAGAGTTAACACATAATGTGCAAGTTCCAAAAATAAAAACAGAATGTTTATTCAGTGCAGTAATAGTTATTCTTGAAATCAATGCCACGTTATACTCTCATATCACTGTATGCGCTCGCTTTACTTGCTAAACACGAACTGTAACTTCTGTGCAAGAGGGAAGCAGAAACAGCAAAGATACAGCAGTTTAAAAGTGTGTTCATACATCGATAAATGTGTCACATGTATACATACTACATCTATGTTGTTATAAATGCATTAGACGGTCGAAACTTTAACAAACAATTTCAACATGGGCAGCATGTCGAAGCATCAAATGCATCTGCAAGATGGGGTAAAGTTAGGAAAAGGACAAAGGATTTCTTTATTGGATTTTGGGCGTAAATTAATTAAAATAAAAGTCTGCCGGATGGTACATAATAATAATAATATGACAGAAGCAAGTGACTACAGTTACGTATATATAACTACATCTGTATATGAAAAAATGTGGTTTGTCTTCGATAAAATAAGATGTAGAATCTCAACGATTCTCATATTTTGCCCATGCTTGCCTTTTTGCGTTTAATTAAATTGTCTTTCATAATTTCAAAGTTTAGGTTACTGGTATATTCGTACATAGATTGGCTTTATCAAAGGAGGTAAATCTATCTTCCTCTGGGATGTGGATGTTTCTGGTTTGGTCGCCCAGTTCTTGTGAGTTACGAGTTCTACATTTTTCTTCATGTGTGTACAAAAAAAAATGGCTCTGAGCACTATGGGACTTCTAAGGCCATCACTCTCCTGGAACTTAGAACTACTTAAACCTAACTAACCTAAGGACATCACACACATCCATGCCCGAGGCAGGATTCCAAACTGCGACCGTAGCGCTCGCGCGGTTCCAGACATGAGTGTACAGCTAGCTCATTATTAAACTATTCAATTTTATATTTGATAAATACGCAGATCTAACTATACCAATAGCTATGAGATGAGTAGAAATTTCAATCTTCAGTTCAGCTCATAGTGTTGGGGGTCCTAAGGTTCATTATTACGCACTCCCTACTTTCCTTCTCACAAAAATTAACCGCTTTCCTAAATTTGGCGTTACATTATTTACTTGGATTGTGGTTCATTTTTGTATTACAGATAATGTTAAAGAACTGATGAATTTTCTTTTCATAATCACTAATCCCCCCCATGAACCATGGACCTTGCCGTTGGTGGGGAGGCTTCCGTGCCTCAGCGATACAGATGGCCGTACCGTAGGTGCAACCACAACGGAGGGGTATCTGTTGAGAGGCCAGACAAACATGTGGTTCCTGAAGAGGGGCAGCAGCCTTTTCAGTAGTTGCAGGGGCAACAGTCTGGATGATTGACTGATCCGGCCTTGTAACATTAACCAAAACGGCCTTGCTGTGCTGGTACTGCGAACGGCTGAAAGCAAGGGGAAACTACAGCCGTAATTTTTCCCGAGGACATGCAGCTTTACTGTATGATTAAATGATGATGGCGTCCTCTTGGGTAAAATATTCCGGAGGTAAAATAGTCCCCCATTCGGATCTCCGGGCGGGGAATACTCAAGAGGACGTCGTTATCAGGAGAAAGAAAACTGGCATTCTACGGATCGGAGTGTGGAATGTCAGATCCCTTAATCGGGCAGGTAGGTTAGAAAATTTAAAAAGGGAAATGGATAGGTTAAAGTTAGATATAGTGGGAATTAGTGAAGTTCGGTGGCAGGAGGAACAAGACTTTTGGTCAGGTGATTACAGGGTTATAAATACAAAATCAAATAGGGGTAATGCAGGAGTAGGTTTAATAATGAATAAAAAAATAGGAGTGCGGGTTAGCTACAACAAACAGCATAGTGAACGCATTATTGTGGCCAAGATAGACACAAAGCCCATGCCTACTACAGTAGTACAAGTTTATATGCCAACTAGCTCTGCAGATGAAGAAATTGATGAAATGTATGACGAGATAAAAGAAATTATTCAGGTAGTGAAGGGAGACGAAAATTTAATAGTCATGGGTGACTGGAATTCGTCAGTAGGAAAAGGGAGAGAAGGAAACATAGTAGGTGAATATGGATTGGGGGAAAGAAATGAAAGAGGAAGCCGTCTGGTAGAATTTTGCACAGAGCACAACTTAATCATAGCTAACACATGGTTCAAGAATCATAAAAGAAGGCTGTATACCTGGAAGAATCCTGGAGCTACTAAAAGGTATCAGATAGATTATATAATGGTAAGACAGAGATTTAGGAACCAGGTTTTAAATTGTAAGACATTTCCAGGGGCAGATGTGGATTCTGACCACAATCTATTGGTTATGAACTGCAGATTGAAACTGAAGAAACTGCAAAAAGGTGGGAATTTAAGGAGATGGGACCTGGATAAACTGAAAGAACCAGAGGTTGTACAGAGTTTCAGGGAGAGCATAAGGGAACAATTGACAGGAATGGGGGAAAGAAATACAGTAGAAGAAGAATGGGTAGCTTTGAGGGATGAAGTAGTGAAGGCAGCAGAGGATCAAGTAGGTAAAAAGACGAGGGCTAATACAAATCCTTGGGTAACAGAAGAAATATTGAATTTAATTGATGAAAGGAGAAAATATAAAAATGCAGTAAATGAAGCAGGCAAAAAGGAATACAAACGTCTCAAAAATGAGATCGACAGGAAGTGCAAAATGGCTAAGCAGCGATGGCTAGAGGACAAATGTAAGGATGTAGAGGCTTGTCTCAATAGGGGTAAGATAGATACTGCCTACAGGAAAATTAAAGAGACCTTTGGAGAAAAGAGAACCACTTGTATGAATATCAAGAGCTCAGACGGCAACCCAGTTCTAAGCAAAGAAGGGAAGGCAGAAAGGTGGAAGGAGTATATAGAGGGTTTATACAAGTGCGATGTACTTGAGGACAATGTTATGGAAATGGAAGAGGATGTAGATGAAGATGAAATGGGAGATACGATACTGCGTGCAGAGTTTGACAGAGCACTGAAAGACCTGAGTCGAAACAAGGCCCCGGGAGTAAATAACATTCCATTAGAACTGATGGCCTTGGAAGAGCCAGTCATGACAAAACTCTACCATCTGGTGAGCAAGATGTATGAGATAGGCGAAATACCCACAGACTTCAAGAAGAATATAATAATTCCAATCCCAAAGAAAGCAGGTGTTGACAGATGTGAAAATCACCGAACTATCAGTTTAATAAGTCACAGCTGCAAAATACTAACGCGAATTCTTTACAGACGAATGGAAAAACTGGTAGAAGCAGATCTCGGGGAAGATCAGTTTGGATTCCGTAGAAATGTTGGAACACGTGAGGCAATACTAACCTTACGACTTATCTTAGAAGAAAGATTAAGAAAAGGCAAACCTACGTTTCTAGCATTTGTAGACTTAGAGAAAGCTTTTGACAACGTTAACTGGAATACTCTCTTTCAAATTCTGAAGGTGGCAGGGGTAAAATACAGGGAGCGAAAGGCTATTTACAATTTGTACAGAAACCAGATGGCAGTTATAAGAGTCGAGGGGCATGAAAGGGAAGCAGTGGTTGGGAAAGTAGTGAGACAGGGTTGTAGCCTCTCCCCGATGTTATTCAATCTGTATATTCAGCAAGCAGTAAAGGAAACAAAAGAAAAATTCGGAGTAGGTATTAAAATTCATGGAGAAGAAGTAAAAACTTTGAGGTTCGCCGATGACATTGTAATTCTGTCAGAGACAGCAAAGGACTTGGAAGAGCAGTTGAACGGAATGGACAGTGTCTTGAAAGGAGGATATAAGATGAACATCAACAAAAGCAAAACGAGGATAATGGAATGTAGTCAAATTAAATCGGGTGATGCTGAGGGGATTAGATTAGGAAATGAGACACTTAAAGTAGTAAAGGAGTTTTGCTATTTAGGGAGTAAAATAACTGATGATGCTCGAAGTAGAGAGGATATAAAATGTAGACTGGCAATGGCAAGGAAATAGTTTCTGAAGAAGAGAAATTTGTTAACATCGATTATAGATTTAAGTGTCAGGAAGTCGTTTCTGAAAGTATTTGTATGGAGTGTAGCCATGTATGGAAGTGAAACATGGACGATAACCAGTTTGGACAAGAAGAGAATAGAAGCTTTCGAAATGTGGTGCTACAGAAGAATGCTGAAGATAAGGTGGGTAGATCACGTAACGAATGAGGTATTGAATAGGATTGGGGAGAAGGGAAGTTTGTGGCACAACTTGACTAGAAGAAGGGATCGGTTGGTAGGACATGTTTTGAGGCATCAAGGGATCACAAATTTAGCATTGGAGGGCAGCGTGGAGGGTAAAAATCGTAGAGGGAGACCAAGAGATCAATACACTAAGCAGATTCAGGAGGATGTAGGTTGCAGTAAGTACTGGGAGATGAAGAAGCTTGCACAGGATAGAGTAGCATGGAGAGCTGCATCAAACCAGTCTCAGGACTGAAGACCACAACAACAACAATAATCACTAATCAATATATTAATTAAGATATTGCCTTTGTTGGCTTCAATTTCTACGACTTGGCTTGTTTTTAATTTGTTGTTAATGCCACACAGAGTACTACATTTGTGCATTTGTTCGCTAATGTAATTAGCACCACGATTCTCCTGTTTGGAAATCATTCTGGCGATTTTGCATGTGATTTCGTTTTGCTAGTGTTGGGATTTGTACCCATAGAGGTGAGAAAAAGAAGGGAAGTGGCTCTTGAGTCTTATGCTGTACGCTGTTTTGGTGTCAGAAAGGGCGCCATTTTAAGTAGCCAAAAACAGTAGCAGACTACTATTGTTTACGAGTATTTCTTGTTCATTACATCTGTCATTGCGCGCAATAACTGTTTTAAATACTAAGAATTACAGAGCTTACATGAATAACATAGTGTCACGGATGGCAATTTCGAACGTTTTTCTGTCGTTGAATGCTTATTTGCTCTAGTAATACGACACAGTCAGAGTGACGTCACGGTGAATGCGGTGAACCTGATGTTTTGCGTTAGTTAAGATGGCGGACATCGGCTTCAATTTGTGAAGTAGCCACCTCCTCTCCCACGTCCATAGTTATACCATGCCAATTGATACTCTGGTGACAGCGGTAATATTCTTTACCATACTACTCCGTAATTTTGAGGGCATTTTAAATTTTAAGCATTTGTTTAATAGGTCTGTTTCTGCGTTAGTGAACTGTATAAGTCAGATTCCTTGCTTCTTTAAAAATCTGAAATTACTATTATATGATCTATCTTCACTGTATTTGTTACACTGATTCCATTCTGTAAGCTCAGTACTTTTATTTTTGTGCCTCGTTCTAATATCTTTACAGACAACATGAGCAATGTCATTAATTAATGTAAAAAAAAATATCGGTTTGGAGGAGCGACAATACTTCCCTAATTTTAGATATGACACATAAAACAGGTGATTAAGTTTCCAGAATGAGATTTTCACTCTGCAGCGGAGTGTGCGCTGATATGAAACTTCCTGGCAGAGACACGAACTCGGGACCTTTGCATTTCACGGGCAAGCGCTCTACCAACTGAGCTACCCAAGCAGGAGCGCTTCTGTTAAGTTTGGAAGGTAGGAAACGAAGTACTGGCAGAAGTAAGGCTGTGAGGACCGGGCGTGAGTCCTGCTTGGGTAGCTCAGTTGGTACAGCGCTTGTCCGCGAAAGGCAAAGGTCCCGAGTTCGAGTCTCGGCCCGGCACACAGTTTTAATCTGCCAGGAAGTTTCAGGTGATTAAGTTGTTATTTATGAATAAATTTAGCACGAATTTCTCACTTTAACCACAGCACTTCACTAGCCTTTTTACTAGATGAGCTATCTTTGTTTTAGGATTAATTTTAAGACTGAAAAATGTAGGGATCATTTTATTTTAACACACTGTTTACGTAGTCTAATGGACTCAGTTGTTTTTAAGTTTAATTTTCGTCTGTTGGTGTAATACTTTACCTCTCGCCAAGTGGGGTAGCATCAATCATTTTCTTCATGTAGGGTACCACATCCCTCCATTTATTGATGGAATTTTAAAGCAAAGTAATAGATACTAGTGTGGCTGCGCACCTGTGTTGTTGTCGCCGACGGTGGCCTGTTTGAAGAGCGCGTACAGTTCAAGCAGCTCCTGGTCCGAGGGCATCTTCGTCAGCTTCCTTACATCCTCGGCTGCCTCGTTGAAGCGCTGTCATAGAACAGAAAGGTCTTTTCAGCTGTGTTAGCAAATTGCATCCAGCACTAAACAACTACACATTGATCAAAAATGATTACCATTATTTTATCGCTCGAGGCTAAAGCTATAGATCATGAAAAAAAATTTTCAAAATTGAAACTACTTTAGTGCCTTCAGCGCTTATGAATTTAGAATGCACATAAAGAGCAAGGACGCGGTAGTATCTGATCAGTGGTGAACATCTGAAGAGCAAGTAAAAGCTGTCGTCAACTCAGAGGTTGGTTGGACGGTCGCAGTGGAGATACGTTCAAACAGCTGTGAGTACATCTACCAGTATGTTATGCACATGACGAAAAACATTAGCAGTACTCACAAACAGTAGAATTCGTGATCATGGAACAAGATGTTTAGGTACTTTGGATTAAAGGTCACTCAGGTATTTTGTATAACGTAACTGATGACCTGTAGGCCAGGGAAGCTGCCATATCCGGAACCCTCTTACAAGGGGAGACCACGACGTTTGGAACGCGGATTTACTACAAACGTCGTACACTCGTAGTACTCCATGAGGACGACAAAATGTGTAAGCAGTAGCTTGTACTTCTCAAGCGTTATTGAGAAAATCGCAAGATAATTTCGGTCGTCAAATATATTCCTGCGCGTGGCCATTTTTACCATCAAGCTCCGGCAGCCGAGTGATTAGCGTTCAAGCAACGTAATCGCTGTATAGAGTCTTGATCGTCAGTTTCGTTTTATTTTCAACACAGTCATTTTCTTTGCTATTTATATTACAATTAATATAATGGGAAAAAATACGTGTAATCGGATGAACTTTTATTAAATTTACAATGCTATTTGCAGTCTACAAATTTTTATCACCACAAATAATTTAATATTCATAACTTGATGTTTTTCATGTTTTGACGAAAAATACCATCCTGCAACTCGTACTCGTAACTTCGAGAGCGACAATTAATCGTACATCTTCCGAAAGCCGTGTGTGCCGGTCAAAACTTGCAGTTAACAGGTAGTTTCGGGTTCCTTCCAGGTATAATGGATTTCTCAAATCACGGATAAGCATACATTTTCAGTATGGTCGTTTACTAGTCGATAGTTATGAATATTATATTATTTGTGATAATAAAAAGTTGTAGACTGCCAAATAACTTCGTAAATTTAATAAAAATTCATCCGATTACACATATTTTTACCATTACATCAATCGTAATATAAATAGTAAAGAAAATGATTGTGTTGAAAATAAAAAAAAAGAAACTGACGAACGGGTATCAATCCATCGACCCAGCGGTTACGGGGCTTGAACGCTAACCATTCGGCTGCCTCCGCTTCGTGGAACAAAATGGCCACGAGCGGGTATATATATTTGACAACCGAAATTATCTTGCGATTTTCTCAACAACGCTTGAGAAGTACTCGCTACTGCTTACACATTTTGTTGTCTTCATGGAGTACTACGAGTGTACGAAGTTTGCAGTAAATCCGCGTTCCAAACGTCGTGGCCTCCCCTTGTTAGATATCAAGTTACCTAACATCGACATATTACTTCATATTAAAATGGATGCCATATCCCACTGGGAAGAAGAATGGAAAACTTCAGCTGTAAATGAAGGAAAATATTATAGTTGGATACAACCCACATATGCAGCTAAGCATGGTATCACAACATGTCTGTAAACCGCAGACTTATCTCTGCAATCACGAGGATGAGATTTACTCGCAGCAGTTTTCCTTCGCATTTATTTCGTCTAAGAAATTCTGACATTGGTGATTGCAGGAGGTCAGATGTGGAGGACACTAATCATTTAATCTTCCCCTGCTCGAAGTACTATCAACATAGAGAACAATTCCTTTTCAGATCTTATCAATCTCAGGGATCCATTCCCAACACGTACTATTAGTTTTTAATAAGGACTGATAGAGAAGTGCTTCGATGTCTGTCAAGACCTATTTTAGTGGTCAATTTAAAAATCTGACTATAGGTCCTTAGTTAAAGTGCAACTTCTCTTTTTAAAGAATGTCTAGCGTTTATAAATTACCGTTGGTGTGCCTTTGTTCACACAACACAAAAAATAATGTTTTGTTGTGTTAATGAATCATGCTCATGTCAGAGTTAAAGAAATACCAATTTCAAGTGTTACTGGATAGTGTACTCACGCTGGAGCCCAAATAATAAATAATGGAACAAGAGCAATTCTAAACATAAATTTACCAACAGTAAACAAACACAGAGCACAAAACAGAATTTTGTACAAGGAAATAAAATTATACGTTGTCCAAGGAGATCAACGAATCAACTAATCTGAACCACGTGCACTGAACCACAAAACTTCACACATCTGGAGTTAAAGAGAATTTAAAGAACCTTCCGCCAGCGGCATATATTTTACAATATCTTACCATTGTGACCCAGAGCTGCAAAATCCTCCTCTGTGATTGTGAAACAGCTTTGCTACGGATTATCGAAGTATAATAATGTGTTACACGCTAAAATTCGTTATCAACGCGAAAGGAAGAAACGTTTGCAACGATAAACAAAGGCTGTTGTAACGCCTCTTCCGGTTATTAGACGAACTAGTTTCGAACAGTCGCAGATATGGCATCTCTTGCGAAAAATATGTGAACTATATGGAACTCTTGGGATCCTTATTTTGTAAACAGTACGAAAAGATTGATTTATAGATATATTTTTTCTAGAGGTTCATGGCGTGCAGTTTTATTCGGGATATGTCACGATTTTAATAGCACAGCTTAAACTGCTGCTAGGGAAACGATCATCAGTGATAGTTACTCTCACTATCGTAGCTTTTCCTTCGATACACCAACCAAAAATTAGGACGTATTTAAAATTTTTATATTTTCTTTTTACAATGAAGAAAAGGTAGTTTTATTAAGTATTATTCATATTTGTCTTGTTTGTTCAGGCCTAATACATAATAAATAAATTAATGGTATTCTTTGAACAGTTGGGCTCTAACATTTTTTTCCGTGGTTTACATCCCGCTAACATGCTGCCATCTGTTGGTCCACAATGGTAGTCAGTTCTCTCTCTTTCTACAGAGTTTTCGGAAATTACCGTTGCAAACTTCTAGGACTTGGAGAGAGGAATGAGGACTTAATATTTTGAACAGGAACCCATATTAGGAAAAGTCAGTAGTTGGACAAAGTTTCCGGACATGGATTCCTATTCAAAATACTATTATGTGCTCCAAGTCCTAGAAGTCTGTAACGGGAATTTCCAGACAGCCTGTACACTGAATTCCAATTCTTGTCAATGTTATTGCCAGCTGCCAGCAGCATTTTTTACTTTAGAATTCACTCGTCCAGAGGCAGGTTATGTAGCTTTCACGAAAATAAATCGTGTACAAATAGGAGTCTCAGTTCGTCATAACACTTCAAAAAAACAATTTATATAAATTAGTTTTCATTCAATATTCCGTGTGGGGCCCAAAGCTTGTTAATTTAAATGATTTGGAACTGACTCCTGTCCCGCTGGTTTACACACAGTACCGATGATTCTATTTCGGTAAGCGCTGAAGTAACGTGAACAGAAAGCTTTTAATACATAATTTTTTTTGATTGTTTGGTTACTTAATCACTTGCTTTTAAAACATAAACTGTCGCTTGTCGGAAGATTTTTTTTTTATTTTGAGAAATATTTGTCATCATTCATTAGCTTTCCTTGAATTTCTTAGACATGTGGTTTCATAATATGAATCATTCTTGCTAATACTGTACATCTCATTGAATTCATCTGGTCACCTCTTTTCATCCAGTCGTTTGGTTTCTTCCATTCCCACGCCACTGGTCGTTTCGGCATTCTGATCTTAACACAAAATTCGCTATAAAAAGGACACCTATTTATAAACGTTGACGAAAAGTTGACCTAAAAATTTTCTATTGGTATTCAATATAAAGCAAATATCGGAACGGCAATACCACTAATGACAGGCGATAACAGAATGCAGTCAACAATAACGATTGAATATTTCAACTCAGAAATGAAAGCGCCAGAATGCGTAGACTGTTTTCATTCCGTTGCTCTCACAGACTGGTTTCACTCAACAGAAATGAATGAATAGTAATGCTGTGGTCAGTTGGTCCGATTAACTGGCGATTAAATCGGTGCTTCCAACCACTGTATTCCGCGTTCTACATTGCTGTCGCAGGAAGCTATGGGTAAACTTATGAGGCAATCGTTGGACGAAAGAGGATGTGTGTTCTAATATATCTGACGTGTTAACAGAGAGCAAGTATATTTCAGCTTACACATATTCGTCGATTCGCCCTGAAAAAGTGCTTTTACTGAGGTTATTACATTTGTAACTGGAGCCGGCCGGAGTGGCCGTCCGGTTCTAGGCGCTACAGTCTGGAACCGAGCGACCGCTACGGCCGCAGGTTCGAATCCTGCCTCGGGCATGGATGTGTGCGATGTCCTTAGGTTAGTTAGTTAATTAGTTCTAAGTTCTAGGCGACTGATGACCTCAGAAAAGTCCCATAGCGCTCAGAGCCATTTTAACGTATACCAAACGGAAATAGCACGTGTAGCAGATTTTTGAAACATTGGAGGACAAGGAAGAACTAGTTATATGTAGTTTGTGTGGGTGGTCCTATGCCACATATGGAGGAATGCGTAACCCCCAACTATGCCACAAAGATTATTACAATGATGAGGGGCTATGAAAATAACTAAGTCTTTAAATAAGAAAAAGAAAGAATGTACATCAACATTTATGAAAATAATCGTATGCAAATGTATCGAAAACATCTAACAGGAGAAATATCTACATTTATGTAATTCAGCCACATGCATAGGTCAGTGTGTGTGAAGGGGGGGGGGGGGGGGGAGGGTACCGGGTACCAGGTACCACGCTTGTGGGATGACAAAACTTTGCAGGTTCTGTGGCACGAGTTCAGAAATATTGTTTTCGTCATTTCTTCCGTGTTTTTTTTTTCTAACAACTGAAAAACTCAGTATTATAGTGCATCGACAGGTTTGAACAAGAATCTGAAACACGTTGCAAAACCATGGAATTTATATCAGATCGTTTTGATATTTTAGAGCCCAGCGGTCTGATTAAAACGTCAGAAATTGGACTCCCCGAGCGTAAAAAGTTCAGTTGACAGTTAAGATGTGATTTCTGATTCCACGCCTCAGAAGATTTCTGCAAGTTTCTGAAGTCCAGAAGTACCGTTGGATATCTTAGTTCCTGACTGAATACGGATTTAGTTCTTTTCTTAACCCTATTTTCGTGTTAACATTTTTCTAAGCTTCGTATGTTTCGGTAGCGTCATGTGAGAGGAGTTTTTCACAACTTAGGTTCACATGAATCAAGAATTATTCTCTAGTTTATCAGTTTTGTCAATGAAAGATAACATAGCTAAATGTACGCATCGATTATGATAACGCAGTTTCATAATTAACAGCAGAAAAAGTTAGAAGGAAGAGATTCTAAGCTACATGATAAAGTCATCTATCACTAAGAAGGCTTTAGATTATTTGTACTACTTCATTAATAATTAATTAAACCGTATTATTTATAAAAATTTACATTTTTTCCATTCATAAAAATTATTTACAAAATAGTTAACAATATACTTTCCTTATTTGACCACTTGTATCGAAGTGTTGCCTTCCCCTAAAAAATTATTTGATATTTTTGAGGAGTTGGTGGGGTTTGGGAAGGTGACAAGTTAAAACATCGCACCAGATGTCAAACTACGCTGTGACGCTTCTGGCCATATGACAATTTCGTATGTCTTTGAATACAATTGTGAAGATAAAATGCTTTTAAAGTTAGTTTCTCCTGATTGTCTCGTGATGGGTCGAGCACACACCACCAGGAATTTTGTTCTTTTCTCAACAATACATTGATTCACCGAGACTGACATACTCGATTTAATTGTTTTGTGCCGACGCATTGAGACACCCCAAATTTAATGTAATTTATACCACTAGTAAAATGGTCTCACAGCGTTATTAATTTGTAAATGGTGTTTAGCTCTACTATCAATTTTAACTACTAGTTATTAGCTGTCACTGTAGTAACTTATGGAGATACATAAAGAGATCGTCTAGAGCTATTATTCTGGAGAGAAAAACTCGCATAGTTTCATCTGAAGAAAAGTAATTTCATGCCTGCATCGCGGTTGTTAATAAGGTTACGATAATACACTGTTTGCTATGTTGAAGAGGCCCTAATGACTAAGCGTGAAAATGAAACTAGATTATCGGTGTCTTTAGCGTAACAAAAGGTATTTAAAGTGAAATAGATGCCTCGTCCTATGTGTAGGATTCGAGGAAGAACAGAAGCCCGACGTCATGGAGACGGCGACTATTTGGAACTCTCTACCCCCTCATCCTCCACCTCGTCGTTCTGTTCAGGGCTCCGACAGAAGTTGTGCGAAGGTTCCGTCTATGGAAAAACTACTCTGTGAGCAGCACTACAGGGAACACTTACAAATATGTGTTCGAAAATTGTGGAGGGTAAAGTGTTTCCTGTTCTACATTAAGCCCTTTCTGCGTCCTTCAATTCGTTCAAGACCAAATTCTTTTTCTGCTCCACCTCGCCGTTCTGTTCAAGGTTCCGACAGAAAATGTGAGAAGGCTCTATCTGTGGAGAAACTACTCTGTGAGAAGCACTGCAGGGAACACTTATAAATGTGTGTTCGAAAATTGAGGTGGGTAAAGTGTTTCCTGTTCTACATTAAGCCCTTTTTGCATCCTTGAATTCGTTCAAGACCAAATTCTTTTTTCTGCTGATCATGTACACGATTCCTAATGTGTAGTTCCGGCAATCTCCCTTCCAGAATGTATTTCCGCTTTATCTGTCATAAAGGATTTTATTTTATAGTTTATTCTTTTTATGCTATCACACATTCGTTTCATCTTTCTCTCGTGTAACACTGCATCTCTACGTTGTCTGATTTTTCTGTCGTCCATTTTGCACGCGTTCCAAGTCTTAAGTATCTGTACTTAAGTCGGCCTTGTTGCCAGTGATGTCCATAACCTGACTCTCTCACCTTGCTTCCATTCTACATTTTTTTTATCGGTAAGTTATCTGTGATCAAATGACGGTCGCGCTTGTATTCCGCTGTACTGCTTAAGATGTGTATTAATTAACTCTTTTCTCTTTTCATTACGAATCTCACAACGTATTACCCTGTTAAAAACACCAAGCTTCTTTAACGCTATGGTGTTCAAATGCTGAAATTGTGAACAGGATTACATCTGACACTATGAATCCCAATGTCCCTTTAAATGTAGGATATGGAGGATTTGATACGGCGACTGTAATACTGACAATCACCTACCAAGTGAGTATAGCCCAGAATGTAAAAATACGCCTGAGAACACGTTTTAGTTACCAAAAACTTAATTGTTTTGCACTAGATACTGAAAAAATAGCTGTTATCGTTTGACACTTTCACTGTTCTGCACTGGAGATGTTCACACCAGGGAACCTGCGCCAGACTTTGACACTGTAATGACAGTATTTAAAATAAGTGACGTCGTTGGAATAAGTGTAGTTGGCGACAATGACATGTGTTTGTCGTTTCGGAAAGTGTATTCTTTCAGAAAAGTCAACTTGTACGATGGGCAGAGATAATGGACTATTGCTTTTGTCACCATTATTGTATATGACGATACTGTATACAAATTATCTAGTTCAAAACTAATTTAAAATGAATAAAATGGTATTTGTAACAAAACATATGAAAAGGGAATCTCTTACTTGTGATTAATAAGCTAGCTTCGTAAAGGTATGACGCTGGGCATCGATGATCCCTTTTTGCCTATGATAGTTAAAAGCCTCTTATGTTAAAATTTTCCACAAGTAGTAAGTTTTAGTGCAAAATCCGTATGGAATGTCAAATGCCGGTTAAAAAAATCTTTCTAACGATACCTCATTCATTGCTGAACGATTAGTACGTGTTGATAAAAAGAGATATTGATTTGAGAAATGATGTATATGATACATTAACGCATCTTTTTGACACTAACCTTTCCTTTAATGTTGCATACACTTCGATGTCATCCTAGAAACATTGCAACCGATGACAGACTGCCGAACTTCTGATGTCTCATTGTGAGAAATCTATTGTATTCCTCACCTTTGTGTCGCAAGTGAACTCTCACGTGCTACCCATGGCACACAATGGCCACGGCCGGATGACTGATAGGCTAAACGATAACAGCTACTGACCTCCAGAACACTAACCGGTATAAAAATCCAATAATCGTATTTCAGGAGCAGTTGCTATATGTAAAGTTTTTCTCTTTACCGAAAAGACGTACCACTCATCAGTACATCAAGGAGAGGAAAGTAATGTTAAAATTCTCACAGCCTGAAGCAGTGGCTCCCAACAGGGGGGAAATTATCCCCTGAGGAGTAAAATGAAATTTTCTAAGGAAGAAATAAAAAGGGTTCAGTAGTGTTTGGGTCTCGAAACTGAACTATTTTCAAAAGATCACTATTATTATTATCATCACTATTCCATAAAACTGTATTACTGATTACATTAGTTACCAATAATTAAATTTTTTATTTCAAATACTACCATTAAAGCTTGAGAGAATGTGGTGAAGGTTACAGCTTGTCAAACGAATGCATGAACACCACCTCCCTTGCTCTCCAAATAGTCCATCTGTGACGGTAATAATGATACATATTTGCTTAAATATCTCTTAATAATGCCCTCTCCGAGTTATATGTAGTTCCAACAATTGACCAGAAACTACTTCATTATTCACTTCGCTACAATAAACGATCTACTTCAGATCACAAAACAGCAGTAATTACGTAGTGGCTAGTACAGTGCTGTGCGGAAGTGGTAAGGCGCAAAGCACTGGCACCATAAAGTCTTCCAATTTCTGTAATTTTAGGTGTAAGCAGTCCAAGAATCTCATGGTACACAAGCATATGGTGTAGTGTACACCCTTTGACTTCGTTGATTTTAAAATGGGATTGCTGGGTGTGAGTAAAGCAAGTGAGAGGAAGCACGTTTTGTAAGTACCATCAATGTGGATAATTAGCTTTCTTTTCTGAGGAGGAGTTGTACGTAATCATCGCAATGAATTGAGAATTACATCTTTCTATAAATATGAATAAAATGTTGTTACAATTAAGCAGTACCAGTTGTATCATTAATTCATTATTTCGGGGGTTTAATAAGACACATACTAAAACTAACTACCATTTACCTTCCATCATTTAAAAAATAAAAGCGTTCACAGATAATGCTCTTACATTCTAAAATTTCCTTAGGCGCTAATGTTGTTGATGGCTGGGAGACGGGGTGGGTAATAGCCAGTATCTAATTGCACTCAGGGGTCATAGTCTCCAAAAGGTTGGTTAATCACTGGCGTAAAGCAAAACCAAAGTTTGATGCCTGCCGCATACACGTTTAGTGCTGCAAATTTAATTGAACTTGGTAACTTCTGACAGCAAAAAACAATTCTCTGTAATGTCTCTCTTCCATTGCTTCTCGCGAATTATACGTCAGACATATGCCGTCATGCAAGAAATCCTTTTACGATACTGTGTTGGAGAAATTCTATTTGCTCGCAGATACCAGTGAGGCAGAATTTGTAAACATCTGGATTTGTGGTCGAGTGCCACACGGCATCGATAGTAGAATCCCTGGATTCTTAGCAAATTTATTGAGAAACACGATACTTTTTCGGCCAGCAGGCTATGGAAGAAGATCAAAACCGGAAGTGTTCGCTTGTCTAAGCGATCGTAGAACACTACTGGTGACACTTCTTTCGTTTGGTCGGCTACAATGCTAAGTTGGTATTGAAATTTAAAAATATTATAGCCTAACTTATGGGAAAAGGGTCTTTTTTTCAGAAGACTTTATGGTTTTCCTACTTGTTGCCTGTTTGTTGGTGAGATACTAAATTCCTTTCTTTCATCTACTTCTATATCTATATAGTGCGAGCTACTTTACGGCATGTGGTAGTGGACTGTGTGTTGTGAAGATGTGTACTTGTTAGAAGCTAAAGCTGAGAGACTGTTAGCAGTGTATTATTTATTGCTGGTCCAATGGCTGAATAAGGAGTTTCTCGAGTGCAGTCACACAGCAACAGATCTCAGGTGAGTGACGTCGGAGTGAATTGTTTTCTTCGATAACATGATATTGGCGAAAGCTATCAACACAATTCGGGAAGCATAGCAGCATAGAAAGTGCATCGGTGTCACCGATAGTGTGTTTTCTTTACCAATCCTAGCACAGTTACAGGGCAGCAAAATAGTGAGGGAATATGGAGCACTTAAGTCATCCTTTCTTCCGACTTCGCAGAAGGATGAGGAGAAAGTTTCGTCTCAGTTACGTTTATCCTTTCTTTTTATTTATTTTTCTTGATTTTTGGGATGTCAGTTATAACGATATGGAGGTGAGGAATACACGACGCCCACTCCTTGAGCGCAGAAAATCTCCGGCCCGGCCGGGAATCGAACGCGGGCCCTTTTGGTTATCGATCCGCCGCGCTGATCGCGTAGCTACTACCGATGGGGACTAAGTTAACCCTACAGTTCGGAGAAGGAGAAGGAAGCGAACCAAGCCCGCATCTGTTTGTACAGTCGCACTGTTTAAGGGAAAATTGTGTCGTTCTGCTTTGGTCTTCACTCATGCAGGGTTTAAAGCGCAGTGTCAACTCTCTGCTGGAGACGCGGAAAACACGTTTTTCGAGGGAAGGAAACACAGCAAGTGTACTTGCAATGGAGCGGCAAACGGCTCGCAGAGAAGACTGACACGATTTCACACACGGAAGACACAACAGTTTCGACAAGGGAAACTCCCCTTCGCACACTCCTCAGATTTAGTGGTAAGGGGGCCCAGTGGAGAGCCGGTCAAAACCTGAACACAGATAAAGTATGAAAACAGGAAGAAGGCATACTGAACTTTGAAGAAAAAGTGAAATAGAAATAGTGAACGGTCGAAGGACAAGAAGTGCAATTTAAAGCAATTTACAACTGGCTAAAAGAGCAACGGCGTCGCGGTTAACGTCAGAGTGTTAGCTGCCCTCTGTAATACAAAACTGAGTGAACGGATCAACGATGAACTTGAAAGAGCGTCATGGAACGCCCGCCCCGAACAAATACAACGAACAATAACGAACAGAATGAGATAAAAAAAAGATGGCCACGGTGTTGGACTGCCTAGTTCAAACCTCTCTTGTGCTAATAGAGATTTGAACACGGGTTACACACTTGGCAGTCCAACACCGTGACCACATTTTTTTTATTTTCTATTTTGTTGATCTCATTTTCTTCGGTCAAGGTTCGTTCGGTTTGTTCGATGCGGACGTCCCATGACGCTTGTTCAGGTTCATCGGTGATCCACTAGCTTAGGTTTTTTTTTTTTTTTTACTGAAGACACAAGACACCTAACCCTCTGACCGAACACGCTGAGCTACCGTGCCGGCAATAATCTCTACGCCATTGATGTGTTAGGCTGGTCTATCTTGCACTTCTTGCCCTTCAACCGTTCACTGTTTCTGTTTTGCTTCTTTTTTTCACAGTTCAGCAAACGTTCTTCCTGTTTTCATGCTTGATCAGTGTTCAGTTTTTGATGGGCTGTCCACTGCGCTACCTTACCCCTAAATCTGAGAGGGGTGCGATGAGGAGGTTCCCTGGTGAGTAGTAAGCGAACAAGCGCAGAGAACCAGGAAGTGAAAAGAAAATACAGTGAAATGAAAAATATACAGATGTATCGTGAGTGTGTTCTCTGTAAGGAGTACAATGTCCAGTGTTGTGGTGCAGAACTGTGTATTACATTTCGGTGAATTTGAAATGCTAATGAGTCACACAGAACTGAAGAGTGGAAATCTGACCACATAGGATAGATATTGGAACAGTAAATAAATAAATAAATAAATAAATAAAAAATGGATGAAATATGTGAAGAAACTATAACAGAGTGCCAAAAAAAGGAAAAGTAGAAATGTTCAAGGAATACTGAACACTGATCAGTTTAAAGAGGAAAGAAAGGAAACAGATAGGTTAATTAGAAGAATCGAAAGAGATTCTGAAAAGAGAAAACTTGCAGAACTGACTAAAACTTTTGTAAAGTAATACTCGTGATTTTTATCAGTCATTTAAGGGCAGACTGAAAGGAAATAAAACCCCATGTGTCTATTCATAAATGAATATGGCAGGTTTCGTTAAGCCACATTGAAAATTGCGAAATAGTTCCAAAATATTTTGATCAGTTTCTTAATTTCCAGAACCAATCTATAATGTGGAATTCTCAAACACTCATAAAATCTAGTAGAAGATTTACCACTGACTTTCAAAGAAAGCTAATGGAGAAGACTATTACAGCGGAACTTCAGAAATGGCCTTTACCAAAAATAAAAAAAATGTGCTACAATTAATCTTTGAAGAAACCTGGAGAACAGAAGAAATTGCAGGAGAGTGGAAGATAGCATCGATACATCGACTTCAAAAATTTCTTTGCTACTAGTTGCATATAAACTATTTTCCAAGATTCTACTAAACAGAGTAGAAACAGTACACAGTGAACATCAAGGTGGTTTTATAAAGGCGTATGAACAAATATTTAGTCTGAAGTCCATCATTTTCCACAGATTACGGAATTCAGAAGATATTACAGTAATGTCTGCTGATTTCAGAAGGCCATTACTTTTGTTGACAGAGACAGTATACATAAAATAACCCGAGACTTCTAAATTAGTAAATCTTATTCGTGACACACTTGCACTCATAGTATCTAAACTGAATTTACGGAAGTCAGCCCTGCGAAATGAACACAGGTTTACGGTAAGGTAATGGTCTATCTGCAATTCTTTTTAATTGTGTTCTAGAAAAAACAGCGAGAATATGGAAATAAAAACTGAATGAGTAATATTTCACCAATGACGTTTGGAAGAGGAAACGAGAATACTAGAATAAACGGCTCGCATTTTGAGATGATTGTGCTATACTTTCCGAAAATATGACCCATGTTGTAATAAAAATTAACTTTTAGAAGAAAGTGGCAGAAGGATCGACTTCATAATTTATGCAGGAATAAATAAATATTTAACAAGGGTTAATGCACCGAAATTACTGAAAACAAATACCGGCGAAATAGAAAAAATTTTTAAATTTCAGTATCGTGGGGAAATAATCCAAGAAAATGGTTTGTAAAAAGCCGCAGTAGAGAAAGGATGCATAAAGCGTATATAGTGTAACTAAAGACCTTCAAAATAATAAGTGCCCGTCTAAAAATGCAAAAATAAGGCGTTACAATACAGTAGTGAAACTAGAATGTCTAGATGGAAGCGAATGTCTTGCGTTAAATTACAATATAGATAAATTAGAAATAACAAAGCCAAATGTTTAGGAAAATATTATACATACAGATAATTATGGAAGGCTAAAAATTACGAAGTAACGATGGACTTTATCTAAACACAGAAAACATATCAGAAATAATGAGAAAACGAAGAGTGATATTTTTTGGACTATAGACTAGCCAAAACGATCTTCAGATATTTATGGTTTAATAAGCCAACAATAAACTGGATCTATGATGCCAAAAAATACTGAGAAAAAAGAGTTATAATAGCTGAAGGAATAACTGTCAGAAAAGGATAGGAAAAAAGTACTGGATACAGAAGATTTCGAAAGTAGGAAAGGGAAAAAAACTGATCTTAAATTGTCAGAGGAAAGGGAAAACCATACTGAATAGACGAGAAAGTAGAAAAGAAAAGAACAACAGACAAGGAGTTGAAACTGGCTCATGATCCTTAGTTGGCTCATTCGAGGATAAAACGAAAATTAAAAAGGAAGCCTGTCGCACTTGGAAAGAATTCTAGTAGAACGAATGGTAAGAGAGACATTGGCAGACCAAACAGTCGTTGGCAACTACTTTCACTGTGAATCGCCCACTTTTTGAAAGAAGAAGATGTGAGAAACAGTGTGTTTTGGCTGAGAAACTTAAAATTATTAACATTTTCCTGCACTTTGTTCGCTAGTTTAAATTATTAGTTCTTGGAAGCTTTCTGTGTTGCTAAGGACAAGACAGCAAGCCCAAAGTTTCGAGGTTTGATCTGCAGTCAATCCTACGATTTCTTTTTCTGTCACTTATCTCTTCTTTCACCTCTGCTAATAAAGTGTTGATCTGAAAAATTCCAAATTGCACAGCGGTTCAAAATCGCCATTAAACTTTAGGTCCCTCTATAATTGATTGGGTAAGTCATTTCAAAGGTCGTAGCACGGCAAGTGCATGCTATGTGTAAACTAATCTTCAGGTTGAGGACAGATTTACTTACCGCGAGAAATGATTGTTCAACATAAATGGAGATGTTAGGCAATCCTGCAGGTTGCGCTGTTGTACACTAGTGGCCATTAAAATTGCTACACCAAGAAGAAATGCAGATGATAAACGGGTATTCATTGAACAAATATATTATACTAGATCTGACATATGATTATACTTTCACGCAATTTAGTTGCATAGATCCTGAGAAATCAGTACCCAGAACAACCACCTCTGACCGTAATAACGGCCTTGATACGCCTGGGCATTGAGTCAGAGCTTGGATGACGTGTACAGTTACAGCTGCCCATGCAGATTCAACATGATACCACAGTTCATCAAGAGTAGTGACTGGGGTATTGTCACGAGCCAGTTGCTCGGCCACCATTGACCAGACGTTTTCAGTTGGTGAGAGATCTGGAGAAAGTTCTGGTCAGGGCAGCAGTCGAACATTTTCTGTATCCAGAAAGGTCCGTACAGGACCTGCAACATGCGGTCGTACATTATCCTGCTCAAATGTAGGGTTTCGCAGGGATCGAATGAAGGGTAGAGCTACGGGTCGTAACACATCTGATATGTAACGTCCACTGTTCAAATTGCCGCCAATGCGAACAAGAGGTGACCGAGATGTGTAACCAATGGCACCCCATACCATCAAGGCGGGTGATTCACCAGTATGGCGATGACAAAACACGCTTCCAATGTGCGTTCACCGCGATGTCGCCAAACACGGATGCGACCATCATGATGCTGTAAACAGAACCTGAATTCATCTGAAAAAAATGACGTTTTGCCATTTGTGCACCCAGGTTAGTCGTTGAGTACACCATCGCAGGCGCTCCTATGTGATGCAGCGTCAAGGGTAACCGCAGCCATGGTCTCCGAGCTGGTAGTCCATGCTGCTGCAAACGTCGTCGAACTGTTCGTGCAGATGGTTGTTGTCTTGCAAACGTCCTCATCTGTTGACTCAGGGATCGAGATGTGGCTGTACGATCCGTTACAGCCGTGGGGATAAGATGCCTGTGATCTCGACTGCTAGTGATACGAGGGCGTTGGGATCCAGCACGGCGTTCCGTATTACCCACTTAAACCCACCGATTCCATATTCTGCTAACAGTCCTTGGATCTCGACCAACGCGAGGAGCAATGTCGCGATATGATAAACCGCAATCGCGATAGGCTACAATCCGACCTTTATCAAAGTCGGAAACGTGATGGTACGCATTTCTCCTCCTTACACGAGGCATCACAACAACGTTTTACCAGACAACGCCGATCAACTGCTGTTTGTGTATGAGAAATCGGGTGGAAACATTCCTCATGTCAACACGTTGTAGGTGTCTCCACCAGCGCCAACCTTGTGTGAATGATCTGAAAAGCTAATCATTTGCATATCACAGCATTTTCTTCCTGTTGGTTAAATTTCTGCGTCTGTAGCACGTCAGCTTCGTGGTGTAGCAATTTTAATGGCCAGTAGTGTACGTATCCATGAACGGCACCTGTGCAATGTCGTCAATACGTTACTAGTGTCGGTTACGGTGAGAAATTTTTGTGTAGTTGTAAGTGCATTATGCCGGAGCTAAGTGGATTCTAACGCGGGTGCTTTCGTAACCAAGGGAGCCGAAGAGTTTCAAGGGTCATTGTATCGAAGATATATACAGCAAACAGGGAAAGCGAAAAAACGCCATCCGCTAAACTACAAAGTCAACGAAAGTGTATGTAGAGCGATCGTGACGGTCACTGAAGAGGACGACATCTGGAAAAATCACTGCAGAAATGAATGTCGCACTCGCGAACCCTGTCAGCATCAAAACAACACGAATGGAGCTCCACAAACGGGGAATTGCAGGGCGAGCTCTAATTCCAAAACCACTTATTGGTGATACAGTTGCCTGTAACACGAATACATGGTGCGGAAGCAATAATATCTGGAGTGTAGAGCAATGGAAGAAAGTCATTTGGTCGGATGAGTCTAGTTTCACACTGTATCCAACTTCTGGCTGAGTTTACGTCCCAAGATTGAAACATGGCGGAGGGTTCGGAATGATTTGGGTAGCCAAACCTTGGTGTTCCATGGGGCTCATGGTTACTCTGCAAGATCGCATTACTGCCAAAGATTATGTGACCATTCTGGTAGATCAAGCCATTCCCACGGTAGAAGTGTTTTTTGCCCAATGATGCAAAATTGCAGCGGTGTACTGTAGGTCTCTAGAAGAGCGCAGCGTTCCAAAGGATTGGAAAACGGCACAGGTCATCCCCGAAAAAGAAGGGACGTCGAACACATGTGCAGAACTATAGACCTATATCTCTAACGTCGATCAGTTGTAGAATTTTGGAAGACGTATTATGTTCGAGTATAATGACTTTTCTGGAGACTAGAAATGTACTCTGTAGGAATCAGCACGGGTTTCGAAAAAGATGATCATGTGAAACCCAGCTCGCGCCATTCGTTCACGAGACTCAGAGAGCCATAGACACAGGTTTCCAGGTAGATTCAGAGTTTTTTGACTTCCGGAAGGCGTTAGATACAGTTCCCCAAAGTCGTTTAATGAATAAAGTAAGAGCATATGAACTATCAGACCAATTGTGTGATTGGATTGAAGACTTCCTAGATAACAGAACGCAGCATGTCATTCTCAATGGAGAGGAGTCTTCCGAAGTAAGAGTGATTTCAGGTGTGCCGCAGGGGAGTGTCGTAGGACCGTTGCTATTCACAATATACACTCCTGGAAATGGAAAAAAGAACACATTGACACCGGTGTGTCAGACCCACCATACTTGCTCCGGACACTGCGAGAGGGCTGTACAAGCAATGATCACACGCACGGCACAGCGGACACACCAGGAACCGCGGTGTTGGCCGTCGAATGGCGCTAGCTGCGCAGCATTTGTGCACCGCCGCCGTCAGTGTCAGCCAGTTTGCCGTGGCATACGGAGCTCCATCGTAGTCTTTAACACTGGTAGCATGCCGCGACAGCGTGGACGTGAACCGTATGTGCAGTTGACGAGACTTTGAGCGAGGGCGTATAGTGGGCATGCGGGAGGCCGGGTGGACGTACCGCCGAATTGCTCAACACGTGGGGCGTGAGGTCTCCACAGTACATCGATGTTGTCGCCAGTGGTCGGCGGAAGGTGCACGTGCCCGTCGACCTGGGACCGGACCGCAGCGACGCACGGATGCACGCCAAGACCGTAGGATCCAACGCAGTGCCGTAGGGGACCGCACCGCCACTTCCCAGCAAATTAGGGACACTGTTGCTCCTGGGGTATCGGCGAGGACCATTCGCAACCGTCTCCATGAAGCTGGGCTACGGTCCCGCACACCGTTAGGCCGTCTTCCGCTCACGCCCCAACATCGTGCAGCCCGCCTCCAGTGGTGTCGCGACAGGCGTGAATGGAGGGACGAATGGAGACGTGTCGTCTTCAGCGATGAGAGTCGCTTCTGCCTTGGTGCCAATGATGGTCGTATGCGTGTTTGGCGCCGTGCAGGTGAGCGCCACAATCAGGACTGCATACGACCGAGGCACACAGGGCCAACACCCGGCATCATGGTGTGGGGAGCGATCTCCTACACTGGCCGTACACCACTGGTGATCGTCGAGGGGACACTGAATAGTGCACGGTACATCCAAACCGTCATCGAACCCATCGTTCTACCATTCCTAGACCGGCAAGGGAACTTGCTGTTCCAACAGGACAATGCACGTCCGCATGTATCCCGTGCCACCCAACGTGCTCTAGAAGGTGTAAGTCAACTACCCTGGCCAGCAAGATCTCCGGATCTGTCCCCTATTGAGCATGTTTGGGACTGGATGAAGCGTCGTCTCACGCGGTCTGCACGTCCAGCACGAACGCTGGTCCAACTGAGGCGCCAGGTGGAAATGGCATGGCAAGCCGTTCCACAGGACTACATCCAGCATCTCTACGATCGTCTCCATGGGAGAATAGCAGCCTGCATTGCTGCGAAAGGTGGATATACACTGTACTAGTGCCGACATTGTGCATGCTCTGTTGCCTGTGTCTATGTGCCTGTGGTTCTGTCAGTGTGATCATGTGATGTATCTGACCCCAGGAATGTGTCAATAAAGTTTCCCCTTCCTGGGACAATGAATTCACGGTGTTCTTATTTCAATTTCCAGGAGTGTACATAAATGACCTTGTGGATGACATCGGAAGTTCACTGAGGCTTTTTGCGGATGATGCTGTGGTATATCGAGAGGTTGTAACAATGGAAAATTGTACTGAAATGCAGGAGGATCTGCAACGAATTGACGCACGGTGCAGGGAATGGCAATTGAATCTCAATGTAGATAAGTGTAATTTGCTGCGAATACATAGAAAGAAAGATCCTTTACATTTAGCTACAATATAGCAGGTCAGCAACTGGAAGCAGTTAATTCCATAAATTATCTGGGAGTAGGCATTAGGAGTGATTTAAAATGGAATGATCATATAAATTTGATCGTCTGTAAAGCAGATGGCAGACTTTCATTGAAAGAATTCTAAGGAAATGCAATCCGAAAACAAAGGAAGTAGGTTACAGCACACTTGTCCGCCCACTGCTTGAATATTGCTGACCAGTGTGGGATCCGTACCAGGTAGGGTTGATAGAAGAGAAAGAGAAGGTTGGTTGGTCGGTTGTTTCGGGGAAGGAGACCAGACAGCGAGGTCATCGGTCTCCTCGGATTAGGGAAGGACGGGGAAGGAAGTCGGCCGTGCCCTTTGAAAGGAACCATCCCGGCATTTGCCTGGAGCGATTTAGGGAAATCACGGAAAACCTAAATCAGGATGGCCGGACTCGGGATTGAACCGTCGTCCTCCCGAATGCGAGTCCAGTGTCTAACCACTGCACCACCTCGCTCGGTCAGAAAGAGAAGATCCAACGGAGAGTAGCGCGCTTCGTTACAGGATCATTTAGCAATCGCGAAAGCGTTACGGAGATGATAGATAAACTCCAGTGGAAGACTCTGCAGGAGAGACGCTCAGTAGCTCGGTACGGGCTTCTGTTGAAGTTTCGAGAACATACCTTCACCGAGGAGTCAAGCAGTATATTGCTCCCTCCTACGTGTATCTCGCGAAGAGACCATGAGGATAAAACCAGAGAGATTAGAGCCCACACAGAGGCATACCGACAATCCTTCTTTCCACGAACAACACGAGAGTGGAATAGAAGGGAGAACCGATAAAGGTGCTCAAAGTACCCTCCGCCACACACCATCAGGTGGCTTGCGGAGTATGGATGTATATTTAGATGTAGAATGATGGTGATGTGTTCCAAGACGACAGGCCCCCTGCTCAAATAGTTCACATCGTCCACGACTGGTTATGTGACCACGAGGATGATTTTTCGTATCTCCCCAGCTCACCACACTGACAGATCTCAATGTTATTGAGCCTTTGTGATTTACTCTTGAGAGAAGGTTGCGTGACGCCATCCATCTCCAGAATCGTTACCTGAACTTGCCACCATTTCGCAGGAGCAAGAATGGTATAAGATTCCCATAAAAATCAAACAGGGCCTTTGATTACCTATTCCGAGAGGACTGGAAGCTGTTTTGAACGGAAACTGTTTTCCTACACCGCGTTAGACATAATGTTTTGCGATTTTGGTGTTTCCATATTTTTGGCCAACATTATGCATTAACTACACACATGCTCATAAATTAAGGATAATGCTGATATACGAGGTGTGGCTAGAAAAAAACCGGACTAGTACTGGTGAAACAATAAAACGAATTCAATAAGGCTGAAAGTCTCGTGGCCTGTCACGTGACTCTCGCTCCGCCTACTGCTCGAGTTTCATCTGCCTCCTGCACTCAGTCTGCCCGTGGCGTCTGTTTTAAGTAGTTGACGTTTTGTCTGTGCGTCGGAAAATGTTGAGTGTACAGAAAGAACAGCGTGTTAACATCAAATTTTGTTTCAAACTAGGAAAATCTGCAAGTGAAACGTTTGTAATGTTACAACAAGTGTACGGCGATGATTGTTTATCGCGAACACAAGTGTTTGAGTAGTTTAAACGATTTAAAGATGGCCGCGAAGACACCAGTGATGACACTCGCACTGGCAGACCGTTGTCAGCAAAAACTGATGCAAACATTGAAAAAATCGGTAAACTTGTTCGACAAGATCGCCGTTTAACAATCAGAGCAGTATCTGAGTTAACAGGAGTTGACAAGGAAAGTGTCGAACAAGTTTACCGATTTTTTCAATGTTTGCATCAGTTTTTGCTGACAATGGTCTGCCAGTGCGAGTGTCATCACTGGTGTCTTCGCGGCCATCTTTAAATCGTTTAAACCACTCAAACACTTGTGTTCGCGATAAACAATCATCACCGTACACTTGTTGTAACATTACAAACGTTTCACTTGCAGATTTTCCTAGTTTGAAACAAAATTTGATGTTAACACGCTGTTCTTTCTGTACACTCAACATTTTCCGACGCACAGACAAAACGTCAACTACTTAAAACAGACGCCACGGGCAGACTGAGTGCAGGAGGCAGATGAAACTCGAGCAGTAGGCGGAGCGAGAGTCACGTGACAGGCCACGCGACTTTCAGCCTTATTGCATTCGTTTTATTGTTTCACCAGTACTAGTCCGGTTTTTTTCTAGCCACACCTCGTATGTTGAGACAACGCTCTGGTGGGCGGTTTGCGGGTTTTTAATCACCTCGGGGTATGATCATGCGGTGCATTGACCTGCGGTCGTTGCACAGTGGCGCTGGCAGCAGTCCACATATGCACAGGTGTGTTGGTGCATGTCAGAGTACGCTGCAGCGAGTAAGTGTGCAGACGTTTCCCGACGTGCTAATAGTGACTGTGTGTTGAAAATGGCTCAAAGAGCACATATTAACGACGTTATGAGGGGTAGAATACTAGGGCAACTGGAGGCTGGTCAAACACAGCAGGTCGTAGCACGGGCCCTCCGTGTGCCACAAAGTGTGATCTCAAGATTATGGCAACGATTCCAGCAGACAGGAAATGTGTCCAGGCGCTACAGTACGGGACGTCCACAGTGTACAACACCACAAGAAGACCGCTATCTCTGCATCAGTGCCCGCAGACGGCCACGGAGTACTGCAGGTAGCCTTGCTCGGGACCTTACCGCAGCCACTGGAACAGTTGCCTCCAGACACACAGTATACAGACGACTGAACAGACATGGTTTATTCGCTCGGAGACCTGCAAGGTGCATTCCATTGATCCCTGGTCACAAAAGAGCCCGTAAAACCTGGTGTCAAGAACACAATACACGGTCATTGGAACAGTGGTCCCACGTTATGTTCACGGACGAGTCCAGGTATACTATGAACAGTGATTCTCGCCGGGTTTTCATCTGGTGGGAACCAGGAACCAGATACCAACCCCTTAATGTCCTTGAAAGGGACCTGTATGGAGGTCGTGGTTTGATGGTGTGTGGGGTGGGATTATGATTGGTGCATGTACACCCCTGCATGTCTTTGACAGAGGAACTGTAATAGGTCAGGTGTATCGGGACGTCATTTTGCACCAGTATGTCCGCCATTTCAGGGGTGCAGTGGGTCCCACCTTCCTCCTGATGGATGATAACGCACGGCCCCACCCAGCTGCCATCGCGGGGGAGTACCTTGAAACAGAAGATATCAGGAGAATGGAATGGCCTGGCTGTTCTCCAGACCTAACATCATCGAGCACGTCTGGGATGCTCTCGGTCGACGTATCGCTGCACGTCTTCAAACCCCTACGACACTTCAGGAGCTCTGACAGGCACTGGTGGAAGAATGAGAGGCTATACCCCAGCAGCTGCTCGACCACCTGATCCAGAGTATGCCAACCCGTTGTGCGGCCTGTGTACGTGTGCATGCTGATCATATCCCATATTGGTGTCAGGGAACATGGGCAGGAAACAGTGGCGTTTTGTAGCAATGTGTCCGGGACGGTTTTCTCAACTTATCACCAATACCGTGGACTTACAGATCTGTGTCGTGTGTGTTCCCTATGTGCCTATGCTATTAGCGCCAGTTTTGTGTAGTGCAACGTTGTGTGGCACCACATTCTTCAATTATCCTTAATTTATAATTATCAGTGTATATCAGTGAACACTACTACGAGATACTACTTGAATTTGAAGTTGGATGTTGGTAATAAGTAATGTTTCATACTGGGAGTAATGCTGTGATGTTCACATCACTACTCCATCTGTACAAAGGAGGCATTAACGTCGTGGTAGAATACGTAAGTGCATTGGTGATGGCCACAAGGCCAGACGCTATTAAATTATGTGCACATGCAAATTTTAGCAGCCTTAGATATGATTTCGTGCTGTTGTAATTATGACATGTCTCGTTTTTTTTTGGGGAGGGGGTCATCAGTTTACTGACTGGTTTTATGTCGCTGCCACGAATACTCTCCTGTGCCATCTCAGAGTAGCGCTTGCAACCGACGTCCCCAGTTATTTGTTAGGCATATTCCAGTTTCGTTCTTCTCCTACAGTTTTTAGCCTAACAGCTCCCTCATGTATCATGGAAATTATTCCTTGATGTTTTTACTCATGTCTTATCATCCTGTCCCTTCATCTTGTCAATCTTTACCACATGTTCCTCTCTTCTCGATCCTACCGAGAATCGCTTCATTTCTTATCAGCCCACCTATTTTTAAACATCCTTTTAAAGCACGATTTTCAGACGCTTCGGGTCCCTTATTTTCCGGATTCCGTGTGTGCAGGAGTTTAAATAGGCGCCCCGTAACCAAGTCCCTCGTCGCGATCGATGTTTTCCTCTGCTGGAAACAGAAATGCAGATGTTCAGAGGCGACTCCGGTTGAACCGTTCGGTAGATTATGCTGAGTGGAAGTTACAGCGGTTGGTCGCTGTGGCCGAGCGGTTCTAGGCCCTTCAGTACGGAACCACAAGGCTGCTACGGTCGCAGGTTCGAATCCTGCCACGCGCATGAATGTGTGATGTCCTTAGTTAGGTTTAAGTACATCCAAGTCTAGGGGATGATGACCTCAGATGTTAAGTCCCATAGCGCTTAGAGGCATTTGAACCATTTTGAAGTTACAGCACAGTGTCACCGCCAGTTGCTTTCTGGGAAAGGTATGTTGATTTTAATTTGCCATTGCCTTACTCCGCTGTAATTGGTATTCTTGACAGAACGGAAACGATGATAGTTGCAATACATGATACTGATACAAGGCAAACAATCGTGAAAGGCCAAATCTTGTCGAAAGTAGACTCTCCGCAAGGAAGTGGGATACGGAAGTACCAAGGAGTGAAGAGACATGCTTGACGTTCTCTGAGGCTACAGATACCGCGATAATGAATAGCCCAGTAGGCAGTTCAGTTGAAGAGGAATGGATACCTCTAAAAAGGGCAATCACAGCAGTTGGAAAGAAAACCGTAGGTAGAAGCAAGACATTTGGCAAGAAATCGCGGATAACAGATGAAGTACTTCAAGCTAATCGCCCAAAGAACGGGTACAAAAATGTTCAGGGAAGTTCAGAAATACAGAAATACAAGTCACTTAGGGGTGAAATAAATAGGAAGAGCAGAGAAGCTAATACGAAATGGCTGTATGAAAAATGTGACTCAGCACATAGGAAAGTGAAAACAACCTTCGAAATTAAAAGCAAGGGCGGTAACATGGTGGAATGGGAATTCCTCTGTTAAACGTAGAGGCGAGAGTGGACAGGCGGAAGGAGTACATTGAAGGCCTGTGTGAGGGCCTTGTCTGATGACGTGATAGAAGAAGAAACAGGAATCGAGAGGGAAGAGCTAGGGGATCAAGTATTAGAATCAGAATTTAAGAGAGCTTTGGCGGACTTAGGAATAAATAAGGCAAAAGAGACAGATAACATTCCATTGGAATTTCTAAAATCGTTGAAGGACATGGCAACAAAACGACTATTGACGTTGGTGCGTCGATTACACGAGACTGGCGATATACCATCATGTCATCCACACAATTCCGAAGATAGTATGAGCCGACAAGTGCAAGAATTATCACAATCAGCTTAACAGCTCACAGGCAACGGCCTTGCCGCAGTGGATACACTGGTTCCCGTGAGATCACCGAAGTTAAGCGCTGTCGGGCGTGGCCGGCACTTGGGTGGGTGACCATCCAGGCCGCCATGCGCTGTTGCCATTTTTCGGGGTGCACTCTGCCTCGTGATGCCAATTGAGGAGCTACTCGACCGAATAGTAGCGGCTCTGGTCAAAGAAAACCATCATAACGACCGGGAGAGCGGTGTGCTGACCACACGCCCCTCCTATCCGCATCCTCAATGAGGATGACACGGCGGTGGCCTGAAGACAGAGTGCTTTTAACAGCTCATACATCAAAGTTACTCACAAGAATGCATGAGCCGAGATGTGCAAGAGTTATCGCACAATCAGCTCAAGAGCTCATATATCAAAATTGCTGACCAGAATGCATGAGCCAAGTGCAAGAATTATCGCACAGTCAGCTTAACAGCTCATGCATCAAAGTTGCTGACAGAAATAACAGACAGAAGAATTGAAAATTGAGGATGTGTTAGATGGCGATCAGTTTGACTTTAGGAAAAGTAAAGACACCAGAGTGGCAGTTCTAATGTTGCAGTTGATGACGAAAGCAAGACTGAAGAAAAATCGAGACACGTTCATTGGGTTTGCCGACCTGGAGAAAGCGTTCGATAATGTAAAAACGTGCAAGGTGTTCGAAATTCTGAGAAAAATATGGTAAGCTTTAGGAAGACTGGTAATATACAATATGTACAAGAATCAAGCGGGAACAATAAAAATACGAAGAGCGAAGTGCTCAGATTAAAAAGGGTATAAGACAGGGATGTAGTCTTTCGCCCATACTGTTCAGTCTATATATCGAATAGGCAATGAGGGAAAGGTTCCTGAATGTAATTAATATTCAGCGTCAAAGGATATCAATGATAAGATTCGCTGATGACATTGCTATCCTCAGTGAAAATGAAGAAGAGTTAGAGGACGTGTTGAATAGAATGAACAGCCTAACGAGTACATTATGTGGATTGAGAGTAAATCGAAGGAAGAGGAACATAATAAGAAGTAGTAGAGATGAGAACAGCGGAAAACTTTACATCTGAATTGGGGATCACGTAGTAGATGAAGTTAAGGAATTCTGCTACCTAGGAAGCAAATCAACCCATGCACGGAGCAAGGAGAATATAAAAAGCAGACCAGCACTGGCTAAAAGGGCATTCCTTGCCAGGAGACGTCTGCTAGTGTCCAACACAGGACTAAATGTGAGGAAGAAATGTCCAAACATGTGCGTTTCGAGCACAGCATTGTATGGCAGTGAGACATGGACTGTGAGAAAAATCAAATGGTTCAAAATGCTCTGAGCACTATGGGACTTAACTGATGAGGTCGTCAATCCCCTAGAACTTAGAACTACTTAAACCTAACTAACCTAAGGACATCACACACATCCATGCCCGAGGCAGGATTAGAACCTGCGACCGTAGCGGTCGCGCGGTTCCAGACTGTAGCGCCTAGAACCACTCGGCCACTCCGGCCGGCGACTGTGAGAAAACCAGAAGATAAGAGAATTGAAGCCTTTGAGATGTGGTGCTACAGAAGACTTGAAAATTAAGTGGACTGATAAGGTAAGGAATGAGGAGGTTCTCCGCAGAATTGGCGATGAAATGAACGTATGGAAAATACTGACAAGAAGTGACAGGACGGTAGGACATCTGTTAAGCCATCTGGAAATGACTTCCATAGTACTAGAGGGAGATACAGAGGGTCAAAACGGCGGAGGAAGACGGATTCGAATACATTCAGCAAATAATTGAGGACGTTTGTTGCAAGTGCTACTCTGAGCTGAAAAGGTTGACACACAGCAGAGGAATTCGTGGCGGGCCGCATCAAACTAGATAGAAGACGGATGACTTAAAAAAAAATCTGCGATATGTGTAAGAGCAACCTGAAGAGTAATTTGTAATAAAACCTAAGGCGATAAATTATGGTTTGATGGTTTGTACGTCTTCGTCTATAGTCTGCAAGCCACCTTACGGTCTGTGTCGGAGGGTACTTTGTGTACCAATGACAGTTCCCCTCTTTCCTGTGCCAGGCGCGAATAGTTTCTGGTAAGAACGATCTCGTGTGGGCTCGGTCCCCTCTGATTTTATCTTCATGGTCTTTTCCCGAGACACACATAGCAGAAGGTAATGTGTGTCTACTCTTCTAGGAATCTACGCTCTCGAAACTTAACAACAAACGACACCGTGATGCTGAACGACTAGAGAGCAGCGTCTGCCACTGTAGTTGGTTGATCATCATCGTCACGCTCTCGTACCTACTAAATGAACCTGTAATGAAACGCGCAGCTCTTCTTTGAATCTTCTGTATTTCATATGCCAATTCTATCTGGTGCGAAACCCATACTAACGAGCAATATTCAAATATTGGTCGAAATGCCCGTACCATTGTAATTTCTTCCTATCCATTACGTCGTATATTCATTCTTTTATTTCTATTCTCCTTATTATTTCGGTGTTACTCATCTTCTCTTTCCTGGAGAGTCTTGCCGATCTTCTCCAGAAGTCCATCTCTAGAGCTTGTAATTTTTTAATGTACTTCAGGTTAATTGTCCAGGTCTCCAGGTCTCCGTTCCATACAGAACCATACTCTCTAATATAGATTTGTATATTAATTTTTTAGTTCTGCTCATTACATTCCTGCTCCATAAGACTGTGTTAAGTATCCCAATGACCTTCCGTCAGCTAATAATTCTTTTATTGATTTCTGACTCTGATTTTTCCCTCGATTTCTAAAATGGATCCCAAATAACAGAAAGTATTTATCTTTTTCAATTTCATTCCTTCAATCATCTGAATCATTAGTCAAGTATACTGTTTTTTGGTAATTAATCTGCAAATCCCAAGTTTTGTATGCTACTGCTAGTTTATTGCTCCTCCCGATATTGTGGTTCAAATAGCTCTGAGCACTGTGGGACTTAACTTCTAACGTCATCAGTCCCCTAGAACTTAGAACTAATTAAACCTAACTAACCTAAGGACATCACATACATCTATGCCCGAGGCAGGATTCGAACCTGCGACCGGAGCGGCCCGATATTGTGCTACGACTACTTGATCATCAGCAAACATTAAATGATGTAGGTAAACTCCATCTCTTATTTCTAATCCCATACTATTACATTTAAGAGACCATGTTCTTAGGCTAATATCTATATAGGTTTTAAATAATGATGGTGACATGCGACAGCCCTGTAAAAGGCCTTTGCTTGTTCTAAATTTCTGTGAAAGTTTATGACCAACTTTCACTTGACAAATGTTATCTTTATACATTTGTTGTATTATTTTAAGAAAGGAAGGACCACGCGGTGTGGCCGCGCCGTTTGAGGCGTCCTGTCACGGACTGCGCGGCCCCTCCCGCCGGAGGTTCGAGTCCTCCCTCGGGCATGGGTGTGTGTGTGTTGTTCTTAGTATAAGTTAGTTTAAATAGTGTGTAAGTCTAGGGACCGACGACCTAAGCAGTTTGGTCCCTTAGGAATTCACACACATTGGAACACAATCAAGGAAGGATTAATGTTTGCCTTATGTAGTGCTCTCCAAAGTAATTTTCTTGGAACAGTATCATACGCTTTTTCTAGATCTATGAAAATTAATCCTATATTTTTTGATTTTTCCTTATGTTGCAAAAATTCTCATTAATGTGTTTGTAACACAAATTCCTCGATAGTTTGAACAAATTTTGCGATCCCCTTTCTTAAATATGGTATTAATGTGGCCTAGCTTCATCTCGTTGGGTATTTAACCTCCTTGTATCATTTTGTTGAAGAGCTGTGTTATCAGTTTCACAATTTCGTCACCGCCATATTTCAGGCACTCCAGACTGATATTGCCCGGTCCAGGTGATTTACCGTTCTTTCCTGTTCTCAACGCCTGAAGTACTTCACTTTCTAAAATCTCAATCGCATCATCTTCATGTCCATTTTCTTCCACTGTTCCTTCTTCTAGATATTCTTCTCTGTCCTTATTTCATAATTTTTGAATGTTTTCTTCCCATTCCTTTTGTGTTATCAGTTGGAGATTTGTTTTGCTTTTTGTATCCTGTCGAAGCCTTTTTAATACTGACCACGCTTCTTTTGCTCTCCCAAATCCTAATTTGCTATTAACTTTGGCACATGTTCTTTCCCATGCTTCGTTTTTTGCCATCCTTATTTTTTTCATCACTTCATTCTTCTTTTCCTTGTATATTGATATTGTTTCTTCTGATTTATCATTCAACCACTGAAGGAACGCATTTCGTTTTTCTCTAACGAGGACCTCTATTTCCTCTGACCACCACTCTGCTGCACTGTTGTGGTTGCTATCTTTATTACCCAACACCTCTGTTGCTATGATTTTAACATTAGTTTTTATATAGTCATATACAGGGCTATTACAAATGATTGAAGCGATTTCATAAATTCACTGTAGCTCCATTCATTGACATATGGTCACGACACACTACAGATACGTAGAAAAACTCATAAAGTTTTGTTCGGCTGAAGCCGCACTTCAGGTTTCTGCCGCCAGAGCGCTCTAGAGCGCAGTGAGACAAAATGGCGACAGGAGCCGAGAAAGCGTATGTCGTGCTTGAAATGCACTCACATCAGTCAGTCATAACAGTGCAACGACACTTCAGGACGAAGTTCAAGAAAGATCCACCAACTGCTAACTCCATTCGGCGATGGTATGCGCAGTTTAAAGCTTCTGGATGCCTTTGTAAGGGGAAATCAACGGGTCGGCCTGCAGTGAGCGAAGAAACGGTTGAACACGTGGGGGCAAGTTTCACGCGTAGCCCGCGGAAGTCAACGAATAAAGCAAGCAGGGAGCTAAACGTACCACAGGATGGTGCTCCACCGCACTTCCATCATGATGTTCGGCATTTCTTAAACAGGAGATTGGAAAACCGATGGATCGGTCGTGGTGGAGATCATGATCAGCAATTCATGTCATGGTCTCCACGCTCTCCCGACTTAACCCCATGCGATTTCTTTCTGTGGGGTTATGTGAAAGATTCAGTGTTTAAACCTTCTCTACCAAGAAACGTGCCAGAACTGCGAGCTCGCATCAACGATGCTTTCGAACTCATTGATGGGGACATGCTGCGCCTAGTGTGGGAGGAACTTGATTATCGGCTTGATGTCTGCCGAATCACTAAAGGGGCACATATCGAACATTTGTGAATGCCTAAAAAAACTGAGTTTTTGTATGTGTGTGCAAAGCATTGTGAAAATATCTCAAATAATAAATTTATTGTAGAGCTGTGAAATCGCTTCAATCATTTGTAATAACCCTGTATTTACTCTGTACTTCCTTCAAATGATTCAATCAGTTTCCATCCTGGCCGCAAAGTGTGTTCTGATACTTTCGTCTTGTAGGCTCTGCCGGCCGAAGTGGCCGTGCGGTTAAAGGCGCTGCAGTCTGGAACCGCAAGACCGCTACGGTCGCAGGTTCGAATCCTGCCTAGGGCATGGGTGTTTGTGATGTCCTTAGGTTAGTTAGGTTTAACTAGTTCTAAGTTCTAGGGGACTAATGACCTCAGCAGTTGAGTCCCATAGTGCTCAGAGCCATTTGAACCATTTCTTTCTTGTAGGCTCTCAATATTAAAAGGTCGTTTATAAGTACTGTGAAAAGTAATGGCACTGTAACACGCCCATATTGCTTTTAGACTGAAAACTTTTGATGTCTCACGTATGCCGACTGCCACAGCTCTCGTATCCCAGGCGGCCTAAATGAAAAGAGCTGCCCCAGCTAGTGGCCGCCATAAATATTGATAGAGGGTCAGGATCTCATATTAATATTCTACCCCGTATCAGACCGTGGGAAGGCATGGACTACGACCCTTCTTGTAGAGAGCCACCGATTTGAATGGATACTAGGGAAAGGGATAGGAATCGCAATACTAATAAACATGAGATTTAGAAAATAAGGAGATGAAATCAGTATAGACAAGGTACTATTAACCGACGGCAGCCTTAACCGATATAAAACATTCACAGAACTACACATAGAGAGAGAATTGACCTGTAATTACTCAACTTTGAATGAAACACTTCGAAAAGAGAATGCTGAACTACGAGAAGTAAGTTTAACCAAAAAAAAGGGGGGGGGGTTGGCAGATTTCGATGAGTCGTACCGCACGGCTGGCGCTGCTGGTCTCCGTAGTATAGCAAAATCTTCGCGATCGTCAAACGACCGAAACGGCGATCGAGTCCCGGCATTATTGCTGGACTGTGTCCGTAGCAAAGAAACGTTAAACTTTACCGCAACATGGCGGAGCGTACCCATAGAGACCACGCGGTCGCTGGCGAGACGGCAGCTGGTCGTTCCTTCAGCAAGGTTGCGACCGGCCAGGAGAAGCGGTGCTCAGAGATTTTGTTAGGTTTGCCGGCACCTCAAACTGGTGTTCCTACGACTGAAAAAAGTAGTTGTGGTGCCAACTTGCTGGGTAGTCAAGCGGGTAGCTGTCGCATACTGGGCGTTAGAACTGGCCGCCTTCTTTTTGCCCCCAAGGTTTCCTAACCTGGCGCAGCTTCGCCCGCTGGAACGGCGGACTTTCCTGTATTAGTGCGCTTCTCTGGACCAACAAGAAGCTCCGTTTAGTCTAGAATCTTTTTAACGGTCACCGCCAAATTCAACGAACTATTAATTTCTGTCAAAATGACGGCAACCAAAATCTGCTTACAAAACAGATGTCGGGTCCTCTGTATGTAGGGTATTATTATTACAAGTTTTTCTTCCTTTCTGTAATTTTAGATTCCTGGTTTTTATGTTGGTAACGCCACGTAGCGCTCTATATGAAAATCACTGACTGTGCTGTGTGAAGTCTGTGGCTGGTTTGCATTGTTGGAATATTTGCTATTGTAGTGTTGGGCAGTTGCATGTGAGCAGCGCGTAGCGTTGTGCAGTTGGAGGTGAGCCGCCAGCAGTGGTGGATGTGGGGGGAGAGATGGCAGAATTTTGAGAACGGACGATCTGGACGTGTTTCCATGAGAAAGAGTAAATTTGTAATAATGTGTATCGTGAACTAATATATATACGATGACTTTTGAACGTTATTAAGGTAAATACATTGTTTGTTCTCTATCAAAATCTTTCATTTGCTGATTATGCCTATCAGTAGTTAGTGTCTTGAGAAGATACAATCTTTTATTTAGCTGGCAGTAGTGGCGCTCGCTGTATTGCAGTAGTTCGAGGAACGAAGATTTTTGTGAGGTAAGTGATTCATGAAAGGTAGAAGTTATTGTTATTCAGGGCCATTCTTTGGTAGGGATTACTGAAAGTCAGATTGCGTTGCACTAAAAAATTGTGTCAGTTTAGTGTTGATTAGAATAAGTAAAGAGAGTAATGTCTGAGTACGTTCAGTTTTGGTCAGCTGTTTGAAAAACAAATGACGTAAGAGGTTTATCTGCACTGTAATTCATTAATTTTTCTAAGGGGACGTTTCAAATTGATGAGCAAATTATGCATACAGGAGTGGTTGTTCCTCATTAAAAGGTACCGAATCTGTCACCTGCTTTCATATTCATCAATTACTTCTCGGCGCTTCCTTTGCTTCCGGCCTTGCGCGCCGCCCTCGCGCTAGTCATGACACGTGGCATTCTTGGGAGGGTTCGTAACAAAATGTGTTACCCGTTCAGAATGACATAGTGTGTTCTATTTGCTAGAAAATGTTCAATACACTCACGCACTTGGTCTGATATTCCGTACGCTAGTATTTCCATCATTAGGTGGAACTGTATCAAATGCCTTTCCGACGTTAAGGAACACGGCATCCACCTGGACGCCTGTATCTACTTGATTTAAATTAACTTTTTAAAACCACTTGCGTGGCTGTTTGCTGTGTTAAGTTATAAACCTTATTATTCCGTTTTGAATCCTGCAGGACTGTCCATAAATGCGTAAGAGTATTAGGGGATGGAGATCTCTTCTGAATAGCACGTTGCAAGGCATCCCAGATATGCTCAACAATGTTCATGTCTGGGGAGTTTGGTGGCCAGCGGAAGTATTTAAACTCAGAAGAGTTTCTGGAGCCACTCTATAGCAATTCTGGACGTGTGGGGTGTCGCATTGTCCTACTGAAATTGCCCAAGTCCATCGGAATGCACAATGGACATGAATGGATGCAGGTGATATCACCTGTCGAGTCGTATCTAGACGTATCAGGGTCCCATATCACTCCAATTGCACACGCCCCACGCCATTACAGAGCCTCCACCAGCTTGAACAGTCCCCCGCTAACATGCAGGCACTGTAGATTCATGAGGCTGTCTCCATAACTGTACCCGTCTATCTGCTTGATACAATTTGAAACGAGACTCGTCCGACCAGGCAACATGTTTCCAGTCATCAACACCCCAATGTCGGTGTTGACGGGCCCAGGAGAGGCGTAAAGCTTTGTGTCCTGGAGTCATCAAGGGTACACGAGTGGGCCTTCTACTCCGAAAGCCCATATCGATAATGTTTCGTTGAGTGGTTTGCACACTGACACTTGTTGATGACCTAGTATCGAAATCTGAAGCAATTTGCTGAAAGGTTGCACTTCTCTCACGTTGAACGATTCTCGTCAGCCGTCGTTTGTTCCATTCTTGCAGGATCTCTTCCCAGCCGCATCGATGTCGGAGATTTGATGTTTTACCGGATTTCTGATATTCACGGTACACTGGTAAAATGATCGTACGGGAAAATCCCCAATTCATCGCTACCTCGGAGATGCCGTGTCCCATCGCACGTGCGCCGACTGTAACACCACGTTGAAACTCAGTTAAATCCTGATAACCTGTCATTGTAGCAGCAGTAACCGATCTAACAACTGCATCAGACACTTGTCTTATAAAGGCGTTGCCGTATTCTGCGAGTTTACCTGTCTCTGTATTTGAATACGCACGCATATACGTGGCTTTGGCGCTTCAGTGTAGTACCGCAATAGTGAATACCAGTAGTAAGATGTATAGGGGTAGACGTAATACCGATCGTTTTTGTAAATTTGCTGTCATCTTTTGATCACCGCTTAGCGAGAGTTTGAATCCCAAAATTTCCAGGTTTTCCACGGTTACCCAAAATCGGAAATATAAGCTAGACCATTTAATTACTTTCCTGTCATCGCCCAATACCAACTTGCGCTGCTTCATTCATCACCTCGATGTCACGTGGCTTTTGATTTAATAGATATTCCCTTAATTTTCTTACTGCTTTTCTTGCTGCTATTAAGCCGATGCTAAAATCAAAGTGGTGTTCTTCGTTGTATCTTTGATAACTGCAGATTTTATTTTGCCACTAATGGTTTCAGAGCTGTAACGAAAACTGAGCAAAAGACGGAGCGAATCATTTTGTTCGATTTTTTTTGATTTTTTTATTTTTTATTTTTTTTGTGACGATCCTTAGCCTCTAAATACTTTATGAAAGAAAACATGTTTCTCACCGAAACAAAATTTTAGTGACTTTGCCGAGTACAACATGGGATAATGTAATTAAATACCAAGATACTTGGATAAAGATACTGAAGCTGAATGAACGTGTATGGTTCAGGTAAGGCGTGTCTGCAAAAGAACGTGCTTGAAAAAGACTTATGATCGAAATTAGCTAATCGCTCCATTTAAATGAGGAACGCTCACATTAAAGCCTGCAACGGATGATATTTTCTTTCATAAACGAATCTTTGTAGTCGAAATCTTTGACTGCGAGATGGAGATCTGTGTCCCACAACCGATCTCACCACATTCATTTGATGCGTCCGCTCAGTGTTATTAAAACTGGGACCCTGTATGAAACTACTTATATTTCAAGCCTGTTACAAGGGGAGCCGAGATTACTGCCTGCGTCTAATCTGTATCGAGCAGACTTATCGATGATAAGATAGCTCTGTGTGCGTCAGGCGGGTTCCAAAAATACGGAGACGATATGCGCCGATGCGCCTTTCCATGTAAAGGTCAATTAACGCTGGACTTCAAGAAACAGAACTTAAGAGCATTGCACAATGCATTTCAAATGGAGGCAAACACATAGAACGTCAACTGAACAGAACGCCACCGTCCAGGATTCTTGGAAAGAAACTTTGTACGTTGACGTCATCTGCTAGCCTTGGATGTTGAAGTGTTTTGTTGCACTGCGTAAGGTTACACTAATAGACTTCATGCTCTTGTGTCTTAATTTGCATTTTTATTGCTTAGTTTGTTCTCATTGCATATTGCGAAGTTTCCATGAGGACACGGTAAATTTAATTCGCTTGTTCACTGACTAAACAGATTAGTATACGAACGCCTGTTATTATTTGTTTATTTACAGGAAGAAAGAGCCTACACTGAGCGTAAATAAGGAACAGATCCATTAAAGGAAAATATAAATTTTTGCCTATATTTGACAATTAAAAAGAATATTGACTTCTGTCTCGCGATCTTCGCCCGAAATTTGTTTGAAGATTTTTCTAACGCTTCACCAATACGTTTGGCTGGCATTGTCAAAGCTTCACTCTCTATCGCTGGTGTCCGCAACTACGGGGAGAAGCATTGACAATGCCAGCCAAACGTATTGGTGAAACGTTAGAAAAATCGTCAGACAAATGTCGGCCGAAGATGGCGAGACAGAAGCCAAGTGGCCACGAAAGACTCAACAATTTCGTAATTAAAAACAAGCCAAGACACAGAAGACAAAGCAAAAACGTGATGTCTACTATATTTGAAATATTGTTTGTTGGATAACTGTTTTCATATCGTGTGCCACAGCCCTAAATTTATTAGAACAATGCATTTTCCTACTTGGTTGTAATATGACGACAGTCGTTTATTTCACACTATGAACGTTGTGTCGTCCGCAGCTCGTAGTGTAGTGGCTAGCGTTGCTGCCTCTGGATCACGGGGTCCCGGGTTCGATTTCTGGCGGGGTTGGGGATTTTCTCTGCCCGGGGACTGGATGTTTGTGTTGTCATCATATCATCGTCATTCGTGAGCGTGGCGAGATCGAACTGTGTAAAGATTGGGACTTTGTTTGGGCGCTGATAACCGCGCAGTTGAGCGCCCCACAAACTAAAATCATTAAAAAAAATGGCTCTGAGCACTATGGGACTCAACATCTGAGGTCATCAGTCCCCTAGAACTTAGAACTACTTAAACCTAACTAACCTAAAGACATTACACACATCCATGCCCGAGGTGGGATTCGAACCTGCGACCGTAGCAGTCACGCGGTTCCGGACTGAAGTGCCTAGAACCGCACGGCCACCGCGGCCGGCCAAATATCATCAACGATGTGGGAGCGGGTATATTTAAATTATAATGACAGACGTGCGAGGGAACTGCAGAAAGTCAGTTACACATGACGTCTCACGCAAAGACCATTGCGCAACAAGAGCGGCGAAATATCAAAGGAGAGTACATGTACTTTGTTTCCTGCAGACACAGTTTTGCTGCGGTACGGATAATAGGTGCGTGACACTGCGGGAGTGAAGTGGCGCGGCAACAGGAAACGTACAACAAAGTTTAAGTGCGCGTGACAGTAGGATTTTTGTGGGCAAGACGTCTACATTGCACACAGATTCAACGTTAAATTCTGGCGGTATTCAGACCAAATCCAATGTCGCATCCAGCCTTAGTGAAAATGGTGCCAACAATTCAACCAAGGCCGGACAGACGCGGGTGACGCCGATCGGGAAGGGAGGCCATCGATATCGACCACAATTTTCACGCTATCGAGTCACTTTGAAGTGTAATGCAGCATTCAGTAAAAGTTTACTCGCCCGCCATATTAATCTACGAGGGTCACTCCAAAAGAAATGCACACTATTTTTGTGAAAATACAGTTTTCATTCTGCATGTGTGAAAGTTTTACAGTGTGTAGATACATCCTTCCCGCTTGTTTTCAAACTTAGTTCAACTTGTTCCCGTGAGTGGCGCCGTCACAGCATGTCTTCAAGATGGCTGCTACACTTGACGTTGTCAGAAGCAACGTGCTGTCATAGTATTCCCGTGCTGTGAAAACGAGACAGTGGGAAACATCCACAAGAGGTTGAAAAAGATATATGGAGATGCTGCTGTCGATCGCAATACAGTTAGTCGGTGGGCAAGCAGGTTACGTGATGAAAGCGGGCACGGCAATATTGAGGATTGCCCTCGCAGTGGCAGGCCTCGTACTGCACATACTCCAGACAATGTGCAGAGAGTTAACGAATTGGTGACTGCTGACAGAGGCATCACATTGAAGGAATTGTCACGCTACGTTGGGATAGGGGAAGGAAGTGTTTGCAGAATACTGAAAGTGTTGGCGCTAAAAAAAGGTTTGTGCCAGGTGGGTTCCCAGAATGTTGACAGTGGCTCACAAAGAAACAAGAAAAACGGTATGCAGTGAACTTTTGGAACAGTACGAGAATGGTGGAGATGAATTACTTGGGCCAGCCGGAGTGGCCGTGCGGTTCTAGGCGCTACAGTCTGGAATCGAGCGACCGCTACGGTCGCAGGTTCGAATCCTGCCTCGGGCATGGATGTGTGTGATGTCCTTAGGTTAGTTAGGTTTAATTAGTTCTAAGTTCTAGGCGACTGATGACCTCAGAAGTTAAGTCGCATAGTGTTCAGAGCCATTTGAGCCATTTGAATTACTTGGAAGAATTGTGACAGGTGATGAAACATGGCTCCATCATTTTTCACTAGAGACGAAGAGACAATCAGTGGAGTGGCATCATGCAAATTCACCCAAGAAAAAAATATTCAAAACAACACCTTCTGCTGAAAAAGTTATGGCTACGGTGTTTTTCGATTCCGAAGGACTCTTGCTTGTGGACATCATGCTAAGTGGAACCACCATAAATTCTGATGCATATGTGACGACAGTGAAGAAACTTCAAGCTCGACTGAGTAGTGTTCGACCACATCGGCAAAAGCAGGATGTTTTGCTGTTGCAAGACAATGCACAGCCACATGTCAGTCAAAAAACCATGGAAGCGATCACAAAAATGGGACGGACAACACTGAAACACCCGCCTTACAGTCCTGACCTGGCTCCATGTGATTATCGTCTCTTGGGGAAACTGAAAGACTCTCTTCGTGGAACAAGGTTTGAAGATTATGACTCCCTTGTGCACGCTGCTAAACAGTGGCTCCAACAGGTTGGTCCAGAATTTTGCCGTGCGGGTATACAGGCGCTGGTTCCAAGATGGCGTAAGGCAGTTGAGATGGACGGAAATTATGTGGAGAAATGAAAATATTGTTGCTAAAGGATGTATCTACACACTGTAAAACTTTCAAATATGTAGAATAAAAGATGGATTTAAAAAAAATAGTGTGCATTTCTTTTGGAGTGACCCTCGTATAACTTACTTTTTTAAGTCCTCTCGTATATACCCACACAGAGACACTGTGTAAAATTAAGAAGATATAAAAAAACACTTTAAAATGGCACAGTGCCGTTCGTGTGAAATAAATGGTTGTGATCATAATACAGTCAAAGTGAAAATAGAATTGTCTTGTTTGTTGTGCTTATATTTACATATTTTCTCGAGCAAATACATGTTGATGTTTTTAAATGTTTGTACGATACTTTTAGAACTTTTTTCAGTTTCTCTTTGGTGTGTGGATTCACGATTCGTCAAGAATTTACATTATGTACTTGCCTTTGAATATTAAGGAAATCTATTAGCACTGCTTCTTCTTAAATGCTGATACTAAACTTGGCAAAAAGTGTAGCAGACTGTAGCAAACCACATAACAGATGACTACAACACCAGCAAAACAGCGGAGGCTGTGTTCCTGAACATTGTGCAGGCTCTGGAGGACAATCCTGGTCACTGGCTACCTGAAAGGTGGGGGCTGCGAAGCTCCTGGTGCCTTCACTTAACGCTTTGTAGTGATTAAACGACGACGTAGCGAGAGCGTCGGAGTAAACACGAGAGAGAGAGAGCTTTAATAAAACGAACACCATGTACATTGTTTCAGCCGGCCGGCGTGGCCGAGCGGTTCTAGGCGCTTCAGTCTGGAACCGCGCGACCGCTACGGTCATAGGTTCGAATCCTGCCTCGGGCATGGATGTGTGTGATGTCCTTAGGTTAGTTAGGTTTAAGTAGTTCTAAGTTCTAGGGGACTGATGACCTCAGATGTTAAGTCCCATAGTGCTCAGAGCCATTTTACATAGTTTCATGTAAGGTGAAATAAAGTGATTTCATATTATTGGGATAAGCCAAATTGAAACTCAGCAATTTGGAAGAAATTTGGTTATGTACTTTGTGACAAGGAGAAATTCAAAGATATGGTAGCTAATTTTGGTTGTAAAAAGTATATTCCTACACAGGACACAAACCTGGGACTTGAAATTTGGTAAAATGCTCGAAAGAAATTGGAAAAAGTAGTGAACTTTTTTAAAAAAAACTCAGAGAGACGCGAAAGTTTCTGAAGTCTCACCGAATTAGATAGCGGCGACAAACAAAAAACTCATCAATCTTGTCGGCAAAGACATTTTACCTCTAGAAGTTGTATGTGTGGAAGTCGATTTCTCGATATTGCGAGAAAATTAACGGAAACCTCCGGTCGTCTATGTGAAACAGTTTCTAGAGAGGTGAGGGTTGTTTCAATTGACGTAGGAAGAGCACTAACATAGATCCATCGTGTGATTCGTATCATAAAATAAACTTCAGCGGAACGACTGCACATTACATTAACAGTGAAGTAGCAACAGTTGAGGACGCAGTGTTGTGCACCAAAGATTTCGAGAGAGACTTAAAAACAACTGGAGAAAATATTAAACATCAACTGATAAAGATATTACGGTCTTTTGATTTGCTCAGCACTGTGCGAAACGTCGTGTTTTGGCCGACAGATGTCCAAACTTTGTAGAAACAGTTCGTCGATGTAAGAGACACTTGTGCTCAGCACACGTCCTCATCACTCGATCGATAAGAGTAATGTTTATTAATGCTTGTCAAGCTGTCACCACTGTTTCAAAACATCTGGCCCTCAGGACCGCCTGCAGATGTCACTGAAAGGAGATGTGAAGACGCGACAGAACAGCAAACTAGTTGTGTTTGAGTCGATCAGCTCTGTCTTCAGTATAATGTCCCTGTGACACCTTCATCTGATGATGAGCCTGCAGTGTCTCAAAAACTAATTAACGATACAATAGATCAATCCAAAATACAAGACAGCGACTGGTTGCATATTTCTATCCAAACAGATCGCCATTTAACTCGCAATGGTTCGAAGTTACAGCAGTTTTGTACGAGAAAAATCAAGACAATTTAATTGACGCTATTGATGAAAAAATATTGGAAGATGTTTTCTAACACCATTTAAAAATGCCTCCTGTGATCTCGAAACCTCAAAACACCGAAGCTGTATATACACTGCTGGCCACCGTAAATGTAACACCCTAAAGGAAGCATCCGAATCAAGTGAAATTGACACCATTGGTTTGCAGCGATGAGATATGCAACTGATTAGAATTTCAGCGCAGACGCACATCACGCGCGCCTGTGGCGCCACCTCATAGCGCCATTTAAGGCTTGGCGATTTCGACGAGTGTACGTTTGGCACGTGTGTGTACCTTGTGGTTGTTTCACAAGACGATCAGTTATGCCTCGTAGACAACAGCGAACATCGTTTGATCAATTATCCGAGTTCGACAGAGGAAGGATAGTGGCTTACCGAGATAGTGGATTATCATACAGAGAAATCGCTAGTCGTGTTGGACGAAACCAAACAACTGTTAATGCGGATATGTGACCGTTGGATGCAGGAGGGTACGACGGACCGACGTGGTCGATCGCATTCACCTCGGTGCACCACTGCACGTGCTGATAGGCAAATGGTGCGCATGGCAGTGACGGATCGCTCAGTGACATCCCGAACCATAGCACAGCACATTGCGTCTGTAACGCATCATCCAGTGTCTGCGCGTACCATTCGACGCCGTTTACAGCAGAGTGGTCTGTCCGCAAGACGTCCATTGCTTCGTCTACCATTGACGCAGGACCACAGACGTCTCCGTCGCCAATGGTGTGATGACAGACGGATGTGGACGGCAGAATGGAATGACGTTGTCTTTACTGACGAGGCACGCTTCTGTCTGCAGCACCACGATGGTCGGATTCGAGTGTAGAGACACCGTGGAGAGAGGATGCTGGACAGCTGCATTATGCACCGTCACACTGGTCTTGCACCGGGTATTATGGTATGGGGCGGTATTGGATATTACTCTCGCACGCCTCTAGTACGCATTGCCGGTACTTTAAATAGCCGGCGCTACATATCCGAGGTGCTGGAGCCAGTTGTCCTTCCTTCCTTCAGGGCTCGGCCACAGCCATATTTCAACAGGATAATGCGCGACCACACGTGGCACGCATTGTCCAAAGGTTCTTCGTCAATAACCAGATTGAATTGCTTCCATGGCCGGCTCGCTCTCCGGATCTTTCGCCGATAGAAAACATGTGGTCCATGGTTGCTCAACGAGTGACGCAGATTACGTCTATAGCTGCCACACTAGATGATCTTTGGCAACGTGTGGAAGCTGCTTGGGCTGCTGTACCCCAGGAACACATCCAACGTCTCTTTGACTCAATGCCGCGACGTGTGGCAGCGGTGATCTCCAACAATGGCGGCTACTCTGGCTACTGATTCTGGCAGGAACCACATGTCACAGACGTCTGTAAGCGTAATCATTTGATACTTGGTCAACATGTTATCTACAAAATAAATTTTGTTGTGCTACCTCTTGTCTTTCTTGGTGTTGCATTTACGGTGACCGGCAGTGAATGTGTCTTGTCGAAGCTGATACCACTTTCCTTTCTGGAAACCAATCAGGGCGAAACCTCATTTCCAATAGATTTGAGGACTAAGGCGAAAACACCTTTAATGAGAAAGTGGGAAATAACAACAACGCACAAACTTGAAACGTTTTTAAAACCTAAATACGAAAGTGCCGAGAAATATGAGATTATAACGGTAGCAACGAATTGCGTTGCAAGAAACGGTTCAGAAACAATAAAATAACATATGAGGTTCTAGCAGAGCAACAAACCTCAATGACTTTTTTAACGAAGTTAAAGACCGTCGGAAGTTGAATCTGCAAGGGACATTGGTGGTGCGGCAGATCAAATTTCGAAATATATCATCGATAAAGCCCAGTCTGCGGAAGGCAGCAGACTGGTAGCGCGGACGTGAAAGCATGTATCCACACTTTTCCAAACTGCCGTACATCTTCGAGCATTGTGGCTCGCCGTCGACACTATAATATACCGGCTATGGCACATTGCAGCCTTGTGATCACCACCATGCCTTGATCGCCGACCTCATACTGCTAGCATCCCCACAACACGGACTCCGAGCAGCTGCAGTGAGCGTACCGGAACGCTTCTGCTTTATGGCCGGACAACTGTCTACAACACTGACCATCAAACTTTTTTGCTTTTTTTTAGTACCGTCTGACTTCCATCTGTTCCCAATAACGAAAGACGATTTGAGGGAACATCATTATGCTTCTGATGAAGACGTTGAGAGAACTGTGAAACTGTGCTTGCAGAAACAGAGTGTTGTGTTCCTGTGCGACGGCTTCAGAAAACTAGTTCATCGTTGGCAGAAATGTATCCAATTGGCTGGTGATTTCGTGGAAAAGTGAATTTTGGTAATTAAAGATCACATTCTAAGGATTATTTCTGCTTTTGATTTATTAAAATATTCTCATCCAAAGTCAATTAACGAAGGCGGAGGCACTACTTCTCATTCAACATTCCTATAATCAACCTGAAACCTTCCAGTGTCTCCAGGTCTCTTCCACGTATACAACCTTCTTTCGTGATTCTTAAACCAAGTGTTAGCTGTAATTAAATTATGCTCAGTGCAAGATTCTACCAGGCGGCTTCATCTTTCATTCCTTTCAAATGGCTCTAACCACTATGGGACTTAACATCTGAGGTCATCAGTCTTCTAGACTTAGAACTACTTAAACCTGACCTTAGGACATCACACACATCCATGCCCGAGGCAGGATTCGAACCTGCGTCCGTAGCAGCAGCGCGGTTCCGGACTGAAGCGCCTAGAACCGCTCAGTCACAATGGCCAGCTCATTCCTTTGCCCCAATTCATATTCACCTAATACTTTTCCTCCTCTTCCTTTTCCTACTATCGAATTCCAGGCCTCCATGACTATTAAATATTCGGCTCCTCTTACTATCTGAATTATTTCTTTTATCTCATACATTTCCTCAGTGTCCTCCTCATCTGCGGAACTAGTTGGCATATAAATTTGTACTACTGTGGTCGGTGTGGGCTTTGTGTTTGTCTTGTCTGCAATAATGTGTAGGCCTACACTGTGCTGCTTATAAGTAGCTTATCCGCATCTTTATTTTTTTACTCATTGAACCTACTCCAAAATTATGAGACTGTAATTGCCTGACGTAGCGTTTTTCTGTTGTCTGAGTGACTCGGTGTTTAATGGACTAATAAGAATAATTTTACTTATATTGCATAATGCATTTAAATATGACACGATCACAAAAAGTGCTAAATGCTTTGAATGTCAGTTTTCTTCCACTCATTGCATCATGTTACAACCACCTTAATTTCGTATTGCTTGCTACAAATACACTCCTGGAAATTGAAATAGGAACACCGTGAATTCATTGTCCCAGGAAGGGGAAACTTTATTGACACATTCCTGGGGTCAGATACATCACATGATCACACTGACAGAACCACAGGCACATAGACACAGGCAACAGAGCATGCACAATGTCGGCACTAGTACAGTGTATATCCACCTTTCGCAGCAATGCAGGCTGCTATTCTCCCATGGAGACGATCGTAGAGATGCTGGATGTAGTCCTGTGGAACGGCTTGCCATGCCATTTCCACCTGGCGCCTCAGTTGGACCAGCGTTCGTGCTGGACGTGCAGACCGCGTGAGACGACGCTTCATCCAGTCCCAAACATGCTCAATGGGGGACAGATCCGGAGATCTTGCTGGCCAGGGTAGTTGACTTACACCTTCTAGAGCACGTTGGGTGGCACGGGATACATGCGGACGTGCATTGTCCTGTTGGAACAGCAAGTTCCCTTGCCGGGCTAGGAATGGTAGAACGATGGGTTCGATGACGGTTTGGATGTACCGTGCACTATTCAGTGTCCCCTCGACGATCACCAGTGGTGTACGGCCAGTGTAGGAGATCGCTCCCCACACCATGATGCCGGGTGTTGGCCCTGTGTGCCTCGGTCGTATGCAGTCCTGATTGTGGCGCTCACCTGCACGGCGCCAAACACGCATACGACCATCATTGGCACCAAGGCAGAAGCGACTCTCATCGCTGAAGACGACACGTCTCCATTCGTCCCTCCATTCACGCCTGTCGCGACACCACTGGAGGCGGGCTGCACGATGTTGGGGCGTGAGCGGAAGACGGCCTAACGGTGTGCGGGGCCGTAGCCCAGCTTCATGGAGACGGTTGCGAATGGTCCTCGCCGATACCCCAGGAGCAACAGTGTCCCTAATTTGCTGGGAAGTGGCGGTGCGGTCCCCTACGGCACTGCGTAGGATCCTACGGTCTTGGCGTGCATCCGTGCGTCGCTGCGGTCCGGTCCCAGGTCGACGGGCACGTGCACCTTCCGCCGACCACTGGCGACAACATCGATGTACTGTGGAGACCTCATGCCCCACGTGTTGAGCAATTCGGCGGTACGTCCACCCGGCCTCCCGCATGCCCACTATACGCCCTCGCTCAAAGTCCGTCAACTGCACATACGGTTCACGTCCACGCTGTCGCGGCATGCTACCAGTGTTAAAGACTGCGATGGAGCTCCGTACGCCACGGCAAACTGGCTGACACTGACGGCGGCGGTGCACAAATGCTGCGCAGCTAGCGCCATTCGACGGCCAACACCGCGGTTCCTGGTGTGTCCGCTGTGCCGTGCGTGTGATCATTGCTTGTACAGCCCTCTCGCAGTGTCCGGAGCAAGTATGGTGGGTCTGACACACCGGTGGCAATGTGTTCTTTTTTCCATTTCCAGGAGTGTATATACCACATTTGAAGATGACCATCACTATGATGTGCATTCACGAACCTGTGTTCTTTTCATTGAAATTTATGCCACAGCAGCAGATCAGTGTGCGTCACACACGCCCCTCAGTGGTCGGTACTGGACACACTGTCCGAAAAGGACTCTGACTCTCAGCAGTACAGACCGACCGGCGTGTCATCCTCAGCTGATAGGCGATGCAGATACTCAGCACATGTGGTCACCACACCGCTCTGCCGACGTTGTCAGTTTTTGTGACTGGAGCCAATTCTCAATCAAGTAACCAGCCAACTTTAGTCGGATCATGGCTGAATTCACCAAAATCAGTTATAATGAAGCTCTTCTTAAAATATTACTGTCCCTGAAAGTATTCTTGTTTGTTACTGAGCACTGGTAAGAAACAATGTTAGATGATATCTTCCCACCTTTCCTGAAATCCAAATGTATCAAGGAGCCACTGCAAGTTGGAATTTTGCCGACGCCTTGCACCAGGCATGGGCAACCTATGGTGACCGGCGGACCTGATCTACATACTTAATCTCGTGGGTCACCTCGTCACAAGAAGCGACAGCAGCGCTCTTAACGCTTAAAGTCACAACTGTAGCGTCTGTGACGTTATGTTTGTGGAGTATCGCACCAATATGAATGGCACCCATTTCTCGATATTCCACACCAGCAAATTATGCCTCGAAACACGCGATTTTGGGAGTTCATTCATTATTTTATGTTCACCCAATCATCAGATTTTTATATTTATTTACGCGTCGGAAACATTATTTCCTTATGACGTTTTACAATAGCTGTCTTAAGAACTTCAGTTGCAAAACCCTGTAGCACCTTGCTCTCTCTCACGAATTTCTTGTGTGGGCGGGATTGAAACCAATCGTGGACCGGATACATGGCCGGATACTGGATAAGGAATCAGTCTGAAATCCCTACTGCCTGTTACTATTTGCCCCAACCTGGGGCAAGCTCTTTTCATTTTTTCTGCCTGGGATTACAAGAGATGTGGAAGACAATCGTTGCCGTCGTTAACTGACAAAGTGTGCCTGTTCTAAGCTGGAAGTGATCTTTTGCAGCAGGTTGAGAGAGTGAACACTGTACAAAAACTGCTCTGGAGACTACTGGAGACACAGCACACACTGCTTAAATGCATTCAGACTACAGCTTCAGTCTCATCGCCATTACACAGATACTCACTTCCTGTCACCAAACAAATGTCGAGAAAGAGGTTTTTGATCAAAAAGCATAAACTATGCAAGCCATGAGCGTTGCCAAACTCCTTGCTAACTGTGTAGCACTAAGTATCTACAGTCGGATGAATAGTCAGGTGTAGCGGTAATACGAGGATTGCCCAGAAAGTAATGCAACGCATTTTTCTTGCACAATTCTTTATCGAACGTAATGACAATTACACACACGAAAGAATAGTGTTTCATCTACATTATTTTTCCGCGTAATCTCCATCCCTATCTATGGCCTTCCTCCAGCGCAAATACGTGCGGTATACCCTGTCGGTACCAATTCTTGTCCTGATGGCGTAGCCAGTGCTTCACTGTATGATTACCTCCTCATCGGCCTCAAAATGTCTTCCACGAATGGCATCCTTTAATGGTCCAAACAAGTGGAAGTACGAGGGGGCTCGCTGTAACATGTCAGGTGTGACAGCCGTGGATGGTCCCCCGACTGCTGCAAATCGTGGGACTTCAAACCGTGTTTTGATGACCTCACCCTCTGTGCAAAGCGACTAACTGTACTCTTGTCGATGTCAGATGCTCCATAGACTCTGCATAAGCGTTTGCGAATATTCCCCACAGTTCCTTCTCTGCACTGAGAAATTCAATGACGGCACGGTGCTTGTAACATACATCACCTACAGACGCCATTTTGTAACTGTCCTGCAGCTACGCTATCTGTCGGAAGCAACGGAAACTTTGCGCGCACTCTCAGGAGACTTCAAACAATACATCGTAACGGTTCGCATTCGTAGCGTTGTTTCCGAACTGAAAAAAAAGTGCGGTGCATAACTTTCTGGACGGCCGCTTTGGCCGAGTGGTTCTAGGCGCTTCAGTCCGGAACCGCGCTGCTGCTACGGTCGTAGGTTCGAATCCTGCCTCGGGCATGGATGTGTGTGATGTCCCTACGTTAGTAAGGTTTAAGTTGTCTCTAAGTCTAGAGGACTGATGACCTCAGATGTTAAGTCCCATAGTGCTTAGAGCCATTTGAACCATTACTTTCTGGGCATCCCTCTTAAATAAGATATACTAACCATCCTCGAGCATCAGTCTAACTATTGTTGAAAACCGTATCAAAATCCCTACAGTCGTTGCGTAGATTAGCCTCTACTTACTGACGGAAAAATGCGGGCAATAAATGATTTGTGATAAGTATGGATTCTGGTGAAGGTTTGTAGGTCTCTAGAGTTATGCCGGCTGTTTAGTGCTTTTCTCGACAGATAACGCCTCTTCTGTAGCTAACGGGCTCACTAGATGTCACTTACCGACACCTGTGGAACAGGTAACAACCAGTAATACGGGATCGAACTCCCATGCATGAAAAAGCTTCAAACATCTCCTTATATTACAAAGGAGTCAATCTGTTGAACATCTGACGCTGACCATGTAAGCGACGTCCATCTTAGAAAAGATTCTAAATTTTAGAAATAATTCAAAAGCCAAGATCGCTTAAATATTGTCTACTCGATAACCTGTTTCAACACACTAAATGTGCCATCATCGGATCTGAATGTAGATTAGCATTTATAAACCATTTGGGTATAACGATATATGAGGCAGGCCAGCTGATGTAAAATCATTGTCACAAAAATTAAGAAACAACTGCTCTCCTGGTCATTCTTTTCCATAAGATACGCAAAACCGAAGTCACAAGATAAAACTATTTGGTACATGACCGCTGCTCGACTGACAGCGGTCGGCATCGCAGTGTGGTTCGGCTCTGAACTTCTTCCTCATCCACCCTCTTCATCACACACAGCCCCAAGTGAGTTCTTCGTGTTCCCTAAAGTGAAACTTCTGCTTCTCTGGGAGGTAATTTTCGTCAAATGAAAAGTGACATTTGCAGTCAACGAGTATTTTGCAGTGTTTGACAGAACCTACTTTTCGACGATTGTATATCTCTTTCCCTGCTTTTTTGCCAGACATCAAAAGACCATCGTATACCCGATAGCTTTACCAGCAAACACGGAAAATGCAGTAGCACCAAACCCAAATGATAAACATTCACATGCAGATTTGCAGTCAAAGCAATGAACAAACGGTGGTGCACCGAAGAAGGTAAAGACCATTTTAAGAGCTGGTAAAATGATGGCCGCTGTTTCTTGGGATTCTCAGGCAATAATCCTCATAGATTAGTTCATATTAGTGCATATTCACATGCAGATTTGCTCCTCAAAGAAACCCCCGATCGTAACGAGATATTCATAGCCGGCTTCCTTACATACGGCCGAGCAGCACCCCGGAATCTGATTTATGACACGATCATTATGAGGAATTGTAGCAATTTCTCCAAAATGGCGATAACAGAATCCGCTGAACATTTGATCGGATTCTTCTCCTCCAAAGAGGCACCTTGTTACAGAAGACATATTTCTTTGCGTCGGTTGGCAGCTATGCAGGAAAGCTCTGAGGAACGAACGCATTATTTGCCTTCTACTGTATTTCCCAGACGGCAAAAAGTGGCCACTGCCTTTCTCAGCAGTTGGCAGGAGACCAGGGGAACTTGTCTAGGAGAGGGCACTCCAGTGTCATAAAAGTCCGGCTCATGGCCATGTCGTTAAGATCTTACTGTATTACTTGTCTTATCAGCGGCTGCTGTTCGGAAGACGCCAACGGTTATCGCATTCGACTTGCCGCCTAGAGTGTCGTTACAGCTTTCCTGTTCATTACCTTGGACAGAGGCACGTAATGTCGCCCGCGATAAGGCGCCAGCCTTGATGCTGCAAACCATCATCGACATCGCCATGTGGTAAGAAGATATTGCAGCCTCCCTGCATTGTCGCCCCGACTGAATTCTCATGACTGCAATAGCCTCTCAGATGTGTCTGGTTTAACTCGAAAACTTTCTCCAACTGTACCTATAGCAAGGAGATTAAATTTAGGTTCGAAAATAACACAGTGTCCGCCAATCTGTAAACACTGCCTGTTTATTATCATCATCATCATCATAACTATTATCATTAGTATTATTGTTATTATTTAAACTTCCTGGCAGATTAAAACTGTGTGGCGGACCTTTGCCTTGCTCTACCATCTGAGCTGCCCAAGCACGACTCACGCCCCGTCCTCACAGCTTTACTTCTGCCAGTACCTCGTCTCCTACCTTCCAAACTTTACAGAAGCTCTCCTGCGAACCTGGGAGGACGGGGCGTGAGTCGTACTTGGGTAGCTCAGATGGTAGAGCACTTTCCCGTGAAAGGCAAAGGTCCCGAGTTCGAGTCTCGGTCCGGCACACAGTTTTAATCTGCTAGGAAGTTTCATATCAGCGCACACTCCGCTGCAGAGTGAAAATCTCATTATGTATTGTTATTATTAGTACTATTTCTACATCGATATTCCGAAAACCACCGTACGGTGCGTGGTAGAGGGTACCCTATACGACTACTTGTCATTTCCTTTCCTGGTTCAATCTGAAATAGAGCGAGGAAAAAAGATCATCTATATGCCTCCTCATGAGCCCTCATTTCTCGTATCTTAGCGCTCCTTACGCACAGTGTATGTTGGCGGCAGCCGAATCGTTCGGCAGTCAGTTTCAAGCGCCGGTTCTCTAAAATTTCTCAATAGTGTTCTTCGAAAAGAACATCACCTTCACTCCAGGGATTTCCATTTAAGTTCCCGAAGCATCTCCGTAACTCTTACGTGTTGTTCGAATCTACTACTAACGAATCTAGCAGCCTGCATCTGAATTGCTCCGACGTCCTACTCCAATCCGACCTGATACAGATCCCAAATACTCTAGCCATATTCAAGAACAGGTCGCACCATCGTCTTATATGCGATCTCCTTTACAGATTAACCGCACTTTCCTACAACTTTCCCAATAAACCGTTGTCGACCATCGCCTTCTCTTCCGAAGGTCTTGCATGCTCGTTCCATTCCGTCTTGCTTTGCAACTTAACGTCCAGTTATTTAAACGATTTGACTGTGCCGAGCAGTACACAACTAATGCTGTATCCGAACATTACAGGTTCTTTTTTCTATTCTTTCGCATCCACATTCATGAAACCAAGCAGAAATTTTGTCTAACACGGGGACCCTCCATACCGTAAAATCACGGATTTTGATGCGCTTCAAATATGTTGTAGAGCCACTTACCCTGAGAATCTGGCTATCCGCTTGTTTAGCGACAGGCCTTGGTTTTTGAGAAAATAGATTTTGAAGTTCATTGCGAGATTTGTATACCCGTAACATTACGTATATTCCGAGCAAGTCAGTGTAACGCAGCGGTAAAAGTTCACGGCTACTGCGCTGGAGGTACCGCGTTCGAATCCTGCTCGTGTATTTTTTTTTCTTCTTCTTCAAAATCGACCGAATTTTTCAATTTTATTTCATATAATATCAACACAGTGTAAGGTGTTCAAAATTATAAATATATATTCAGTTAATTTTTTCTGTCATACAATATTACAACATCTTATTTTTCATCGTCCACATTTGCAGGATGTGCCAGAACAATATTGTGGATGACATTTATCACAGAAACAACAGAAGTACAAATTTTCGCAGCACCACGCGCATTTAATGAAAGCAACCGTCTTGCAGGCGCACGGTTTCTTTATGAGCGATACCGGGAAACACAATTCTTTCGCATTAAAAAAAATGTCTCTTTCATCCGCTAATTTCGATGCGAACCATGCGTATCTAATCATGCTTTCAAAATTAGGTGCACTGAATTGATGTAGGATTAGCGAATGTAATTTTATCGAATCTTTCCTAGAAGCGATCTTCTTATTGTCTTTCATAAAGTAGGGAGCATTCTGAATAATTTTCGTGAAGATTTTCACCTGTCGGTAAAAATAATCATCGCAGGGCTGGCAGTAAGGAGTGCACTTTGGTGGGAACACTTTTAGGGTGCAGGTGCTCGCTTTCCTTTCATCAGTAAATAAATGATCGTATAAAGCTGAATCGGTTTGCCCTTCCCACGAATTGATAATGTACAAAAAAATATTCTATCCTTCGTACGGAAGAATTACAGAACGCAAAAATTCTTCGTACACCAGTTTCGTGAACTTCTCGGATTTCGTGCAGGACACGACTACATTTCTGTATTTCCCAGTTAATTCGTCTACTAGTTTTCGAACGTTAGGACCAAATTTTCCGGACGGTTCTCGCATACATAAAAAACATATAGGAGCAGGATTCGAACACGGTACCTCCAGCGTGGTACCCGTGAACCTTTAGAGCTACGCTACGCTGAGTTGCTCGGAATATATGTAATGTTACGGGTATACAAAGCGTGCAATGAACTTCAAAATCGATTTTCTCAAAAACCAAGGCCCGTCGCTAAAAAACCGGATAGCCAGGTACTCAGGGCAAGTGCCTCTACAACATATTTGAAGCGCATCAAAATCCGTGATTTACAGTATGGAGGGTCCCCTTGTAAGTCCTATCTCCTTACAGCGACTCAACTTCGACACATTACCGTACACGACAGCATCATCAGCAAATAACCGCAGACTGCTGCCCACGCTGTCCGCCAAATCATTTATGTACGAGCATCAGTCCTACCACTCTTCCCTGGGGTACTCCTGACTATACCTTGTCTCTGATGAACACTTGCCGTCGAGGACAACACAATGGTTTCTATAACTTAAGAAATCTTCGAACCACTAACTTACCTGCGAACTTATTCCATACGTTCGTACCTTCGTTAACAGCTTGCAATGGTGCACCGCGTCAAATGCTTTCCGCGAATCTAGAATATAGAATCTGCCTATTGCTCTTCATCCATAGTTTGCAGTATATCATGTGAGAAAAGAGCAAAGTGAGTTTCGCACGAGCGATGCTTTCTAAAACCATGCTGATTCATGGACATAAGCTTCTCAGTCTCAAGAAAAATTACACTGTTCTACAAAAAAAAATTTTTTTTCTATTTCTGATAAAAAATATTGTGATCCTAGTTGTATTTTGAGTGCTGAATTGAAAACTGTTTTTGGTTTTTTTCTGTCATGGATAGTTTATGAGTAATCGCAATTTTATTTTTATTTTCAGTTTCTGATATAGTGCAGCAAACGTGAGGTGAAATTCGACAAATAAACGGACATCTTTATGATGTTATAAGTTCATCACATTAATGGAGGGTGGGATCTAACATATAACACAGTAACCTTTGTGTATACACTTTGAAGCATTTATTTGACATGAGAAATTACAGAAAATTGTCAATGAGCCACTGCCTTGTAATGCACATCACTTTTCTCTCTTGTATTGTGAATCTTTCTTCTCTTGAATGATATTCCAGCAATAATCTGCTAACATAGAAGGTACCCACTTCCCTTCATAGCGCCTTTCTATGGTAGAAATGTCTTTATGGAATCTTTCCCCATGTTCATCCGATACATCACTACAACTCTCTGTGGAGAAGTCCAGATGAGAGTCCATCATATGTACCTTCAAAGACATATTGCACCCCAAATCCTGATACGCTTTGATCATATCCTTCACAATTGCTTTGTAGTTAGTAGCTCTTCTTCTTCCGAGGAAGTTTTCCGACACCATCTTGAAACAGTCCCATGCGGTTTTTTCTTTATCAGTTAAACATGCTTCAAAATTTGCATCTTTCTGCAGCTCCCTGATTTGTGGGCCCACAAATACACCTCCCTTTATTTTTGCAACTGAAAGACGGGGGAATTTGGTAGCTAGATATGCAAACCCACAGCCTGTTGGATCCATGGCCTTCACAAATTGTTTCATCAGGCCAAGTTCGATGTGAAGCGGTGGAAGTAGTATACGAGGGCCGTTCAGAAAGTAACCCCCGGTTGATTTAAAAAAATACACCAAGTTAAATAAAAATATTTTAATATATACATCTTACAATTACATCTTTGCACTATTTTTCTACATAGTCTCCATAGCGATTGAGGCACTTATCGTATCTCTTCACAAGCTTTGAAATTCCTTCTGCATAAAAATCACCCGCTTGTGCCTGGAGCCAGCCTGTGACCGCATCTTTGAGCTCTTCGTCGTCATCAAACCGCTGTGACCCGAGCCGTTTCTTCAAATGCATGAAGAGGTGATAATCACTTGGCGCCAGGTCTGGGCTGTAAGGTGGATGGTTGATAACGTCCCACTTGAAGGACTCAAGAAGGGCCGTTGTTCTGCGAGCAGAGTGAGGACGGGCGTTATCGTGCAAAAAAACGATACCGGAGGTCAGCATACCACGGCGTTTGTTCTGTATAGCCCGTCGTAACTTTTTTATTGTTTCACAGTACACGTCTTGATTAATGGTCGTACCACGTTCCATGAATTCAACCAACAACACCCCTTTGGCATCCCAAAACACCGTTGCCATCAGTTTTCTGGCAGAAAAATCTTGCGAGGCTTTTCTTGGTTTGGTAGGCGAATTTGAATGTGCCCACATCTTTGATTGTTCTTTTGTCTCAGGGTTCACGTACTTAATCCAGGTTTCGTCACCGGTCACGATTCTGTTTAACAATGGTTCAAATGTTCAAATGTGTGTGAAATCTTATGGGACTTAACTGCTAAGGTCATCAGTCCCTAAGCTTACACACTACTTAACCTAAATTATCCTAAGGACAAACATACACACCCATGCCCCAGGGAGGACTCGAACCTCCGCCGGGACCAGCCGCACAGTCCATGACTGCAGCGCCCAGACCGTTCGGCTAATCCCGCGCGGCTACAATGGTTCTCCTTCGTCCTCATAACGTGACAGAAAGTCTAATGCAGAGGCCATTCTTTGAGTTTTGTGGTGGTCGGTAAGAATTTTGGGCACCCATCGTGCACAGAACTTACGGTAACCCAATCTTGCTGTCACTATCTCGTACAAGAGAGTCTTAGAAATCTGTGGAAAACCACTAGACAACTCCGACATTGAGAAACGTCGATTTTCACGAACTTTTGCATCAACTGTCTGAACGAGTTCGTCAGTCACCAATGATGGTCTACCACTCCTCTCTTCATCATGAACGTTTTCTCGTCCACTTTTAAATAAACGTACCCATTCACGGACAACTCCTTCACTCATAACTCTTGGTCCGTACACGGCACAAAGCTCACGATGAATAGCTGCTGCAGAATATCCTTTGGCTGTAAAAAACCTTATGACAGCACGCACTTCACATTTGGCGGGGTTTTCTATTGCAGCACACATTTCAAACTGCCACAAAAACTAAACTAGCGCAGGTACGACGTTCACTCGACCACGGCTTGGTGCCGACTGACCTGTTGAGTGCGTGAACGCACAGATGGCGTCGCTACTCCCCCCACAACCCGCACTGTGACCAATCGGAGGTTACTTTCTGAACCGCCCTCGTATATTCAGGAGCTAGCAGACTTTCACGTTGTACATTCTTTTCATCAACTTTCCACCTTCGCCTTGGCCATTTCTTTTTCATGTAGTGAGAATTTCGGTCTTGACTATCCCACTCGCAAAGAAAACAGGCATACTTTGTGTAGCCTTGTTGCATTCCCAGTAACATAGCAATTACCTTGAAATCTGCAAATATTTTCCATTTGTGTTCATTGTATTTTAATGAATTTAGCATCCTTTGTACGAATTCGTAATTCTCTTTTGTCAAACTAGCGTAAGCCACTGGAGCAGAGGGTATTTTATTTCTGTTATGGAGCAAAACACCCTTCAGACTTGTTTTCGATGCATCTATGAAAAGTCTCCACTCCTGTGAAATATAAGCGAAGTTTAGCACTTTCATCAGGCCAGCAACGTCATTGCAAAATGTCAGTGCTTCGTCAGTTGAAAAATAAGAAATAAAGGCATGTTCTCTGTGCCTGAACACACTGATTTTAGTACTTTGGTGCAGTAGATTATACTCTTGTAATCTTGAACCAAGCAGCTGTGCCTTTTGTTTACTTAGTCCTAGATCACATACTAAATCATTTAAATCTGCCTGTGTTAACAAATGTGGCGATGACTCACTTGTGCAGTGATATAAAGAATCATCATCTGTGATTTCTTCAGTACTACTTATTTCACTGTCACTCGGAATTTGACCTCGAGCTCTTGAAGGTACTGGAAGGTTGTCGGAATGCTGCACTGACATTCTCGCAAGGCAGATCTGGGTAAACAATGTGCCTCTTCGACTTTTTGTTTGTAAAACCCTGAATTTTTGTTAGACATGGTCCTTAGGCTCCCTCCACACCATCGGAACAGCAAACAACGCCACATTCTCTTTACCTTTCCACCACTGAATTAGTTTGCAGTAACATGTAGCACAACAGAAATGTGGTGCCCATTCTTTATCTTGGTCTCTTACCTCTACTCCAAAGTAATGTTTGTATGCTTTCTTTATGACTGAAGAAATTTTCTTCCTATTTCTGGCAAAAGTGAACTTCCCACAGATGTAGCAGAAGTTGTCTGGCTTATATCGACATCCACGACGACGTGGCATTTCTGCAAATTTAAAAATACCACTTTGGTAATACACCTGTATTAAATTAATAGTAGGGAACTAGAGGAACGCTGATGTGTAAAAACAAGCAGTCGTTTTACCTTCAGCACCAGGCTCAATCAGTTTACACACAGGAACTAAAAAATTCAACCGTGCTCGGAAATATGACAGACAGTTACTTGTCAGCCAAAACACCCACTTGTTAAGGCTGACACAAATTGCGGCTAACACCACTGTTGTAAACTCGATGAACCTGCCACTAGGAGGCGTGAAGCTTTACTGCCGAGGCAGAGATCGGCTGTCGCCGTTCGAGTTAATGAGATGTTTCAGGTGGTCCTAATGACATAGGTGTGGCGGGGGATAACCTGATAATGTCTGATTCTTCCCACCTGCTGATGCACAAGAAATTATCACGTTCTATCACTACTGGATGCAGCAACATACCCGTATTTCTCTATAATGTCTCTGTGTTTGCCATAAATTGTGAATATACATATATATTACATGAAAAGTATCCCTGACAACGATATTTTGTTTACATTTTTGAATTTCCCGCGGTAAAATGGTCTAGAAGCACATACTTTAATATCAGAAATGGAACCCATGTCGAACAGTGTTATTATATTCGAACTGAGAATATGTTCAAGTATTCTGCCGCAAACCGAAGTTAGGGATATTGGTCTGTAATTTTGCGGGTTCGTTTTTTTACCCTACACACAGGATGACCTGTGCTTTTTTCCAGTCGCTTGGAACTTTGTGCTGGGCGAGAGATTCGCGACAGATAAGGGGCAAATGCCGTAGAGTACTCTTCGTAAAACCAAAATGGGATTCGGACTTGGTGACTTATTTGCTTTTAAATCTTTCATCTGCTCCTCGTGTGCTTGAATGGTCTGGTGCCTTTCTGTAGAGACGCCACTTCGGCGACTTGCGTGTCCCTTAGCTACCCCAGTTATCCACCCTGGAGAAAGGGGACCTGCAGTTTGACGTGGAATCAGAACCATTCCTCGTTTCTGCCATCTGGTCACCTCGTGAGAGGTGCAGGCTGGGTTAAAAAGCAGACTGAAAAATCTGTGGTCTGAGTGGAATTCGATCACGCTACATATCGGTTTCCAGGTACGGGGCCGGCCGCTGTGGTCGAGCGGTTCTAGGCGCTTCAGTCCGGAACCGCGCTGCTGCTACGGTCGCAGGTTCGAATCCTGTCTCGGGCATGGATGTTAGTTAGGTTTAAGTAGTTCTAAGTCCAGGGGACTGATGACCTCAGATGTTAAGTCCCATAGTGCTTAGAGCCATTTGAACCATTTTTGAACCAGGTACGGGCTCTATGGCTAGACCACCCTGGCGTGTTGGTGCTAAGTAGTTTTGCTTTTACTTCGCGTGTATTTTTCTCTAATATTCTTGGTCTCTAATATTCTTGGTTCAAGAATCATAAAAGAAGGTTGTATACCTGGAAGAATCCTGGAGATACTAATAGGTATCAGATAGATTATATAATGGTAAGACAGAGATTTAGGAACCAGGTTTTAAATTGTAAGACATTTCCAGGGGCAGATGTGGATTCTGACCACAATCTATTGGTTATGAACTGCAGATTGAAACTGAAGAAACTGCAAAAAGGTGGGAATTTAAGGAGATGGGACCTGGATAAACTGAAAGAACGAGAGGTTGTAGAGAGTTTCAGGGAGAGCATAAGGGAACAATTGACAGGAATGGGGGAAAGAAATACAGTAGAAGAAGAATGGGTAGCTCTGAGGGATGAAGTAGTGAAGGCAGCAGAGGATCAAGTAGGTAAAAAGATGAGGGCTAATAGAAATCCTTGGGTAACAGAAGAAATATTGAATTTAATTGATGAAAGGAGAAAATATAAAAATGCAGTAAATGAAGCTGGCAAAAGGGAATACAAACGTCTCAAAAATGAGATCGACAGAAAGTGCAAAATGGCTAAGCAGGGATGGCTAGAGGACAAATGTAAGGATGTAGAGGCTTGTCTCACTAGGGGTAAGATAGATACTGCCTACAGGAAAATTAAAGAGACCTTTGGAGAGAAGAGAACCACTTGTATGAATATCAAGAGCTCAGATGGCAACCCAGTTCTAAGCAAAGAAGGGGAGGCAGAAAGGTGGAAGGAGTATATAGAGGGTTTATACAAGGGCGATGTACTTCAGGACAGTATTATGGAAATGGAAGAGGATGTAGATGAAGATGAAATGGGAGATAAGATACTGCGTGAAGAGTTCGACAGAGCACTGAAAGACCTGAGTCGAAACAAGGCCCCGGGAGTAGACAACATTCCATTAGAACTACTGATGGCCTTGGGAGAGCCAGTCATGACAAAACTCTACCATCTGGTGAGCAAGATGTATGAGACAGGCGAAATACCCACAGACTTCAAGAAGAATATAATAATTCCAATACCAAAGAAAGCAGGTGTTGACAGATGTGAAAATTACCGAACTATCAGTTTAATAAGTCACAGCTGCAAAATACTAACGCGAATTCTTTACAGACGAATGGAAAAACTGGTAGAAGCGGACCTCGGGGAAGATCAGTTTGGATTCCGTAGAAATGTTGGAACACGTGAGGCAATACTAACCTTACGACTTATCTTAGAAGAAAGATTAAGAAAAGTCAAACCTACGTTTCTAGCATTTGTAGACTTAGAGAAAGCTTTTGACAACGTTAACTGGAATACTCTCTTTCAAATTCTGAAGGTGGCAGGGGTAAAATACAGGGAGCGAAAGGCTATTTACAATTTGTACAGAAACCAGATGGCAGTTATAAGAGTCGAGGGGCATGAAAGGGAAGCAGTGGTTGGGAAAGGAGTAAGACAGGGTTGTTGCCTCTCCCCGATGTTATTCAATCTGTATATTGAGCAAGCAGTAAAGGAAACAAAAGAAAAATTCGGAGTAGGTATTAAAATTCATGGATAAGAAGTAAAAACTTTGAGGTTCGCCGATGACATTGTAATTCTGTCAGAGACAGCAAAGGACTTGGAAGAGCAGTTGAACGGAATGGACAGTGTCTTGAAAGGAGGATATAAGATGAACATCAACAAAAGCAAAACGAGGATAATGGAATGTAGTCAAATTAAATCGGGTGATGCTGAGGGGATTAGATTAGGAAATGAGACACTTAAAGTAGTAAAGGAGTTTTGCTATTTAGGGAGTAAAATAACTGATGATGGTCGAAGTAGAGAGGATATAAAATGTAGACTGGCAATGGCAAGGAAATCGTTTCTGAAGAAGAGAAATTTGTTAACATCGAGTATAGATTTAAGTGTCAGGAAGTCGTTTCTGAAAGTATTTGTATGGAGTGTAGCCATGTATGGAAGTGAAACATGGACGATAACCAGTTTGGACAAGAAGAGAATAGAAGCTTTCGAAATGTGGTGCTACAGAAGAATGCTGAAGATAAGGTGGGTAGATCACGTAACTAATGAGGAGGTATTGAATAGGATTCGGGAGAAGAGAAGTTTGTGGCACAACTTGACTAGAAGAAGGGACCGGTTGGTAGGGCATGTTCTGAGGCATCAAGGGATCACAAATGTAGCGTTGGAGGGCAGCGTGGAGGGTAAAAATCGTAGAGGGAGACCAAGAGATCAATACACTAAGCAGATTCAGAAGGATGTAGGTTGCAGTAGGTACTGGGAGATGAAGAAGCTTGCACAGGATAGAGTAGCATGGAGAGCTGCATCAAACCAGTCTCAGGACTGAAGACCACAACAACAACAACAATTATGAACCATAGTCTTGAATGTGATAATGTGTAGAATTAGCATCCAGCTATTCTATCTGATAATTTTTTCGGTTTCTTTATTTTACACACACTTTAATCAAGGCCTTACATCCTCAAGAAGTGAACTATGTGACTAAGTGAAATTTAACAGCTTACGTTTTCGCAGCTGTCCATCCGTGAGAAAGTTAAGGTTAAGAAAATAGATCGTTCAGCACCTGATATTATAATATTTCAGCCAGGCATAAGCAAGAACAAGAAATACTCGTACAGCCATAACTTTAATTCTGAATGGTACCAACAAAAAAGTTGACTCTGCTGCTGTGAAGTAAAATGTGCAGTCCTGCTTTCTGTGTTTACTATTTGGAGGTAATTTAACGTGGATAAAAGAACATTTTATAAATGTGAAATGAAAGAAAAAACTGAAAATCGTGAGGAACGAAAGAGACAGGTTGAATATGTAGTTTCATTGTCACTTTTAGGAACTGACAGTATTAAGGAGAAATTCGGTGATGCGGTATGTATGTTTGCCTCCTTTTACACAGTTTAAAAATACAAGCTAAAAATTTTCTGGAGCAGCATCCCACTAATTTTAGGTACGAGCCGCCACAGACTGTCTTACACAGTCAAGACAGATAATGGAATTATATTCGATTTTTCTACAAACAGGCCGAGAAATGCCTCCCCTCTCACCTCGTCGCTCCCCTCCGTCGCTCCCCTCCCTCCCTCCCTCCCGTCACTGAGACAGAATCGTCTACGAACCAAAAAGCCTTTTACCATAAATCATATGGATCGCACATGTCGTCATTACATTGAAACCAACATGCCGGTCAGCTGACTGGCAGCAGCATCGATTTGCAAGCGACATCTGCAGTACTCTTCACTGTATCTTAATACTTTAAAATTTTCATTAAAGATTTGTTTATTACAATGGTGATATCCCGAGCAGCGTTTGGTTGAGCCGAAAGAAATGTGAAAGGAAGTAAAAAAAAAAAATGCGAATACATTTTTCGAGATTAAGTCAGTGAATTTAAGTACTGAAGCTAAGAAGTGATATCTTACCAAGCAGATGCGAATGGCCCTCTATTTGAAAGTATGTGTGTCTAAATTTTAGAAACTCAATAATAAAGGTCAATATATACATCTGTCACGAAAAAGTAAGTGTGGAAATTTATTAAATATTACTCGGAAGGTATTTCTTTTCTTTTGTTTTCTGTTCAACTTAAAATTTTTTTAAACTGGTTACAGTGTTCCGACTGATGGAGTACAAGGGAATATTTGGACCCTTGCTTTGAAAAGTTGAAAGTTAGGATTCCTCAGATCTAACACTCGTTGAATGACGAAGATCATGAGACGACCGAATACTGATAACTAACATACTACAAGAATTTTCTCTATAACCAACGTTTTCTGAACTATAATGCTTCTTATATTGATATTGTTTCGGTATCTACACTGGATTAAACAAAAGTCACGAAATAAACGCTTCTTTTGTGTGGAAACGGGACGTTATGGACAAATATAGTGTCAAATGTGTGTAGGTGTGAATTCCTAAGGGACCAAACTGCTGAGGTCATCGGTTCCTAGACTTACACACTACTTAAATCACCCTAAACTAACTTATACTAAGAACAACACACACACCCACACCCACACACACACACACACACCTCTATGCCCGAGGGAGGACTCGAACCTCTGGCGGCAACAAAAACAGGAGATCACTAATGTCCTGAAATTCTGTGAAAGAATTGTCAGTAGAGTGTTTAGAAGTGCCTGTCATCTTGTCACCTGACCGAATGCAAAAAAGATACCTATTAATACTGGCAATTTCGGAGAAATTAGGTTAGCTACGTGGGGGTACCCAAAAAAACCAGAATTATTTTTGAGAAGATATATATTTTCAAATTGTTTACAAAATAATCTTATCCCATTCGAAATACTCTCCATTACAACTAATACATTCGTCCCACCGGTGTTTCGACTGTCCGAAACATTTTTTGTAGTTATCTTGAAAAATGGCTGACAGCTCCTCCCTCTTTTTTTCTCGACTTCTCCGGTGTTGTTAAATCGGTGTTCTTTCATGCCCCTTTTTATGCGTGGAAATAAGAAAAAGTCGCACGGAGACAGATCAGTCGAGGAAGGTGCGTGGGGCAGCGGAACCATGCGACTTTTAGCAAAAAACTGTAACAGCTGTGTGGATGTGCATTGTCGGGGTGGAAAACCAGTCTCCTGTCTGCTAAATCTTTCGTTAAAATTCGCTAAACGGAGATCCAAGATAACCCACTAATCTCTGATAGTTGATCAACTGCTTGTCGACGTTCTGTGAGCAAAAGCTCTCGAATTTTTCCTATATTTTCGTCGATTCGGGCAGTTGATAGACGTCCAGAAAAAGGTCGCCATTTTTAAATTGAGCGAACTACTCGTAGAATTGAGTTTTCTCATAGCGTGATCTTGGTAAGCTGTTTCCATCATTAAAACAGTTTTACCGAGAAGAAAAAATTTCACAGCTGCACGTTATTCACTTAAACTTGCCATCATATAAAAGAAACAAGAACAAAACAACGCTAGCTAGCGAATAGAGTCACTGCAGATGAACAGAGCAAGCCAGGTCGACAACACAGGCTGCTCTGAGCTGGCAATGAGATGCGCTCTTCACGCCTAGAAGCAGAAATGCGTACTACACAAGCTCCGTCCACGGCAGTGTTAATCCGGTTTTTTTGGGTCTCTCTTCGTATACTATACATGGATAACGTTAACAAGTCGTTCAGTTGTTAAAAGCGGTGCATTATTCCAGTTATAAATTACAGAAAAAAATAGAAAAAACTGTCAGCTCCGTTTGGCATGGTGCGTAATGAGTGACATTCGGCTTTTTGCCCTCCGACATGTGACTTGAATGTTAGTTTGAAACCGTAAACGGCACAGTTAGGACGTGCTAGGCCTAACAGTATCTGATCAAAAGTATCCGGACACTTATTAGTGCACAATATATGGGGTGTGTTCCCCCTTCGTCCGGCCTAAAATCTGCTGAGAAAACTTTCCATAATGTGTTTGTCTGTGGAGAAATCGCAGCCCATTCTTCAACAGCTAAAATCGGTAAGGTATTGATGTTGGACGCTGCGTTCTGGTGCGTAGTCGACGTTCCGACTCATCCCAAAGGTGTTCCGTTGGTTTCACGTCGGGACTCTGGGTAGGCCACTCCACTTCAGGAATCTTATTGTCCACGGACCGCTGCTTTATGGTCTTTGGTCTTGATGACTGCACGGCTCAAAACTTATGCCTCGTCTGGACCCGTCAACACCGACATTGGACTGTTGATGACTGGAAACATGTTGCCTGGTCAGACGAGTTTCGTTTCAAATTGTATCGAGCGAATGGACGTGTACGGGTATGGGGATAACCTCATGAATCCATGGACCCTGCGTGTCAGCAAGGGATTTCAAGCTGGTGGAGGCTCTGCAATGGTGTGGGGCGTGTGCAGTTTGAGTGATATGGGGCTCGTAATAGGTCTAGAGATACGACTATAACAGGAGGCACGTACGTAAGCATCCTCTCTGATCACCTGCATCCATGCATGCCCATTTTGCATTCCGACTTGGGCAATTCCAGCAGGACAATGCGACACCCTGCACGTCCAGAACTGCTACAGAGTGGCTCCAGGAACACTCTTCATTCTTCTGAATTTAAACATTTCTGCTGGCCACCAAACTCTGCAGACACGAAAATTATTGAGCATATCCGGGATGCGCCGCAACGTGCTGTTCAGAAGAGATCTTCACCCCTCGTACTCTTCCGGATTTGTGAACAGCTCTACAGGGTTAATGGTGTCAGTTCCCTCCAGCACTACTTCAGACATTAGTCGAGTCCATGCCACGTCGTGTTGCGGCACTTCTGTGTGCTCGTGGTGGACCTACGCCATATTAGGCACGTGTACCAGTTTCTTTGACTCTTCAGTGTATTATGTAAGTGTAAAACAGTTACACGAGGAGCGATATCTCCTAAGCTCACTTGCACCGCTAATTGTTGAGCTGAGGAACGTGACGTTTAGCTATCGTTACGTCTAGTGCGGAGAGACAACATTTGACTGTGGCATTCTGTTGACCCCAGCGTGAACAAAACCTGATGCCAGGAACGGAATTCTCCACTGCGGTGGCGGTAACGACCTAGACCGCCGACTCATTCGGTACGGAGGCAGCCGGGCGGCTCGGGAGGTCGTCGACTCCCCGCAACCGGCTTCGCCCTCTGTCCTTGCGGTGAGCGGGTACAAGGTACGGGTGCGGGTGCAGGTGGAGGAGGAGGAGGAGGAGGAGGAGGAGGGGACAACCGCGGCCGCCTCACGCTGCCTGCCTGCTCCACTGCTGCTGCGGAGCCGCCGAGAGGAAATGAAGCGCCGGAGAGACCTCGATCGGCGCTCGTATTTCCGGTAGACGTGGTCACAAGAAATATACGAGGTGGTCTATTGATCGTGACCGGGCCAAATATGTCACGAAATAAGCATCAAACGAAAAAACCACAAAGAACGAAACTCGTCTAGCTTGAAGGTGGAAACGAGATGGCGCTATGGTTGGCCCGCTAGATGGATGGCGCTGCCATAGGTCAAACGGATATCAACTGCGTTTTTTTAAAAATAGGAACCCCCATTTTTTTATTACATATTCGTGTAGTACGTAAATAAATATGAATGTTTTAGTTGGACCACTTTCTTCGCTTTGTGATAGATGGCGCTGTGATAGTCACAAACGTATAAGTACGTGGTATCACGAAACATTCCGCCAATGCGGACGGTATTTGCTTCTTGATACATTACCCGTGTTAAAATGAACCGTTTACCAATTGCGGAAAAGGTCGATATCGTGTTGATGTATGGCTATTGTGATCAAAATGCCCAACGGGCTTGTGCTGTGTATGCTGCTCGGTATCCTGGACGACATCATCAAGTGTCCGGACCGTTCACCGGATAGTTACGTTACTTAAGGAAACAGGAAGTGTTCAGGATATGTGAAACGTCAACCACGACTTTTAACAAAAGATGATGCCCAAGTAGGTGTTTTAGCTGCTGTCGCAGCTAATTCACGCATCATTAGCAGACAAATTGCGCGAGAATCGGGAATCTCAAAAACGTCGGTGTTGAGAATGCTACATCAACATCGGTTTCACCCGTACCATATTTCTATGCGCCAGGAATTGCATGGCGACGACTTTGAACGTCGTGTACTGTTCTGCCACTGGGCAAAGAGAAATTACGCGACGAAGACAGATTTTTAGCACGCGTTCTACTTAGCGACGAAGTGTTATTCACCAACAGCGGTAACGTAAACCGGCATAAAATGCACTATTGGGCAACGGAAAATCCACGATGGCTGCGAGAATTGGAACATCAGCGACCTTGGCGGATTAATATATGGTGCGGCATTAAGGGAGGAAGGATAATTGGCCCCCATTTTATCGATGGCAATCTAAATGGTGCAATGTATGCTGATTTGCTACGTAATGTTCTACCGATGTTACTACAAGATGTTTCACTGCATAACAGAATGGTGATGAACTTCCAATATGATGGATGTCCGGCACGTAGCTCGCGTGCGGTTGAAGCGGTATTGAATAGCATATTTCATGACAGGTGGATTGGCCCGCACGTTCACCGGATCTGACGTCCCCGGATTTCTTTCTGTGGGGAAAGTTGAAGGATATTTACTATCGTGATCCAGCGACAACACCTGACAACATGCGTCAGCGCATTATCAATGCATGTGCGAACATTACGGAAGGCGAACTACTCGCTGTTGAGAGGAATGTCGTTACACGTACTGCATTGATGTTGACGGATATCATTTTGAGCATTTATGGCATTGATGTGGTATTTACAGGTAATCACGCTGTAACAGCATGCGTTCTTAGAAATGATAAGTTCAGAAAGGTACATGTATCACATTGGAACAACCGAAATAAAATGTGCAAACGTACCTATGTTCAATTTAAAAAACCTACCTGTTACCAACTGTTCGTCTAAAATTGAGAGCCATATATTCGTGACTATTACAGCGCCATCTATCACAAAGCGAAAAAAGTGGTCCAACTAAAACATACATATTTCTTTACGTACTACACGAATATGTAATAAAAATGGGGTTCCTATTTCAAAAAAACGCAGTTGATATCCGTTTGGCCTATGGCAGCGCCATCTAGCGGCCCAACCGTAGGGTCATCTGGTTTCCCCCTTCAAGGTAGACGAGTTTCGTTCTTTGTAGTTTCTTCGTTTGACGCTTATTTCGTGAGATATTTGGCCCGGTCACTATCAATGGACCACCCTGTATATCCATTCTCTACAAACCACTGCTAAATGCATCGCAGGCGGCTCTCAATTGTACCGGTTATTAGGGTTGCGCCCGTTCCATTCGCATACGGATCGCGGGAAGAATAATTGCTTAAACACCTTTTTGCTTGCTGTAATTAGTCTAGCCTTGTCGAGGCGACCTCTGCGGGAACGGTACGTAGGACGTTGTGCAGGATGGCCAAGATAAGACGCCCCATGTTATACTGAATGTAGTGTTGCTATATCTAGGTGGGACCTCGTCGGGACTCTGAGATGAGGTTGTAGAAATGAAGTTTAATTAATACAATTACTTTTTATTAAGAACACAATTACATAGAACTTGTTGCTGAAGATGTAGTTGGTACACCATATTTTTCGGATGATTTCAACTTTTTCAGCAAGTCTTTTTTTCCCTTTTACGTATTCATAAATCTTTATGCAAGTCAACTTCTTGTTAAATTGGCACTGTATAAGAATGATTCCACACTCCCTGGCAGCGGTGGATTTCTTTCATCAGTCCAATAGGCCGACATCAGCGAAAATACTCTTCCCACAGTAACGTTGTGTGCGGGAAGAGAAAAAAATTCTCGCATAGTTTTAGCGGTTGGCACTTGCGATCAGGATTTTTGATTTCCTTAAAAAAGTAAATATACCTTTCTTCCACGGAGTGTTTAGACTTCCAGTCTTCCGAGTCACGCTTGGTTTCTAAAGAGAGAGCTCTCCAGACACATATATTCCTGAAAACAGTTGTCGCCTGAAATTTTCACGCCATTTTTAGTCAGGTATATAGCAGTGTCTTCAATCATCACCCAATCTGGGGTTTCAGATAGCGTCATCCAATCAAACACTTGATTTTTATTAAAAGAAATAGCCCATCTCTCTAAGTAATCAAAGACTACGTACAAAAAGTCATTGTCTCTTCCTCAAATTTCGAAATCAAATTAAATTATTTCTTGATTAGGGTTCTCATTCTTTAATTTGTTCAAAATAATCTTGGGTCGCATACCAATAAAATAAGCAGTCTTCCTTTCATTCAGACATCTTTGAATATCGATTAATATATTTATTTCAGCTATCGAGACTTTATTCTTCACCACGCTTTTTATATTTTTTTCAAACAGAGTCAAGTTTGACTGCAGAAACATGAAGTAAAATTTACTGATCAGACTACTGAAAAAATTTTCGGCTGCCTGCCTTCGGCGTGAAAAAGTTGTTGTAATAGAATCCAAAGCTTAAGAATTTTCTCAGTTGCTTGCATTAACGACAGACATCTTGTTTTTGAGTGAGATAGGAGAGTCTGATGATTGACATCAACGTGTAAGCAGAACTTTCTCAGCTTCTCTGTCTTTACCGTGTATATTGAAAAATAATTGAATATTTTCATGACTATTATTTCAATGTCGACTCCAGCGGCGCTTGACATAATACGATGGAGAATATGGGCAGGGCACTCAATTCCTTTTACATTTTTTCCTAGTTCTTGTTTAATGTGGTCAAACGCATTCCGCTGGTCGCGTCGATGAAGCCCTCAGAAGTTGGTGTTGGCACTGTCTCCACAAAAAGGCGCTTAATTTATCTAATGGAATTTGCAGTTGTCTCAAAGTTCCAGGGCAAAACTTTGCAGTTGTCTCTGATGTTTCGTTATTCAGCGAATAAACTTTACCTGCTTCCGTTGGATTCCATCAGTTTCAGTTAAGTGTTTAACAACTAAAGGACACGTCTTTTCAGCCTTGTGGTTCGATGCGTCGGTACCTGTACCGTAAAGTGAAAGTTCTTGCAACTGTTCTACGCATTCTGGCACGGAGTGTGGTGCGAGAATATTTTTAACAATCGCTGTAGCTTTAGTCCTGACTGTACACTGCTTTACGGTGGCTTTGAAGTCGAAGGGTATATTGCGGCATTCAGTCAAGAAAAGTAAAGACCTGATGATGCTTGACAACTTTATAAGCTGCTCTTAGTTCTGCATCAGCAATGAGCAATTCTTCTTGGGTGTCTTCTGTAAACATGAATATAGAAATAGGCTTTGATGTCGATGATGCCGCGTATGAATTTGTATGAACCTTCGCAGAAACATGAAATCTCACTTCTGCCTTACCTCCGTGGGTTACTGAGACAAAACAGCTTCAAATCTCACACAGTGCCTCCTGGTCCGTGCGTCTTTTCTTGATGAAGAACCACTCTTTTGTGTAATCACCGAAAAGTGACACTTTCTCTTTCCATCCCTTGGCATTTTCTTGGGTTGTGGTAAGTTTATTAGGTGGTGAACAGTCGACAGTAACACTTCAGTCACTGAAGTACACGTCACTACACACTTCACGCCCTATATAACAATATTCAACACTTCAAACATTACTTACTTGCACTCGTTTTTCGCGTTACGTTTACAAATACTTTTGTTATCAGATCGCTATTTAAATGAGAACTGGCCGATTCTTCCGCATGGCGGTACTTAAATAGTTCCAACCACGCACTACTGGAGAATTCTGTATTTTCTCGAATGATGACACTTGGTCTAGAAGGTGCTTGCATCGTCGATACAAGATACGCAGCATGGAATGCCGTCTGTGAAACGACCTTGTCAACATAAACTTGACATAAATAAAACTAAGTAATGCTCATTTACATGTTGCGCAAACAGACGGCGTTACTTCAATACTTGATCCAAGCTCGTAAAAGTATTTTGCAAAATCGGGAGAAAAGTAGGGGTGGGGATGTCGGGAGAAGAAGTCCCATAACGGGACGGTCCAGACATATCGCGACGGAAGGCAACTCTAACTGAACGTGATATTTGAAGCTATGTGAGTGTTGCTATTTCTTAACGCTAGGGCGGCGCTCGAGCGGGGTCACGTGATGTACAGCAGCGATTTAGTGATCAGTGCTGCGTTGTCGATAGTCACTTTGAAGCTTCTTGTCAATGCAATTTGGCAGAATGCCTTTCTCAATCCAACAAAGAGTGTTTATTGTTGAAACTTCTTTTGGATGTAAATCTTTACAAGGTTCACAATACAATATCCAGACACAGCTGCACCTGGAAAAAAGTATTATGCAGAAACTGATGACTGAAGTTAGAGTAACAGGTCCAATCGCTAACGCCAAACATAATCCTGTAATGAAAGACTGTTCGCCGGAAAACACTGGGCGTGTTCAAGAGACTATGGTAAAAAGTTCACGGAAATCAACTACACGTCCATCCTTCTAACTAAATATCAAACGAACGTCATACCGGAACGTGTTGAAGCTGTTATATATGAGAGCATACAAAGTAAGCATTATAACCTACGGATTACGCACAACGACAACACTATTGCGAGCGACCGCAACGGTCGCAGGTTCGAATCCTGCCTCGGGCATGGATGTGTGTGATGTCCTTAGGTTAGTTAGGTTTAAGTAGTTCTAAGTTCTAGGCGACTGATGACCTCAGAAGTTAAGTCGCATAGTGCTCAGAGCCATTTGAACCATTTACACTATTGCGAATGGTTACTCACGCATGTCGTTGGTGGTTATCTGGATCCAAATCTTTACTTCAACTCAGACGAAGGCGAACACTCAAGGCACATGCTATCGGTCAATAGACACTCCCAGGGAACGCTTTGAAGTGTGTCTGCATCATTTGAAAGTAGTCGTTTGGTGTGCAGTTTCAGGCCAACAGTTTGCAGGCCCCAATTTCTTTAACAATACTGTGAACTCTCAAGTGTATATAACGAAATTATTGCAGCCATTCATAGTGCAGCTAATGGGGGAAGAACGAGAGTGTGCATTTTTCCAGCAAGATGGCGATACGCCGCATCATACTTCACGGTTTTCAACGTCATACGTCAAAGAAGCTTTCGGAAAAGAAAATACAGTTTCTGCAGATTTGTGGCCTTCCACATCTCCCGATCTGTCTACCTGTGATTTATTATTAATAGGTTATTTTAAAAGGTAAAGTCTTCAGTAACAATCCACATACAACTGAAGGGCTGAAAACAAACATCGCAATAGACTGCAGAAATGAGACCAAATGCACTGACAAAAGTTTGCAGAATCGCGTTGAGACATGCTGTGAACTATTGACCTACTGAATGTGATTACGTTGTTTTTCATAATAACGATAATTTGCTATTCTGTATTTACAATAAACGACTGGTTGGTGGTACTCTGTTCATAAGTCAGGGGCTTCTTATTTTGGCTACCCTGTGCTGTAGTCTAGAATCCTCAAAGTTGTCCCTTGTAACGTTGTATATACTCTTTCTAGGGATAATTTGGGTCTATCTTCAAGAGTCAGTCCCTCTACCGAAAAATTAGGCCTATGACCATGACATCCAGGTAACGTACTTTGGGGGCAAGAAACATTAACACATGTCAACTTGGATACATTGTTGTTGTACTGGGATTCTTATGAGCCTTGTAAGATGTGTTTTTTAGGCATCTTTTACTCGCTTAAAAACAACCATTTCCAGGCTGCTGCACTGCGTTGCTTGTGTCAGTCATTTCTACCGTCCTTTCGGCTGCGATCGTTGTCCGCGAAATTTTGAATGTATTAGGATGGGCTTTATTGGCGTTAGAGTAATTTTTGTTTACGTCCGTGGAAAGGCGTACGTAGAGAGGTGTGTGTGTGTGTGTGTGTGTGTGTGTGTGTGTGTGTGTACTACTCCACCACCGCTATTGATAACCTCTGTGAGTGGGTGCGCGTGTTTTAATACCTATTGTGTGAAGTTTCACAATTAACTTAGTCTGCTGAACAGTGTTTTGTTTCGGAGTTGTTAATGTTTTAAACTATAACCTATACACGACGCGAATAATGCAGCGTGTTTTATTACGTCATGAAACCTTTATTATGATATTCGTTTTGATGCGAGACATAATGTTTGCGTTACATTAGGAAACTCTCATATGCCCGCAGACCTTGCTATAAAATGAAAGCAGAGAATACTGGTTTGCAGAACTTAAGGAAGACATTAACTTTCGCACGCTGTAACACTGCCAAGTAACACAGCTCGATGAACCTTGGACCGTACATGGAAGGAGCTACTACAGTGTAGTACAGAATGTAAATAAAAGAAGTGCGCACTGAGATGAGCAGAAATTACAATTTTATTCAAAGGGTACACGGAAGTCCTGTGATTCATGATGGTTCCCCGGACATTATAAAAGGCGAGACGTGGTTCTCAGTGGGGTATGTGGTCACCACGGACGACAGTGCATGTGCTCTGCAATGTGCCCTCATGCTGATGACAAAGCCGACAAGTAGCTCTTGTGATAGGACGTACCTTCCGTCCTCCAGCACTTGTCAACTCCAGGATGGTGGCTGGTGCATGTGAACTCGCTGCAATACATCTCCCAAACGCATCTCTCACGTGTTCGACGGGATTTAGGTCGGGTAAACGGACAGGCCAGTCCATTTGCCGAATATCCTCCGGATCCAAGAGTACCTCCAGCTGCGCTGTTCGAGGTGGTAGCTCATCGCAGTCCACAAAAAGTCAGGATCAGCTGACCCCAAAAATGACGCACATGGTGAAGGAGCAGTGTTACAATAGCGGTAAACGGTGGGTATACGGTGTTAAAAGATTTGGGATCAGTAAGCCCATGCAACATTACCCTCCCCACAGCATAACACCTGCACCACCAAAACGATTATGTTTCTCCAGTGCTAGACGTTCCCTCATAGGGCGAGAAAAAAAAAGGCTCTGAGCACTGTGGGACTTAACTTCTAAGGTCGTCAGTCCCCTAGAACTTAGAACTACTTAAACCTAACTAACCTAAGGATATCACACACGTCCATGCCCGATGCAGGATTCGAACCTGCGACCGCAGCGGTCGCACAGTTCCTGACTGTAGTGCCTAGAACCGCTCGGCCACCCCGGCCGGCATATGGCGAGCTGTGGGAACCATAATGCATCCAGTAACATTGTCGAATATGACGGTGCGGTGAGCATAATGTTACATCAACGTGCTAACCTCCAAATCTTCGAACTCCGAACACTCACCCGCCAATATCATGTGACACTGTACATGTGAGTCTTTTCAGGGGTGCAGTCGGCCTTGACTTCATTTTTGTGGATAACAATGTACGACCGCATCGAACAGCGCTCGTGGAGGAGGTCTTGGAACCAGAGGATTTTCGGCGACTGCATGGTCCCCCGACCCCATCGAGCGTGTATGGGATGCGTTGCAGAGAGCTATTACAGTACGTCCATATGCAACAGCGACCATCTAGGGGTCATCTTCTGGGCGTTTACATCATTGGTCGACTGCTGCTGGTGTCACTCCTGTCTACATAACGGCAGGAAACTATCCAGGAGTGACACCACCAGCAGTCGACCAATGGTGTAAACGCCCAGAAGATGACCCCTACGTCGGGTTGAAACCGGTTGGCGGTATTATAACAATAAAAATTGAGAATGCGCTAGGTGACGATCAGTTTGGCTTTAGGAAAAGTAAAGGGATGAGAGAGGCAATTCTGACGTTACGGCTAATAATGGAAGCAAGGCTAAAGAAAAATCAAGACACTTTCATAGGATTTGTCGACCTGGAAAAAGCGTTCGACAATATAAAATGGTGCAAGCTGTTCGAGATTCTGAAAAAAGTAGGGGTAAGCTATAGGGAGAGACGGGTCATATACAATATGTGCAACAAACAAGAGGGAATAATAAGAGTGGACGATCAAGAACGAAGTGCTCGTATTAAGAAGGGTGTAAGACAAGGCTGTAGCCTTTCGCCCCTACTCTTCAATCTGTACATCGAGGAAGCAATGATGGAAATAAAAGAAAGGTTCAGGAGTGGAATTAAAATACAAGGTGAAAGGATATCAATAATACGATTCGCTGATGACATTGCTATCCTGAGTGAAAGTGAAGAAGAATTAAATGATCTGCTGAACGGAATGGTCTAATGAGTACACAGTATGGTTTGAGAGTAAATCGGAGAAAGACGAAGGTAATGAGAAGTAGTAGAAATGAGAACAGCGAGAAACTTAACATCAGGATTGATGGTCACGAAGTCGAGGAATTCTGCTACCTAGGCAGTAAAATAACCAATGACGGACGGAGCAAGGAGGACATCAAAAGCAGACTCGCTATGGCAAAAAAGGCATTTCTGGTCAAGAGAAGTCTACTAATATCAAATACCGGCATTAATTTGATGAAGAAATTTCTGAGGATGTACGTCTGGAGTACAGCATTGTATGGTAGTGAAACATGGACTGTGGGAAAACCGGAACAGAAGAGAATCGAAGCATTTGAGATGTGGTGCTATAGACGAATGTTGAAAATTAGGTGGACTGATAAGGTAAGGAATGAGGAGGTTCTACGCAGAATCGGAGAGGAAAGGAATATGTGGAAAACACTGATAAAGAGAAGGGACAAGATGATAGTACATCTGCTAAGACATGAGGGAATGACTTCCATGGTACTAGAGGGAGCTGTAGAGGGCAAAAACTGTAGAGGAAGACAGAGATTGAAATACGTCAGGCAAATAATTGAGGACGTAGGTTGCAAGTGCTACTCTGAGATGAAGAGGTTAGCACAGGAAAGGAATTCGTGGCGGGCCGCATCAGACCAGTCAGTAGACTGATGACCATAATGCGATTAAGACTGTTCTTGAATTACTAATTAGTCATACTAATCGCTGCTTCTCTCGACAACCATGTTGTCCAGAAAGCGACCATCTAGTTGTCAGCCGCGCTGGTGGAGAAATGGAACACCCTACCAACCTTGTAATCAGAAAAAGACCACGTCGCAGGGCACGCATTGTCATCCACGGTGATCATACACCCTATTAAGTACCAACTTCCGCCTTTTGTAATGTCCAGGGGAACATCATGAATCGCAGTGACTACAGTGTGATTATTATCTTTGAGGAAAAGTGTCATTTCTGTTCCTCTCTCAGCGTATTTCTTTCATTTGGCCTCTGTCATTTCTTCCTATGTATGGTCCCAGTTTCATTGAGCCATGTTACTAGGCAGCGACACATCGTGTGAAAGTTACTTTCGTCCTCACGTTTTGCACACCAGTAGGTGCAATAAATGAGCAGTGAAAAAACTATATAAATCAGCCATATCTAGTGCAATGACAAAACAATCAGTGAAAAAGAGTGGGAAAGATAAGTACCGGGTGATCAAAAAGTCAATATAAATTTGAAAACTGAATAAATCACGGAATAATGTAGATAGAGAGGTACAAATTGACACACATGCTTGGAATGACATGGGGTTTTATTAGAACCAAAGAAATACAAAAGTTCAAAAAAGTATATTGCTAGACGCGTGGAAGGTCTCTTGCGCGCGTCGTTTGGTGATGATCGTGTGCTCAGCCGCCACTTTCGTCATGCTTGGCCTCCCAGGTCCCTAGATTATTGGCTTTGGGGTTACCTGAAGTCGCAAGTGTATCGTGATGGACCGACATCCCTAGGGATGCTGAAAGACAACATCCGACGCCAATGCCTCACCATAACTCCGGACATGCTTTACACTGCTGTTCACAACATTATTCCTCGACTACAGCTATTGTTGAGGAATGATGGCGGACATATTGAGCATTTCCTGTAAAGAACATCATCTTTGCTTTGTCTTACTTTGTTATGCTAATTATTGCTATTCTGATCAGATGAAGCACCATCTGTCGCACATTATTTGAACTTTTGTATTTTTTTGGTTCTAATAAAACCCCATTCCAAGTATGTGTGTCAATTTGTACCTCTCTATCTACATTATTCCGTGATTTATTCAGTTTTCAAATTTATACTGACTTTTTGATAACCCGGTATGTCTCGCCGAGTCTTTAGACAACGTAGGCACATTGAACTTGCGTTCTGATGCGTGTAATGGTGCCGATGTGTATGACTAGGAATGCGTCCGCGAGCATTCAGTGTGCTCTCGATTATGTTGAAACCGGCAACACACCTAGCTCAAAGAATCTGCGAGAAGACGGCGCTGAAAGGTTTGTACAGTCTTTACACGCACATATTTGTAATACTCACTCTACATATTCTGCACCCAATGATGCCAACACACCTTCCAACCAGTCTTCTTTGTGTGTATTATCGTATCTGTGTTTGTTTATTGTTTACATGGCTTCCTGTTTGGTTCTACAATGTAAGTGTTGTTCTCTTTGCTCCCAACGTGCATCATCATTTTGTGTACACGCTTAGCTTGCGGGACGGATCGTTTGTAACAGCAGATGTGTAGCGCTTAATTTGGCCTAGTTGTAGATGAACTCATTGTTGGCCCCCAAACCCTCCAATCACAGCAACTCTCACTCAGACTATTCCTACATCAATTCCGTTAAGAATCATGTAGGCACTGAGTAGGGACACACACACACACACACACACACACACACACACACACACACACACACACACACACAAAAAAAAATAATCCCACTCTAAGTGGAACCACCAGTCCTCCTTGATGGTCACGAAACACTCATTGATTTGTTTACTTTTGCTTCAGGGCGCAAAAAACAACTGGGGTCATACGCGCCCAAGTCAAAACTATAGAACACGAACACAGAAAGGAGTTAACCGACTATACGTCAGTCCCAATTGGCAGAATAGAAGACAGCTAAAAACAGGCACGTGGAAAAAGGGCTAAAAAAGACACCATACAGAAACAGAGGACCAAAACTAAAAATTAAATGGCCTTCACCATATTGCTTCGGTGGATAAAAAGCAAAACGCGATCGACAGCCCGCGCATCATTCGCTAAAACGGCTGACAAATCAGACGGCAAACCCAAGCTGGAATGTGATTGGTTAAAAAAAGGGCATTCCATCAGGAAGTGGCGAATAGTTAAAATTAGGGCGCAATCTGTACAAAGTGGTGGGATAGCGCCACTTAGCAAATGACGATGGCTAAAAAGGCAGTGCCCAATACGCAGCCGTGTTAAAACAATCTCATCACGGCGAGAGGGCCGAGAGAAGGTCGTCCAAGACGCCGGGAGAGGCTTAATAAGCCGAAGCTTATTCCCGTGAAGCGAGGACCGTTGGCGATGCCAAAGGAACACCACCTCCTGACAGACGGCAACGCAGAGGTCATCCGAGTGAATGTAGGTACTCGCAGGCTGAGATACGAGGAGGGCAGCCTTGGCAGCAGCGTCAGCAGCCTCGTTTCCTTGTAGACAGACATGACCAGGAAGCCACAGAAACATGACACTGGCTCCACCAAGAGTGAGCAAGTGACAGTTTTCCTGGACCCACTGCACTAAGAGATGGGCAGTGTACAGCGCACATAGACTTTCAAGGGAACTGAGTGAGTATGAGCAGAGGACACAATTGAAAAGGCTGTGTTACCGGATGTACTCTGTGGCCTGGTACAAGGTGAAGAGCTCGGCTGTAAATACTGTGGAGTGTACCGGAAGCTAATATCGATAGACACAGATGCCAATGACGACGGCACACCCAACCCCACGGTCAGTCCGAGAGCCATCAGTGTACACAAAGGTACTATCGCGAAGTTCCACGCGAAGGTCGTGAAACAAAGTGGTAGACCGACGGTGGAGTAGTGCCCTTAGAAAGCGATTGAAGGACAAGGTTAATATGGACCGCTTCACGAAGAAAGGTGGTGAAGGGTTCACACTCGCCGGGAATGTTGCAGGTAGTGTGAAGTTAAGCCGCCGTAGCAAGTGGAGAAAGCGGACTCCAGGAAGTAACAGAGAAGCGAGATGAGCCCCATACTGACGATCAAAGGAATCACCAAAGAAGGAGGCATAGGAGGGGTGGCCACGCATGGCAGACAAACGGCATGTATACCTGCTGAGGAGAAAGTCACAGCCGTAGGGCAGTGGTAGTTCAGTAGCTTCAGCATACAGACTCTCAGCTGGGCTGGTGTAAAAGGCACCCGTGGCCAAACGGATGCCATGATGGTGGGTAGTGTTGAGACGGCGTAAAAGGGATGGGGGTGCAGATGTATAAAGTTGGTTAAGGAGGTCAGCCAAGAGGGCACCTCTCTGACAGGTCCTGGGAGAATCACAAAGGGGATGATGCGTATTAAAATCACCGAGTAGCAAAAATGGGGGAGGTAGCTGTCCTGGTGACAGCGAACGACGGAGGGACATATATGGTACAGAGGGAAAAAGACAGGTGGAGAAGGAAAACGCGAACTGCAACAGCTTGAAGATTGGTAGGTGGGAGACACGATGACTATGAATGTCATCCGTTATGAACAGCATGACACCCCCATGAGATGTAATGCAGTCCTCAGGGGGAAGGTCAAAACGAATCGGTAAGAAATGTGATAGCTCAAAGTGATCGAGACGGCACAATTTCGTTTCCTGAAGGCAGAGTACAAGGGGACGCTGTAACGCTAAAAGCATCTGTAAATCCTCTTTGTGGGGCCGGAGGCTGCAAACGTTCTATTGGAGGAGAGTCATGAGGAGGAAGAGATGTAGGTGTGTCACTTCGGCAGCTGCTGAGTGACAGCTGGGGAAGAGGCACTACTGCACGGCCCAGAAGCAGGAGGATCAGTTCAGCAGGTAGCAGGAGGTGCATCTCTACCACAGGTGACACATTTGGCTGGGTGTCGACAAGACGTTCTAGTGTGGTTGAAACGATGACACTGGTAGCAGCACACTGGGTTCGGAATGTACGGCCGGATGGTGATAATTTCATAGCGAGCTTTGCACTTGGACAGAAGCGCCACTATCAAAGGGCAGAAAGAGAGTGCGTGTGGGCACTAAGGAGGAATCTACCTTTTTCATTACACAACGGAGGCAATGACACCCTGACCAGAGAGGTAAGATTGGATTTAGGCCTCGGTTATACCGTCGAGCAGCCTGGTGTAAATTACACCACGGGGAGAATTCAATGTTCCTCGACACGAACAGGGTGAACTTGGAGAAGAGAGGCAGCAAGCAGTTGTGCTTGAGAATCAGAAGTGGTCTCCAAAAGCAAAGTGCCATCCCGTAAACGAGAGCAGGATTTCACAGGGCCAGCAATTGTATCTACACCTTTCTGAATAATGAACGGATTTACTGTGGCGAAGGATTGACTGTCTTCAGTACGTGAGACCACGAGGAACCGTTGGGCAGCGGGAAGGGTCTTTGAATCAGTAGCCTCATTACATTTACGTTTTATAGACACTGAGCGGTGAGCTCCCTGGACCTGGCCTGTACTAGGGGGTACGTGTGAACCCTACCTGTCGATCCGGGGCTGGGAATTACACGTTACCCAGTCACCTGTTATGCGTCAGACACATAGGGAGGAAGAAGAAAGAAGAGGACCCTCAAATGGAGGAACGAGAGGGGAAGGGAAACAAAGAAAGGAAAAGGGGGCGAAAACAAAGGTGATACTGTTCTTACGTCAGCGACAGAATGCAGAACATTCTCAATAATATCCCAGAAATATTGCCCAAGGGAGGGGAAAAAGAATAGGAAGAGGATAGACACGCAGCATGGAAGGGAAAAAAATGCTGCAAAGGCTGGGGCCTCATGGTAGCTAAGCACGAACCCTGCAAAGAGTGGCGAGCTCCCTGGGGGACGAAACACTCATGCTATCCACCACAGAATATTACTCAAGTACAGGGTTATTACAAATGATTGAAGTGATTTCGCAGCTCTACAATAACTTTATTATTTGAGATATTTTCACAATGCTTTGCACACACATACAAAAACTCAAAAAGTTTTTTTAGGCATTCACAAATGTTCGATATGTGCCCCTTTAGTGATTCGGCAGACATCAAGCCGATAATCAAGTTCCTCCCACACTCGGCGCAGCATGTTCCCATCAATGAGTTAGAAAGCATCGTTGATGCGAGCTCCCAGTTCTGGCACGTTTCTTGGTAGAGGAGGTTTAAACACTGAATCTTTCACATAACCCCACAGAAAGAAATCGCATGGGGTTAAGTCGGGAGAGCGTGGAGGCCATGACATGAATTGCTGATCATGATCTTAACCACGACCGATCCATCGGGTTTCCTATCTCCTTTTTAAGAAATGCCGAACATCATGATGGAAGTGCGGTGGAGCACCATCCTGTTGAAAGATGAAGTCGGCGCTGTCGGTCTCCAGTTGTGGCATGAGCCAATTTTCCACCATGTCCAGATACACGTGTCCTGTAATGTTTTCTTCGCAGAAGAAAAAGGGGCCGTAAACTTTAAACCGTGAGATTGCACAAAACACGTTAACTTTTGGTGAATTGCGAATTTGCTGCACGAATGCGTGAGGATTCTCTACCGCCCAGATTCGCACATTGTGTCTGTTCACTTCACCATTAAGAAAAAATGTTGCTTCATCACTGAAAACAAGTTTCGCACTGAACGCATCCTCTTCCATGAGCTGTTGCAACCGCGCCGAAAATTCAAAGCGTTTTACTTTGTCATCGGGTGTCAGAGCTTGTAGCAATTGTAAACGGCAAGGCTTCTGCTTTAGCCTTTTCCGTAAGATTTTCCAAACCGTCGGCTGTGGTACGTTTAGCTCCCTGCTTGCTTTATTCGTCGACTTCCACGGGCTACGCGTGAAACTTGCCCGCACGCATTCAACCGTTTCTTCGCTCACTGCAGGCCGACCCGTTGATTTCCCATTACAGAGGCATCCAGAAGCTTTAAACTGTGCATACCATCGCCAAATGGAGTTAGCAGTTGGTGGATCTTTGTTGAACTTCGTTCTGAAGTGTCGTTGCACTGTTATGACTGACTGGTGTGAGTGCATTTCAAGCACGACATACGCTTTCTCGGCTCCTGTCGCCATTTTGTCTCACTGCGCTCTCGAGCGCCCTGGCGGCAGAAACCTGAAGTGCAGCTTCAGCCGAACAAAACTTTATGAGTTTTTCTACGTACCTGTAGTGTGTCGTGACCATATGTCAATGAATGCAGCTACAGTGAATTTATAAATCGCTTCAATCATTTGTAATAGCCCTGTATGTGGAAACCGTACCAAACAGGACTGGCAAGGCATTCAAGTGTAAAATGATGGGCAGCACGAATAGTCACATTTCTTTCACCTAAAGGGAAGTGTCATGACAGACACATTGAGCGAAAGCTACCAAACGGATCCTGCTGTATTTCCATGCTAATAAGAAATTTTACTTAAAATTTGCTGTTTATGAGGGCTGATCGTTACCACATAAAGAATTAATTGCTACATAATGGTTATTAGATGTGTCTAAAATTAATGAAACTTTTCGGGCGCTGATCGCAACAGTGTGCCCACAGAATTTGCAACTGCTGCGTATCGCCATATTTTGGACTATGGGGAAAGCAGAATCATTGACATGAAGGACATAGAAACATCATACAGACAGATCTCGCAGATAGTTGGCTGTGATGCAATGACTGAAGAAGAAGTGATGGCTAGATGGACTCAGGACGACGGTGAGGAAAGAAGAATATGCATGGGTACCTCCAGAGAAACTAGACATGAAGAAGATGATAGGATTATTGGAATAGCTCTGACATTTGACGCCCAGGCAGAGCTTACAGACAGTCACCACGAACCTTCAGAGGCATACTGCTGGAAGTTGGGCTGAGACCTAGGGGTGCCCCGTGGCTGCTGCTCGAACCACGCCACAAACGACAGGGACTTTCTTGCTGTAGAGCCAGAATCAAATGGAACAATTTTTCATGATGGATAAATCCGCTCCAGTTGTACCTGAATAATCCTTCATCCAAATAGTCATACAAACGACACGGGTTTCTGGAATTAAATCCCATCTTCAGTCGCTACAAAAAACAAAACCAAGTGGGATGATTCATAGAATCAATTAACATTAGAAGGGCCTATAAAATATGAACTTCAGGTTATACCTTGATTGCTTACGAGAAAGTTTTACCAGACGCTCTTTCTGGGCTCTCACGACATGCGGCGGACTGGGACTTTCCATGGTAAGCTACTGTTGTGATTCACAAATTGGCATTCTACGGCTTGTATGCCTTCATTTCTACACTCCTGGAAATGGAAAAAAGAACACATTGACACCGGTGTGTCAGACCCACCATACTTGCTCCGGACACTGCGAGAGGGCTGTACAAGCAATGATCACACGCACAGCACAGCGGACACACCAGGAACCGCAGTGTTGGCCGTCGAATGGCGCTAGCTGCGCAGCATTTGTGCACCGCCGCCGTCAGTGTCAGCCAGTTTGCCGTGGCATACGGAGCTCCATCGCAGTCTTTAACACTGGTAGCATGCCGCGACAGCGTGGACGTGAACCGTATGTGCAGTTGACGGACTTTGAGCGAGGGCGTATAGTGGGCATGCGGGAGGCCGGGTGGACGTACCGCCGAATTGCTCAACACGTGGGGCGTGAGGTCTCCACAGTACATCGATGTTGTCGCCAGTGGTCGGCGGAAGGTGCACGTGCCCGTCGACCTGGGACCGGACCGCAGCGACGCACGGATGCACGCCAAGACCGTAGGATCGTACGCAGTGCCGTAGGGGACCGCACCGCCACTTCCCAGCAAATTAGGGACACTGTTGCTCCTGGGGTATCGGCGAGGACCATTCGCAACCGTCTCCATGAAGCTGGGCTACGGTCCCGCACACCGTTAGGCCGTCTTCCGCTCCCGCCCCAACATCGTGCAGCCCGCCTCCAGTGGTGTCGCGACAGGCGTGAATGGAGGGACGAATGGAGACGTGTCGTCTTCAGCGATGAGAGTCGCTTCTGCCTTGGTGCCAATGATGGTCGTATGCGTGTTTGGCGCCGTGCAGGTGAGCGCCACAATCAGGACTGCATACGACCGAGGCACACAGGGCCAACACCCGGCATCATGGTGTGGGGAGCGATCTCCTACACTGGCCGTACGCCCCTTGTGATCGTCGAGGGGACACTGAATAGTGCACGGTACATCCAAACCGTCATCGAACCCATCGTTCTACCATTCCTAGACCGGCAAGGGAACTTGCTGTTCCAACAGGAAAATGCACGTCCGCATGTATCCCGTGCCACCCAACGTGCTCTAGAAGGTGTAAGTCAACTACCCTGGCCAGCAAGATCTCCGGATCTGTCCCCCATTGAGCATGTTTGGGACTGGATGAAGCGTCGTCTCACGCGGTCTGCACGTCCAGCACGAACGCTGGTCCAACTGAGGCGCCAGGTGGAAATGGCATGGCAAGCCGTTCCACAGGACTACATCCAGCATCTCTACGATCGTCTCCATGGGAGAATAGCAGCCTGCATTGCTGCGAAAGGTGGATATACACTGTACTAGTGCCGACATTGTGCATGCTCTGTTGCCTGTGTCTATGTGCCTGTGGTTCTGTCAGTGTGATCATGTGATGTATCTGACCCCAGGAATGTGTCAATAAAGTTTCCCCTTCCTGGGACAATGAATTCACGGTGTTCTTATTTCAATTTCCAGGAGTGTATTTCTTGAGCCCATGCCACACGTCTGCTTGTTCGCAGTTGGTTCATAGGTTACGTTAGTCTGGCCGTATGTGCCTATCTGTTGCTACATTCATGGTTTTTCGGTTAGGTCCCCATTACCGGGTGTGGTACTGGTTGACTCACAGAACCTTTCATTGCCTCAATCCGACTGGATCTCGCATGCTACTCAGCAGTTTTTGGATGACTGGTGCGACTTTCTCGTACACAATCAATATTTATGAACCGATGTTCACATTTTTACGGATCCTTTTAATGTCAATTTTATGAAGCATCCCTCTTAGTTTCCCCTGTTTTTGTGGCGCCTGAAGATGGGATTTACGTTTTGACACATGGGTCGTGTGTACGATTTTATCCAAAGAAATGATTAGGGTTATGGATGTCCCGTAAAGAGTGTGTTATGAAAATGGGACAACGTTTGGCATTCTATTATGTTCAGCGATATGTCTCTTCCTTTGTGTTGGGCAGATAGACGCCAGTGTGTCTGTAGACGATCTAGTGAATGGCTGGTGGAAATTGAAACGCCAGCACTAATATCGTTTAGAATGAGATTTTCACTCTGCAGCGGAGTATGTGCTGATATGAAACTTCCTGGCTGTTTAAAACTGTATGCCGGATCGAGACTCGAACTCGGGACGTTTGCCTTTCACGGGCAAGTGCACTACCATCTGAGCTACCCAAGCACGACTCACGGCCCCTCTTCACAGCTTCAATTCTGCCAGTACGTCGTCTCCTACCTTACAAACATCACAGAAGCTCTTCTACGAAACCTGCAGAACTACCACTCCTAGAAGAAAGGATATTGCGGAGATATGGCTTAGCCACAGCCAGGGGGATGTTTCCCGAATGAGATTTACACTTTGCAGCGGAGTGTGCGCTGATATGAAACTTCCTGGCGGATTAAAACTGTGTTCCGGACCGAGACTCGAACTCGGGACCTTTGCCTTTCGCGACCAAGAAGCTGTGAGGACGGGTCGTGAGTCGTGCTTGGGTAGCTCAGATGGTAGAGGACTTGCTCGCAAAAGGCAAAGATCCCGATTTCGAGTCTCAGTCCGGCACACAGTTTTAATCTGCCAGGAAGTTTCACTAGTATCGTCTGCTGGGCTCCTACTAGGAGCACGGTAGTCACGGACAGAAGCGATTTTCGAGACACACATCGCCAACTCCTGGATCATTTTACAGGGAGATGTTGCATAAGACAACACGACTGATTTGATATCATCACTGAAGGGAGGCTGAATGCTCGCCAGTATGTGGTAAGAAGGCAAACCTTGTTGTCACACCGTTCCTGATCAAGATACAAAATAGCATATCCTAGCAGGACAGTGCAAGACCTTAGATTGCAATTCAGTACATAAGTCGTGAGGAATCTACAGATCCTTGACAGATGTGTCTGGTCCCCCTTATTTCTCACTTACAGAGCACGTCTGGTATGTGATGATAACATTATTTTCATGCCATACTTTAACAGGCACTTGTGTTCAAAAACTGATACAGCTTGTGTTTCAGGTATGGTAAGAAACCTCCCCCCTCCCCCCCCCCCCCCCCCCGCCCCAAAGATGACATGCGGTGTCTGTTTACTTCCAGGCGACAACGAATACAAGAGCGTGATCGTCTGCTTGGAGGTCACATCTCGTACTGATTATGACTGGTATCAATTCCGAATGGAATGAAAGTTTGATCAATTAAATGCGCTTTGTGATGAACGTCTCCACAGAGTTTGATAATTATCGGACTCATATCTCAAAGTGTAACACTTTCCATTCCGTCAGTGGATTAGCAATAGATTTGTCAGTGAAATGGGTAGACAGTAACGTGGAAATGATACAACGAGATGTAAACATAATACAAACTGTAGCAATAACCTAGCATTCACATACTCCAAATACAGGAAGCTTCTATCAATTATATTCTCCGAGAAAATCTGTCTAAATGCTCACTGAGAATATCGCGACTATAATGTAGCATGTCGGGGTAAACAAACATGTAACTGAGTTTTGCCTTTATGTAAACAGGGCATAAAAATAAAAAGAAAATCTTTAACTGGTAGAATTACGGTAAATTGATTTGCTTTTTTCCGTTAGCGTGCGTTTAATGATTTTTTGTAGCACAAAAATGAATATTAATAATTTTTATAGAGCAAATATAAATATTAACTGTAAAAATGTGCGATCGATAGGGACTTTTGAATTTGCTATCCACCAGGGAACATTTGATGCTCTTAATAAGACGCAGTGTTGTGCGAAATAAATAATGAGCAGCCCAACGCGTTATGCGTCAGTCAGTCCGCTTCACCAGGAAGTAGGCATCACGGCTTACTAATATTCGTACGTGTTCCGGTGACTCTGGACGTGATGTGCTTATGCTCTCCCCTGGAGACGTGCTGCTAACAAGACTTGTGGCGTTGCGTGTTTGTAAACTTACCTCGTCAAGGGATGCCATTCTTGTTGCCGAGAGGTGACACAGTGACCTGCAAAAAGAAACAATTGCTTACGTAAGAGGCGATATCCGAGACTCAATGCCGACTTGACAAGGCTGACTGCGGCCGATTGTGAGGCGTGCAGGCCTAGAGGAAATTGAAGCTCCAGCACTAATGTCGACTGCTGAGTTCGTTCTAGGAGCACGGCAGTCACGGACATTCAAGGTGAACCAGAACCTCTGTAAATGTCGCTTAACTCTATAAAAGCTATCGTTGAAGAGTTGGCTTGTCCGTAGAGCAAACATGTCAATTGTGTACTTTGTGGCAAACAAAAGTAAAAAGAGAACTGAATAATATCGGTCAAATATTTTATCAACCGATCTGTCTAGAAATAAGTAATAATATAGATTACAGACACGTTTGACGCACCTCATTTGCTGCAGATTCAAACGTGCGTGAAATGTTTCTCTATTTTTATTTCTTACATTTAGGCAAATTGTTCCACAAAATATTTGACTGATTTTTTCATTTTCTTTTATTTTCATGTTTAGTTCAGAAAGTATGATCTTATTGACACATTTGCTTTCCTAGTGTCTTCTGTTCTTGACATGTCCTTGATTAGGAGGAAGCGTTTTTGACAGATAATACCACTCCAATTTGTGTGCAAAATGTCTAGGCATTGAAGAGATGAACTTTTTGGCTCTTCATTTACACAGTTAGCAGTAGCTACTCGTGAAATACATCAATTTTTTTTTCTCAAATCACTAATCAAGGTTTTGTTAACTACCATGGTTATTTTAAAAGGAATTAATTTTTGTTGTTGTAAAATAGACATCACGATATTCAGTTTGATATCCCATTTTCCCCTTTTGCAATTCATCGTTTGGCTGTGAAAATTCGGACAAAAACCCGTTGTGTAATTTATAGTGGGTCTGCTTTCACGCTGCTCAAAAATTTGAACAATTAAATGCAAGACAAAAATTCATGGTAGAAATGAATGACAACTATGTAGGTAGGCGAGACACACCCAGATCTCTACATTTTCTGGAGCTTGCGAGGGTCGCAGGTTCCTAGAATGTTACAAAATTCCACGTGACGTTCTAGTGACGGGATCAGTTGCATATGGTAGTTGTTGGATGGGCAGCCAAGAGAACAGATATAAGGAAATCTTCATGTTTTAATTTATGAAAAATATGCTACTAAGTGGTGGGATGTAAGGGGGCGTAGCTGTCAGCCACGAGCAGTGGACTGAGTACCTAGCCACTGACTGCATGTAACCGACGGCCGGTCGAGGAATTATTTATTTACTCGCTTCCGGCAGCTAGCGGCCATTTAGACATATAGTACAAACCATAAACTGATGACATAACAGTGATACAAGTATAACAAGATTAATGATTAATGTTGTTGTAGTGACACAAAAGAATAAAGATGCACGTATCCGTTTGACAAAGGTATTGAACATGCCGTGTATGAATTTTACACGGCACCAGAAGTTAACAGATAAAACGAAAAAGTAATAAAACTGGAAATACGCCTGTTGAGAGCCTAAATTGAAAAAATATACATATAAAATACATATTAACATGACAGTAAAGGTAGTTCCCGGTGCTGATGTAGGATGCTGCGAACACAAAAGAGGAAGATTATCGAAGGCTGCCGCTGAAAATGAATATGAAACAAAGAAATTAATATCTGGTCTGATACGTCATTATTACTGTAACGTTCTGACAGCGCCTGGAATGCTTTTCAACTGAACTCTGATTGTAGTTACTGAACCTCGTAGTCAGTCATGGATTGGTTGGTGTAAACTTGTATTAGTTATGAGAAAATATAAGGGCGTTATTGTTAACTGCTATTGGAAGGGATTCAGTAGCACAGACAGTATTAATTGCGATGGATGGTCAGTGTAATGTGTTCCGTGAGGATTTTTCAGTGACGCTCCGCTGAATTTAACTATGATAATAAGTTAGTGATTACTTGGCGAGTTCTACTTGATTTATTCTGGGCTAGTTATTCCTCGACTTTTGTGAATTTTTCCTGAATTGTGGATTAACGAAGTGTTACACACGACTGCTTCTGATTAGTCAGAATAAACGGGAAGTCAGGGCCTAGTAATGATTAGCAAGAATCGTTTATGGGAAGGGGATTATATTTTTGTATAATTTAGCCCCTGGTTTGTATTTCACCTGAGGCTGTAATTATAATTACAGTGGAAGCCCTCAGGTTTCACGTAGGTCGGGAGGTGGACGGAACAACTACACCCGTGGATAATACGAGGGCAGTTCAATAAGTAATGCAACACATTTTTTTTCTCGGCCAATTTTGGTTGAAAAAAACCGGAAATTTCTTGTGGAATATTTTCAAACATTCCCGCTTCGTCTCATAGTTTCATTGACTTCCGACAGGTGGCAGCGCTGTACGGAGCTGTTAAAATGGCGTCTGTAACGGATGTGCGTTGCAAACAACGAGCAGTGATCGAGTTTCTTTTGGCGGAAAACCAGGGCATCTCAGATATTCGTAGGCCCTTGCAGAATGTCTACGGTGATCTGGCAGTGGACAAAAGCACGGTGAGTCGTTGGGCAAAGCGTGTGTCATCATCGCCGCAAGGTCAAGCGAGACTCTCTGATCTCCCGCGTGCGGGCCGGCCGTGCACAGCTGTGACTCCTGCAATGGCGGAGCGTGCAAACACACTCGTTCGAGATGATCGACGGATCACCATCAAACAACTCAGTGCTCAACTTGACATCTCTGTTGGTAGTGCTGTCACAATTGTTCACCAGTTGGGATATTCAAAGGTTTGTTCCCGCTGGGTCCCTCGTTGTCTAACCGAACACCATAAAGAGCAAAGGAGAACCATCTGTGCGGAATTGCTTGCTCGTCATGTGGCTGAGGGTGACAATTTCTTGTCAAAGATTGTTACAGGCGATGAAACATGGGTTCATCACTTCGAACCTGAAACAAAACGGCAATCAATGGAGTGGCGCCACACCCACTCCCCTACCAAGAAAAAGTTTAAAGCCATACCCTCAGCCGGTAAAGTCATGGTTACAGTCTTCTGGGACGCTGAAGGGGTTATTCTGTTCGATGTCCTCCCCATGGTCGAACGATCAACTCTGAATTGTATTGTGCTACTCTTCAGAAATTGAAGAAACGACTTCAGCGTGTTCGTAGGCACAAAAATCAGAACGAACTTCTCCTTCTTCATGACAACGGAAGACCTCACACAAGTCTTCGCACCCGAGAGCAGCTCACAAAACCCGATCTCGCACCGTCTGATTTCCATATGTTTGGCCCAATAAGGACGCAATCCGTGGGACGCACTACGCGGATGATGAAGAAGTTATTGATGCAGTACGACGTTGGCTCCGACATCGACCAGTGGAATGGTACCGTGCAGGCATACAGGCCCTCATTTCAAGGTGGCGTAAGGCGGTAGCATTGAATGGAGATTACGTTGAAAAATAGTGTTGTGTAGCTAAAAGATTGGGGAATAACCTGGTGTATTTCAATGCTGAATAAAACAACCCCTGTTTCAGAAAAAAAAATGTGTTGCATTACTCATTGAACTGCCCTCGTAGATGGCCGACAGATAAGGGAATCGCCACAAGCTATAACGTTGATACATTGGGTGAAGTACGTTAGTCCCTTGAACTATTAGCCTAATATATTTCGAAAGTACCAAAACTAAGTTCTCATGAGCCCCATCCGGTCAGAGAGATATTATTTCTCTTAATCTACCGAAACTGATAAGTGTGAAGGCTGTTGTGATGCCTTTGAAAATGACGCGAAGATTATCTAACCCCATTTTTGTCCATTTCAGACTTCTGCTTCGTTTCTAAGTGACTTCATCATTAATGTCACGCCAAATTCAAGTGTTCCTCTTTTTCTTTCGTAAACGGACGTATTTACGCGATATATACAGAGATTTTAAAGCAGATGTCATTGCCACAAAAAGGAAATTCCTACTTGTTAAAAGCGCGTGAGAGAAATACAAAAAGGACGTTATAAACTGCTCAAAACAAAGTTATGCACCACTTGCATTTCTACGATATCTGTGTACCTAGATTAAAGAGAAACTTGTGATGAAAGAATATACATTTTGTTGAAAAATTAAAACAAACCAGTCATAAAAATATTGGCAGTCTATTCGTAAGTGCACAACCTGGTACATACTGAAATCAAAGACTAATTCTGCATAGAATTCGGTACGTCGTTGCTGCAACTCGTGCACTG